>NC_071506.1:266134865-266740334 GCF_027887155.1 Malaclemys terrapin pileata
TCTCCAAACCTCCCGCCAACAGCTAAAGAGAGATTGAATTGATAGGAGAAACCTCTTAGCTGTAATGTTCCTGATAATTTATTGAATTGGGTTCCCAGTTAAGTGTTCTATGCCAGCGCACGTTTTGTTCACAGAAGAGTAACAGTATAACTCATACTCTGTAAACTCAAATTATTTTCCAAGTGTCCTTTAATTAAATGTGTTCCAGGCATCTGTTCAAAAGCTAGGGACTCTTCAAAAAGAAAATTAAACTGCAGACACAGCAGCTATGCTTTGTACCTTGACCCTACCATATATTTCAACTACCTTTAAGGAGAGAGAAGCCAGCTTTTGACAAAGATTAGGACACTGGTGTGAATTCACTAGCTCAGCTTCATTCACAAGAAAGTGAAATGAAGAGAGGTGGCTGAGTACTGTGTGCTTGCAATTGCACGGTTTTTCATAGTATCAGAATACTTCCATGTTTGTTTCTCTGACATAATTTGCTGTAAGACAATTTTATAGCTGAAAGCTTTAAAATGTTCCCCTTGAATTCTTGTGTTAGCCTGAAAATATACTTGCAATATAATTAAAAAGAGGGAGGCACTGTAAAATTCCCACTTTAATTGTTTGGGATTTTTTTTTATTCTTGTTCCTCTGCTGTTGCTGCCTTTATGTAAAGATCACAAAATATTTGCATAAAGGGACTATCTTATAACTAAATGTTTGCTTTGCATTTATAATCACTATAATTTAAATCTACACGTTGTGTATACACATTGTTCTTCTCTGTCTGCAGACGGAGCATTAAATTCCAGACCTGCCAACACTACAATATTAGATTTGCAAGATATTGGTAAAATGGGGAGTCTCTTACTATAAAGATTCCTGTTTAGTGTTTTGGTTCAGGTCAGATCCTTTATGAAAAAAATAAACTTCTTATTGAACAATGTCAGTTCATTAAAATTACTTGGGAAGGCACACACATGAATTGCCAGGCTGACTCTAAACCACATTAAATATTGTGTCCCATGTGACTATACAAATATGTTTACCTCATTCCTTTGCCAGGCTTCCAGCCTGGCTGGGGGGCAGGGTCTCGGGGGGGGGGGAGAGGAGGGGCAGGAGGTGGCAAAAAGTGGACGGGCTATGCCCCTTTGGGACCCGCCCGTTCCAGGGTCGCTGCTATGGGATATTCTGCGGTGTGTCTCTCTGTCTCTCTTGATGATTCCAATTATACAATTGTACTTTGTATAAATAATTAAGTATGAATTGAGCAGAGAGAGTGAGAGTGACTGTATAGTCCAGAGGTTAAGGCACTTTCCTCACTTCCACCAGGGGCAAAAATCTCTCCCAATCTCCTCCCTGGCCTCTCAGAACTTCAGATACTGTTCAAATGCCTTCTCCTTATTATAGAATTAGAAGAAACCACCAGGTCATCTAGTCCAGTGGTTCTCAACCTTTCCAAACGACTGTACCCCTTTTCAGAATTCTGATTTCTCTTGTGTACCCCAAGTTTCACCTCACTTAAAAAGTGCTTGCTTACAAAATCAGTCATAAAAATACAAAAGAATCACAGCACATTATTATGGAAATATTGCTTACTTTCTCATTTTTATGATATAATTATAAAATAAATCAATTGGAATATAAATATTGTTCTTGCATTTCAGTGTAGAGTATATAGAGCAGTATAAACGAGTCGTATGAAATTTTAGGATGAACCGACTTCGCTAGTGCTTTTTATGTAGCTTCTTGTAAATCTAGGCAAATATCTAGATGAGTTTATGTACCCCCTGGTTGAGAACTACTGATCTAGTCTAACACCCTGCCAAGATGCAGGATTTGTTGTTTCTAAATCATCCAAGACAGATGATCAGAGAAGTCACAGAAAGGAATTGAACTGGGATCTCTCACATCCCTGGGGAATTACCTAACCATTGGGCTAAAGGATAACCACCCACCTCACTATTTGGTGTGGAGATAGTCGGAGCACTGCAGTTCCTGGGTCCCTTTGTGGGTCCAGGCCTAGATTTCCCATATTGGCAAGCAGAAGGGGGAGCACAGAAGAAGGACTAGAGGGGTGGGAGATGAATGCAAGGAGAATGGGAAGAATGAGCAGAATAGTAGATGGTGATGATGTGAGCAGAGATGTAGGAAGCTGAGTAAGAAGAGCTTATTTGGCTTTTTACACTGATAGGCTGTGCCAGTATAGACAGAAGGTAAATAAAGTGCACCTGTTCATTTATTGACTGATTTATTTATTTTTGGAGGCAAGAGTTTCATGTTTGCTGTATGGAACATTTGTTTGGAAGATACCTTTCTTGGAGGGCAGGTAAAGGGAACGAAACATAAATGGTGCAGATTTCAGCCTCCAACTTAACTATAGCTGTGGATGGTAACAGTGTGCACCTTAACTTGTTCTCAGAAATGAATTGCGATCTGCTAGTGAGCCATGACCCCATGAAGCTCCAATGTGCTGTACATAATGTGCACTGTACCCACTTCACAAATTGCCACTGCAGTACAGTCACACTGGCTGCAATTCCCTCTCATTGGAGAAGAATGGAATAAGAGATGGCTGCATGCCTAAAACAAGCTTTTTCTTTATTTTGAATTAAAAAAAAAAAAAAACCTTTTAGTTGCCCTTGAATAGTCTTTCAATTACGATCAAGCGGTTTTAGATAAGTCATTCAAATTTACAGTACGATAACAACAAAGGTAGGTCTTGGAGAAAAATCTATCACTTTATCAGAGGTGTCTGTTTAAGAAGTCAAGAAAAGAACGAGCAGGAACACTGTGAAAGCAAACCAGGAACAGAGCGATTGACGTCACTGGGAGGCTGGGAGTCTCCTTGTCCATCTACAGCTCACCCTCTCCAGGAGGTTAATTAGAATTCTTTGGAAATGTCCCAGAGATGCTTTCATTCCACTTTTTATCACATCAGTTCTTGCAGAGTAGAAATAAAAAGCTCAAGCAGTCCACAGTGCAGTGACTGGCAAGGAGGTTTTGCATATTTCCTGTTGTGATCATTCTGCTTTATTTGAACAGGAGTAGGAGTGGCCCTGACTTTGCTGTTTAAATAGTAATTAAAAAAAAGTCTGCAGGAAAATGCCTCTGTGCTTTGTGCTGAAACCTTCCTGACATCCTTATTCAGCTGTTGCATGGCCTGGGGACAATTTTTTACATATCTTTTCCTTTTCTCTCATATTCAAAAGACATCCTTAACCTAATATCTTTATTCAGCTGTTGTATAGCTTATTAGCTATATTACAGTAACACCTAGAAACCCCAGTGCTGATCAGGGCTCCATTGTACCAGGTATCTACAAACACACAAGACCCAAAGTGCTTACAGTCTAAATAGACAAGACAGACAGGGAAGAAACAGAAAGGTGGGGTGGCTTGTGCAAGGTCACATTAAACGCTAGATCTAGGCATAGAACATAGGCTTTGCCCATTAGACCACACTTGCTGGTAGAGAGGAGAGAGTTCTCTTCACTACTCTGAGACTGGAGGCTTGCAACTGGTTTCGTTTTCCCCAGATCTTTCCTGTGTTCCCCAAGATGTGTGAAGTTAATTTTTCACACCCATGATGTGAAGACTGTTGTTTTCAGTGGGAGAAATTCAAATGATAAAACTGATAGATGTATTAAAGGGTTGTGGGGTTTTTTTCACATGTAGATCTTAGAATTGCTATTAGACAGTAACTGCTCTTGGTTACTCTTCATGGTGAAAGGCTCTATTGGTCAATGATTGAAGCCATCCAAGCCCTGTACTTTTTTCTTATTAAACTGAAATTTTCCGAAGGGCAAACTTTCCTTCGGTGGTTTAGAAAAAAGATTTAAAAGCTGGGTGAGCTTCTAAAATGTAGGAGGTTTATTCTTTTTTACAGAGAGAGTTTTTATCTTTTGTTTACATTTTTGGAAGACACTAGAACTCGATTTCTCCTACGACTCAGCATGCATCAGTTTTTTACACTTCTAAATTATCTCTAATTTTCTTGGCTTCTTCCCCAATTGCTTTAATCTCCAGTCTTTTTCTTAACTACCGCTCTGATATGTGCTTCTGTGGTGCCTGCCTTCCAGCTGTTAGTCTGTTGAAGGAACATCAGTCACTTGGTGTTCACAGGGCTGGAGTTCAACTTGAATGAGTCAGTGTGCTGTATCCTGGGAAACTTGGGCTCTGACTCTGATTTCAGATACATCAGTGTAAAGCGGGAGTAGCTCCCTGTACTGAGGAGACCTGGGGCCTGGCTCCAAGTTACAACTGGTGGAGATCTGAATCAGACCCATTCACTCAGAGAATCGAAATCTTTGTTTGTATACAGTGGAGTTTCGTCCATTTACCCTGGTAGTGAATTTGGAGCAGAATCTGGAACGGATTTAGAAACTATCTGCGATGGGCTTAATTTTGCATCAGCATGGTACAGTATTGTCCCAAGTCTTTCACTATATCTCACTCAGACAAAAAATGCAATTTAAATCATTATACACACACACACACACACTAATTCCATCATAAATCAAACAAAATGCATGATGGTGAATATTGATTATCTGTAAAGAGATACTTCAATCATATTGAATTAGAACAACTGAATTCTCTGTAGCTTTTTTTAAAATATAAAGTACACAAATATTTACCAAGTTCTTTCATTTTTCTGTGGCAAGGCAAAAGGTTTATTCCTCCTCACAGGGCACTGTTAGCATTGGCATACTCCCATATCCTTATTTGACCCGTTTCCTGGTATCTCAATCCCATATTGTTGTTGATAATATTTTCAGGTTCAGATAAATAGACACATTTTAGTAGAGTAATGCATTGGGTTACCTGCCTAATACCAGTCCTTTCCCTCAAGAACTTTCATTGCTCTTCTCCTATATCCTTCGTGCACCATACATGTCTCCACTCTCATAAGCCTTTGACTGGGACCACACCAAGCTGCCTTTTCTTTTCTTTAAGCTCTTGTGTAAATATTACAAGATTTCACATGTACATAATGCTTTCCTTTTCTTTTCAATAATATATCTAAGTCTAAGTGAGTGTGGCACTATATATAATAGTATCAAAAGGATACAAAATCCTCTGACAGGATGACTATGAGTCGGCAATGTGACGTGGCCGTGAAAAAAGCTAATGCGGTCTTGGGATGCATTAGGCGAGGTATTTCTAGTAGGGATAAGGAGGTGCTGGTTCCGTTATACAAGACACTGGTGAGACCTCATTTGGAGTACTGTGTGCAGTTCTGGTCTCCCATGTTTAAAAAGGATGAAATCAAACTGGAGCGGGTACAAAGAAGGGCCACTAGGATGATCCGAGGAATGGAAAATCTGTCGTATGAAAGGAGACTCGAGGAGCTCGGTTTGTTTACCTTAACCAAAAGAAGGCTGAAGGGGGATATGTTTGCTCTCTTTAAATATATCAGAGGGATAAATACCAGGGAGGGAGAGGAATTATTTCAGCTCAATACTAATGTGGACACGAGAACAAATGGATATAAACCGGCCGTCGGGAAGTTTAGGCTTCAAATTAGATGAAGGTTTCTAACCATCAGAGGGGTGAAGTTTTGGAATAGCCTTCCGAGGGAAACAGTGGGGGCGAAAGACCTCTCTGGCTTTAAGATTAAGCTTGATAAGTTTATGGAGGGGATGGTTTGATGGGATAAAGTGATTTTAGTCAATAGGTCAATAACGTGCCATCGCTGGTAATTAGTAACAATGGTCAATGATGGGATATTAAAAGTTACTACAGAGAACTTTTTCCAGAGGTCTGGCTAGAGAATCTTGCCCGCATGCTCGGGGTTCAGCTGATCGCCATATTTGGGGTCGGGAAGGAATTTTCCTCCAGGATAGATTGGCAGAGGCCCTGGAGGTTTTTCGCCTTCCTCCGCAGCATGGGGCAGGGGTCACTTGCTGGAGGATTCTCAGCGATTTGAAGTCTTTAAACCATGATTTGGGGACTTCAACAGCTGAGTCAAGGGAGAGAATTCTTTCAGGAGTGGGTGGGTCAGCTTTTGTGGCCTGCATCATGCGGGAGGTCAGACTAGATGATCATAATGGTCCCTTCTGACCTTAGAGTCTATGAGTCTATGAGTCAGGTACAAAGCTGCTTTTTAAAATGCGCTTGGTAAATATTAACTATATTTGAATTAAAATTAGTGGACCTATAAATCTGGATGTTCTGAAATTGTTTTTGTCTCTTGGGGCTCTAGTTGGTCCCTACTTCTCTCCTGGAATATTCAGCTGTGAAATATAGCTCTCAGAGCTTGCCATTCATTCTGCTGACCTATTTCTAGTCTTGTCAACCACTTTCCTGAAACAAACACACATTTGATGACTTGCTCTGGCCTATCCTTCATCCCGTCATTCCCCACTAATGGCTAAGATATATTTTGACTCTCACAAATTTATTTGAAATTTTAGCCTGGCAGGATCAACTGTGCAACAGAGATAAATAAATCAAACAATATTCCACCTGGAGAGAGGAAGGGAGAAAGATGGAGACATATGTCAGATGCTAGTCCCATCACTTACTCATTTCTGGGAGGTGCCCAGGTACCTTGGTGAAGGATGTAGTGTATTCTAATCTATTTGGGATGTTATAATAGCCACTAAACTCCAAAAAGGTCATCTTTCAAAATTTGCTTCTTGCAAATCGCTCTCTAAAGACTTCACAAACTGAAACTGAGACAAGGTGCTCCAACCTCAAACATCATAAGTAAATTACTTTCCTTTGGAGGTGGTGGGAAATAACTGCACACTGATTGTTTGTACTTACATTGAATTTACATCTTTTAAGCATTTTGCAAAGATTAACTAATTAAGATTGTCTATGACAAAATGAAAATGGAGTTTTGGCAATCTATAGAGGAAACTCCATAAACTGTATCTCTTTTTGATCCTTATTGACCTAGTAATAATGGGAGTTTTTCCAGTGCATAAGGGGCAACTTTAATAATAATGAATGTAGCAACTGTCTATTAATTATTTAGAATAAAATTTTCAATAAATTGAGATTTAGATTCCTATGTGTCTAAGTCACTTTTGACAATGGGATTTAGGCTCTTAAGAACCCCATTTTTCAAACTTTGCCACCCCAGAGCAGTTTTTCTTAAATTCCTTTGCCCAGGGATTCCTTACTTCTTTTACCCAAATTGTTCAAACCACGACAATGGAAAATAAATACTTTTTTCATTCCAGCACACTATGAACTTTGTAAAACAAGGCCCAAATGTTGCATCCCAGTACATTTTTCATGTTTGTGTATGAGAGAATCTAGTGCTCATGGAAAGTTTTAAACTGATAGCCATCAAGTCTGCAGTATTCTTTCCACTGAATAAGTATGGAGTTGGCAGTAACAGCAAAAGTTTCTCAAACTCTCCCATTGATGTGTTTAAACATTTAATTGGAAAAATCTCTCTAGAGGTGAGAGGGTTCACTTTGTTTGGCTATCTTCTCCAACCCTTGACTTCTTTGCTGAGAGTGTAAAAAAAGATGTCAGTTGGAAGTGGTGATTTATGTGATGTAGACATTTTTCTACTGGGAACTAAACTGAGTTCACCAAACTCATTTCACAAACAACACTAGACAGCAATGAGGTGGTATTTACTGAAACTTGTTACTAACTTGGCCTGGATTTGGACCAGTGACCTGGAGATGAAAGTCTATAGATCACTTTAACACTCCGATTAACTCTTCTAGTTTTTAAAGAAATGGACCATATAGTCTAGACTGCAGTACTACTGATCTTTTCTTTCCTTACCAATAAGACCACTAATATATAAAGATCTTTCTTTAGGTGCTGGGTTGCTTTAGTGAAATTAAATCACCTTTTCACTCCCGCTGTCATGGGCAATAGATGTGGGTTAAAGGCACAGATTTCTAGACTAATTTTCAATAATTCTAAACTGATTCTAATTATTAATTGTTTTAGTCTTATAGTTTTAAGGTGATCTCAGTGATCCTCAATGACAGACTGTTCTACAGTGATTTTATTTAAAGGAAGGGTTGAGTCCGGCCTCTTAGTGGTCAGTCTAATAGGCAGAATGTTATCAGAACTGCGCCTCTCTTCTTTCTCTCGAAGAAGACTCCTTACTTGCCATCCACTTGCTGAAAGCATGTGAGCTATTGGTGGCCTCCCTCCGCCAAAGAAAAAAAGCTTGGCTAAAGCAGCATTAAAATGGCCTTTAGTTTTGGTTGGGGGGAAAAAAACCCTAAAGTATATTAATATGTATTATCACATGCAACAAAAAACACCCAGAGGCATACATTTACCCACAAAATACCATCTGCCTTTTGAAATCCGGGCAAATGTAAATGGTGTGGCTGGAGCTCTGCTGGTGATGACCATTCCACACCTTCTTGCCTCATGAGCTGTTATTACTGCTGACATCCTCAATTATTGTTAATAGTGACCTTTTCTCAGTGCTCTCCAGCAGGAAGGCATGACATTGATGTAATCACCATTGTATTAATATACTAATAATCAAATACGTGTAATAATATTGTCACCAAATAGGTATTCCTTTGATTATTTAATTCTAAAGGGGGTTCAGTACTAACCCCACTCAAGGGAACTGAGATAGCAATTTTTCATACAAGCTGAAAATAAGCAGTGACAGCCTGTTAGCTCAGCAAGTAGCCCCCTCACATATTTATCTATCTGTGTATCATGGGTATTTATAGTGCTTCTATCAGCACAGGTTGGAGGGAGAGTAATATTGAAAGAGAAAGCAATTAAGTTACTAATACATATTGTGATTGAGGTGTCAAGGTGCAGCCATTGACTTAAGTTTTAATACTCACATTTTTCTCTTTTAAATGAAAAACATTTTTTCCATAGTGGATTCCTCTAGCTTGGATCATATTTCGATATATATATTTCAATGCCTAGTGGTCTCAATCAGCGATCCAGGCCCCATTGTGCTAGGCATTGTATACACATGGAATAAAAAAGACTGTAAATTCTTTGGGTCAGAAACAGTCTTAGCATATGACAACAGGCAACAGTAAACAATAAAACAACCATTTGGGGTGGAGGGAAGAGGAAAATATCTGGGTTTAGTAGTGATCTGTGCGACGTTGCAGTGATCACTCATGCTTTCCACTTTCTGACATGCCTGGATGCCATGGTGAGGAACATTATAGAAAGTGCTCTGCGGGATGTCATCAAGAAGCGAATCTCCAGGACCTCCTCCAACCAAGATGTTGCCACCTACTTAAGTGGCTTGCTGGAAGGCAAATTTGGAAGAGACGGGGAGACTTTGCTTCGCTCTGGACTCATGCCTGCAATGCTACGCGACAGCTGGAGAAACCTATTGGCTGCCACTGGACGTGGTGCGAGGAATGCCAGGGACTGGGAGTCCTGGTGCCACAGGTGAAGAACACTGACCACACAATCCTCATTCTGAAAGCTAGAAACACACTGGAGAGGACCCTGAAGGATGCCATCTGCTGCCAGTATGTGGAAAACCTGAAGCGGAAGCCAGACCAGGGCAAAGCTTTCGAGGTGACATGCAAGTGGGACACCAGCAACTACTTCTTCCCCAGGGCAGCTTCACCCGATTTGCCGACTGGAGGTTCATCCACAGGGCCCAACTCAACTGTGTTCTGCTGAACAGAGCCGTCCGCCACGGGAATCTGGACAAGTGATGTAGGAAATGCGGCTATGCCAACGAGATGCTACCCCACATCTTGTGCAGCTGCAAGCCCCATTCCAGAACCTGGCAGCTGCGACACAATGCCATCCAAGATCGCCTGGTCAGAGCCATTTCACCACCCACAGGGAAGGTTGCCATGAACTCCACCATCCCCGAAACCAACAGCCAACTGCGACTGATCATCATCATCATCATCACGATGAAGGACCGGAAGAAAATCATCATGGTGGACATCATAGTGCTCTTTGAGAGCAGGACCCTGGCCTTCCATGATGCCCGAGCTTGAAAGGTGGAGAAATACGCCCCTCTGGCCGACACCTTGAGAGATAGGGGTTACCAGGTTCAGACACGCGCTGATCATCAGAGCCTTAGGCGCATGGAACCCCAGTAACGAGCGAGTGCTGAGAGAGTGCGGAATCGGTCAACGCTATGCTCGGCTGATGCAGCAACTCATGCTGTCAGACGCCATCAGATGGTTGAGGGACATCTACATAGAACACATCATCAGACATCGACAATACCAGGAGGGATGAGCTGGAGTGCCGATGAGAAGCGCAGTAAGAAAAGTAACTGAAAGACTTCCCTGATCGATTGCATTTCCTAAATGGACAACCTACTCTAATTCTCAATTAGGGAGGGAAAATCTCCACTCCTTGATATATTTTGCTTTCCACAACTAAATCTCTGTACAACTCCTCATGATTGATGTACCTGAATACTTGGATGCTAATATCTAAACTGTATTCTTAAATGCATTCACCTAAATTTGTTATTGCTGATTATGTACTCTATGAATCATATGACTTTTCAAAACAAACTCTGTATTTGTGGATAATCTAAGCACTATACCCAGATGTACAGACACTCTTTTCTCAACCTATGTATTACATTTTTTTTGCATGAGCTTTAATAAAATTTTTAAATTTGTTTCATTCAGAGCCAGCGCTAGGCATAAGCAGACTAAGCAACTGCTTAGTGCCCTGAGCAGCCCAAGCCCCCCCCCACATGAATTATTCGTATGTATTGTGTGTGCAGAGGGAGTCCCCAGAATATTCCTGCTTAAGGCCATTAATGGGCTAGAACTGGCACTGGTTTCATTAGTCCATGTCATGCATCTTTCTCTCACTCTCTCGCTATGAAGACTGTTAATGATATTCACTGCTATTTTTGAACTGACATGATTTTGGTTTGAGTTTAACTTGCTCTACTTTTTAGCTAGCTGTGGACTCACCTCTACAGGTTCAGAGGTGTGGAAAAGCTTGCCTCCCTCCAGTTAGAAGTGCTTGCATCCCCGGAAAGCCCCAGCAGCAGGAAAGGGAGTGCAACCACTAAATGCCCGAGTACAAGAGAAGTTGAAAGGGGGCAAATTTTACCCTCCCCACAGCACCTGCCCAGAAATCTACTGGAACGAAGTGCAAGGGGGACTCCATGAGACTCCCAGCAGAAGGAAAGTGGGTGACATACCCAGATAACTCCTTCTTCAGGAAGTGGTGTGGATGGAATTATTGTACCTCCCAGAGGATGAGGCAGTGAGGTGTGTGTGGTTAAGATGGGTGGAATAGTTGCTGAGTGATGGGTGCATGGGTTTGCGAGTGTCAGTAAATGCTTATGGTGTTTAAATAGCAGAGAGTGAGTGAAGGTTATGGGCAGGGAGTGATTAGAGCCTCGAGGAGTGGGAATAGAAGAAAAGACGGGGAGATATTTTAGAAAAGAGAATGAGGAAGAAATTTGACATTGGGAAGAAGAGAGAAGCACAAAGAAAAAAAAAGGGGGAAAAGGAAGATTATTAGCCGAGTTAATGCCAAAATTAAACCAATGAAAACAAACAATAGTAGATTTTATATGCAACTGATAGGATTTGAGCAGTGTACAGAATTCAGCCACATCTCTTAATTTACATGCATATTATACTGGTAATGTGCCCCAAAACAAATCTGGTGAGCTAAGAAGAACTATACTTGACTTTTGTGCCCTGCTCAAAGCAAACTGTCCCAGCCACTTTTGCCCCTCAGTAGAGCCGTAGACTTGGTTTGTGTGTGTGTGTGTGTATGGAAGGGAGGGGGGAAATCACATGACCTGGAGTGACCAGTGAGTTCCTTCTTCAGCTGACCAGGCAGAGCTGTCTCTCATCCCACTGCTGAGTGGAGAGGGTTGCAGATTCTCACCTGTGCCAGCCCACCTCTTTAAGCCATTAATTTCCAAAGAACTTAACTCCCAATTGTTCACAAAATAAGTGATCATATTTTCAGAAGAATTTAGCATGTTGGGTGCTGAATATTGTGAAAAATCTGGATCATATTTAGGCACCTAAATGGGAGTTGAGTTCTTCTAAAAATCTGGCCCTTCATCCTTATCTTCTAATTCTTCCTTTAGGAAAACTGAAATGTACCTTATGTCCAGAGCTATTCACAGCAACTGGTAAAGATAAAAGTCTGAAATCTTGCCCTGAGGAACCTCCAGTGAGCCAAAGAAGCACATCAGACATGCCTACATTTTGTCTTCTGAGGCCCTTGCACTGTTGTTTCCATCACCAGCAGTGCTTGGAAGGAGAAGATCTTCTGGATTTTCTTTTGGAGGATACTGCTAGATGTCAGCTATATGTGAATGAGGTAGAAGCGGGTGGAACAACCTGTGTCCTTAAGAATATTAAATGACAGTTTGTACCAGCATAGATCTTAAAAAGACGCACACACACATCAAACTTGTGTTCTATTTGTGGTCTGTGCTTCTGTTGTGTCGCTTTTGTTGCTTATCAACATTTTTGATAGCATAGGTGACTTCTTAGGCTCTGTGCTCGTCATTTTCCCCATAGATGAGGTTGAAGTGATCTAGAGTCACTGATGAGCAACATATCATAGTAGTCTATGTGGCCTGCAATCTGGTTCTGTATTTCATAGATTACAAAGCCAGAAGGGACCATTGTGATAATTTAATCTGACCTCCTGTATAACACAACCATAGAACTTCCCCAAAATAATTCCTAGAGCAAATCTTTTAGAAAAACATCCAATGTTGATTTAAAAATCGTCAGTGATGGAGAATCCTGGGTAAATTTTTCCAGTGGTTAACTACCCTCACTGTTAAAAATGTATGCCTTATTTCCAGTCTGAATTTGCCTAACTTCAACTTTCAGCCATTGAATCACATTATACTTTTTCTCTGCTAGACTGAAGAGCCCACTATCAAATATGTATTCCCATATAGGTACCGTATATGCTCGTTCACAAGCCGAATTTTCTTAGTAAAAAAGGGAAGCTCCAGAGAAGGGGGTCGGCTTATGAACAGGTATAGAGAGGGAGAGGTGGGACACAGCCTCTAATCCCAACAGAGGGAGCAAGGAGAGGTGGCAGAGCCAGAAGGGAAGAGGTGGGGCCAGAATCTCTCCACTTCTGGCCACACTGCTCTCCCCCCAGCCTCCGAAGCAGCTGCAGCTCTGGGCCTGGCAGGGGTTACTTCCCTGACTCCCAGCTTCTCCCCCCCCCAAATTTCCCCAACAGTTGCTGTCCTGGCCCATCAGGGTAAGCAGCTGGTGTGCTGGGACACGTTGTTTACTTAGGTTTACCTCTGTGTCTGCGGATTCTCAAGGTAAACAAACCATCTCGGCCACCAGTGGCTTATCCTGATGGCCCATCTTATCCATCTGGGGGGGGGGGGGGGGCTGATGCTCTGCCTCACTTTGTGACCTGATCTGCTTAGAATGGATCCTTTTTGTCAGAACCCAGGAAGAGGAATGTGTTTCTCATAAAGAGATTAAAATTCACAGTCTCTGCACAGCTTGAAAAGTCCTTTCCAATACTCCTTTGCTGATTGTGTCCATAGAATGACCTTGAGTATGTTGACATAATGGGGAACAAAAATATATGGGGATAAACTAGAGGAAGAGAGAGGTTGGAACCAGTGCAGTGACAGGCCCTATGGATTCTGCCCTTTAGCTAGTTGAGAAGTGAGGGTTTTCCCCTGAGCAGAGAGTGTAATCTGTATCACGGGCTTCTTTTCTTCTTGTAGAACGTGCCAGAGAAACCAGCTGGGAGAGGAGAAGGGGATTATGCTTGGCTCAGCTGTAGTGATTGCCTCTATCAGAAGGGTTTATAAAAATGATGAATGGTTCAAATCCACAGAACAAGTGATTTTTGAGAGAGGACCACCAAACCCATCAAGTGGGGAGAATCTTGCTGTTTCTTTTCACTTGCTGAATTCTGGGTACAAGAAGCCCTTGTGCATGCGTGATTTGGTCTGGTCCTCTGAACTTCACAATGTGAGTTGTACTTCCTTTAATCAGCTTTGATTTATCTGATCTGTCATAGGCTCATTACTTGTGCACATAAACTCCTTTGGCACTCACTATTGTAAATCACTGAGAAATTAACTCTTTTTATGTTATTAATACACAAAGTCTTTATATTGTGTTAGTTCAGGTTGCTGTACACGTAGCATACCTATCACAAAACCTTAAAAGAAAGGACTGAAAAATTATTTCTTCACACAACGCACAGTCAACCTGTGGAACTCTTTTCCAGAGGATGACGTGACTATAAGGATTCAAAAGAGAGATAGGTCCATCAATGGCTATTAGCCAGGATGGGCAGGGATAGTGTCCCTAGCCTCTGTTTGCCAGAAGCTGGGAATGGGTGACAGGGGATGGATCACTTGATGATTACCTGTTCTGTTCATTCCCTCTGAAGCACCTGGCATTAGCTACTGTCAGAAAAGAGGATACTGGGCTAGCTGGACCTTTGGTCTGACCCAGTGTGGCCGTTCTTATGTTCTTATATCATCCAAAAATGAACACCTATCTATCCACGTATTTATATGGCCCTTATTGCTGTTGTGTCAGAGCACTTCACAATCATTAATGGCTTGTAGCCTTACAAATGCTGCGGTGACATAGGGAATTGACATAATAAGGCGCAGGAACAAACCATCCCAATGTGCAGAAAGAATAGCAAATATGGCAGGTGACCAGCTTGGCTTAATAGTGAAATCTTCGGTGAGCTTAAACACAAAAAGGAACCTTAGAAGAAGTGGAAACTTGGACAGATGACTAGGGAGGAGTATAAAAATATTGCTCGAGCACATAGGGGTGAAAGCACAATTGGAGTTGCAGCTAGCAAGGGATGTGAAGGGTAACAAGAAGGGTTTCTATAGGTATGTTGGCAACAAGAAGATGGTCACGGAAAGTGTAGGACCGTTACTGAATGGGGGAGGCAACCTAGTGACAGATGATGTGGAAAAAGCTGAAGTACTCAATGCTTTTTTTGCCTCGGACTTGACAGACAAGGTCGGCTCCCAGACTGCTGCACTGGGAAGCACAGTATGGGGAGGAGGTAAGCAGCCCTCAGCGGTGAAAGAACAGGGTAAGGACTATTTAGAAAAGCTGGACATTCACAAGTCCATGGGACCGGATAGAATGCATCCGAGAGTGCTGAGGGAGTTGGCTGATGTTATTGCAGAGCCATTGGCCGTTATCTTTGAAAATTGTGGCGATCAGGGGAGGTCCCGAATGATTGGAAAAAGGCAAATACAGTGCCCATCTTTTAAAAAGGGAAGGAGGAGAATTCGGGGAACTACAGACCGATTAGCCTCACTTCAGTCCCTGGAAAAATCATGGAGTAGGTCCTCAAGGAATACATTTTGAAGCACTTGGAGGAGAGGAAGGTGATCAGGAACAGTCAGCATGGATTCACCAAGGGCAAGTCGTGCCTGATCAACCTGATTGCCTTCTATGATGAGATAACTGGCTCTGTGGATATGGGGAAAGTGGTGGACGTAATATATCTTGACTTTAGCAAAGCTTTTGATATGGTCTCACACGGTATTCTTGCCAGAAAGTTAAAGTATGGATTGGATGAATGGACTATAAGGTGGATAGAAAGCTGGCTAGATCATCGGGCTCAACAGATAGTGATCAACAGCTCAATGTCTAGTTGGCAGCTGGTATCAAGTGGAGTGCCCCACAGGTCAATCCTGGTGCCAGTTTTGTTCAACATCTTCATTTATGATTCATTTGTGAGGGATGGATTGCACCCTCAGCAAGTTCAGGGATGACACAAAGCTGGGGGGAGAGGTAGATATACTGGAGAGTAGGGATAGGGTCCAGAGTGAACTACACAAATTGGGAGGATTAGGCCAAAAGAAATCTGATGAGGTTCAACAAGGACAAGTGCAGAGTCCTGCACTTAGGACGGAAGAATCCCATGCACTGCTACAGGCTGGGGACCGACTGGGTAAGTGACAGTTCTGCAGAAAAGGACCTGGGGATTACAGTGGATGAGAAGCTGGATATGAGTCAACAGTGTGCCCTCGTTGCCAAGAAGGCTAACAGCATATTGGGGCTGCATTAGTAGGAGAATTGCAAGCAGATCGAGGGAAGTGATTACTCCCCTCTATTCGACACTGGTGAGGCCACATCTGGAATATTGCATCCAGTTTTGGGCCCCCCACTACAGAAAGGATGTGAACAAATTGGAAAGAGTGCAGCAGAGGGCAATGAAAATGATTGGTGGCTGGGGCACATGACTTATGGGGAGAGGCTGAGGGAACTGGGTTTATTTAGTCTGCAGAAGAGAAGAGTGAGGGGGGATTTGATAGCAGCCTTCAACTACCTGAAGAGGGGTTCTAAAAAGGATGGAGCTTGGCTGTCCTCAATGGTGGCAGATGACATAACAAGGAGCAATGGTCTCAAGTTGCAGTGGGGAAGATCTAAGTTGGATATTAGGAAAAACTATTTCACTGGAAGGGTGATGAAGCACTGGAATGGGTTACCTAGGGAGGTGGTGGAATCTCCATCTTTAGAGGTTTTTAAGGCCCAGCTTGACAAAGCTGTGGTTCGGATGATTTAGTTGGGGTTGGTCCTGCTTTGAGCAGGGGGTTGGACTAGATGACCTCCTGAGGTCTCTTCCAACCGTAATCTTCTATGATTCTATGAATTACTATCCTAAATGAGGCACAGTGCAGATGAAGCGACTTTCCCCAGGTCGCACAGGGAAGCCTGTAGCTCTGCTAGGAATTGAACCCTCTCCTGAGTCCCAGGACCAGTGCTCTCTCCACTAATAGACTGTCTTTTTACCTGCTTTGCCTCCACCTGGACACATGTGCCTGAGCACTGGGGCTATATCTACACTAGAAGGAAAGGTGTACTTTTAACACATTAAGTAACAAACAATGTTAAAATCCTAGTGTAGGCAAGGCAGCTGTAGTTTAACGCACAGCGTGTACTTCAACATGCTCACCCACTAGGATTTTACCACATTAATTAACATATGTTTAAAAGACCCATACTTTTTTTCTTGTGAGGACAAAGCTTATATGTGAACTCCAGATATCAGTCACAAACCTTAATTTTGCTCAGTAGGGATGACAGAAGTCCCTAATTGCCTCCGTCCTTGCCTATCAGACTTCTTCATCTTCTCTGTACAGTACTGGAAAATTGTACTTATGCATAGGTGGAGAAGGGCCTAGACCAGTGGTAGGCAACCTGCGGCCCGTCAGGGTAATCCGCTGGTGGGCTGCGAGACAGTTTGTTTACATTAACCGTCCGCAGGCACGGCCGTCTGCAGCTCTGAGTGTCCATGGTTCGCCGTTCCCAGCCAATGGGAGCTGCAGGAAGTGGCGTGGACTGCAGGGATGTGCTGGACGCCGCTTCCCGCAGCTCTCATTGGCCTGGAACGGCAAACAGTGTCCACTGGGAGCTGTGGGTGGTCATGCCTGTGGACGGTCAATGTAAACAAACTGTCTTGCGGCCCCCCCCAGAGGATTACCCTGATGGGCCGTAAGCGGCCAACGGGCCACAGGTTGCCCACCACTGGCCTAGACCAAAATGGACCTTTTCAGCCAGTTCAGGAGTGGGCCTCCTTAGCCAGCTGAATAGTTTCATGGTGATCCTGGTTTTAAATTGCTTCTGTATTTCATTAGGGCTTGGGGTAATTGCATCAACTTTTCATGTTTGGCTGGAAGTTAGGTGGGAGGGGAATTGTTTTGCTGGAAAATGAAATGTATTTTTGACCCTGTAATGCATGAACTGAATGAAGTGTCTGCTGGATATAATGCCTCTTCACTCTTTGAGAGTTACTTATTACCATCATTAGTATTAGTAGGTAGATGATATTTAAAGTGAAACATTATGCTTCTTAATGTTACAGCAAATAACAACAAAAATAAATTAGCAGTTAAATTAGCATATTGACTGGCTGGGTGAAGTATGTCTAGCATTCAACTCTGGTAATGAATAATTTGAAATATCACATATCTCAAGGAGGCTTGGAGGTTTTTGTAGAGTTTTTACAGTAATCGAGGTTGGGTATGGTTTGCCCTACACTGGGTTTATTCATTTTCACTTCAAGGCATTGACTTTCAGAGTTAATTGAATCAGATGCCTCATTCTAATCAGCATCTAATAGTCAACTGTTATTAAAAGAAAATGTAAAGCAGTATATAATCAGTTTTCCCCTGTGCTCTTTATGGAAAATAGTTTGATAATGCAAAATAGATCAAGCAAAATTACAGAGTGCATTTGAGTCATATATTCACACTGATGGGGCTTTGCTGTTTCCATTTTTCACTCTTAACATGCTCGCTTTGTTGATCATAATTTAGGCCTTCTCTGGGCCTTTCCACTTTTTAATAAATACTGATATGTTAGAACCTGACTCAGTGCCTCACTGTACAATCACCATTCTGTTATGAATGAATCCACTTGGTGGGTCCCACCATGCTGCCAAGTCAATAAGGTAGAGTCTAGTCACTGTTCGTAGCTCTGGGTCTATGGGGCATGTTCCAATGACTCAGATCTCTTGTCTGTCACCCTTCTTTGGGATGTGGGGTGCTGATGCCCTAGGCCCAGAAATCAACATCTGAGAATTCCTGAACACCCCACCTCACCCCAATCACTTACATACGTCCCAGAGCTCCATTTGGCTGTGGGCATTCCAGGCTTTTAGTTTAATCCCTTTAGGGATAAAGTGACAAGAAGTCAAGGACCCCTTAGCAAAGGAATTCCTTAACCAGAGAAAATTTACTCTTAGAGCACTCAAGCCCTGAGATGCACCCTCCCCTAGTCTCGTCTCAACCCTTCTGAGAGTCCCAGGTTCATCATTGTTTCAGGCTGGGCAGAAACCCCTCCTGCCTCTTCTCTTCTGGAAGTCCTTCTTATGTGCAATGATGGTTGGCTCCCTGCACAGAGCAGGACTTTGCTGTTAAGTAGGCCCCTCCCCACTCATCCTCACTCCGTGTGCCCTTGTGTAGAAAATCAATTATTCCATAGGGACTGGTAGTTGAGAGACAGTTGATGGCTCTAGATTGATGAAGGGTGAAACATGTTTCCTGGGGAGAGCATCTGTCTAGAATTCATCAGAACAGGTTTGCCTTGGGCAAGTTAAGACCTGTTCAACACGTAATACGAAACGGAGTTCATAATTTGAAATAGCTGTGTACTTCTTTGTCATACTGTGCATGCAGAATCCATCCATGTATGTGTGTAAAGTGCTGTATGCATTTTCATTTCATTTCTTCAGCCTACAGGAGATACCAAATTTAGGAGCATAGCTGAACGTGTGTGTGTGTGTGTGTGTGTGTGTGTGATCATTGTTTAAGCTTTCCCTCACCAATGCTTGATATCCTTCCAAACCCTTTCCCTTTCAAGGAAGAGGCTCAGGATTTCTACACTAAGGCTTTCACTCACTCTAATTTAGAGCAGCTGACTCCAGGTATCTCCCTATGATCAAAGAAATGTAGTAATGATATCTGCACTTCCTCTGCATCTGGGGAGGCAGGTAGAGTTGGGAATAGAGGGAATTTGCTTCAATTGTTAGTCCAGGTGCTGAGAGTTAAATGCCCTGTTCTGGTGTTGACTCACTGTGTGGCATTGGGCAAGTCAATTTAATCTCCAGGACTCCATGTGCCCATCTGTGCATCTGAGGCAATACCTGCCTCTCAGATATGTTGTGAAGCATAATGTTTGTCAAGAGATTTGAGTTCTGTGTGGAAGGCATGACCTAAGTTCAGAGTATAGTATATTTTGAGTGCATCCTGTCCTAATTCTTTATATAGTTGTCAGGTTTGATTGTCAGGAGATGGAATAATTAGTGCACTGAAGTCCTGGACTAAGACAAACCGGGGCCCTAGGCACAGCATGATGCCTCTACAGTGAGACTCTCCACCTGAACTGTGGCCCCCACTTGGAGTGAGTGTGGTAGGGGCAGCATCGTGGAGACCCCTTTTCTCCTTCCGGGAATAGCATCAGGGGCCCTTTCTAAAGGGAAGTAACAGGGATAGTAGTAGGACTCCCACTACTGAGAGTAGTGAAGTCAGCAGTAGGGGAAAGTAGGGAAGAGTACTTACCCCAGCCATCAGTATCTATCTGCATGAGTGGGTGGGCTGGGACAGTCCTCTGTTTGGGTGTTGATGGCAGAGGCCCTCAGAACAGTGAGTCTGGGAGTTAACACCCCACTGAAATAAGAATTGGGCAGTTCACTTCTCTCAGAGCTATTGTTCCAGGCTGTCTGCAAACTGAGGCAATGAGGCAGACACTGCTGCATTGGCACCCTCATCCCCATTGTCAAGGTTTTCTCTGCACCATAATCTTACATTTATGTTTTTAAACGACAGCTGGTAGTCTGATATAATCACATGACCAGGAGTGGGGCCATAGGCATGGCCTTATGCTGTCAATGCCTAATCCAGCCGTCCTGCATTCCACCTCTTACTGTTCCCTTACCTTCTGAAAGCAATACTTGCCTGATTACCAGCTTCAGCTTACCTCAAATAGAGTATATTGAAATTCCATGTTACACTATCCACTAGGGCTCTGTGCTGGTCTCAGCATACTCTCATTTGGGATGGCACCTAAACGGATGAGCAGAATATGAGGCTCTTCATATTATTGGCAGGAACAAGGAAGATACAATCATTTGTAGAGCAGGGACCGGGAGAAGTGGGCCGAATGCTATTCTGGAAGTGTACATTTAGTGAGAGGAGCTTTCTGACAAGCCTGTTTCCATGTTCTTGATTTTCTGTACTGCCACATTTAGAAACCTAAGGTCAAGCAAATGTCTGCATCTCACTGAGGATTTAATAGCCTAAGAAGTCTGTAATCTACCAATTATCCACAGTTCGAAAACTGTACTGATTTTACCTTTCCGTTGTGTTTTTAGGTTGCCTGTTTGAGGATGACCTTTGCAAACCTTTTGAGATCTGCATAAATGGTAAGTCTGAGTGATGTGTTTTGTTGACCTGTCTGTCCTCTGTATAATTACAGTCAACTTAATAAGCAAAATCTAAGTTATGAGTAAAGTATTTTATATCAAACTGCTGATAAGTAGTTGTTAGGGTGAGTTAAATGGAGTTTTATTCCTCTTGGCTTTAGACAACATCATGACTAACAAAATTTCCTGGAAATAATTAGAAATAAAGTTAAGATATTTTTATTTCAATGTATCTAACTTTTAAAACTGTGACAGTCTAGCTTGAAAGTAGCAGTTCCATCAGTTGGAGTTGGAGTTTTACCTTTTTAGACTATAAGTGTTAAGTAATCATCAGCCTTGTTTTTTTCAAGACAAGTTCCTTTATTATCTCATAAGAAAAAGGAGGGCTTGAAAGTAATCTTTCTCCCTCTGCTGAGGATGCTACCATGTTTTTCTGAATATACTGCTTCCTTGTCCTTTTGCCTGAACTAACCCTACAGCTGCATTAAGCAGCTTCCTCCTCCTCTCCCTCCTACCTTCCCTGCAGTGAAACAAGAAAACAGACACAACACTGAGTGGGTGGCTGCAGATCAAAGTCCACTAGAGTGGCAAAAGCAACCACTTTGGTCTCATTCCAGGGTTGTTAATGCGCTGTATGAAATCACTGCTCTCCTGAGGGACCAGTATCTTTACAGGGTTGCCTCTAACTATTTTTATGACTGCAAACTGGTACAATACATAGATTCATAAATATAGCTTAATTACAAAGTATAATACATAGGATTTTTGTCTTCATGAAGGAGTGGCACAAAATACAGTCAGAAGACTCCTGTTTGTTTTAAGCATTCAGGCAGAACAGTCAATACTGTTATCTTTTTAATATAGCAGTTTGTAGGCCCTGATACAGAAACAGATTTAAGTGTGTGTCTAACTTTAAGCACGAGTACTCCCACTGAAGTCAATGGGGACTGCTCATGTTCTTGAAATTAAGGTATGTGCTTAAGTACTTTGCTGAATCAGGTCCTTTAAACAAATAGTGAAAGTAGGGTTACCATATTTCAGCAAGCAAAAAAGAGGACGGGAGGAACCCCACCCTAGCCCCACCCCCGTCCTGCCCTAGCCCCGCCCCTGCCCCTCCCACTTCCCGCCCCCCTCAGAACTCCCAATCCTCCCCCCCCGCTCCTTGTCCCCTGACTGCCCCCTCCTGGGACCCCTGCCCATAACTGCCCCCCAGGACTCCACCCCCTCCCTAAGCCTCCCTGCTTCTTGTCCCCTGACTGCCCCCTCCTAAGACCCCCCCACCCTAACTGCCCCCCAGGACCCTACCCCCTACCTGTACCCTGACTGCCCAAAACCTTATCCACCCCCCAGAAAGCCCCCTCCCGAACTCCCGACCCCCCCCCGTCTCTAGACTGCCCCATCCAAAACCTCCCTGCCCCTTCTCCGACCCCCTGGCTCCCTTGTTGTTGGCCTTCGCCTAATGTCTCTGTGAAGTTGCTCAGGAACGGCTTGAGCCGTTCGTCCCGGCACGCTGGGCAGCAGTGGCGGAGGAGCTGGGGAGGAGCTCCAGACTGCCGGAGGCGATCTGCGAATGCAGGGAGAGAGGGAGTGATCTCTGCTGCAGGGGAGAGGAGGAGGGGCTCTTTCTGGCTGTCGGAGCCCCATGTAAGTGGCACCATCTGGCCGGCTGCCCTGTTAGCCGCGCGTGCTCTGCGGGGGAGGGGGGAGGGGAGAGGGGAGTCCGGACATTTACAAATTCCCCCCGACGCTATTTTTAGCTCAAAAAGCCGGACATGTCCGGGGGAATCCAGACGAATGGTAACCCTAAGTGAAGGGAATAAGAGAGAGAGAGATGAAAAAATAAGATAAAATAAATACAGAGAAAGTAAAGATGCGTAAGTTCCCCAACTCCCCCTCAAGTTTAATTCTTTAGTAAACTTCCTAGTTTACCTGGTCTTTTGTGGCTATTAAAATGATCTGAAAAAGAACACCTCATGTGATCAGATTTGTGTGTCTGATCCAGAATATAGCTCCACAGTTTTGTACAGTGTTGGATTTTCAAGCATATCATACGCTTTTTGTCCAATGACTAGATGGAGATTTTCAAATGAGTATTACCCTTAACTGGGCAGTGAGATTGTACACTCTTATATCCAGCAAAGAGAGTCCACCACACTCAAGAGATTCATGCAAAAAGGGACACCGTTTTAACTGCATACATCTCGTTATTTTTTTTAAAATTGCAAATGTGTGTGTATCTATAATGTCTTTTTATCTTTCTGTGCCCATTTTAGTGATTTATGGTGAGATTTTGAATAGCATTAACTTTAGCCGCATTAAAGTCAGTGGGAGTTTTACCTTTGTTTTCAGTGGGAGCAGAGTTAGGCCAACTGTGCTCTTTTGAAATTCCTATTCTTATTTTTCCCTAACCAAAGTTGATAAAAGTAGACCAGTGACGATTAAGCACCTCAGTCTCTGGCATTCACCAGTGACTGATTTTAATTTTAAAAATGTGCAGGGATACCATCAGGTTTTTTACAACCACTGCAATGTATGTCATGTTTTTGCCCTAATCTGGGTGAATATTCTCTAAATTATAAATGCATATATACGACAAATAAAAAGCCACCATTGCTGACAAATTCATAAAACAACCTTAGTAGCAATATTTTTGATGGACCCACACAAATGTTTTCAACTCATGTGCCTTTGTCTTCATCCAATTAATAAACGGTATTAACAGAATTGTGCTGATGTCATCAATAATGCTCATGGGGAAGTAAATAAATTGGAATCAAAACCAAAAAAGACAAAGAAAGTCAAACTTATTTTTAAAACATAAGGAAAACCATCAAAGTTTGTAAAAGAGAAGGATCAAAATCATTAAGGAAATTAATGTTATTTTCAAGGATCTGAAGAGGATGGATATTGAAAGATTCAAGTAAAACAGGAATTGGGGAAATGAAAAATAAAATATACTAGGCAATGCCTCTTTTTGTATTTAACAGAAAATGTGAGAACTTCTTACTTTTGAGCACTACCCTCTCCCCCAAGCTGTTTTTTGTATAACTGTGTGTTTGAAATTCTCCATATATTCCTGATGTCTGCAAATTGTACCCAGAGCCCTGAGAGCTGTAGGATTTAAATTTTTCAAAAGAAAGTAACTTAGTTAGTTTTCCAGCACAAGTGGATTTTTTTCTAAAAATTAAATTGGGATAAACATTGGGATAAACATTCCTCTCGATTAAAGAAAAGGAGAATTAAAAATAGCTTTGTATTGTTAAAATAATAATTGGATCACAAGTTCCAGTGTAAGGAGCTGAGAGGAGAGGGGTTCATTCATCACATCATATACATGTGTTAGGCCATATGTCACCAGTCAGTGCAGGAACTGCTGTATATTTGTCTGTGCAGCAATCAGCGTTATATCATGTATAGGGCCCTACCAAATTCATGACCATGAAAAATACGTCACGAACTGTGAAATCTGGTCTCCCCCCATGAAATCCGGGGGAGACCAGGGTTATACTATACAGATTTCACGGGGGAGACCAGTGTTTCTCAAATTGGGAGTCCGGACCCAAAAGGGAGTTGCAGGGGGGGTGTCATAGGGTTATTGTAGGGGGGTTGTGGTTTTGCCACCCTTACTTCTGTGCTGGCTTCAGAGCTGGGCGGCCAGACAGTGGCAGGTGCTGACTGAGGGCCCAGCTCTGCAGGCAGCAGTACAAAAGTAAGGGTGGCAATATCATACCATGTCATCCTTACCTCTGCGCTGCTGCTGGCCATGGTTCTGCTTTCAGAGCTGGGCTCCTGGCCTGCAGCTGCTGCTCTCCAGCTGCCCAGCTCTGAAGGCAGCGCTGCCATTAGCAGCAGCGCAGAAGTTAGGGTACCAGTACAGCAACCCCCCCATACAATAACCCTGCAACCCCCCAACTCCTTTTTGGGTCAGGACCCCTGCAATTACAACACCATGAAATTTCAGATTTAAATAGCTGAAATCATGAAATTTAAGTTTTTAAAAATCCTATGATCATGAAATTGACCATAATAAACCGTGAATTTGGTAGGGCCCTAATAATTTATAAAGGCCTTTTTTGGCCTCAGGGCTGAGTTCTCATTTGCATTTGCTTAGTTACTCCTGCAGAACTCAAGCGATATTAATTTTCTTCCATAAATTTTCTATCAGTTTTCCTGAACTGCACTTACTCAACAAGTGGTTTAAAAGGAGTGTATTCTTTTATGTTTGCCTTAGTGATATGAGGATTAGCCAAGGAAGAAGACTTTGAGTGTGCTTTCTGGATTTTTCATTGAGACAGGCAGGATTTGGGGTGAAAAGATTTAGATGCCATTTGATTTTACATCCTTCAAGTCAGTTCAATGACTGTTTCTTTATCTGTAGTATGGGGGATAGGATACTTACCACCTTCGTAAAGGGCTTTGAGATCTAGGGATAAAAATTCTGTGTAAGAGCTAGGTGGTATTATTATTTCTAGCCATTAATAGAAAAGTGGAGAACATTACTTGGAATTCTATAAAGCTGAAGAATGGATGTTCTCACATAAGCATCTGAGTTGTTACATGAAGAAAGAAGCAGATGGATAAACAGTTTTGAGATTAACAGGAGTTGGAGTACGTGCAATAAATGAATAGCAAGGCAAATAAGATCAGGAATTGGGGGTAGGGGAGAGTAGGGCACGTGTGTGCATGTTAGACATAGCGTGAATGAAGCTTCAGGAAGGAATTTTCAGAAGAACTCTGAAAGCAAATGGCATATACGTCTGTTCAGAACATTTCCTGTAGCTGTATATTTAAGGTTCTTCTAATCCGTTTTTTGACTGAATATTTGGAAAATGTCATGTTTTATTTTGCATCAGACATGATAAGTAAAGCAGTTTATGCAAAACATCAGCTTTCTGCTGCTGTGCAGCTATCAAATTACAAGATTTAAAGCAATATTTTAGATGCTGATAGAAAACAGCAACCAAGCATGTCTTGTCCTTTCTTATAAAATAATAGTGTGTGCTGTGTACTGGTGTTGAGGTAAACAGCAGAGGGTGTAGACAAGGCTGTTAGTTTGAAAATAGGGCTTTTCTGTGTTCCTCTCTAATATCTGAGTTGCTCATGTAGAGCACTGGCATTATTTCCTTTAGGTAATCTCCAGATCATTTGCTTCAGCCTCAGTATCTCCCTGCTGCTTTCATATCCTTCCTTAGATGGCCACCTCTTCACTTCCCATCAAGGGAGCATTTATAAAGCTAGGAGAGTTTTATTAATGGAAGATGCAGTTGTTGCAAACCTCCTTGCAGCATGAAACCATAACAGGGATTGTGCAGATAAGATCTGATTGCAGAAAATAGCTCTGTGAAGTGAACCAAAAAAGTTAATTAACTATAGTGGCTGGCACACTGTATCATTAAGTCAAGCCTCATTGACAGCAACTAAACCTCTCACAGGAAGACACGGTCTAATGTCTGAAATAGTGTTTTTAGATTCTGTGTCCCTGAAAGCCTGTATAAACAGTTAAGCACAGCTGAATCAATAGTGCTTTATATATGCAAGCTGCACTTGTTAGAGGGGACTTCGATTAGTATAATATATTGAAGTCTTCCAAGCACGACAACTTAGAGTCATGAGCCTTTCCAAGTTTGAATGTCTTCAAATAGTTTAGAATATTAATGTCTTTTTTCCAAAGCTGCAGTGCTTCCATGAACATTTTGGGATGTTAGTGATTGCGTGTGTTGATGACAAGCCATAAATGGTAAACATGTGCTACAGAGGATAAGGGAATAGAGTAAGGATCCCTGGAGCGGTTTCTTGCACTTAATGTGTTATGCTTTGAGGTTTTCCAAATCATCAGCTAATAGGATGGAATTGTGCAGCACTGTTTAGCACATGTTTACAGCTATATCTGTATTGACAAGGCATTTCTGTTAGAAAAGGTACAGAGTTTTTGTAGAATGACTGTATAAATTTGTGTACGAGCTTCTCAAAGCTTCTCAGTAATCATCAGTGTTTGTTAAATCCAAATTCAGGCTTCTGTTGAAATACTTCAAATAGCACTGGCACATGCTTTGATCTTATAGTATAACATTTTTCATCCAATTATGTCAGAATGCTTTCCCAGTAGAAATGAAGATTAACACCAGCTCAGGAAGTACTGGAGATCTCAAAAGTAAATTTGATGTTGAGATTTTCAACCTGACTTTCAGAAAAAAAGTACACATAGGTTTAGAATTAGTATCCAAACTAAGCTATTTACATCTGGAAGTTCTCCCATAACCACTTGTGATGCACAGAGATCGGGGGTGGGGGGTGGGGTGCTGGATCTTACCTGAGATCAAATAATTTTTAATATTCTTTGAGTAAACAGGGGAGACTTATCAAAATACAACATTAAATTCAAGAAAGGGGCACCCTTGTGTGTCTACTGTTATCTCTGACAAATAGTTTTGGTCACATTGTATCCTAAAAGCTAAAGGATAATTAGCAGTTACATGGTGCTTGAGATCTTCAAAGGATTTTATGTACACCTTTACCTTACAAGGGATTGTGAGGATTAGTTAAGTATTTTCAATTGGGGAAGTAAACACAGAAAGATTAACTTTGGCCCAGATTTTCAAAACTGGTCTCTGAATATTGGATACCTCATATTAGACCTAGATGTCTGGTTGGAGAGTCATTTTCTGAGTTCTTCTTCATCTGTTCCAAAGCACCTTCTGCTCTGTTTACAGTGACCTCTGCTCTCTCTCTCATTGAATTATACAGTTCTGTCACTATTACTGGTCAGAGTGTATGTGAAGAATTTCAGGGAACTGATAAAATGGTTTTATCTGATTTATCCTCAGTATGCCGTGCAGGGCCAGCTGCGGGGCCCGATTCGAATACCCGGCGGCTGTCCGGGTCTTCAGTGGCACTTCAGTGGCGGGGGGTCCGCTCCGTGTTTTCTGTGGCACTGAAGGACCGCCCCCGCCACCAAAATGCCGCTGAAGACCCGGATCAGACCCCCCGCTGCCAAAGTGCCGCCGAAGACCCGGAGCGGACTGCCGCCGGGTGAGTAAGGCATAGGGCCCTCTTAGGCACGGGGCCCTCTTTGGTGCAGGGCCCGATTCCGGGGAATCGGCCTAAAGCCAGCCCTGATGCTATGCAAAACTATATTTGGCTTTATCTTCTCTGCTAAAATGTTTGTTTTTTTTAACCTTGGGGTAATTAGTGTGCGTGAGCTATCCCCAGTAAAAACACAGTGAAGACACTGCATTTTAGTTTTACTATGCAATAAATTAGGTGAGGTCAGCACTACACCCCCACCTCGGGTTGACCTCAGAAAGATTACCTCACTGTAAAACTTGGGTGGCTTGTCTTCCCAATGTTTTTACCTGGAGCTCACTGCACACATTAGTTACCCTAGGTAAAAATAACACTCCATTTTTAGCAGTGAAGATAAAGTCTGGCTCTCTTCCAAACAGGAATTTTGTATGTTGGTGCTATTACAATGACTGATTGAAACTGACTAGGTGCAAGATAGTGATGTTACTAGTGGGGTAGAAATTCAAGAATTTAGGCATCGTCTTTGATTGCAAGCTGAAAGAGGAAACCCAGGTTTAATGGCGCTTCTAAAATATTTGAAAGTTATGCTCTATAAAGAGAGGCCCTATTTATGATAGGTTATACCCTTTGTGACATCTAACATGTGACCTACTTTATTTGGAGTTACTCTTGAGAATCACTCATAGCTGTAGCTCCTGCAGAACACAATAGCATGATGACTATTGGTGGACCTTCATTCATGCTCCAGGAGCAGCACTGCCTTCCCACTATGCAGAAGCAAGTGAGATTAAAGAAGTATGAAAAACTGTAAATAACACAGAATTAGTCTCCGTTAGGTTTCCTCTGTATCCCTGTGTCTTGTCCTGGTGATTAAACTTGACATGTTTGGAACCACTGCTGAACATTCCACAGTGTTATTTCAAGTGGACAGGAGACAGAGCCTTCTCTGTCAAGGGCACATGCAAAAGTACAATTCTGATATAATTCAAGAAGCGTTTGTGTCCCTCTGAGTTTTGTTTTTTACATGGGAGTATATTGTCTGACTTGGTAAATTATGGCCTGGGTTGGGTTGGGATAGTGTTTTGGTGAGTGGAATGGTGCATTATTTATTGTGTGAGTTTAAAGGATTCTGGATTTTGATTCAGTACTGGTTTTATATTAGGCCTTCGGTTTTTAAGGGGTTCTAAAATATTTTTGTTAGTTGCCCAGTGGCTTTTCAATATAGGGCATCACAGAATAAAAATAAGTAATTATTTAATACCTCTTTCCAGGGTGGATAAAAATCAATGATATTTTTAAAAAAAAATCAGATTTTTTGATAGGTTTTTCCCCTTAATTTTATCTAAAGATAGTTTTAATTAAGATACATTATAGCTCAAAGATATCTCATCATGGAATAGAGATTATAAATTCTAATTCTATAGTATGAGACAATATATTCATGTAATTTTTAAGAAAAGTTTTGTAAATGAGTTCCAATAGTTCATGGATTAGGGACCCAGTTTTATGGGGTTCCACGGGCTTCTGTATAGATTATTTAGGTTAATCTTTCTATCTACCCAATGGGACTCAGTGCTCAGTCTAGAAGATACCATCAGAGATGCTTAGTTTTGCAGGTCTCAAACTGTGGATTTGTATCTCCAGAGGTAACATGCTTGTTAACAGCAAAAATGTTTTTAAATAAATAAATACTATATAGAGGTCAGAAATAACAGACCTCAACCCTACTGTCCCTCTGCAAATTTGTGTACACAGAATCAATCCCTTACCTCTCTCTAAAAGTGCAAAGTTTCAAAAAGTTCAATGAATAGAAGATTGTTGGGGGTGGACAAGGAGAAGAAGTCTGGAGATAAATGTGAGAAGTGAGGGACATATGCTTGTTTTGTTAAAGTATTATATGTTTGCTGTTGAAAAAAATCCAGAACAAAATCCAGTTGTTGTTTTAGTTAAATAAAACAATTTAAATGTCTGTCTGGTGGTGATCTCCTCCTAATACAGCATGGCAAGAAAATCCTCCAAATATTAATGATTAACCTGTTGAATTGGAGATAGTACACCTCCCAAAAAATCATTCATTTTCTGATATAGCTGTAAAACTAATCTGAAAAATAAATCCCTCTTTAAAAATGTATAGTGTGTACCTTCTAAAAATGAAACCTACATCTATCTCTGAGTTGTGAAGAATATGTATTAAGGTTATAACAACCAACAAGAATGCACTTTTATGTAGAAAACCATGATTAAATTGAGTCTTCCTGATTAGTGATTTAAATCAAATCCACCCTGCCTCTTTTCCTCTGCGCCCCTAATTCCTGGTCAGAACTTGCCAGCCATATTATGTATTGAGGGACTGTGATATGGACAAGAGTCCAAGACTGAGCCTCGCAATTTCAGTCTCATTTTAGATTAGGACAGAATTTCTAATGTTTTGAAGTGCACTATTCTGCTAGAACCACTACTGCCTAAGCGCTAGATGTTTTTGGATGGTTATGAAACTTTCACTTTCAGAAGTATACAATGTCATTTTGATACTAGAGGATAACATGTGATTCTCTTGTACTTGCTGCTTTCTAAAATCCATCCTAGCTAGTTAACGTATAATTTAGAAAAGCCCTGTAAGGTATGAAAGATGTATAATTTAAAATATTTTGGATATATTAGGTTTGTTAATGGTTTTAATGTACCCATGTGTGATTAGCCCTTACACAAATTACTTCTGTGTGGGATGTAAAAGTTCACTCAGCAGGTTACTCGGCAGCCTTTGCCAAGTTTGATATACAGAGCTGTTTTCTATTTTATTGTTGTTTTATTACACTTAAAAACAAACAAACAAAAATAAACCTTAATGTGACATCTGGGAAGCTGTGAAAAAGTACTGGCAGTTTGGAAAGGAGATTAGGGAGTCTCAATAAAATTTGTGCCTGATGAATCATGAAACACAAGAGTCTGAAAAGGACAATGTGGTTTAAAGAGACAGAACAGAACACCAAAGAATAATGTTCTGGCATTGGTGTGAAAAGACAGAGGGAACACTGCTTTGTAGTGCTACTGAAACAGGAAAGATGTACTATAGAACCTTCATGTCACCTCCCTCTCTGACTTTGGCATCAGGAAATGTAGCTTACCTCTTGAATAAGAATAAAGTGTTTGGTTTCTGGAACCTTGGGTAAATTGGACAGTGAGCAGTTTCCATCTTTACAGCTTTGTTTGCACACTTGTAATCCAAGGACCTGGATAAACATAGTTGGGAACAGGGCATTTTAAGAAATATTAAACAAGCAAAATAGATGCCAAATTGGTGGTTTTATAGTGTGAACAAATGATGGCTGGATTAGGACCGTATATCCTCTCCAGATTTGAGTAAGATTTGAACTCATGTTTCTGGAATTGTAAGGATCACCCTTGATTTAGCAAAAAATGCTATGCTGTGGAGAAGCCCATGCTGGACTTCCTTAGCTGCTCTGTGCTGTATGTGTGTGTCTGTGCTCCTTGCCCCTCTCCTAAATAAACATCAATCTAGGTTAAAATATCATACAAGAGTGACAGTAATTAATCAAATGAGTCAAATATTTGATTAAATAACAAGCTATCCAGGATAACAGAAAACACTAATGAAAATGGACAAAAAAGCTTCAAAAGGAACTGGTCTAGAAACTTCAAAATACATAGATGCTTTCCTGACTGGTGTTATGACACACTAGTTTTTGTTCCTAGCACATACCATTTTGTGTTAATTTTTGAAAACTGTAATAATCATGTTTATGTATATGATTAATAAAAATACACGATAAATTATTTGACTACTTGTGTATTTGAAACTTACCTCCTTCTACTACACATACTATTTTATGGGGCTGTTATTACTTAATGCAAGGCAAATATTGATCATCTGAATTCTCTTCTGGGTGCAAAATCTGTATCATCTTCTTCAGCTATCTCTCAATGCGAGGATGATGTCTGCCAAGGGCTTCATTGGTTGGTTTTTAAGTGGCTGAGGAGCCCAATTCATGCCCTGCAGATTTTCTCACAGAAGTGACAAGTGTAATTTTGGAGGAGACATAGTTGTTGGCTGGACTGTTGTGCCCTTTCTTTTCTCCTTTGTTGCTTCTCTGTCTCATGAGCACATCTGCTCTCCTCAAAGTGAGCTGTGTCTTGGTGTATGGTGTGCTGCCACTGTGTTCTGTTTCGCATTGAATCCTCCCAGTTTGTTGGGTTGATACCTCCCTTTTTAAAGAGTACTTTCAGAATGTCTTGAAAGCAGTTCCACTGCCCTCTGTGAGCCCTTCTTCCTTGACTTAACTGAGAGAAGAGTACTTGCTTTGGGAGGCGAGTGTTAGGCATACGTACACAGTGGCCAGCCCAGCGGAGTTGGTATTTCATGACCTGCACTTCTATAATGCTGATGTTGGCTCCAGAGAGAACACTGATGTTAGTGTGTCGGTCTGCCCAGCTGATCCTGAGAACCCTCCTAAGGCAGTGCTGTTGGAACCACTCCAGCAGCTTGAGATGTCGTTTGTAGGTTACCCAGGTCTATCACCTACAGAGAAGGATGGGGAGGACAACTGCCTTGTAAACCAAGATCTTGGTGCCTGTTTGCAGATCCCTATCATTGAAGACTCATTTGAGTAGTCTTCTAAAGGATGTGCTGGCACATCGGATTCTGTATTCAATTTCTGTTCAATGCTGGCTGGCTCTATCAGCCCTCACCTGCATGAACTACTCTTCGTACTCCACAAATCCCCATTAGAGGAGAACCCCTGGACAATGTGGACCATTTTCCATACCTTGGCAGCCACCTCTCCCAAACAGCCAGCACTGGCACAGAGATTGAATACAGGATCTGCTGTGCCAGAACATCCTTTGGAAGACTACTCAAACAAATCTTCAATGGTAGGGAAAATCTCTATAGTTGTGTTAATACTGCACTCTTAAGTAATGTCTAAATCAGGGTCTTTCAGATGAGTCCTTAAATTCCAAGATCCCATCTGTTCTGCCGATAACATGCCTCTTTTTTGTAAGAATAGGGGTTTTTCTAGCAAACTTCTGCCAAAAACATCCCCTTCTCCAATTATTGTTCAGGGTGTTTTGCATTGCTTGGCTGGTGTCATCCCATTATATTGCTATTGTGCATTAATAATAATACGTTCCATTTCAACAGCATTTTTTTTCTACAGACTTCATAGCTCTTCATAGCTTCCAAAAACTTGACAACAAAGTGTTAAGCAGTGGTAAAAGGGCACCAGTAGCCTATCACCATTATTGTCTCATTGTTTCCTTGTCTTCTTTTATCCATCTGTTATCTCTTGTCTTGTACTTAGATTATAAGCTCCTTGGGGTAGGGACTCTTTTTGTTCTGTTTTTGTACCATGCCTAACACAACAGGGTCCTGATCCAAGTCCTAGGTGCTACTGTAATGCAAGTAATTAATAACAACACTTGACAAGCATTAATGAATGTTATCTCAACACACCCGTGAAGTAGGTAAGCACTGTTATCCATGTTTTACAGGTGTGGAAACTGAGGGCTTGTCTTCACTACTGTGCTACATCAGCGCAGCTCCATTAATGCAGCTGCACTGATGTAGTGTGTCTGGTGAAGACATGCTATTTTGATGGGAGAGCACTCTCCCATCGACGTAATTACTCCACCTCAACAAGAAGCGGAAGCTATGTTACTCTGAAACTTGTCAATGGGAGAGCGTCTCCCACCGATGTAGTATGGTGTAGACAGCGTTTTAAGTCAAAAATAAGTATCCTGAGTAACTATTTCAGGACTGGGGCCAAAATTTGATACACATACTAGGTTACAGTAACTCCTCACTTAACCCTGTAGTTATGTTCCTGAAAAACGCGACTTTAAGCAAAACGATGTTAAGCAAATCCAATTTCCCCATAAGAATGAATGTAAATGAGGGGGGTTAGGCTCCAGAGAATTTTTTTTCACCAGACAAAAGACTATATATATATATATATATATATATATATATATATATATATATATATATATATATATATACACACAGAGAGAGAGAGAGAGAGAGAGAGAGAGAGAGAGAGAGATATTACACACACAATATAAGTTTTAAACAAACAATTTAATACTGGTACACAGTGATGATGATTGTGAAGCTTGGTTGCGGTGGAGGAGTCAGAAGGTGGGATATTTCCCAGGGAATGCCTTACTGCTAAATGATGAACTAGCAATTGGCTGAGCCCTCAAGGGTTTACTCTCACACTCTACAAGACAGCAGGAATGGAGGGTGGGGAGACAGCATCGCAGACAGAGACACACACCGTGTGTGTGCGAGAGAGAGAGAGAGAGATGCGAATTTCCTCTTTAAGTACACTGCCTTGTTAATTAGATCAGCTTGCTGAGACTGCAGCTGCTGCCAGCAAGCTCCCTCCGTCCTGAGCCCTGTCGTGTGTGTCCCCTGCTCTATGGAAGATGGGGTAAGTGGGGTGCAGGGGGAGGGGGACACCCTGACATTAGCCCCCCCCTTCCTCCCCTCCCCCCACACAGCAAGCAGGAGTCTCAGGGAGCAGCTCCAAGGCAGAGGGCAGGAGCAGCACATGGCAGTGGGGGGAGGGACAGCTGCAATTGCAAGCCTGCTGGGCAGCTGCTGCACAGGGAACTTAGTGGAGCGGGGAGCCGATAGGGGCAGGTCAGACCCACCTCTGAGAACCTTCCCTGGTTGCAGGAAGCTCTGTGGCTGCTGGCTGGGAGCCCAGCTCTGAAAGCAGCGCCTCAGTCAGCAGCAGTGCAGAAGTAGCGGTGACAATACCGCATCCCCCTACAGTAGCCTTGTGACCATCCCACACAACCCCTTTTAGGTCAGGACCCCCATGGTTACAAAACCATGACATTTCAGTTTTAAATATCTACAGACATACAAATTACTGTTTTCTGTTTATTTTTGTATTTATAAATGCAGGCCATTCAAATCACTCATTGATAAAGGAGATGATTCCAAATATCTAGTACTCAAAGGAGGTAACCTGGTTTTTAATGCTTCTACTTCTTTTTTAGCTCAGAATGTCATATGATTAATGGTTTGGATATAAATAGGCCATTGTGTTTGGCAAAGTATAAGATTATTTAACAGCAACACAGATCTAAGAAATATGAGTCATGTTTGTTACATATCTTAGAAATAATTTATATTGAGCTTCCTGTTTTTGTCTTCTGGTAAATTTTGTTTTAAATCTTTATGGTCCACTTAATCTTTACATTATAAACATTCTTTGAGAAAATTTAAGTTTAATGTTAAAATCCCCTCACGTTTTTCAGTAGTTCGGTTATGGTTTTAATAAGGTTACAGTTGTATGTAATTCCTTTTTGCTGTGCTGTAATGTCTAGCTTTATTTCAAATCTATCCAAAAAGATTTACATATGATCACAGAATAACTTTTTTGGAATTACATGTTTGGGACATTTATTTCAGCATTTGATTAAATATTCTTCTCTAGAAATGATGCCACTGAGAGCTAGACATTACAATCCATTTTGTTGGCATGGTAATTGTAAATAAATTATGGATGAAAGAGAGGTCAGTAGTGCATTTTAGAATGTTTAATGCCTTAGACATCTTAAAGGTTACCCCACTCCACGAATCTACAGAGAGCCTTTCTGCCATGAAAAATAGTCTTTTCTGTCTCTCCAGCTGTCTCTTTGCCAATATGTGTTAACTAAAACAGTAAATCCTGCAGATGCTATACCCTAAAGCTATTTTGGCTTTAAAGATTTCTGAAGCTGATGCAATGGATCTGGCCTGCTTTACTCATGCAAATAGGTGTGCAGGTTTGAGTTCCAAGTTTAAAAGTAAAGAAAGGGAGCAGAATTTCCCGTTTACAGAATCAGTCTATTTTAATACTATATGCTTTCCCACAGCTAATAGATATTTTTCTGTGCCTTCATTAACTGTCTTCCACCATTCTTTCAATTTTTGTGGGTGTAATAAATAAAATACCTTCTCTGATATGGCACTTAATGTAGTTATGAAGTACTGAGAATCAAGGACTAAATCATAAACCCATTGAACTCAGAATTCCTATTGACTTGAATGAAACCAGGATTTGTCTGTAGAGGAAAACTCTGTAGTAAGATTAGTTGAATTCTCTCACCGTAGGCCAGAATAAAAGACAGTCTGAGAATGTCAGGGCTAGATTACCTAATAGTTAAGGCATATATTTCATGCTAGTGAAGTGCCAGAATAAATGTTTCCTTTCTATATGAAATTTTCTGCAGTGGACATAAGTAGGAAGTCGGCATTTTATTATTTATGGTACAGTAAGTGCAACTAACCGTGGCATTACAAGCTGCATTTTCAGAAACCATGACAATGACATTAAGCATTTGCTAAACAAAATCTGCTTCTGTATGACATGCAGTGTGCATCCTGTTTATCATTGGGAAGTTGTTGGCATAGGCAGACCTGTGTTTTTTTTTTTTGTTTTTGTTTTTAAAGCGAAACTGCTAAATATACTATCAGTTTTGGAGTTGGCTACTGCTGTATCTTTACTGACGATCAGAAATAAAGACACTTTATTTCTGTTAGACAAAGGGTTGATTTTTCTTATCCACAAATAAAGTGTAATCCTTCCATTTTGTTTTTTGGATATTAAACTGTTCTTTGGTATTTTGGGGAAATTTATATGCTCGGATTAGCAAATTCTCATGCTGGAATGAATTATTAATGCAACTCTCTACCTTTGTACAAGGTTCTTCTTAAGACCCAGGTCATCTGCATGCCACATATCTCCCTAGTTACAAATTGTTTGTTAACCATCCTTAATGATGGCTTATCTTCAGTTCTCTTAGCAATTGTCTATTTTGTGTATTTGTTTGTGTGTATACATATCTCTTATATATATGTGTAGAGTGGGATTTTTAAAAGCATTCTGCATTAGTCTAAATCTGCTTCCATTTTAGTCAATGGCCAAAAATAGTCAATGCTGAGAGCTTTTGAAAATCCCATTCAGATAGCTCAGTGGTTCTCAGACTTTTGTAGTGGTGACCCTGTTCACACAGCAAGACTCTGACCCCCCTTATAAATTAAAAACACTTTTTTATATTTAACACTATTATAAATGCTGTAGGTGAAGCGGGGTTTGGGGTTGAGGCTGACCGCTTGCGACTCACCAGGTTATTACCCGGGGGCCCCTGAAGGGTCACGACTCCCAGTTTGAGAACCCCTGATATAGCTTCATTAAATCTGGTCCTTAGTTTTTATTTAGGTTTTCAGGTTCTCTCTATTCAGGCATGCAGAAATAGACAATGGAATGAAAATTACACTTTCTATATTTGCATCCTTGACCAAGGATGACTAAACCCTTTTAATTCAGATATCTCATGAACCATAAGGGATAAAGAAGAATGTTCTATAATATTGTAAAACCTGGAATCTTAGCTTTCCAGTGATTTATGTTGCTGTTTACATTATGGTTGAATTTAAAATAAGTGAGAAGAAGAATTAGGTGCTTTTTTTTTTAAATGCCCTACCAGAGCTATAAAAAATGTGGTTGACTTGGTACCGTGGAAACAGTTTCAGGATCAGTACAAATTTTAAGTAGTGGCATATATCAGTGACGAGTGTGTGTGTGTTCCCTACCCCCACTCCATTCAAGAATATGAATTTTTGGGGTGTTTTTCTCATTTAAAAAAAAAAGGCACAGTCACTCAGATTTCACCGTGGTTAGTGCTCCTTATTTCTTACTGTTTTTTGTTTTGTTTCAGGAATTGTCTAGATGAATCACTTTTTATGCTTTCAGCCTCAGGGTAGCTTTCTTGCTGAAGAAAAATTCTGGTAGCCCTGCAATCTGTGATGTGCTGTAAATACAGTCAATTTAAAAAAATACTAAGAAACAGGATCGTGATTGTTAACCATCCATTATTTAGGAAGACTTATTAGGATACGTGAAGTTTCCTCAGTGGAAATGCAAATGAATGCCGTTCATTGATTTTAAAAGGCATTATCACTTCCTAGTCAAGGAGATTTTGTAGGCAATATTGCAGAGCCATATGTCAGTGCAGCAGGGTTGTCCTTTGCCTTGAATAGGATGATAAAGTGAAGCATTTTATCACTGTGGGTGTTAATACTGGTTGGAATCAGGATGATCTAGAATCTACATTATAGGTTTATAGAAGCATTGCAGTTCCACTATCAACCATTTTCTGGAAAAGCAGATTTTAAAAAATCGTGACGTATAGCTGTGCCTAATGGCATTTGTGTGCTGCAGAAATGAACACTTTTGTGATAATCCTAGAGTTCTGCAAAAATGTGAACATTCTGAACTGAATGGCTAACTCTCCAAGTTCTAATGGCACATTATCCTTAGACACTTGTTCATTCAGGAAGAGACAGCCCATATTATTGATTGGGGATTACTTGCATGGAATGCAACATGGAAGAGAATCTAATGAAGCAGAAGTGAAGAGTTTTCTGCAGCATGTAAAGGCATGGAAATCAATGGGATTTCAGAATTGGGTAGAGGGAAGCTGCAGATGTCTAAAGTGAATGTTGTATTTAAAAGAAAGTCTAAGGGAAAAGAGAAACAGAGGAGCAGGAAATAGGGAGGCATAGGGCAGTCAGGAGGAACCTTTGCTTACTTCACCAAGTCCAAGGGCAGAGAAGCGATCTCCACTGGCCTTCGTTCCTAGTTGTGTTGTTTGCTGCTAGATCTCCTGCTCATTTGCAGCAGCAGGCGGCCTGCTGCTTGTTGGGATTCCCTTTGTGACCTCTTTCCACTTGGCTTCCAAGAACCGAGTCTGACTTTAGCCTTTGTCACTCGGGTATCTTTATTTGGCATACAGCAGTGCTACGCTGAGTTGATCAGACTCAAACGCAGGGAGATGGGTGCAGGGTACGTCACAACTCCAACGTTACACAGAAACCTTCTCCCTTTATATACATTACACATAACATTGAATTTACTATACATTGCATCACACACTTTTGGATTGGCTTAATGACTTTGCAGGAACTTATCCCTGTGCAGCATGCACTGACCATTGCTCAACTTCCTCTTTACCTCATCTCTACATTCATAGAGATTCATATATATATTCATTGGTTTGTAGTTCATAGTAAATAGTTCCCTGTGTGTTCTCCATTTTATCTTTGTTGGCTTGGACATTCTGTCTTCTTAGCCTACAGACCTATTTATTTATCTTATTTAGCACAAAATGTTATTTTCAATCTGATGATTCATTTATATCCCTAATTCTATCTTTCAAAAAACAAGACATCCCTCCATGTGTTAATTACTCATGTCAGGCCAGGCCTCAGCTTCATTCCCCTGCTTCTGTCTAACACTAAACTCTGGTGCTAGTACCAGCACCTCTCCCAAGCCCAGGACAACAGTTTCACTTGTGGGCCCCCTCCCCACCCCCACATTACCAAAGATAAGTAATTTTGATAAACCCGTTCTTGACCAAATTAACATTCACTTGGAATCTGCATCCCTTTGGTCTGTCTTCATAGGAGTCTCCGACAAATCGAGAGTTAACTACATCTTACTGCACTACATCTTGACTTCCAGCTGAGCAGAATGATAGGATGTATAACCTTGCTCCAAGGGCTTGGAAGGTTTGTGTGTGCGTAATGCTTTGTTAAAACTATTCCTCACCAGCAATCTTAGAGAACACTTGGTAAATCAATAAAAGATTTAATAGTTAATAAGACTCCTTGTATACTTTTGGGAACAGTATGAAAAGCCCATGGATAATTGTTTGCTGTAACAGTGCTTTTACACTGATTTTATATTTGAATCATTTATATCTCTGATATAGCTGAGGATATAGGAGAAATTGAAGAGGATCCTGAAACTTGTGGCAAAATGTGAGATGCAATTTTAAAAAAAATTGTACATGAATTTGATTTAAAACTGGTTCCTTGCTTTGGGGAAAAAATGCAAAGCATCTTGTGACTAAAGCTGTAGTGTGCTCAGGAATACAAAATCACAATTTTGGTGATGACAATAATCAGAGTTGGGGGACTGATTATACAAACCCTTCCATGAATCACTGGGTCTCCTGCCTGTGTGAATATGGGTTGTAGTTTGAAGCCTCTAGTTTTTTTGAAGAGAATAGTCCCCTTCATTTCCAGAAGTGTGGAGGACTCACATCTGAGGTCGAGATGTGCAAGGGGGAAAAGATTGCATCCACTGCACTGTGTTCCCCTTTAATGCAGTTATGACATTCCAGGTTGCAATCCAGACCAGTGAGGGGCTGTGTCATTACCTACCCTGCAACCTTGAGTGTCTTACGATGCTTTGCTGTTGTAGCTCCTACCTGAACTACTCACGAACAGTTAAACTGCATGCAGGTAACAACCTGAGTTTCTGTGTCTACCTGCAGCCTGCCAGCCACACATCAGTCACACTTGGGTTTCCACCAGCCTTGGTTACTACTTGCAGAACAACCCCATCACTCCCAGTCCAGAATTCTCCCCAAAACATGTGGTTTTCTTCAAGTGATGGTCTCTGTCTGTATTCCACATGTGGGTGCATGTGTGCCATGCTGCTGAGTTTGGAAGTTTTCTTCAAGAAGTATCCGTTGACTCTCACATGCAGAGTGTCTCCCCTCATGCTCCTGACAGAGGGTATAATGGGTATTGCAGGTTCACGCTACTCCAGGTACCTCTTACCACTGCATGGTCTGAGTTGGAACCCCATTCTTCCTTCACTCTTACTGCCAATAAGAGTTGTCGTAAATAGTTATTCATAGCTCATAGATTCTTAGTATTGTATAGTTAGCATAAAACACCCCTCCTGCTCTTGCTCCTTTTCCATCAGTGATGAGCATCAATGGTGCCTCTACTGTCTGGGTGAGGTACACATCTGTGAAGGGCAGCACCTGTAAGTCCTTCCCTCCTAGAACCAGAGAGGCCCATGAACTCAGGCTCCTCAAGTTCCTGATGGAAGAAGCTATGAGGTCCTGCTCTGATCCTGGCCAGGGAGAGCCCCTTGTATAGCAGTCTCAACTGGCCAGTAGTGCCCCTCTGAGCCCAAGCCATGGAGCAGAGCCTCTAGTACTGAAGCCCAAGGACCCTGGACACAAGGCCCCCCAATGAGAGTAAAAAGCACTCTCATGGACATAAGAGCAGATCCTCACAGGAGACTGCTTACAAGAGAGGTGTTCCCTCCCAAGCCATGCCAGGTCAGGTGAGATATCACATATGGATCCTGAGGAACTGGTTCTGAAGGCCCCCTGGTTGGAGGGTAAGGTGAAGAAGAAGCGGGATCCATTGTACTGACTGTGCCCATGGTACTGGGACACAAGGAGAGGCCAACTCTATGTATGAGTGCGGGCCCGGCTGTACCATTGGTACTGCCATGACAATATGGGGATTGGTTAGCTCCAACGGTTGAACTGGGTACCTCCGGAGTCTCAATGGGAACCCCATGGACTCTGGACAACAGAGAGATTTTCCTGACTCTGGAGGATGTCTTCCTCCCCTAGCCACAGTCTCTACTCCTATCAGGTCCTCAGAGGTTCCTATTCCAGAGGATGAACCACTGCTCCTTTCGCAGGAGAGGCCCCTTTCCTATCCATTGGATATGGGTGTCTTGGAACTGCTGGTACCACCATTTCTGATGGCGCCATAACTGGACTTGGAGGAGTCTGAGCACATAGTCGCACCGATGTCTCCAGCATGGCACAGGAGCCTGGACAGAGAGCGAGGCTACCCGATCCACCCAGTTATGACCTCCCCATAGATGCATGGTATCACTTTCCATGGGGACCACCGAGACAATGGATCCCTCTTTCTGGCCATACTGGAGCCCACTGGGACCCTTATCACAGGTGACCAGCACCATCGCAGGAGTCCTACAGTTCTTCTGCTGTGTGCCAGCTGGTTCCATCAGTGTACAAGGAGGACGATGTGGAGACTGGAGCCTTCTTGTCGCTGGGTGATGCAGTCGTCCCATTGTTGCCCTCTCTGCTAGATGACCACCAGCAATATCAAGATACACCTTTTGCCAGACTTCACCTGTGGTGCATACAAGCCTGGCTCCACTCGACTTACAGGATGACCAGAGACCACATCGATTCCAGAGTCACCATTCCCTCAGAAGTTGTTGCATCTCTCATTTCATGGTCTAATCTGTCCAAGGTCATGGTGGGACCCTCTTCAGCCCTCCCATTCCAAGGGCCACTATCATGACGGACACCTCCCTTACAGGATGGGGTGCCCACCTGGACCCTCCACACAGCCAACAGTACATGGACACGAGAGGCCAGACTACACATAAATGTGCTGGAGCTCAAAGCAGTCCACCTAGCCTGCAAGGCCTTCCTTCCCCTCATACACTCCCTCCATGTGCAAATACTATTGGACAATATCACCGCAATGGCATATATCAATAAACAGGGAGGAGTGAGATCTCCTCCCTTCTGCTCCGAGGCAGTCATACTGTGGAACTGGTGTGTTAGAAACCAGGTTATCATATAAGCCAGATACTTTTTGGGCGTTCAGAACTCCCTAGTGGACAGCCTGAGTAGAACTCTCTGCATGGCCCACGAAAGCGAGATACATGACACAGTCCAATCTCTATGTGCAGTGTGGTACTCACCTGTGGGACCTCTGTGTCCCAGATGAACAGAGAGCTTCTCATGTACTGCTCGATGGGAGCCATAGGAAGCAACTGCCAGGGCGATATTCTCCTGTTCCCCTGGACAGGTGACCTTCACTATGCCTTCCCTCCTATTCCCTTTATACTTCAAGTTTTCCAGGAAATTCATCAGGGTGGAGCACCAACATCCACCTAGCATCTTATTGGCCCAGACAGTTCTGGTTCATGGACTGCTTGATGCCACCCACCGTCAGGATCCGCCCATTCCTGGATCTCCCCATGCAGGACTGCGGAAGGCTCAGGCACCCCAACCTGAGTTCCTTACACCTCACGGCCTGGTATTTGGATGGGTGTCCAATGCTCCTGTTCTGCCTTGGTCCAAAAGATCCTTAACCAGAGCAGGAAAAGTTGATCAGAACATGCTACCGTGCTAAATGGCTCCACTTCTCAGAATGGGCACTCCACCACCACTATTCCCTTGACATGGTGACAGTTGACAATAATTGGAATGATCTCCTCGCCCTAAAGATTTAGCCCTTTAAGTCACTTTGTGTACACGTAGCAACACTTAGTGCCTCCCTTCCCAGGGTGGATGGATGCTCTGTCTTCACACACTCAATGACAATATGCTTTATGAAAGGTTTGATCAGAACCTTCCCACCGGTCATCAAGCCAACTCTCCAGTGGGATCTTGACCTCATCCTATCAACTCTCACCGGGCCACCCTTCAAACGTATGACAACCTGTCCCACGACCCACCTCTCATGAAAGTGGTGTTCTTAGGTAGCCATCACTTCAGCCAGAAGGTCAGTGAGCTAGCGGCTATTATGCCAGACCCTCCCTACATGGTATTCCACAAGGAGAAGGTCTCCCTGCAGTTATACCCCAAATTCCTCCCCAAAGTTGTGTCCGAATTCCATATCAACCTAAAATTCACTTACCTGTTTTTTCCCCCAAAATATCATGCCTCTCCTGAGGACAAGAAACTACACTTCCTCAACATCAGACGTGCTCTGGCGTTTTACCTGCAAAGAACCAAGCCCATTGGAAAATCTCCAAGATAGTTTGTTACCATAGCAGAAAGGTTGAGGAGCTAAGGGATAGCTCAGTGGTTTGAGCATTGGCCTACTAAACCCAGGGTTGTGAGTTCAATCCTTGAGGGGGCCACTTAGGGATCTTGGGCAAAATCAGTACTTGGTCCTGCTAGTGAAGGCGGGGGGCTGGACTTGATGACCTTTCAGGGTCCCTTCCAGTTCTGAGATAGGTATATCTCCATATATTATATAAGCCATTTCCTCACAGAGGAATTTCCAAGCGGGTCTTCAGATGCATGCTGGAATGCTATAAGATAGCAAACCTTCCCCTCCTAGGGGTGTTATAGCTCACTGTTTATTTAATAATCTGTATTATCGTAGTGCCTAGGAGCTGCAGTCATGGACCAGGACCCCGTTATGGAGCAGTACGGCCCAATGGCCTTAGTCCATACAACACCCCCTCACCCCGGCCACAGGCAGGGTAGTGCGGCCTAGCGGCCAGAGTCCATATACTTCCCATGTGTTCGTGTTGGATGGTAGGGGGACCCGGGCCTGCCCTCTCCACTGGGTCCCAACCCAGGGCCCTGATAGCAGCAAGTTCCCCTTGCCACTAGCTCGTCGGGGATCCGCCCGCAACATGCCGAGCGCCTGTACGGCTCTAACGCTGTTTGCCTGTAAAGTTCCCCTGGGCCGATATAACACGAATTCAGATAGAACGCGGTAAAGCAGTGCTCTGGGGGCGGGGAGGAGAGAGGGCTGCACATTCCGGCGGATCAAAGCAAGTTCGATAGAACGCAGTTCACCTATAACATGGTAAAGTTTTTTGGCTCACAAGGACAGCGTTATATCGGGGTAGAGCTGTACTTTCAAGATGGCTAAGTACTGAAATTGTAATAGATATGTGGACATATCTCTAGTTTTACTAAGCTTTGTAATGCAGAATACGGTATTGTGAACTGCTAGCAGCAGCAGATGGGATGAGTGTTTTGAGTCATGAACATGCTGACCATCTGTATAATGTATTTGATTCCTTTGAATATGGCCAAGTAATTTGCTATAGGGAAATTAATTTTTCAAGACCTTGGTGTCTTAAGAATAGCATGAAAAGAAGCTTCTGTTTTTTTGGTTATAACATGCCATAATTTGTAAAGTGTGTGTGCTTATAAACTGATAGGCCCAGTATATGTACCAGTGTGGTTAAGTGTGATATGTGACAAGTCTGAATATTGTAATATAAAGAATTACATGTTCTGTACTCACTGTATAAAATGGCCTTTGTATTATACATATTGTGTTGTCCACACACGTGATATAATTTCTAGGGGCTAAGGGCTTTGATAATCCACACAGCTGAAATGAGCCATTAGCTAAATAACATCCAAACATACCTTTGCTATTCAGCTATGAGTCAGTATAGCCTTTATGTTTCCATAAGGGACATTCACGCAGTAGAAAATACTTATTATTTCAATAACTAGGATAACAGGTAGTATGTTAATTTGAAAATGAAATGAAGATGCAAAGAGACCAGACCATGGAAAATATTGGCAAAGATGATTGCTATAAATACTGTAAAAGTTTTGCAGGAATAAAGCTGATTTTATGTTAAGGGAAAAGACAAGAAAACTTGTGATGCATTTTAGTAAGTATATGTATTTTTGCTAATGGATATAATCAGTACTATAGCTCTTTAAAATTTCTCTCTATTAAGGATACATTATAGGTTTCTAGCTCTCCCAGTTTCATTTAAAAGATAATTCTAGCATGACTTTTTGGATCATTCATATTTTTTAGCAACATTTTAAAAGATTACATTATAGCAAAATGAATCCTGTGATAAACTTTAAAAAGTAAACCAACCCATTGGTTCCCTCCTCTTTTAATTGTTAAATGATTCTATTTCAAATAATCGGAGCTAGTTTTATCAACATTTTTCATAAACTGCTGCTGGGCCTATAATTTGTGTATTAATGTTGTGTTGGCTGAAATTTGGGTTTATCTAATGTGATCCTGGGAGCTAATTTGAATAAATCATATTTCAAATAAATGTTTATCTATTCTGAGTGTCTGGGGGGAAAAAAGATTGTGATTTCAATAAAAGGAAATGTGACACATGACAAACCCATTATGGCCATTGGGCATCATAACTGTATTCTCCAAATATTTAGAACACTTTTTAAAAACACGGGCTCCCTCTGCCCCCTACAAATTAACTAATGGGTTGACAATGCTGTAGCTAAGACGAGAGTGGCCTACATGTATCCCCTTGTTGGGTTTAGTATATGGCTATTCCAGGTGGAGACAGAGTGAGCAGTTTCCAAAAGTTCACCTTTTCTTTATTGAACAGCCCTTTAATCACATAAAACAATAATAGAATTACCAGGGATGTGATCTCTCTTAGGTGCACAGACCTATCTCTCTTTCTCCACCTTCATTGGAATTGGAAAAGGTTCAGAAAAGGACAACAAAAATTATGAGGGGTATAGAACAGCTTCCCATAGGAGGAGAAATTAATAAGACTGGGACTGTTCAGCTTGGAAAAGAGATGACTAAGGGGGGATATGATAGAGGTCTATAAAATCATTATGGAGAAAGTAAATAAGGAAGTGTTATTTACTCCTTCTCATAACACAAGAACTAGTGATCACCAAATGAAATTAATAGGCAGCAGGTTTAAAACAAAGAAAAGGAAGTATTTTTTCACACAGCACACAGTCAACCTGTGGAACGCCTTGCCAGAGGATGTTGTGAGGGCCAAGACTATAACAGGGTTCAAAAAAGAACTAGATAAATTCAAGGAGGATAGGTCCATCAATGGCTATTAGCCAGGATGTGCAGGGATGGTGTCCTTAGCCTGTTTGCCAGAACCTGGGAATAAACAGGAGATGGATCACTTTATTAACTGTTCTGTTCATTCCCTCTGGGACACCTGGCATTGGCCAGTGTCGGAAGGCAGAATAGTGGGCTAGATGGATCTTTGATCTGACCCACTGTGGTCATTCTTATCTTCATGAGTCCTGTGTGACCATGACCTGATCTGCTCCTACTGGAGACTAATGTATTCAGTGATCTGTGAGGCTTTGTAGCCTTGTGATGAGGTGGACTAGATCCAGAGGCCCCCTGCTGGAGGCCTTGTGGCCCTGCCACACTTTGCCCCGGAAGAGGGTAGTAGAGGGGTCCTCCATGATGCCTAGAGCAGCTGTGTGGGAAGCAGCCAATAGGGTTCGGCAGGCTAGTATAAGAAGAGCTGCAGGGACAGCGGGAGATCAGTACCTTGCTAGAGCTGGCTGAGAGTGGGTGGTGTGCCTGGCTGGCTGAGGGAGCTACAGGCCCTCAGACAGAGCAGTCCTGGCAGAGGCCAGGGGGTGAGAGTGGGGTGGGGTGGGGTGCAAGAATGCGAAGGAGCTCTGTGCTGGCTGCTGGGACTCAACCAGAACAATGCCTGGAGGCAAGGGTGAAGAATGTGCTAGAGCCATGGGGAAGTAGCCCGGGGAACTATAGCAGTGACACAGTTTATTTAAAGGGGCATGGCCCCAACCTAGCGCTCAGACTGCTTGAAGAGCAGGGATAATTTGAGAGAGCTCAGAAGGGGCTGAGAGACAGTTTGAAATAAGTCCTGCTGGACTGATTGAGGAGCAAGCCCAAAGATATGGCTGCAGATCGAGGGACCTTACAGAAGGTGCTGAGATAGGCCCCTTGTTGGATGTATACCCTGGAAGGGGTTTGATTTTTATCTCACATACAAACTGTCTGACTCGGCTGGAGGCTGAGTCACCACAAACACAGAGAGAGAGAGAGAGAGAGAGAGAGAGAGAGAGAGAGAGAGTGTGTGTGCACGCAGGTACATGCACTCAGATGGGGCACTTACAAGAGGTGCGTGTACCCCTTTACAATCCCTTAGATCAAAAGGGGGACTACAGTCCATTATTTGGGGAGCTGGGGTCCTGCTGTTATATGCGTCTTACTGTGCACCAAATTCTGCCTTCAGATTCAATGTAAGTTGTATATAGGTAGCTGAAACCAAAATCTGGTCCCATAGACTAGAAAGATGTATAAAACTGGGATTCCGTATGGATACAATAGACTCTTTCTAATTCACAGTAATGATTGGGAGAGGTACTGCAAATTACCAGATCCTGTGAATTAATGTGACAGGATCCCCGGCGTACAACCTGGAACTGTGGGACTGCTATGCCTCCTCAACTCTCTAGCCTGGGCTGTCTCTCACAAAGCTATGCCAGTGACAAGCAGCAACATCTCTCTAGGCACTGTGATCACTCTGTCATCAATAGGTGGGGCCACCCACCCCAGTAAATTGCATGAATACTTCCTGAGCCACTCAAGAATCATAGAGAGAGGCACCAGCAAATCATCCCAGCTCCCAGCCTTGCACCCCAGAAATATACTGTTTTACACTGCTCAAGATTTCCTCAGACAGTGCAAGCTCATTAATAAGTTTGCCATGTCTTCAAAGGAAAGTGGACGTGCACTAGCCTTTGTAATCCGAACTGAGATTCCCCAAGTACTTCAACAAAAAACACACAGTTTTAGATAAAAATATAAAAACAGATTTATTAACTACAGAGAGACGGATTTTAAGTGATTATGAGTTGCGGGCATAGAGATCAAAGTTGGTTACTTAAAGTTAGAATTTAGACTGTTTCTATTTTTATTTAGCAGACTAAGCAAAATTTGAATCAAGCAGTCTCTCACCCTAACAAACGTTACGGGTAGCTTATAGTTCCTCAATACACAGACTGGACTCCCTTCCAGCCTTGAACCAATCTCTCTAGTTCAAAGTCTGTGTTTTCCAGGCTTTGAGAAGGAGGGGGAGAGAGGCCCAGTGATGATGTCACTGTTACTCTCTTATGCTTGCTTCCAGTTGCTTAGGGTTACCATATTCAAACATTTAAAAAAAAGGACACTCTACGGGGTCCCGGCCCCGCCCCAACTCCACCCCTTCCCCGCCCCTGGCCCCGCCCCAACCCCATCCCTTCCCCGCCCCCATTCCAACCCCTTCCCTTCCCCGCCCCCATTCCAACCCCTTCCCCAAAGTCCCTGCCCCAACTCTGCCCCCACCTCTGAGCACCCCGCATTCCCCCTCCTCCCTCCCGCTCTGATCTTGGTTGGGGGTTGCTAAGTGCTTCCCTGCTCCCCACTCGCCCTGCAGCTCCTGCACCCTCCCTGCCCCTGCAGCCGCTGTGCCCCCTGCTCCTCCTCGCCCTGCAGCCCCTGCACCCCCCCCACTCCTGCAGCCTCTGAGCCCCCCGCCTGCCCTGCTCCTGCACCCCCTGCCCCTGCAGCCTCTATGCCCCTGCCTGCCCTGCTCCTCCTTGTCCTGCAGCCTCTGCACCCCACCGCCTGCCCTGCCCCTGCGCCCCCTGCTCCTCCTCGCCCTGCAGCCCCTGCACCCCCCGCCCCTTCAGCCTCTGCGCCCCCCGCCTGCCCTGCCCCTGCCTGCCCCTCCTCGCCCTGCAGCCTCTGCACCCCCCTGCCCCTGCAGCCTCTGTGCCTCCTGCTCCTAACTCGCCCTGTAGCCCCTGCACCCACCCTTGCGCTGCAGCCTCTGCGCCCCCGTCTGCCCTGCCCCTGCAGCCTCTATGCCCCTGCCTGCCCTGCTCCTCCTCACCCTGCAGCCTCTGCACCCCCCCCCCCGCCTGCCCTGCTCCCCCGCTCACCTGGCCGCCTCTGCCAGGCGGGGCTTTGGATGCTCAGCGGCGAGCGGGGCAGCGCGGGTCCCTGCAGCCCCGGCACATGCTGCACTCCCTGCCCCGCGCTGCAGCCTCCTTCCTGCTGTGCGGGGTGACAGGGCCGCAGGAAGGGTCCCCCAGTGGCCCGGGAGTCCCCGCCCGTGAGGGAAGCCCGAGCTGCTGGCTGGGCCCGGCCTCCCCATGGTCCTGCAGGCTTGGCTGGGGCGCGCGGTCCGCCCGGCCTCCGGGAGCAGCAGCGGCCCCTTCGCCGCCTTCTGCAGCTGCGCTCCCCCTTCCCCGCCCGAGCTCGCTACAATGTAGCTGGGCGGCTGGGCTGCGCTGCGGACCCGATGGGTTGTGCTGGGGCCGGGCGGACCCTGGCTTATGCTAGCTCCCTATTTCCCTGGACATGTCCGGCTTTTTGGCAATTCACCCCAGACGGGGATTTGAGTACCAAAAAGCCGGACATGTCCGGGGAAATCCGGACGTATGGTAACCCTACAGTTGCTAGAAAGATCCTTGCTGTGACATGGAGTCAGGCAGTCCACATTGGTCAGGCTGTCTTCATTGCGTATGTGCCCTCTCTGAGAAGCCTCTGGGAGAGTGGATTCTTCTTGATGGGCCATTAATGCCTGTCTGGCCAGTGATGGGTGCTCCTTTGTCCCTATTGAAAGGCCAGCTGTGAGCATCTCCCAACCTCACAACATATTTCAGTAATACCTCAAAACTTCACATACGATGACAGTACATACAGTCCAATAGGATATTAATGTTCAACAGATCAAGACTATTAAAATGATATCTCACACTGCTTGCATTGTACAAAACGTATTGTAATCATATGACAGTGGTGAATATGGGGGTCCAGGATGCAATTTTGAGATACAGAGTGTCATAATTAGTAAGGGCCAGATCATGATACCCTTGCTCAACTTGAATAGTACCTTATACCACAAGTAATCCCATTGAGAAAGAAATGAAAATGCAAAGATACCAGAGGATATGAAGTCTCTGATTCTTTGGCTCATTTTGAAAGTAGGTAATAATATGGGGCACAAAGGGAGAGGCATAAGTCTCTGAGACGCAGATGGTCTATTCTACTGAAAAATACAAAAGCTACCAAAAAGACAGTGAAATGGCTTCTTGTAATTGTGTTTTGGGAGCTTAATTTGGAACACAGTTGTACCTACCAGTATATTTGATTTGATCAATCATTATGTCCCCTGTGGCTAATCCAGATCCTGCCCCCACTCCATCAAAGCAGTTTTATTTTACCATAATAGTTGCAGAGTCTGAAATAGGAAGGTTTCATTTTCAGACACTCCAGGGGGTGCAGTGTTCATGCTCAGTCTGTGGCCTTAACAAACACATTTATTTTTAAGAGGAATTATAGCTATACTCAGTATCTGGAGAATGTAAAATTAAATCATTATTCTATGATAAATTTATGCATAGGATAATCGTTACCTCATATTTGCTGAGAGCATTATCTTGGGAGCAGTTGTGGCATCAGAGATGCTCGGCTTGCTTTGCATTTCTCAGCTGGCCTGCTCACAAGATGGCACTCTTCTTAAGTCAGGTGAATTTATTAGAGTGATTTGTAGCAGAGCTGCCATTGTTAAGAGTCTGCTGGCATTTTTCAGGAATATATTCAAGTTTATTTTAACCAGCTCCAATATTCCTTTTGGTGATCAGCTGTGCACATGTAGTACAACTTTATCTTAGGACTGAAATCCTTTGTTTTGTTATTTACATCATAAATAGAATTATAAATAAACAAAAGTTTTAAAAAATACTGTCTGCTGAAATGCATTAGTATATAATCAAAAAATATATATGCTGTTATAATTATACAGCCTAGTTCACAAATTGCCTGTGTGCGACAGTAGGAGGTTGTTGAAATATTTTCAGCAAAATTCAGATTGATCAGAATACTGGCATTTTGTACTGTGCTGCAAATTCTAAATGGGTCCTGATTTTATTTTATTTTATTGCATTGGAACAAGACTTTTTCCAGTGAAAGTAAGTTCATTTGAAACCAAACTTGCATCAGAAAAGAAAAAAAAAATGATTTTTTATGTTTTCAGAGCAGAATTTCAGCTTCCATGAAATTTTACCAAAATACACTTAAAATACCATAATAAATACATTACAGTGGCAGAAAATGAGGTAAATGAAGTTGCTGAACATCCTGTGAAAAGATCCTCTCCTGTCTGACAGGCTGCTCCTCCGTTCTTCCCCCTTCAATGGCTTGCTCTTTTCTGTCCCGTCCCCCCTTATTATTCCCTCCCTCCGTGCGGCCTTTTTCTTTGCCTGCATTGATGTAATCTGCTCTCCAGACAGCCCATCTACTGCTCTCTCTGTGCCCCTGCTCAGCGTGGCAGTTTCAAGAGCAAATACAGGGGATAAAGTTGAGAGAGGCTACAGTAAAATGCTGGGTTGGGCCTTCTGAGCAGCCAGAAGAGGCACTAAACCACATTCCCCCAACACTGTAGCAAAGAGCAGTGCTCTGGGATGAGTTTTCAAAGCTGGAATCATCATGGCTGATTTTAGATACCATCATGATTGAAGGCTATAGAAACCCCTGAGATAGGACACTTCAACAAAAGTAGAAGAGTTAAGTAAGACTGCTTGTAGAACTTGGCTTCCAGCAGGGAAATTAGGGAAATCTGTTGATGCTTTCCCTGCTACTCGCTACTCCTGGGGGAATTCTGTGCCCCTGCGCAATGCAGAATTTTGCAGAAATTAACTTTGTGCATGCAGAATTTCCTTTCCCCCACAGAAATGGGCTGTAGTGCTGCTAGCTGCCAGTAGGGGCCACTGGACTCAGAATAGCCCAGCTTGCACATAGAAGACACTGCTGTGGGGAGGGCGAGGGAGCTAGAGGGTTTCAGCCGGCAGCTGAAGTTCCCAGCATGTCCTGAGGGAAGGAGAGGATGGCACACAGGAAACTCCGTGCAAGCCTGGGACCAAGCATCAGGCTGTTTCTCCCTCTGGATCCCTGGGCTCGGGGGGAGGGGAGGAGGTGCCTGAGGAAGGGGGCCCCCTGCAGCTGCGCTCTGGGGTGTATCTGGGTTAGGGGGGCCCTATGGCTGGGTTCTGGTGAGGAACAGGGTGCAGGTATCTGGGCTGGGGGGGCACGTTTGGGCTCTGGGAAGGAGGGGGTTCAGGTGTATTGGCTGGGGGTGTAGTGGTTCTGGGGGGGGTTGTGGGTGTCTAGCCTTCCAGCTGGCTCTGGGGCGGGAGGGGGGGGGGAAGGTGGCAGAGAAAAAGGAACTGGGTTGTCATAGGGGTTTCTTTAAGTTAGGGTTACCATACGTCCTCTTTTTCCCGGACATGTCCGGCTTTTCGGCAGTCAAACCCCCGTCCGGGGGGAATTGCCAAAAAGCGGAACATGTCCGGGAAAATGGCGGCTCTGTTTAAGAGCCCGGCTGCCTGAACGCTACCTGCTTCGGGCAGCCCCGTGCCTGGAGACCCTGCGCCGCCGGAGCCCGGGAGGGGAAGTGCCCGGCTGGGGGCGCAGGGTCTGGAGGCACGGGGCTGCCCGAAGCCGGTAGCGCTCGGGCAGCCCGGCTCTTAAATAGAGCCGCCGGGACTGGAGCCTCCAGCCGCCGGGGCTGTGTGTAACTGACCCAGTGTCAGTTACACAGAGCCCCGGCCGCTGGAGGCTCTGTTTAAGAGCCGGGCTGCCGGAGCGCTACTGGCTTCGGGCAGCCCCGTGCCTCCAGACCCTGCGCCCCCAGCCGGGCACTTCCCCTCCCGGGCTCCGGCGGCGCAGAGTCTCCAGGCACGGGGCTGCCCGAAGCCAGTAGCTCTCAGGTAGCCCGGCTCTTAAACAGAGCCTCCAGCGGCTGGGGCTCTGTGTAACTGACACTGGGTCAGTTACACACAGCCCCGGCGGCTGGAGGCTCCAGCCCCCGCGGCTCTATTTAAGAGCCGGGCTGCCCGAGCGCTACCGGCTTCGGGCAGCCCCGTGCCTCCAGACCCTGCGCCGCCGGAGCCCGGGAGGGGAAGTGCCCGGCTGGGGGCGCAGGGTCTGGAGGCACGGGGCTGCCCGAAGCCAGTAGCACTTGGGCAGCCCGGCTCTTAAACAGAGCGGGGGCGGCTGGAGCCTCCAGCCCCCGGGGCTCTGTGTAACTGACCCAGTGTCAGTTACACAGCGCCAAAGAGGAGAAAAGCCTCCAGCCCTAGGGGCTCTGTGTAACTGACACAGTGTCAGTTACACAGAGCCCCAGCCGCTGGAGGCTCTGTTTAAGAACCGGGCTGCCCGAGAGCTACCGGCTTCGGGCAGCCCCGTGCCTCCAGACCCTGCGCCCCCAGCCGGGCACTTCCCCTCCCGGGCTCCGGCGGCGCAGGGTCTGGAGGCACGGGGGCTGCCCAAAGCCGGTAGCGCTGGGGCAGCCCGGCTCTTAAACAGAGCCTAAGAGGAGCAGAGCTTCCAGCTGCGGAGGCTCTGCTCCTCTTCGGCTCTGTGTAACTTATACAGTGTAAGTTACGCAAAGCCGCGGGATCCCCGGAGGGGAAGTGCCCGGCCGGGGGCGCAGGGTCCGGAGGCATGGGGGCTGCCCAAAGCCCGAGCGCTACCGGCTTCACGGTTTGCTGGGCAGCCTCCAGACCCTGCGCCCCCGGCTGGGCGCTTCCCCTCCCGGGCTCCAGCTGCGCTGGGGAAGCGCAGGCTGGGGGTGCAGGGTCTGGGGGCTGCCCGGGAAACCGTGATGCTGGTAGCACTGGGGCAGCCCTTTCCCCCTGGCTGGGAGTGGGAGGGAGGAGGGGGCGGAGTTAGGGTGGGGGAAGGGTCGGAGTTGGGGCGGGGTTAGGGGTGGGGAAATGGGCGGGGCCATGGCCCGTGGAGGGTCCTCTTTTTTTATTTATGAGATATGGTAACCCTATTTAAGTCTCTACTACTGGGGAAATTTTTGTATGTGTCTGTATTGTTACAGACATACTTGCTGTGACAGGTATTTTGAAATAAATTACCAAAATAATTGAAATTTGAGTGATTATGTAATGTTATTTTGACAAATAAAATTTGCAGAATTTTAAAATAGTGTGCCCAGAATTTTTATTTTTTGGTGCCGAATGTCCCCAAGAGTAACTTGCTTAGTTCTAATGTGCTACTTATCAGTATGTTGACATCGCGGGGGTAGGGATAGCTCAGTGGTTTGAGCATTGGCCTGCTAAATCCAGGGTTGTGAGTTCAATTTTTGAGGGGGCCATTTAGGGATCTGGGGCAAAAATAGGGTGACCAGATGAGGGGAAGAAAATATCGGGACATGGGGGGTGCCTACCAGCAAAGCGGGGGGGAGCCAGGACTTGCACTGCATTCTAAGCAAACAGAGTACTACTGATTGTTGATAACATTGGAAATAAACCAGAATAGCACTTGTGGAACATCTATTCTGCAGCACTTCCCTGTTGGAAGTGGATTACGCTAACATGCAGATAGGCACTTTTAGCACAGAATAGGTGTGTCCACATGGAGAGCTAGTGCAGAATAGCTATTGTGCTTTAAATTCATACCCTAAATTATTTCACAGTAGCTTCTCCTTATATACTTAACATCAGGGATAAGTTTACAAACTTTGCTGAACTGGTGCTATGGAAAGCAATTAGAAGTGGTCCTTGTGGAGAATGAAGGTAACTAGGGCCAATATATATGGGGTGGGAGCTGATGTATAGAGTACCATCATCTTTTACTAAAGGTCTGATAATAAACACATCAGATACTTAAAGCAGATATTCATGTTACTGGCATATTTGTTTTTCTGTAGCTGCTTCACGAGGCAAAATATGAAACAAGCAGCATCAATAATACTTGCTAGAGCTGGTATAGCTAGTAATTCCTATAGTTAAGATTACCTGACATTTCCCATTTATATGACCCAGTTTTCAGTTGCTTATAAATTTGCCATACTTTAACATCCTGGGATGAAATGTTCAGTGCGTGGGGCGTGCAATGATACCAATTCTTAGAATGAGGTTAGGAAAACTGTTTTGCCCACGTTAAATCAATCAATCTTACAACTGTTTTGTTGAGAAGCTTTAACTCCTACAGGCCTAGGAGCAGGGATTTGAAATTCGATGTGTGGGGATTGTCCATCATGAGTCTGAGCCTTTTGCTATCCCTGTGAAAATTTGCACAAAATATGACCAATTTATAACTTTCAAAAAATTTCAGTTTACACATGCTCAGAGTCTTGTTAGTTTGTCAGGTAAATTCTCCAAAGATTCATCTGCACCAATTGTGCTCCAGCCCAGGGCTGCAGGGGCTGAGCAGGACTGTCCCCATGATTGATGCCCTGGTTGCCCGAGCATCAGAGCTGAGAGTGGTGACAGTGTCTCTCTTGTGCTCTCAATGCCTCCCTACTAGTGTCCACACACCTGCTGGCATGTGTGCTAGGTCATGTCTCATGGAGGATGCTGTTTTGAAGAGCATGATGCTCTGCTCTTGTGCACATGGGTGTATGCAAGTTCAAGCTAGCAGGGCTGGAGTGGCATGATCTTCAAAATGGCATCACCCACCCAGGATACCAGAGAAAACCACATCCAGTTTTGTCTCCATACTGGATGGAGGACAAACCACAGGAAAAGAGACTGGCTGAAAACAGGATGAATGGTGTGCCTAGGTAGAAGGGTCTTTGTCTCATACCCTGTCTTGTGGCTAGCTCACCCAGAAGATGACAACCTATTATTGCTATCATTTATTCTTTTAGCACAGACTTCTGCCACTTGAGCTGTGGATCTAAAGGTTCCTACCCTGCTGATGACCCATATGGTAGTTAATATGGTTTCACATGATGGAATTTCTGTGTTTTAGTTTCCTTTACTAAAACTTAGGAAATTACATTAAAACAAAAAACACTGTGACTGGGGGTGCCTGGGATGAATCACACTGAGAATCCCACACTGGGGCAGACTGAAAGAATCAGAGCAGACAATCACCTAAAACTGGTGGGTTAGTCTATAGTTCATAGAATATCGGGTTAGAAGGGACCTCAGGAGGTCATCTAGTCCAACCCCCTGCTCAAAGCAGGACCAATTCCCAACTAAATCATCCCAGCCAGGGCTTTGTCAAGCCTGACCTTAAAAACCTCTAAGGAAGGAGATTCCACCACCTCCCTAGGGAACCCATTCCAGTGCTTCACCACCCTCCTAGTGAATTTTTCCCCCCTAATATCCAACCTAAACTCCCCGACTGCAACTTGAGACCATTACTCCTTGTTCTGTCATCTGCCACCACTGAGAACAGCCTAGATCCATCCTCTTTGGAACCCCCTTTCAGGTAGTTGAAAGCAGCTATCAAATTCCCCCTCACTCTTCTCTTCTGCAGACTAAACAATCCCAGTTCCCTCAGCCTCTCCTCATAAGTCATGTGTTCCAGCCCCCTAATCATTTTTGTTGCCCTCCGCTGGACTCTTTCCAATTTTTCCACATCCTTCTTGTAGTGTGGGGTTCAAAACTGGACACAGTACTCCAGATGAGGCCTCACCAATGTCGAATATACTCACCAAGGCAGTAAAACAAGCTTCTGCAGTGCCACACTGGTTAACCAGAAGACAAACAGTTCCCCTTGGGCATTCCAGCCCTTGTCTCCCATCCAGACAAACAGGTCTAATATGGTGAGAGGTTAGTGAAAACCCAGTTCACCATATGTGAGGTTCTACTAATCCCAAAGGATCAGACACTTACCTCCAGGTCATTAAGTATCTCAGATCTTACCCAAATATCACACTGTCAGCCAATCCTTAGTAAACTAATGAAAGATTTTCTTAATAGAAAAGAAGAGTTATTGAATGGTTAAGGAATCATCTACATACAAGTGAATGCAGAGTCCTTAGATCAAGTTTGTAGCAGTGATGGAATAGTCTGCTGGCTTACAAAAGTCTCTCTGGAACTTACAAAAGATTTGAAGGTCCTCAGTCCATAGTTCAAAATACTCCTTTTAGTTGTAAATCCACAATCCAGAGAATTGGAGCGGGAAAGAGACAAAATGGAGATGTCTCATTGTCTTTTATGTCCTCTGCCACGTGCATGGAAATTTACTGTCCCAAACCAGGCTCACAGTCCCCTGTCTTATTTATTGCCGAAGCTGGAAAGTATGTAGTGAATGAGACTAGAAAGAGGATCATTTTGTTGTTGAGGCATTTGAATGTCCCCCACCCCAGAGAAATGGATTCTATCTCTGCCACAGCATTCCTGTTTTGCGGGGCGTGTCACTTAATTGTCACCTGTGAAGAGTTTACTTTGAGTGTTCTTCATTTTCAGGGAGCCGGACTTGAGACATCTGAGGTCTGATTTGTGGAAGTACTGAGCACTCAGCTGCAAACTGAAGTTAATGGGAACAGTACTTTGAATCTATAAAATACTATATAATGCTAAGAACTCTGAAAGATCAGGTTCTGTGTGCCTCAAAACAGGCACCCAAAATTAGTGGACCCATTTTACCTTAATCTCATTGTGCCTCTGTTCCCCATCTGTAAAATGGAAATAAAAATACCCTCTCACCTCACAGGGATGTTGTGAAAATAAATTAAAAGTTTCTGAATCACTCACATGCTACAATGAAAGCCTCTGCGGTAACTGATAATTTTGAATTCAGAACAGTGTTTGAATGATGTGTATTAAATAAGGCCAAACATTGAACAATAAAGATAAAACCAAATACTGGCTCATTCTGTGCCTGTGCATGGAAGAGGACTGATCCTATGGGGAAAAATAGTATGTTATCATGTAATTAAAGACTGTTATAATGCATACACCCAAGAAGGTCTAATTAAGCTTTCAGAGTCAACCTTTATTTTGGCATTTTCTAATTTTTTTGAGTGATTGATTTTGCAACCTTAATATTCTTCAATGTAGCCTTTGGATGCAACAGGGTTAGTATACTGTGATTCAAAATGATATACATTTGAAAAGAGAAAGCATAGGTTTGCAAGTAAAATTACCATGCATGGTGTAAATGCATTAATTTGCAATTCCTGCTCTATTAGCTGTATAACATTGTACCACTGAATGTAAACTCCTCAGGGGGGTTGTTTGCCTTTAGGTTCCTGACTTGCTTCATAAATGTCCATATCTCAGAGGACTGTAAGACAGCTAATCACCTGAGCAGGTGGTTTTTGTTTACTGAAGAGGCTTGGAAGGGGCATGTTAATAGAGGAAAGCAGAGCTGTGTGGGTCTCAGGTTCATTAGCTGTAGTTGAGAGCACCTGCTGGGCCTGAAACACATTCATTCCATCACATAATTTACATACTGAACACACTAAGGTTGCACTTGAAGGGGAAAGTACTTCAGTTCCTTTGAGACTGTTGGTATATGTGGTACAGCAGATAAATTCGAGAATGCTATAATTATTTGGTACATCTTCATGTGTGCACTATTATTTATTAGTTTGCATGCATACATTTTCTTTTGGCATCAAAATTCCATTTGGGAATTTATACAGTCAATTAACCAGAAACAATTAATGACTACAGTGAAGGAGCTAGCTAAAATTATAATGACATCTCGCACATCACCACATTTCTTCAGTGTTTGAAGTCCTGTGAACAGTTCTAAAACATTGCATTCATAGCCAATATCATTTCACAATAAGTCAGTGGTCCCTAATTTTTTCAGGGTGGTGCCCCCCCTTACCCTGGAGCTGGGCCAGGAGCAGGACCAGGACCAGGGCTGAGGCTGGGGACTGGGAGCAGAGCTGCGGCCATGCCATGGTGGGGGGACAGCATCCAGGACCGCAGCCAGGTGTGGAGCTCGGTCCGGGGCAGAGCGGGGTGGGGTGGGGTGGTGCTCCTATCCCACCCCCTGTGAGGGCTGGCCCGGGCACCGCCACATCCCCCTGAATATTTCTTCCCCCCCGGGGGGGCATGCCCCACACTTTGGGGACAACTACAATAAGTGGCACAGTAGTTTGGGAGATACAGCAAAGTTGAATGTTGTAATAGTGTTATTGTTGCATAGAACATGTCAAACATTCTAAAGGACATCTTCCCTAATAGGCATAGGCTGTGGGTGGACCCCCCACTTCGTGGAGGCTAGTCCCCCAGCCCTGTCCCTTCTGCACAAGGCCCCGCCCGCTTACAGCCAGAGAAGCCCTGGGCCAGCCGGAATCCTGAGCCCACCCACCCTCCCCCAGCCCCCGAAGGAGTCCCAGGGCAGCCCCAGTGCGCCTCCCATCCTGAGACCCTCAGCCACCCAGTGGAAGAGCGCTGAGCTTTTTATATGCGCCATGAAGGTTCCAGAGTGGACAATCAAGATGCTAAAGGAGCACTCAAGGATGATAAGGCTATTGCGGAGAAACTAAATGAATTATTTGCATCAGTCTTCATAGCTGAGGATGTGAGGGGGGTTCCTAAACCTGAGCCACTGTTTTTAGGTGACAAATCTGAGGAACCATCCCAGATTGAGGTGTGAGAGGAGGTTTTGGAACAAATTGATAAACTAAACAGTAATAAATCCACAGGACCAGATGGTATTCACCCAAGAGTTCTGAAGGAATTCAAATGTGAAATTGCAGAACTATTAACTATGGTTTGTAACCTATCATTTAAATTGGCTTGTGTACCAAATGACTGGAGGATAGCTAATGTTATGCCAATTTTTAAAAAGGGCTGCAGAGATGATCCCAGCAATTACAGGCCGGTAAGCCTGATTTCAGTTCCAGGCAAACTGGTTGAAACTATAGTAAAGAACAAAATTGTCAGACACATAGATGAACATAATTTGTTGGGGGAAGAGTCAACATGGTTTTTGTAAAGGGAAATCATGCCTCACCAATCTACTAGAATTCTTTGAGGGGGTCAACAAGCATGTGGACAAGGGGGAGATCTAGTGGATATAGTTTACTTAGATTTTCAGAAAGCCTTTGACAAGGTCCCTCAAAAGTTCTTAAGCAAAGTATGCTGTCAAGGGATAAGAGGGAAGATCCTGTCATGGATTGGTAACTGCTTAAAAAATAGGAAACAAAGAGTAGGCATAAATGTTCAGTTTTCAGAATGGAGAAAGGTAAATAGTGGTGTCCCCCAGGGGTCCGTACTGGGACCAATCCTATTCAACATATTCATGAGTGGTGTTGAAACTGGCGTAAACAGTGAGGTGGTAAAATTTGCAGAGGATACAAAACTATTCAAGATAGTTAAGTCCTAGGCAGACTGCAAAGAGCTACAAAAGGATCTCTCAGAACTGGCTGAGTGGGCAACAAAATGGCAGATGAAATTCAGTGTTGATAAATGCAAAGTAATGCACATTGGAAAACATAATCCCAACTATACATATAAAATGATGGGGTCTATATTAGCTTTCACTAAATTAGCTTTCACTCAAGAAAGAGATCTTGGAGTCATTGTGGATAGTTCTCTAAAACCATCCACTCAATGTGCAGCGGCAGTCAAAAAAGCAAACAGGATGTTGGGAATTGTAGCGATGTGCAGACTCACCCCTGCAGTGCCTCCTGCTGGTCTCTTCCAGGAATTAGCTCATTTCCAGCCTTGGAGCACCCTCTGCAGGTCGGTATCCTGCTGCCACTTGGCCCCCATGTCCCCCCCTAGACTCTGGTGCTCCGTTATCTGGGGTGCTGCCCCCTGGCCATACACCCCTCAGTCTCAGGGTCTCCCTCCCCAGGGAACCCCCTCCCCCTATCCCCACCTCGCCTCAGTCATAGGCTACTGCCAGTCACCAACTCGCCCCAGTGCCCTGGGGCAGACTGCAGTGTCAGCCCCTCATCATAGGCAAGGTTGGGTCTGGACTTGCTGCCTCTCTCTGCAACCCAGTGCCTCTATTGGGCCTTGGACAAGGCCCTGTAACCTGGGGAGTTGCCAGCCTGGAGTTCCCCAGCCCTGCCTCACTCTAGGCACCCTGAGCTTCCCAGCAGCCAGGCCCCTCTCTTTCTGAAGGCAGAGAGAGACTGCTGAGCTCCTGGCTCCCAGCCTTCTATAGGGCCAGCTGAGTCCTGATTAGGGCGTGGCCCAGCTGCGGCTGCTTCCCCAATCAGCCTAGTAGCTTTTCCCCTGCCACAGCCCTCTCCCAGGGCTGTCTTTAAACCCCTCAGGGCAGAACGGGTGATCACCCTGCTACAGGAATCATTAAGAAAGGGATAGATATCAAGACAGAAAATATCATATTACCTCTATATAAATCCATGGTACATCCACATCTTGAATACTGCATGCAGATGTGGTCGCCCCATGTCAGAAAAGATATCTTGGAATTGGAAAAGGTTCAGAAAAGGGCAACAAAAATGATTGGGGTATGGAACGGCTTCCATATGAGGGGAGATTAATAAGGCTGGGACTTTTCAGCTTGGAAAAGAGATGACTAATGGGGGATATTATGGAGGTCTATAAAATCATGACTGGTGTGGAGAAAGTAAATAAGGAAGTGTTATTTACTCCTCATAACACAAGAACTAGGGGTCACCAAATCAAATTAATAGGCAGCAGGTTTAAAACAAGCAAAAGGAAGTATTTCTTCACACAACACACAGTCAACCTGTGGAACTCTTTGCCAGAGGATGTTATGAAGGCCAAGACTATAACAGGGTTCAAAAAAGAACTAGATAAATTCAAGGAGGACAGGTCCATCAATGGCTGTTAGCCAGGCTGTGCAGGGATGGTGTGCCTAGCCTCTGTTTGCCAGGAGCTGGGAATAGGCGACAGGGCATGGATCACTTGATGATTACCTGTTCTGTTCATTCCTTCTGGGGCACCTGGCATTGGCGGTGTCGGAAGAGAGGATACTGGGCTAGATGGATCTTTGGTCTGATCCAGTATGGCCATTATGTTCTTATGTGACATTTTTGTATTTTTCATCTCTCATTTTGTAAGCAAGCAGTTTTAAAATGAGGTGAAACTTGGGGATACACAAGGCAAATCAGACTCTTGAAAGGCGAACAGTAGTCTGGAAAGGTTGAGAGCTGCTGTTCTAGTAAGTTACAATGCGTATCCATCTGTTTAAACAGCTGATGCTAATACATCAACTCAAAGTTCAGTCTTGTTTTGAGTGACACAAAGTACCGTATACTTGTTCATAAGCCGAATATTTTTGGTAAAAAAGTGATGCATCAAAGAGCGGGGGTCGGCTTATAAACAGGTCTACGCTGAAATTTGATGATTTTAAACTCTATGGAATCATTGAATTGAATATCTAATACATTGTCATTTTGTTTACCAGCCAATGGTGCTTCACCTTCCCACAGCTCCCATTGGCTGGGAACGGCGAACCGCGGCCACAGGGAGCTGTGGGGCTCCATGCCTGCAGATGCTCCAAGTAAACAAAATGTCCCGACCCGCCAGCGGCTTACCCTGACAGGCCAGGAGCCAAAGTTTGCCAACCCCTGAAATATAGGGTTGGCTTATGAAAGGGTCATACAGTTTTTGCTATTTTTACCTAACCATCTTGGGGGGTCAGCTTATAAACGAACAGGCTAATGAACGAGTATATACGGTATCTTTTTTTTTAACATAAAGGACTTCATTTGGGGAATGACGCAGGGATGCAGCAGTGAAGGCTGAATTTAAACTAGAGTTGTTGGTAGAATTCTGAAAGTATTGTGCTACATCTGCCAGATGGAAACATCCCTTTGCCACCTAAGATCCTTATTCAAGTCAATCAATCACACAAGGAATATGCTATGTTATGTCTATGCCAATGTAACTTTACTTCCAGTGAGAAATAACCCTATTATTTATTTGTATTGCAATAGTGCCCCAGGAAAGTATTGTAGCCCTAGTGCAGCGTTTCTCAAATGCGGCTACCATTGCCGCATGTGGTCACCAGGGGCTTTTCGTGCGGCCACAGCCTCCTGGGCAGGGCTGTCATCAGGCATAAGCAGCATACGCAGCTGCGTAGGGCACCTGAAAATTTGGGGCACCACTGGGTCTTAGTGTCTACCCTCCCACTTCTTCCTATCCCTGTTCTGACCCTTCCTGCAGGCTCCACTGCTAGCTGCTGCAGCCTGGTGACTCGTACTCAAGCACCGGGCTGCCGTTGGGCATAGGGACACCAGTTTTATAATACGGCGTAGGGACCCATAAATCCTAAGGATGGCCCTGCTCCTGGGTGTGATGGGGAGGGGCAAAGCAGTGGCAGGGGTTGGACCCTGTCCCCCTCTGCAGCCACAAATGCTGGAGGAGCAGGCAGGCAGTGGGGCTTGGGCTTCAGACCTGGGGTGGTGGGTGGCAGGCTCCAGCTGTGTGATTCCATTCCCTGGCCATGGGCCTTGAGCCCTGATCCCAGGCTCACCCCCTACCTGCTGCCTCTGGGCTCTGACCGTGCAGCAGTGGGCTCTGACTCCCAGCCACAGGGTTTCGGACTCCACCCATGGGGCCATGTGATCCAGCTCTGGCCCCCCAGCCATGTGGCAATGTCTGCTGGCCCCAAGCTCCCCCCTCCCCCCCATCACCTCTGGCCCCCATTGCGACCTCCATCCCCAGCTGCGCAGCTGCAGGGCTCTGGTCCCCGGACTCACCCTCCCATCACCTCTGGCCCCGAACTGCCTCCCTACCCATCTCCCCATCCAGGGCTTAATTTCCCGAGCTTGCAAGGGCTGAGTAAGTCTGTTGTGAAAAGTGATATTTGTATATCACTTTTCACTGCCTCCCTGCTAGCTAGCTAGCAAGTCTGCTGCTGTGAAAAGTGATATTAACAAAATACAAATATCACTTTTCACAGAAACAGACTTACTAACTAGCAAGTCTTTAAAAAAAGCAACCTAAAAAAGCAAAAGAAACAACAACAAAAACAAGAACACGCAAAGCACATTGTTTGTTTCTATTCTGTTTAGGTCCAGTAAAGAACAGAGAAAACTGTACATAATTTTTATTATTGAGTCTGTGAAAAAACCCTACATAAATAAATTACAATAATTTGGACATGGATATGTGCATATCTATTTGTTTTTCCTAAAGTTAATTGAGTATTTTAGGAAAAATTGTCTGAGCGGCCACCAGCAATAGTTGCAGATTTAATACTCTCAGATTTAAGCAGTAAATTAGGTCATTATCAGCTATTAACAAATGGGTTGTAAGTTAATTGCCTTGAGCACAGCTTTAGGTGGGGAACACATTGAAGAACTGCTCATTCTCTGCAGTAATGATGGATTTTGATGGAATTGTGGCTGTTACACAGTGTATCCTTAGAGATATGAGGGGGTGTGGGTATGGGGTGCTGGCTCTGGGAGGTGGCTCAGGGCTGGAGTAGGCAGCTGGGGTGCAGGGGGGAATACGCGGTGCTGGCTCCGGGAGGAGTCTCAGGGCTGGGGGTTGGGGTGCGGGAGGGGTGTGGGCTCCTGCTGGGCAGCACTTACCTCAGGTGGCTCCCAGTCAGTGGCGCAGCGGGGCTAAGGCAGGCTCCCTGCCTGCCCCAGCCCCACGCTGCACCTGGAAGCAGCCATCACAGCCCTGCGGCCCCAGGGGGGGCACATTTCTCTGTGACCACGGCCCCCATTGTCCGCAGTTCCCCATTCTTGGCCAATGGGAGCTACAGGGGCAGTGCTTGGAGGCAAGAGCAGTGTGCAGATACCACTTCCCGTCCTCTCCCCCAGGGCCTTAGGGGTGTGCTGGGTAGGGCTGCTCAGAGGATTCAGGGGGCCTGGGACAAAGCAATTTTGGGGGCCCCTTCCATAAAAAAATTGCAATACTATAGGATACTATATTCTTGTGGAGGCCCTTGTGGGGCCTGGGGCAAATTGCCCCACTTGCCCCCCCTCTGGGCAGCCTTGGTGCTGGGAGTGGTGCGTGGCCAGGGCAGGCAGGGAGCCTGCCTTAGTCCCACTGTGCCGCCGGACTTCTAGCGACTAGAGATCGCGATCAACTGGCAGAGGCTCCAGGATTGACCAGTCAATCGCGATCTACTGGTTGGTAACCACTGCCCTAAATCATCAATCATTTTGAAATATCTTGGCTTCTAGAATAGAATCTCCCTGTAATATCTTCCTCTCATGTCCTTGTAAAAAACTAGATGTTTTTCCAGAACTATACACAAGTGATGGCTCTTTCCGTTGCTGCAAGCGAGGTCCTCCTTCATACAGGTCTTCCCAATGAGTTGGCAAATGAGCAGGTGGTTTGTGGTCTGCACTTCACCACACTCATTTGTGTTATTAGAGTAGCCCCATTAGATCATGTTAGTCTTCGATCTACTAGTATGTGTATGCAGGTGGTTCAGTCATTACCATGTTGACCAGTCTGTCAACAACAGTGGTCGTCCTGGGGTTCCAAATCTGTTTCAGTGTGTCCGACTGCATGTAGTCTTTCATTCCATAACCTCAGTCATGCCTTGCCAACTGCCGTATCCAAAGGCACAACACTGGTTATAAAACTCTTTTGCAATTTAAGGTGTTTGGTTACTCTTGTTTGACTATATAATGGATACCGTGGATCTTCCATCTGCCATGATCTTTCCCTTTGGCTTACTACCTTCCTCCTGATATTAGGTGTTGCACGCTCAGCCAGTAAATACAGGCTATCCTTTGGTGTTGGCTTTAGACATCCTGTTATTACATGACAGCTGTCATTTAGAACAGGTCTAGTTTCTTAGCATGGACAAATTGTTCCCACACTGGACATGCATACTATGCTGTAGGGTAGCACACAGCAATAGCAGTGGTTTGCAGAGTAGCTGGATTAGCTCTCCACTTTGTGGTGACAAACTTTCAGAGATGTTGTTGTGGGCACTAACTAGCCCTTTCATCTTCTCTATCTATGCTTTGAAGGAAAGTGTTTGGTCCAATGTCACCAGGTAGACAGGGTTTGGGTGATTAGCCAGTGGGACTCCATCCCAGGTGGTGATTAATTTCCACTTGGCTTTTCAGAGGCATATGTGAAAAGTCATCACCTGTGTCTTGTTGGATTGGTGTGAAACTGGTTCTTATGTAATAAGCTGAGAGGTTGCTCAATGCACATGTCAGTCTGGTCTCGACAGTAGCAAAGTCCTTCTCCTGTGACGTGATGCATATGTCATCGGTGTATATTAGGCTCCTCATATTGCTCTGTATGGGCTGATCATTGGTATATGGGTTGGTGCCCTGTAGGAGCCATTTTGGTGTCTCCAGCGGCTCTGTTTCTTGCACAGTTCTATGTAAAAACGTCTCTTCTCCAGAAGAGATTGAATGAGCTGCACTAGGTGGTAGTCGTGCATCATATCATAGACTTTTGCAAGCAGGTTTTGATGGCTGACTGTATCGTATGTTGCTGATAGGTCTGTGAACACAGTGCCTGTTCAATCTTTAGAATCCATCTTCTTCTGGGTGATATTTAGTATACTTAACCACTGCAAGACTTTCCCGGTCTAAATCTGGCTTGTTCCAGTATTAGATGCTGTTTGATATGAGGTGGGAGGTGATTGAGAACAAGGCATTTGTTAAGTTTATAAAAGTACCATAGGAGTGCTATTGGCCCGAAGTTCTTTGGGTCAGAGGCATCCTTCCCTGACTTCTATAGAGCTATTACCTCAGGTTGGGAATGGCTGTAATAGACAATTGTAAGAGTGCAATGAAATACTCTGGTTTTAATCCTGTCCCCTCCCAAGAATGAGAGGGGTAGTTCAGTTTCCATGCCCAGGCCGTCACTGGACCATCTGCTACCAATAAGTTAGTGCCGGCTGTGATTTGGTAGGGCAGTGGTCGGGGGAGAAGATCTCTACTAGGCTCTTGCAGAGATGATTAACTGTTTTTATTATTTTAATATTTGGCAAAGCGAAATAAATTGTAAAAATGGAAATATAATGGAGGCCCATTGACGTCGATTGGCATTTGATCCATCCTTGACATGGAATCCCTCTGCCATTGAAGTTGATAGCAGTTTGATTTTCAATGGGCTTTGGATCAGGCCATCAGTCACTACATATGTTTGCAAGTATTTGTGGTTTTTAGAAACTGAGCTAACCCCATTGTAGCCAATTAGTTCATTTTATCATTTAATTGTGTTATCTATTGTCATGGTTAATTCATATGTTATTTCATATGTAATTAATGTATGATTAATAGAATTAAATTGTAGGGTTAGAAGAGTATAAGATTGACAAGTATTTAAAAGTGACGAGTGTGTATTAGGTATATAAGTAAACCAAGGCCGTAATGCAAGGCCTACAGGCTAAGGCCTGTAAGATTTCAGCTTAACCACTCTAGATCTCAGGCTTAAGGAAACTTGACCTGAGTGGGTGACCCAGGAATGACCCTATCCCAGTAAGGTTACAAGATTACTTTAAAGGATGTGCCAATAGGTGATGTTCCAGGAAAATATATCACAATGTACCCATCTGGACTGCAAGACAACTGGTTGTAATAGCATGGAAATTTCTGCTCTGACAACAGGTTAACATGGAAACATGTTTATGTAAATGCTAATGAGAATAAGGGGAACTAAGAGAACAACATATGAAAGGAGGGCATCCCAACATTTATGGGGTGCGGAAGTACAGATAAGGAAAAGGATGCTGGAATCCTCATGCAGATGCATAAGGTGTTAGGTGTGGTCTGTAGAGGGTGGGAAGACCCTGAAGGAAGACCTCATTGGGAAGACCAGAGCAGGAACCACTCCTCTATTGATGACCATCTGTTGAGAGATCCACCAGATTCTATATCTTTGGGTATGTGAATATGAATACGACATTAGCTATTGCTTGGGATCTCTTATGTTGTATAGATGGGTATGTGAGTGTAATTTATAACTTACAAGTAAAAAATCTTGTTTGTATTATAACTGTGTTTTGTAGTCACTGTATTAGTTCTTTGTGTGCTGTTAAAAGTCTCCCATTCTAAAAGAATCGTACAGGGTAACTTTGACCCTGTTGATCTGAACTGTAGCATCACAGGAGCCAAGCTCAATCCCTATGGACACTGTAGTTTAACTCAGAGCTAACAATTCAGTTTTAAATACAGGCTACCACAAGGACAAGAAAATTTTGCCAGCAATGCAAAAGTACCAAGAAATAACTTTTAAAAAAGTAAACAGCTTTTTGTATGCTTGCCTTCTTTTGGTGCTTCCTGGCAGCAGGAAGAGGCACAGGTGCACAATATCATAATTAAATTTAACAAGCTTTGCTGTGCGAATGACCAGGTGTGGAAACTAAAAAAAGAAATTCTCATTAAAGTGTGGAAGCTCAAATTTTTTAAAAGCTCTCATTAATTTGCTGTTCTTGTATTGATTATTTTTAACATAAAGCAAAAAGCTGGATTTATGCATAATTCAACAGGGCAGGAATGACATTGAGCCAGACATTAGTTTTGCTTTATTGACAGTAGAACTGACAGTTAAGTACAGGCCAACAGAATTAATTGCAAATGCACTAACTGGGCTGGATGCAGAACATCTGGAATGAGATTTGTCACCTAAATTAAAGTTAACCACTAACTTAGGTCTCAAAGAACAAGTTAGGAAGCGAAATAAATTTAAAAATTCTAGCAAGGATTATAATTAGAAGCAAACTGGATTCTGTTTTTTTCCCTCTGACAGCCGAAGTTCACCTAATGCTACGTACAGTAATTTTTATAGTGTGTGTGCACACACACACACGTGTAAATGAGTAATGAATAAGGCTCTACTTGAATTATGGGATGATTGTCAAATAATTGCGGCTGAGTTGCAGACAAGACGTGGAAAAGTAATAATGGATCTTTATTAATTGTGGCAATTTGGAAAAGCCAGAGAAGACCTTTGTTTAACAAAACCTTGCTGAAACAATATAAACACTCAAGTATTATGTTATTCCTGCTAATATTTTTGATAACTAGACATTTTACTGCAACTATATTACAGTAGAACCTCAGAGTTACGAACACCTCGGGAACGGAGGTTGTTCATAACTCTGAAATGTTCGTAACTCTGAACAAAACATTATGGTTGTTCTTCCAAAAGTTTACAACTGAACATTGACTTAATACAGCTTTGAAACTTTACTATGCAGAAGAAAAATGCTGTATTCCCTTTATTTGTTTAGTAGTTTATGTTTAACACAGTGCTGTACTCTATTTGCTTTTTTCTTGGTCTCTGCTGCTGCCTTATTGTGTACTTCCAGTTCCAAATGAGGTGTGTGGTTGATGGTTCAGTTCGTAACTCTGGTCTTCGTAACTCTGAGGTTCTGCTGTACAGTCATGAATGTGCAGGCTGAGATCCAGGAGCCCTGCCGTACCCAGGTCTGAAAGTCTGAGCCCACTGTCAGCTTGGATAAATGGGGTTCTACTGTACTAATGGGGAAAAAGTGTGTATTGCAAACCTCAAAATGTATGCAAAATTGTGGACTGTGCAAAATAAGCTAATTAAAATCAAAATTGCAATGGAAGCCTAATATTGTGGGATTCGCAATTTCTGCAATATCACAAATTAAATAGTTATGAACAAATGTCTTGCATAGCTGCAACTTTATTTCACTTAAATATATTCATCATTTAAAAATGGTTCAATTTTCAAGAAAAATACAAAACAAACGCATAATAACTCATGTGATGGACAAAACAATCCAACAGTTATTACTGACAAAGGAACACACACATCTAAGTCTGTTGCTTTGTTTTTACTTTCTGTTTTCCACCACATTGTAAAGATATTTTTTCCTGAAGTACAGAATACTCTTGTCCCTTCTGCAATGTGTGGCTGTCTCTTTAGTTGTTGTTTGCATACATATATACAGTTGCAGCTCAACCATTGGTAACAGTGGTGGGAAACCTAGTTTAGTATATTAGGAACAAAAGAAATCATAGCAATGGCATAGGCCATTACTAGATGGCAATGATAACCTTGTTAATAATGATGCAGAAAACGCAGAAATGTTCAATATTTCTGTTATGTATTTGGAAAGAAGCAGGATGATACACTATCACATGAGGATGATGAAGTACTTATCGATCCATTAGTAACCAAGGAGCATGTTAAACAGCATTTACTAGAAACAAATATTTTTTTAAATCCGCAGGCAAGAGTCCTGAGAGAGCTGACTGAGGCCATCTCTGTCACAATGTTCATTTTTAATAAATCTTGGCATACTGGGGAAATTCTAGAAGAGTGCTAATGTTGTGCCAGTATTAAAAAAGGGGCAAGCTGGAGAATCAGGTAATAATAGGCCTGACACCAGTGCTAGGAAAAATAATGGAAAAATGGATATGGGATTCGGTTAAAAAAGAATTAAAGTATAGGAATATAATGCCAATCAACATTTTTTTTTGGCAAATAGGTGTTGTCAAACAAACCTGATTTAGTTCTTTGAGGACATTACAACTTTGATTAATAAAGATAACTGCACAGATGTAATAGACTTGTATAAAGGTGTGACATTCTGATTAAAAAATTAGCACTGTACAGTATCAATAAGGCATAGGTTAAATTGATTAGGAACTGGTTAATTGATGGCTCTCAAAGAAATCTGTGTGGAATCTCATTGAATGGGGGTGTTTCTAGTGGGCTTCTGCAGGAATCAGAATTCAGTCTGATGTTGTTCAACATTTTTATCAATGATCTGGAAATAAATACACAATATAAAATGTGTGGATGACACAAAGATAGGTAGAATGGTAAATACTGAGGGCAAGGCAATCCTACAAATCAATCTGGATTGCTTAGTAAGATGGGCCCATTCAAACACTTCTATTTTAATGCAGCCAAATGCAAAGTTATACATCTAAAATGAGGAATGCAGACAGTACCTACAGAATGGGGGACTGTATTCTGGAAAGCAGTGACTTTGAAAAGGATCTAGGGGTTAATGTGGACAAACAACTCAATGTGAACTTCCAGTATGATGCTGTGGTGAATTATTATTATTTTTACTACTAATCATGTTTTTATGAGAGTAAATGACTGCCAGACTGTCTTTATTTCCTGTTTACACAGACTATTACTTTCTTGCTTTATGCCCCTCTAAACATTCACAACTAACACTACATATGATGCCTCTGAGGTAACCAACAATAGTGCTCCATTATGCTAGGCGCTGTCCAGAAACTGAGTGGTAGATAGTTCTTGCCCTGAAGCGCTTACAATTTAAATAGACAAGACAGGTGCAGGGTGGGGGCCTGGCTGTGACACACAAACATGATGGTGACAAACAATAAGTTAGTTCCACAATATTTTGGGGATTTTGGGGGTGGGGGGATAAGCTAAATGTAAAGAAAAGAGAAGGGAGGGGGACATTGTAGACAAGATCTGTGAGGGGACAGGACAGAGGAGAAGATAAGAGGGGTAGGTGTGGAGTGAAGAGACTGAAAAAGGAGTGGGGAGTGCAGGGGATGGTCCAGTTAAAACTGGAGTTCTTCGAATGACGAAAGGTCCTGTTTTGTCTGTTTCTCTTTCTACTGGCTGGACTCTTCGGCTGGCTCCTCTCTGCACTTTTTCTCCACATAGCAGGAAGGGGAGGCACCACCTGATTCCTAGTGACCCCAGAGTTGGAAGCGGGGGGCTCCCCTGCACAGTTCCAGGTTCAGGAAAGGCTTCCAAGGCAACTGGATCTCACTTCCTGCCCTGCTTTTGCTGCTGGAGACAAGGGCTAATGTGATCCTTGGATGTACAAATGGTACTCTTGGGGGAATTCTGCACCACTGCACATGTGCAGAATTTATGTCCCCCGCATATTTATTAGCTTCCGCACAGAAAAATGACTTTTTGATGGGGAAGCAAAAGGAAGCCACAAGAGCAGTCATGCAACCCTCCCCAGCAGTAAGTTTCGGGTTCCCAGGGCAGCCGGCACAGAGGTAAATCACTGTGGGGCAGAAGGTATTGGGAAAGACCCGGCTGGTGGCTCCTACCCTGCATCAGGCTCAGCTGCTAGTTCCAGATGGACTGGAGAGGACAGGACTTCCTCTTCCCCTGCCGGCATCCAAGGCCAGGTCAGACCCACCTCCAGATTTCTCCCCTGGGTGTACGAAGCTTTGCAAACTGCACCTCCCCCCTGCGCTTCCTGCACCCATCGCTCCTCAGCTGCAGGGGAGGGATCACTGTACATGGAGCTGCTCCCCCATCCGCCCAGCCCCCATGCATCCAGACCATTTTATACCCAGGCCCTCCTGCTGAGCCTCACCCCCCTGCACACAGAACCCCTCCCCCCTCGATGAGTCCCACTGCCTTGCACCTGGTCCACCCTGACAAGCCACCTGCACCCAAATTCCCACCACACCAAGCCCCAACCAGTTGCACCTGGATTCCCACTCCATTGAGCCCCACTCCCCCAGCATCTGGACTCCCCAATGAACCTCCCACACACTCCTGTCGAGCTCTACCACCCCCACACCCAGATCCCCCCTGCTGAGCCCCAACCACTTTCACCTGGAGCCCCTGCAGAGTCCCATTACCATTGCAACCAGAACCCCCCAACAAGCCCCTGTGCTTCCAGAGCCCCTCTACAGCTGGATCCTCCCCTGAGCTGCCTGCACCCAGATTGTCCCACACAGAACACTCTCAAACCAGACCTGGATCCCCCCACACTAAGACCCTCCACACTTGGATCCTGCCTTGTTGAGCCTGCCTGCCCACATGAAGGGGCAGGACCCTGGGGTGTTTCTGGGTCAGGTCCGGTCCTTGCGCTGTGTCAGGGTTGGGTGCAGTCTCACCGCTGAGTCCGTGTCCAGGAGGGAGGGAGGGAGGGGAGCTGTACAGTGATCTCCCATCTTTGTGCAGACAGTGGCCTGTGTGCCCCAATGCCATACTGGAGCCTCCATATTTATTTAACAAATAAAATTTGCAGAATTTTCCAGAATTTTAAAATATTGTGTGCAGAATTTTAATTTTTTTGGTGCAAATGGTGAGTAGGAATAGGGAGGTGATTTTACTTCTGTACGCAGCATTGATTGGACCAATACTAGAATCCTGCATACGGTTCTGGTGTCCGCATTTTTAAAAGTGATGAAAAATTGGAGAGTGCAGAAAAGAGCCACAACAATTATTTAATGGTGGGAGAAATGACCTTACAGTGAGAAACTTTAAGCTAAACAGATGGAGCTCTTTATCAAAAAGAAGACTGAGCGGTGATTGATTACAGTGTAAAGTATTTTCATGAAAAGAAATTACTGGGTACTGAAGGGCTCTTTAATCTAGTGAAGAAAGGCATAACAAGAACCCGTGGCTGGAAGCTGAAGCCAGACAAATTCAAATAAGGGACAGTGTATTAACAGTGAGGGTGATTCTCCATCTTAAGTCTGGATGCCTTTCTGAAAGATAAAACAATGAGGAGTCCTTGTGGCACCTTATAGACTAACAAATTTATTTGGGCATAAGTTTTTGTGGGATATAACCCACTTCATCCGATGCATGGAGTGGAAAATACAGTAAGCAAGTATAAATATACAGCACATGAAAAGATGGGAGTTGCCTTACCAAACTCCCATCTTTTCATGGGCTGTATATTTATACCTGCTTACTGTATTTTCCACTCCATGCATCTGGGAGGTGTACTGGTGGTGGTGAAAACAGTGTGTCCCCCTCCCAGCAGGGGTGGCGGTGGTGGTGAAAGCAGAGCCCCCCTCCCAGTTGGTGGAAGGGGGGGTGAAAACAGTACCCACAGCTTCCAGGAAAGCAGAACAGACCCCAGTGCTGCTCCTGCTCCAGCTGCCTTGGGCTGGCAGTGGGGGGCTCACAGCTTTGCCTCAGAATCTTAGCGTCTTCAACTCCTAGTTGTAAGTGGCTGCCCCGCACGTGGGGGTAGGGGTAGGGATAGGGATGGGGAGAGGCAGCCCAGATATGCCTACCTTTAAGATGCAATACAGGGACAATACAGTATTTGTTTTTTTTTGGTCTCTGCTGCTGCCTGATTGGTTACTTCTGGTTTCACATGGTGTCTGGTTGACTGGTCAGTCTGTAACTCTGGTATTCGAGTCTTTGAGGTTCTACTGCACTACTAAAATATGCCTTAACTACCTTTTTGCAGTGTATAGCATGTTTTAGCATGTAACTTCCTTTTTTTTTTCATCTTAAGATCCCCCCCCATTCTGTCCCATCACTCAAAACAAATCTGTGCTGTAAGGAGGGGAACAACTTTGTGTTACTGAAGCCAGCATTGTTCCTGGGAAGCTTGCCATTTTCTTGCAGCAAAATTATCCAAAGGAAACTGATGGCACAAGGCACCCGACTCCAGTCAAATGATAATTGAGAGTGTGAGTTCCTATAAAGCAGTGGTTCTCAGCCCACAGGCTGCATGCGGCCCAATTAGCACACAGCTGCGGCCCAGTTGTGTGCTTAAAAAAAAATGCAAAATTTGCTGCTCTGGTCTGGCAGGGGCGGGGCTGACTGAGGGGGAACAGCGTCTTGCAGCCTCCACCAGCGCTCCTGCCAGCAGGGGGCTGGTGAGTGCCATAGGGAGCAAGAGAGTGTGTATGTGGGTAGGCTGGGGTGGGGGGCGCTCCGGCAAGTGTGGCGGTGGGGAACGCTGGGAACTAGGGATTTGCTGGTGTGCTGCAGCACTCCCAGGTTTTAGGTGGGGCTCCACTCCTGGTCCTGCCTCTTGGGTCCTGGCTGCCGGCCTGCACCGGGCACTCCACTCCTGGCCTGGTGCCAGGGGTCCCGGCTGCCTTTCCGCGGGCTGTGGCACTCGGGTCCCGGCTGCCCGGCCCTGCATGGTGGAGTCCAGATCCGGCTGCTCTCCAGCCCCGCACGGTGAGGTCCGGCTGCTGGCTGCTGTCCATCCCCGTGCGGCAGGGTCCTGGAGTCTGACCACCCAGCCCCAGCTGCCTGGCCCCACATGGCGGGTCCGGGTCTCGGCTGCCGGGCTAGTGCCTAGGGCTCCGCTCCTGGCCCAACTCTGGGCAGGGGAGCTGGGCATAGGGGACTGTGGGCGGTTTTGGGGAGTGGGGGGGCACTGTGGTTCTCAACCCGTAACACATTGTGGGCTGCATTTGAGACACCTCTCAGCGATTCTTCTCTCAGCGATAATGCACAGTGCTTTCAACAGTTAAGTTTTCATTTGTTTCCAGGAGGGCATAAGTGTGTGGCTATTCCATGATGAAGCATTAAGTTCCATTACATGCAGAATTAGTTTGGATATCAGTGTACAACTGGATATAGAAGCTTCAGTGCCTAGGGGATTGCCACTGCCTGTTTGCAGATGGATTTGTTGAAAAGATATTTATACAAATTTTGTTCAGGTGATTGATTTTGAAAAGGCTTTTGATTCTCTTGAATAGCCTCACTTATTTTAAGTTTCAGAAGTGGCTGGAACTGGCCTTAAATAATGCACCAAATCCACATTATTACCTTTAATAGATTCCAAGGCCAGAAGGGACCATTGTGATCATCTAGTCTGACTTCCCGTATAACATGGGCCATGGAACTTCCCCCAAACAATTCCTAGAGCAGATCTTTTAGAAAAACATCCAATCTTGATTTAAAAATTGTCAGTGATGGAGAATCCACCAGCACCGTCGTAAATTGTTCCAATGGTTAATTACGTTCACTGTCAAAAATGTATGCCTTATTTCCAGTCTGAATTTGTCTAGCATCCAGTTCCAGCCATTAGATCATGTTACACTTTTCTCTGCCAGATTGAAGAGCCTATTATTAAATATTTGTTCCCCATATAGGTACTTATAGAGTGTAATCAAGTCACCCCTTAACCTTTTCTTTGTTAAATTAAATAGATTGAGTTCATTGAGTCTGTCACCATAACGCATGTTTTCTAATCCTTTAATCATTTTCGTCACTCTCCTCTGAACCCTCTCCAATTTATTAACATCCTTCTTGGATTATGGGCACCTGAACTGGATGCAATATTCCAGCAGCAGTTGCACCAGTCCCAAATACAAAGGTAAAATAACCTCTCTCCTTCTACTCGAGAGTCACCTTTTTTGGCTGCTTTTTGATATTTCACTGTAAAGTCAAAAAGTTTTCCCTCCCTCCTCTCCTCCCCCCCCCGCCCAAGAAAAAATCTTCCAACCAGTTCTAATTATTGTAATGAAGAGAATTTTGCCTGTGGAAATAATGATGTACTTTAAACCGAAACCTTACATCAGTCCTCATTCAGGATTCCCACTGACTTGAATGGGAGTTGCATTCTTGTAATAGTGGTAAAGCTGTACCCTTCTTTAATACGTTAATGATAAAATGTTTAGATTATATACTTACGGCATTATTTCCTAGGGCTCAAATGATTATTCATAGATATATTTTAGAATTTAGGGCCTGATTCAGAGCTCATTAAAGGCAGTGGAAATCTTTCCATTAATTTCAATGGGATTTAGATCAGGCCCTTATTGAGGGGACAGATTCTAGAATTCAGCATGAACTCTTTCTAAAAATTATTGCTTCAGAAATATCTGTCTATGTTAGTTATATTTAAATCTTACTCAGAGAATGGGTTTGACCTCTAGTTATATTTCTTTGTTTGAGAGAGAGCACACAATCAATATACCGCTATGTTGGGATTCATAATTACTGAAGATACTTCGTATGGTTTGTTTTTATCAATAAGCCCTGATTCAGCAAGAAACTTAAACTATGTTTAAGCATAAGAGGCGTCCCATTGATTCTGTCATTGGCCTGCAGCACAACTTTGGGTAAATGACGTCACCTCTCTATTCTTCTGTTTTCTGTCTTGTCCAGCTCCATCATCAGCTCATGAAGGCAGGGATTCTCTCTCATTGTTTTCGTACAGTGTTGCAGAAAGAGGGCCCAATCTTGGGCCTCATGTTCTACTATAATACTAAGATTTTAGGAATGGTCAGAAAAAAAACAGAACCTGATAATTAATATTCCTCTTGCTAGGTTGTGTACATTGTTTCAGTTTCAAATTAAAGCAATGCTCACCCAGGCATTTGCTGCTAATATGTTATAATTATGGAGTTTAAGAGCAATGAAAATTTAATAGGCAGCATTTTTGAAAATGATGTTGCACTTTGCTCCTTAGCTGAATTCCATTATAGCAAAGATGTAATCAATATGACCTATTTCATCAGTCTTCAGCATCTGTCTCAGAGACTATTTAATATATAAAGAAAAAAAGTGCTGTAACTGCTAAAATAGTAAATAAACCGAAGTTGGAAAACATATGGATTTCCTAATATACCTGTGTGCAGATTTAAAATTTATTACTGAATTTTATGACCTTATTGTACCCTGTTTCTCCAGGATTTAAGAAGGATACCTTTTTTCAAAACATACTTTAAGATAAAATTAAGGGTATTCGTTGAGCTGCATGTGTTATTTATATCCAGAGTTTACTCTGCTGGTTTCTTCTCTCTTAAGGAGGGGAGAAAAAAGTCTGCATGGACTTGTGATCCCTTTTATTGGCTATTTTTAATTCAGTTACCTTTAAAAAAAACACCCTGTTGGCTTTTTTATCTATGCATTACATTTCATCAACTTTCATTAGAGTTCACACAAAAAATTGGTTTGTGGGAAGTGTTCCCAGAGATCCAAATACATTGGGTGTTTCAAACTTTCTGTAAATTAATAGTGTGTACAGAATCTGTCTGAAACTTATAAACTGTAAAAAATCATTTCTTCCAAAGTCATTATTCTGTTTTCTTATGTCCCAAATTAACACTTGACTAATATATCCTCAAAAGGCCTAACCTATAAAAACAGTCCTATATGTTATACACTCATAGTTGGACATTGGATAGAAATGCTGATTATCAGTCAAAATCAAATAATAGCAGCTTCAGAGGACTTAGAATGTCTTTAAAAAAGCATTTACCACTTTCAGAGATAACAAAATTATACAGTAGAACAGAGAAGACACAGGAGAGATGATGCAGCAGACTCATAGAAATGGTACAAATGTATGCGTAAGCATGGCAACTGGAATGAGGAGAGGAGAGACAAGAAACACAACAAAGGAGGACTACATGTTTGTCATAATAATAATAAAAAAGGTATCTTAAAATTACCTAGTCTTGTCATATTTTTGAGGATTATTTTGTTAATATTCTTTAAAAAATAAAACCAGTTTTGACCAGTTTAATGGGCTCTGTTTTTTTGAATGATCTAAAAACGTTTCCATAAGACACATGCCCCAGGTCCCTTTAAAAGTTCTTTTCATTTCCAGTGTGTGGCTAAGGATTGTCTTGTTGCTATCAAAGATGAGAAATAAGCTTAGATTTTGACATTTATTCTCAACTTAATATCTAAAATTGTTGCATCCAGATGGCTCCTGAGCTCTTTAAGGTATGTCTACACTCCACATTATTGGTGGTGGCGTGTAGGATATGGGTAGCTACAGGCTGTAGTCAAAAGCAGGCCGTGTACACACAGTGGGGAGCTGTTACTAGAGTTTTTCCTTGCTGCCTCACCTTGCCAGAGCCTTTCCCTGCTGCCATAGTCTTTTACTTACTGTGGCTGGAAAAGACTCTGACAGCAGGTTGCTATACTGCTAAAAATAGCAGTGTAGATATGAGATTCACTGCTTGGATTGTGCATACCCTAAGGATTTAGTGGAGCCTTTACTCCAGGGGCGGGCAAACTTTTTGGCCTGAGGGCCGCATCGGGTTTTGTAAATTGTATGGAGGGCTAGTTAGGGGACGGGGTTGTGGCCCGGCCCCCATGTCCTATCTACCCCCCCCCCAGGACTCCTGCCCCATCCAACCCCCCCGTTCCCTGACAGCCCCCCCTGGGACCCCGACCCCATTCACACCCCCTGCTCCCTGTCCCCTGCCTGCCCCCGGACCCACACCACCCCATCCAACCCCTCCTCTCATTCCTGATGGCCCCCCCCAGGACCCCTACCCCATCCAACCACCCCTTCTCCCTATCCCCTGACTGCCCCCAGAACCTCTGCCCCTGACTGCCCCCTGCTGCCCCATCCAACCCCCCCTCCTTCCTGACTGCCCCCCCCCAGGACCTCTGTCCCCATTCAACCCCGTTCCCCCCCGATTGCCCTGACCCCTATCCATGCCCCTGCCCCTTGACCACCACCCCGAACTCCCCTGCCCTATATCCAACCCCCCCTGCTCCCCACCCCCTTACCGCGCTGCCTGGAGCACCGGTGGCTGGTAGCGCTACAGCCGCACCGCCCGGCTGGAGCCGGGCCGGAGCTGGGCCACGCTGCCGCTGCCACCACCACCACGCAGCTCAGAGCACTGGGTCAGGCCGGGCTCTACAGCTGCACTGCCACAGGAGCTCACAGCCCCGCTGCCCAGAGCATTGCGCCGGTGGCGGAGCGAGCGAGCTGAGGCTGAGGGGGAGGGGGGACAGCAGGGGAGGGGCCGGGAGCTAGCCTTCTGGGCCAGGAGCTCGGGCACCAGGCAGGACGGTCCCATGGGCTGGATGTGGCCCATGGGCCGTAGTTTGCCGATCTCTGCTTTACTCCCTAAGCAGTGCCTCACTGTTTACACTGATGTTTATACTCATGCAAGGTAAGCGTGCAATATGTGTACACTACACGCTGCTGTAAGGAGTGTGCAGTGTAGACCTATTCTTAGCGATACTTCTGGGCCTGCTTGTGAAGGAATGGCCAGTTCTTGTCTTGATGACGACTGTCTTCTGTACCTCACAGTTACCTTGTACATTCACTGTCTATCTCTATGTAACCATTTGTTGTCTGTCATGAAAACATTAGGGTTGCCAACATCATATTTCAAAAATAAGGGACTGTTTTCTTAGCACCCCCTCTCCACCCGTTCTCCTGGTATCATCATTATCAATAATAATAATTAATAAGCAGTACTCCCTTATATTCACCAAGGGTATTTCTTGCTGCTTTTTGCAGCACTTCGAAGCTCTCAATCTTGTTGTACAGAAATGAAAAATAAGGCACATCCCTTGTAATAAGGGACTGTTGGCAACCCTAGTTACGGTGTACCACAAGCATTTGTGTTCTGGAACAAACAGTTTTGTAGTTTTTAGACTAGTGTTTATAACTGCATTTAATTAAATCAAGTTAATTGGCAATCAGTGAGGTCAAGTTAGAACAGGAATAATAACTCTTTCTGGACAATCCCCAACAAAACAACATTAAGGAAACATTGCAAATGAGTCTTTGCAGTTGATATCAGAAGGAATGATTTGGGATTTCTCTAATCCAAACTTTGTCAAAAGTTTGCCTTGAGTTTATTTGTGGTCACTAAATAATATACTGACCATGTGTAAATTTTCTCTCATTCTTCTGCATGGTACACAATGTAAATTTAAAATGTTATATTTCAGGCTTGAGTCTTATCTTTCTCACACTGGTGTAAATCATGATTAACTACATTGAAATCAGTGAAGTACTGTCTATGTAAATGAAATCAGAATCTGGCTCTTCATATTTGTCAAGAGACCATCATCATAATGTAATTTTAGGCTTTGTGTTTTTTTAAAAGAGTAATGACATTAAAGCAGTGGTTCTCAAATGTTAGTACTGGTGACATTTCACATAGCAAGCCTCTGAGTGCGACCCCTCCTTATAAATTAAAAACACTTTTTAATATATTTAACACCATTATAAATGCTGGTGGCGAAGCAGGGTTTGGGGTGGAGGCTGATAGCTCGTGACCCCCCATGTAATAACCTTGCGACTCCCTGAGGGGTCCCAACCCCCAGTTTGAGAACCCCTGCATTAAAGATATGTAGTAAATGAAAATATTTTTTAAAAAGTAAACATTTCCAAATAGTGTTGGAAAGCCAAGCACATCTCTGTTAGTAAATGAGAACTAATTATAAATAGACCAGTCTGAGATATGTAAAATGCAAAAAAGGAAACTAACATTATAAATGATCAAAATGTAGTAAATGTGGACTGTGATAGCACTTGCCATTAGAAGATTTCAAAGCACATTACAAACATTAATAAACTAGGCCTTGCAACTTCTTCTGCACATGTATAAAATAAAAAGAAAACTTAGGCGACTTATTCAAGACCACAAAGGGTAGTCTGTACTGGTGGTGGGATTAGTTTTTTTTCAGATGTTCTTGTTTACTAGGTATTCTTCTGTGGATCACAGTACAGAAAATTGAAGTCTATGTTACAAAGATTTCAGCTGTAAAACTAAATTTCTGAACTTTCATCTTAATAACCACAGTGCTTATACAAAGAAGATGTTAAAAAAAAATGTTTGCCTGACAGTGCTCCCTAAAGGTCTGGGGGCCAGATTCTCCTCTCACCCCAATATAAGGTCCTGATGCTGCAACTGGACCCCCCGAGTGCCAGCATCCACTCATGTAGATTCAGTTGCCACATTGGAACTAAATCATTCATTTAGGGTACATCTACACTACAGGGGGGAGTCGATTTAAGATACGCAAATTCAGCTACATGAATAGCGTAGCTGAATTCGACGTATCGCAGCCGACTTACCCCGCTGTGAGGACGGTGGCAAAATCGACTTCTGCGGCTTTCTGTCGACGGCGCTTACTCCCACCTCCGCTGGTGGAGTAAGAGCGTCGATTCGGGGATCGATTGTCGCGTCCCAACGGGACGCGATAAATCGATCCCCGAGAGGTCGATTTCTACCCGCCGATTCAGGCGGGTAGTGTAGACCTAGCCTTAGTAGCTCTGCTGAAGTTAGAGGTGCAGTGTCAACAATGTGAGAGCATAATCAGGTTCTGGATGTTCAGTGTTTCCAAGCCATCCAACATGCCACTTAACAGCAGTGGTTAGTTTGTAATGAAAGAGGTGGCCGGGCTCAAGCAGTTACAGTAAAAGCTGTGTTATCCGGCACTTTACCAGCCAGAAAGCTCTATAAACCAGTATTTCTGATCTTCATTGGAAGTTTGGTTTATAGTCCGGTTGGCGCGGGGCTGGCAGGCTCCCTATCTGGTGCCACGTGGCTCCGCGGAAGCGGTGACATGTCCCTGCTACTCCCAGGCGGAGGAACAGCCATGAGGGGTTCGGCATGCAGGAGGGAGTGAGGGGTTGGGTCACAGGAGGGGATGTGGGGTGCCAGATCCAGGCAGCGCTCATCTCAGGCGGCTCCCCGCAAGCAGCAACCTGACCCTGCTGCTCCTAGGCAGAGGCGTGGCTAGGCTTCTACGTGCTGCCCCTTCCCTGAGTGCTGGCTCCACAGCTCCCATTGGCTGGGAACCATGGCCAATGGGAGCTGCGAGGGTGGCACTTGTGGGCGGAGGCAGCGCACAGAGCTGCCTAGTTGCACCTCTGTCTAGGAGCAGCAGGGACAGGTCGCCGCTTGCGGGGAGCCGCCCGAGGTGAGCGTCCCCAGGATCTGGAACCCCGCATCTCCTCCTGTGCCCCAACTCCCCGCTCCGAGCCTCCTCCTGCACCCAAACTCCCTCCCTGAAAAAAACAGAATTTTTCGTTTATCGGCACCCCCATTCCCTCAACATGCTGGATAAAAAAGTTTTTATTGTATTTTAATTTCATAACTGATGCAGCAAGCCCAGAGGTGCCGGGGCTATGAACAGACAAGCCTAGTGGTGCCAGGGCTCAGCCCTGGCAAGCCCTGACACAAATTCAGCACTGCTTAACAAACTCCAAAAAGGTATATCAGGTAGAAAACTAGAAGAAAAATACTACTTTATAGATTCAATTTTTTATGTTTTGTGGAAGTCACAAACCCTCTTTTCATTCATAATCATATTTTCATTGCAAGGTGTGCAGTGCTCAGCTATTCTAAAAAAATATCGTTGCTATTCAGATATAACCCATCCATCTGTTTACATTTCTCACTTTTATTTTTAAATGGGGTCAAATCACAGTGAAGATGTTTCTTGAAAAAGTTTACTCCAGAAATTCAAAGGAAAATGTTTATATTAAAAGTTTTTTTTTCTGCAGCAATATCTATCAAGGCTCTTTAAAAAAAAGTACAGAATTTTGTCATGAGATTAAAGTCCACTCTCCACATATCAAGTATCTGAAGTGTAGTAAAGTATGAGTGGAATAAAAATCACCAGGAACTTGTACTGAATCTTGTACCAGACACATTCCTAATAGGAAATGCAGTAATCTTTTTCAGTGTTAAAGGCTCCACTTTTGAGTGTTCAATCCTTTCTGGAAGTTGGTCAGATAATAGGTTTGCTCCATATTGACTAGAAAGCTGCAGTGTATATTTTTTTGTTTTATGTTTTTGCTTTTTTCATTTCATGCCTCTTATAAATGTCATCAGATTGGTTTTAGGAGACTTTTGTTCTAAGGAACTAGAAAAAACATATGATATGTCATTTTTGTCTGGTGCAATTTTTTCAGTTTGTCAATGTATAGTTTTTTTAAAAGGAGCTTTTATGAACTTTTTTAGGATAGAATAATTCAAGATGGTTTGAATCTTACCCATACAATGTTGTTTTTTTTCAAAATCCAGATTCAATGGAAATGTTCAGCTCTTTTTATACATGAGAAAAACATTGGTTTTGGTGTGAATTTTATTAAGTGGATCCAAAGTTGGACATATTCCTCTGTCATATGCCAAGGCATAGTATGTTATATTGTTGGAATTTCTTGTATCATTCCCAGTGTTTTATTTTCCATATTATGGGTGAGAACCTAGTCCCCCACCCCTGTTCCTTTGCGTGGCAGAAAGCAGCCACAAACTGTAGGATTTCCCCTGCATAAGGGAGTCCTTGGGTGGCATAAAGCTGTTCTTGTGGCTCCTACACCATTCTGTGCTCTGACACAGGAAATGTTCCCTATGTGACAGCAATTTTTGGTAGTGAGAATGATCTTTTTGGCAATGGGCAGCTATGTGAAGAATTTGTTCTCTTGCTGGTCCTAAGGTCAGTGAATCATGAAGGTTGCAGTCACCCTTTCCAGCCCAACCTCATCCTGTACTGTGCTGAGAACAGCTCAGCTACGGGAATATCTGGGTCTTCAAATTGTATATAAATGTGTGGTAACACTGCTCTACAGCCAAAATGCTTCTGAAATAAATGTAGTCAAACTTTACTAATTCTGGGTCACTGAGAACGAAAATGATGCTTAAAATTGTTGACTGGCTCTAGTTTTCAAGATATGCTATTGGGTCAGTATATACGACCCTTGACTTGGTAATGGTGGAGGATAAGTGAGTTATAAAGGGAAGGGATCTCAATTTAAACCAGAAATGACTAAAATACATCTTTGACTGGATCTATGAATAAATCTATGGCTGGGTTTGGACAGTACTTGCTTTTTAGGCAAAACAATGAATGATGCAGTCTGAAGCTGGTATTGCGTCATACATGATATGAATTGCATCATGTTATTCCTAGAAGTCATGGATGATGCAATCATAACAAAGCTTACATCACTCTGCTGAACAAATTGCCCTATATCAGCTCTAGAAATCATACAGTGTTGTGCTCTCTTATTTGTCAGTGTTTGATTTGGGGCACATTTCTGTTTAGCCAAAGTGAGCAGAGATGCCTCGTACTTGTGTGAACAGTGCAGATAACTTCTGCTATGTTTGTGGTGAAGTGACTTTTGCATCACAAAAGCGCAGTATAACCACTATGGTTAAGAAAGCCTATCACCTTTATTTTGGCTGCAAAATTGGAGATCAGGACAAGAGGTGGGCCCCACACATATGCTGCAACACTTGTGCAACAAATCTTCACCAGTGTTTGAACAGGAAAAGGAAATCTATGCCTTTTGCAGTGCCAATGATTTGGAGAGAGCCAACAGATCATACCAGCAATTGTTACTTCTGCATGGTGCCTCCAGTTGGGAAAGGTGTGTCAAAGAAGACAAAGTGGACTGTGCATTATCCAAACATTCCATCAGCTATACGCCCAGTACCCCACGGAGAAGGACTGCCAGTTCCTGATGCATCAGAATCATTCTCACTTGAGCCAGACGAGGAAGAGAAAGAGGATGAAACTTCTGGTCCTGAACCATCGATGTCACAGGACCCACATTTTCTCCCATTCTCCTCCTCTGAACCACACCTCATAACACAAGGTGAACTGAATGACCTTGCCAGGGATTTGGAACTACCCAAGAGTAAGGCAGAGCTGTTGGGCTCCAGACTACAGCAGTGGAATCTCCTGGCAGGTGATGTTAGGGTTTCCATGTTCCATGACCATCAAAAGGATCTTGTCCCATTCTTCTTCATGGAAGGTGATCATGTAGCCTGCAACAACATCGATGGTGTGATGGCAGCCCTCAACATCATTCACGATCCAGATGAGTGGAGACTGTTCATTGATTCATCGAAGACGAGTCTTAAAGCTGTTTTACCGCATAATGGCAATGTTTTGCCATCAATTCCAGTTGGTCATGCAGTCCATATGAAGGAAAGCTATGACAACATGAAACAATTTTTGAGGTGCATAAACTATGACCAACATCAGTGGCAGCTTTGTGGCGATCTGAAGGTTGTTGCTCTCTTGCTTGGTCTGCAGACTGGATACACAAAGTACTGCTGTTTTCTCTGCGAATGGGATAGGCGTGCAAGAGATTCCCACTACATCAAGAAAGATTGGCCACTCCAACAGTCATTGGAGCCTGGGAGGAAAAGTGTTCAGCATCCACCACTTGTTGAATCAAGGAAGATTTTGTTACCACCCTTACACATCAAGCTGGGTCTGATGAAGAACTTTGTCAAGGTCATTGACAAAACACAAGCAGCTTTCAAGTACCTCCGTGGAAAATTTCCAAGGTTAAGTGAAGCTAAGATAAAGGAAGGTGTCTTTGTTGGTCCTCAGATTCATTAACTTCTTCGAGATGATGCATCTGACCATGCACTGCGTGGCAAGGAAAAGACGGCATGGAAAGCCTTCCAGTTAGTGGCAATAAATTTTCTCGGAAACAACAAGTCAGACAACTACAGGTTGTTGGTGGAAAACCTCCTCAAGGCATACAAAAGCCTTGGTTGCAACATATCACTAAAGATACATTTTTTGCACTTTCATTTAGATTTTTTTCCACCGAACTGCGGAGCAGTGAGCGACAAGCACGGCGAGCGATTTCACCAGGACATTGCAACAATGGAGAAACGCTATCAGGGCAAATGGAGCCCATGAATGCTTGCAGACTATTGCTGGACAGTGACAAGAGATGCTCCATTTAATGAATACAAGAGACAAGCCAAGAAGCGCTGAGTAGACACTGAATAGGACTAAACTATGTACATAATAGTTTTTTGCCTTTTGTTTCATAATAAATTTTATTTATATAACCCTTTTGCTGATTTTTAAAGTGTTACATAAACAGGACAGGTAAAATATTATCATGTAAAGCAACCATAAACACATGAAAAGACCTAGGTTTACAATTTATGATTAAAGCTCTACTATCTACACAATATACATAGACATAAAATATAAAAACTTAAATATCTTAGAAACAGTAGCCAATCAGTTGTTTTAATTGTCATATTTGAATTCAGCACATCAAAATACATATTAAATAGCACATTTTATCTCTGAAGCAGACGACTTCTCAAAAATTGTAGACCAGTGTAATTACTTGATTGATCCTGAGAAAACTAATACATTTTTTTCTATAACAATCTATGTATTTGTGGTTTAACCATAAATTACAAGGAAAATAGAGTTTATGTTCATACAGATATAACCTTTTGCAAATGTGTAGCATAGTACAGTTGACTGAGGGAAGAATCAAATAATTATATGTGCCCCTTTGCTTTCATTTTTGTATTTTTTAATTCAGCCTATTTTGGTGGAGTTGACATTCAGGAGAAACTTAGAAGAGAGACTTATGCGGTTGTGAAAATATGCATGCAGACATGAACACCGCATAAATATATACATGTACACAGAGTGCAAAAAAACTTTTGTATCTGGCAGTGACAGTAGTTTCTTATTGATTTTTAATTGTTTTGTTTTGTACTCAAAAATAGTGAAGGATAATGTTTGCTTCCGACTAATGACATTGAAGCTAGAGATGGGTAAATTTTAATGAGGTTTAGCTCAGATGTATCGCTTAATGTGTAGTGTACCATGTCTGAACATAAGCCCAAACTTAGCTTGAAACTGCAAATCACAGCTGGAGAATTTGGTACTTTTGAGAGTACCAAGTTTTAGCTCATGAAATTGCGTATAATATGATTTGAACTGTGCTGCTGTTGGCTTGTTATGAAGCAAAGCAAACACTTGGCCACCTAAAAAGAAAACTCCAGAAGCAAAATCATCACGCTGCTTAAGTCCCCATAATGCCCTCTGGCAATCTCAGAATGAAATAGCGCTGCAAAAGGAACAGCACACAGTGTTTTCATATGAAAACATTGTAAGTATATGCACCTCCATAACTGGATCTGGGACTTATTTTAATATTAACCTCTCAATCTTGTTAGGATGTATTTTATTCTCTTCTATTCAGGTTTTTATACTGCCCTTCTCTGAGGGCCTTCCAGAAGTGACATGATTGAATTATTCATAGAAAATATTAATCTTGTAGAAGACTTGCTGGGGAAGGCATTGTCTTTCTGTGTATTTAGAAAATATCTTAATTTGGAGCAACTGCTGTTGATGATGGAATCATACGTCTAGAAATTCTAAACTAGTCTAAGGGCCGGGACACACTACCACTTATGTCGGTGTAAGCTCAAGGCTGTGAATAAGCCACCCACATGATCAACGTAAGTTATACCAACCAAAGTGCTGGTGTGGACAGCGCTGTGTCGGTGGGAGAAGCTCTCCCCCTGACGTAGCTACTGCCTCTTGCAGAGGTGGTTTTGTTATACCAACGGGAGAACTCTCCTGTCAGCGTAGAGCATCTTCACCAGATGTGCTACAGTGGTGCAGTTGCATTGGTACAGCTGCGCTTCTGTAGGACTTCCAGTGTAGACTAGCCCTAAGCGGGATCCCACTTTTCTTCTGTGGGATTTTAGCCTCCAGTGTTTATCCCCCAGTGGTACAGTGGTGATGCAAACACCAAACATAGATACAGCTGATATCAGTGCAAATCATGTTGCACAGGTATGAGTTGTATTTACATTAGAGGTTTTACAGCAATATAGGTATGCCAGAGTTTGAAATTTCAGTGTAGACAAAGCTTGATATTGGTTCAGCACAGCACATCTCCTTGTAATGTCCTCTGTATGGAGCCCACAGCTACCATGGGTGTAAGCCTCCATGCATCCTATTAGTGTGCTACTTACCATCACTAAATCAGACCCTGCTAATCTGAAAAATGCCTTTTCTGTGTCTGTGGAATCTATGCCTGCTAAGATTTGAGCCAAAGACTGTACAATGAAAAGACTGTAAATCTACAATTTGAAGTAAAATGAGACTCTTTAGTAACTGTTAGTAACGTGACTTTCTTGTCGGTAGAGAGCAAGACTTTCACAAAGCATTTCTAAAAACACCTAATGTGGATCAGAGCAGCTTCAGTTTGTCAGGAGTCCTTCAGCAATATTTAGTGTTAGACAACCCAAGGATTCAAAAATCGTGTTAGGCCCCAAAAAATCATGAGATTATTAAAATTAAAATTCAGGTTTTTTTTTTTTATTTGCATGCTGGTTGTTGAGCCTTTAGAGTCCACATTTTCACGCATTTGTCTGCAGCTATGAGGGCTAGAGAGGTACCTTTTTTAAAATGAAAGGTGAGATTCTCTTGTCAGCACATGATTCAAAGAGCCTGCAGCTTTAAGAAAAGGACCAAATATCACGAGACTTATGAGAAAAATCATGAATTTTCAACAGCTGCTGCCATATTTAAACAAACGGTAACATTGTACTACCGTTCCATTCTAGGGTCTAAAAAGAATCTGTCTCCATAATCAGCCTGCTTTCCCTCACTGGTTCTTCCAGGCCACAAACTTTTTCACATTATACATTACTGTTTTTATGTCAGGATGGCTGACTCTGACTTTCTGCACAGTGCACTTTATGATAGAAGACAATTTTATCACAATTTTTTAAATTGAAAAATGGCACGTATTAGAGCAAAATCGAATAAGGAATTGTGAGCTGGTGTAAATAATAGACATTAGTTTGATTATCCACTTGAACTATATTTTATAGTTAATCTCTCCAAAGTGGTTGGAAAAGTCATTGCCTACAGGTAGTTGTGTGATCAGTAACTGAAGTAATATTTTTAATGTAATGATTTTTTAAATATTTATGTTCAGTTGTCACATATGGCCACACTTTTTACCAGAACTGTGTCCCAAAGTGCTTACACACAAACTGCCAGGAACAAATCAGTTAATTGCCTGTGTACATTAGTTACATAAATAGCTATTTACATGTGAAATTAGCCATTAGGATGTAGAACTAATGGAAAGTTGGGTGTTGCACAAAACATGGTATTTTGAAGAAACCTCTGCCGCTTCTTTTTAAGAATTTTTACTTTGTTGTTCCAAATGAAGTTTAGTTCTACACTGATGGAGATAAAGTGGTCTCAGGGATTCAATGTAGTACATGCAAGTAAGCCCATTCTTCTGTTCCTGGCTCTAAGTTCCTATGCCAGAGTATGGTGAACTGGAGCTCTCCTCAGCAGTGATGGCATGAGGCATGCTAATAATATATCCATCTAACGTCACTAAGATCAAGGCAGACTGGGGAAAGTTAATTCAGGATGTGCAATCCATTTTAGTATAGTACTACTGCCTTGGTCTTGACTTCATGTGTGAAGAGGAGGAGTCTTGGCTATATAAATAGTCCTCGAACGATTGAAGAGGAAGCTAGAGAAGCAAAGCACATCAGGAAAGTTAAGGAGAAAGGATTTCTTGACAGCCATCTGCCACTTGTTTCCTATGTGCTACTTGTACTGGCATAATATCTTTATTAAGTATAACGTTAAATTTTAATATTTTTATGGCTATATCCTTCTATATCAGTTGCCAGCCACAGTCTTTGGGTGGAATAAACACTTTCTTGCTTTACTAAAAACTCTACGTTAAGCTCTATTTTTCCTTGCCATTTTGGTGATAAGAATTTCTAAGATACCAGCTGGCTAGGTGTCAAATGCATAAAGTGCTTCATTTCCTCATTCCCTCCTCCTGCACTGTAATTTATTTCTGTTAGTTAGATAAGTAGGAGTTGGGAGGGGGAAAAAATCAAAGGTTGAAACTATAGCTAGAAATTTTGGGCTGGAAAATAAACTGATTTTTAGCATTATTAAATTGCTGTGTGATCGTTAAATAAACCTGTTGGCCCAATAGAAGTTCCATTAATTTCTTGTGCTTTGTTGGATGGCTAATAACATTTTCCTGTAAACAAGGTGATTTGTTCAATTAACATGACCAGTTAGGTACAATAGAAATTGCTCTTAACAGCTAGTCAATTGTAGTATTGTTGTGGGGTTTTTTAACATGAAATAAAAGGTTATGTGGAAAGTTCAAATAGTTAACCATGTCGACGTGGACCTGGCAATAATAGCTCCACAATGAGAGAAACTATTATGCTGCTGTACTGACTTTAGCACCTTTGCGGAGAAATAAAGGCAGGGGTGCCTCCAACTTATGCCTTCACAGCAGAACCTGAGCTAGCGAGTTCTTAATGGAAATTCTCAGTAGGTGGCTCTGATGCATTACTTACATCTGAGTGGTGATGGCATTTGATCTCTTTTCATGCTTTGTCTTGCTTTCTCTTAAATGCAATTACTGAATATGAAATTTGTTCCAGTTCTTAAAGCATCTGAGCAGATTCTGTGCTAAGATTATTTCTAACTGTCTTGGCTTTGAGAGGCTTTCCCCCCCTCCCCCCAATAAATATCCATTCTCAAAGGTAGAGGCTCATTCTCTAATTTCACGGGAGGCTTGCAACAATGTGTCCTGCAGCCCCATTGATGTTTCCTTTTAATGTGTCACAGGCCAACTTCTTCTGTGACACCTACAAGAAATTAGCTGAATAAGTAATGTAAGAACTGTGTCCTCCATTGGGATAAAATTTAGGATCAGGGCCTAAGCTATGTCTACACTACAGAAACTATAGCAGCTTAGGTACTATGCTGTAGCTATGTCGGCATAACTCCATAGTGTAGATGCAGTCTACAGTGACAAAGGGTTTTTCCTTCACTAGAGATAGGAACACTACCTCCCTGAGCGATGGTAGCTAGGTGGATGGAAGCATTCTTCCATCAACTTAACTGTATCAGCAATGGGAGTTAGGTCAGCATAGCTCCGGCGCCAAGGGATATGGATTTTTCAAACCCCTGAGTGATTTAGCTATGTTGACCTGAATTTTAAGTGTAGACCATGCCTTAGTTTTGATCTCCACTGTGTTTTAGCTTTTATGAGAGACAAGGTGTGTCACGTAATATCTTTTATTGGACCATTCTTTTGTTGGTGGAAGAGACAAGCTTTCAAACCTCACAGTGCTGTTTTTCAGATCTGGAAAAGGTAATCAGTAACATTGTAGCTTTTATGTACAACCTCTTATTTGAGGGATTCTAGGATTTCTTAATGCTTTCACCATTCATAAGAAAGTATATTGGATAGGATGCCATTTTTAGAATTTTGTATTTGGCTATCCCATGTGAATCTCAGAAAACATTAACTGCAAAAAAAGTGTTTCCAAAATATTTATTGATGTTATTTTCATCTTGGCAAAATGCATGTAAAATATTGGTAACGCTTTTTTGGAGGTCCCAGTATTGAGGACTAGTACAAATATTTGTGACCTTGTCTATCATTCATTTGATTAGTGAATGCAGTATCATAAATCTCATAGTGAACACTCCAGAGGATTTTCATCTATAGCCTGCTGCTCCAATCACTCATTCTGTTTTTCCCAGTATAGAAGCTCTGTTATTTCCATAGCAGCTGTGCAATTTCTGCAAATACCCTGTAAAGTGAACTGCATAGACTATCTCACACATTAGAAACATTACTATATTTAAGCTTTTTTAACGTATATGCATATATTTTACTTCCTGTGAGTTTTCTGCATGGCAACCTCTTCTAAATAGTGTTTGGACAACAATTATTGACTCTTCCCAACACTGGCAGAGAGCACAGAGGACCCTTCTTTATTTCTTATAATAGAAAACATTGCAAACCTCTCCCAAAATGCATTCATTAGTCTGCCATAAAAGCAGCAACCTCCACTAGTGCAAGAGAGAATTTTATATTTATAGGAAATAGGGGGTAGAAATATGTCAACCCAGAGTGCAGACAGGACTTCCATTGACTTCAATAGTGTAAGGATTTCACCCACAGTCTATGCTGCACTGGGGATTGTGATTCTTTAGCTTGTGAGGCCTGAAGTGCTGTCTATCTGGGTGCTGGTGCTAACGAACACTGTTGAAAAAGGTGAAAATCCAGGGGTAAATTTAATTGCTTGTGTAATTAAGAACAACCCCTTTGACTTCAGAGGAGTTGTGTCCACTTAACACCAAAGGCACATTTGACTCAGTAACTTCACAGAATAAACAGCTGTGCTCTTCTCCCAGAACTGCTTTTGAAAGAGAGTTATAAATCTGTACTGCCTATCAAAGGATTATTGAACAACATGCATGCCTGTCTGTGTGTGTCTGCTTCTTTATCACCTAGGTAGTACAGAGGGTGTGTGAGATGTATTATCCCCATGTTACAAACAGGCAAATCTGTTCAAGATTACATAATTAGTGTGAGGAAAGCAAATCTTAAGGCAAACTCTGGGTGCAGCTTTTTATTATAATCATTACTGGAAGATATTTCTTAAAGAAAAATAGATGGAAGGTGAAGTGTGCTGATGCAAAGTTCCTTGTGACTAAGATACTTGAATTAAATCAGGTCTTTTTAAGAGCTGCTCTTGTATATCTAAGAGGAAGGAAAAGAAAGAGTAAGCTTCATTTTATGCAACCAATTTCTTCAAGATTTAGGATATTTTTAGGAAAAACTGTCTTCTCCCTTTTGGGCATGTGAACTGAGCCCTCCTTTCTCTATCAGATCTGCTATCTCAAGATCTGCCTCAAATTCTAGTAAGATATAAAATAAGTTAATGTAAATTGGACAAGAAGGAGAATAGGGCCAATTTTTAGAAACTTAAATTATATTGAAAATCTGATACTCAGTGTATACACATAAGAAAGGTGATACTTGAACCCTATATCCTAGCCTCTGTTTTATGCCTTCCCAATTACACTTATTGTTTCCAGCCTGTTTGCAGCATAGATTGTGCAGGAAAGCAGACAAGAGACTTTAGATTTGAATACAAACATGTTGTTGTGTAGTGTTAATAGCTAGAGGTTTGGGCTGACAAACAGATCAATTTTAATCTGACTTCATTTCAGACCATTGTCTAGCAGTTCAGTTTCAGTTGCATTTAACATTATCAGCTTTTGTTTGTGTGTATGCCAATAGCTTTCCAAGTTTTACATGCCCTCAGATATTTGTCGTTTGATTTCACGTAACCTGAATCTGGTAATGTTACACTGAATATTAACAGGTACCTGATACTAATGCTTTTGCAAGTACTGCATATGGCCGTGCAATTAAATGTTTCATTCATTTCTCTGAGGTCACTGGAAGTTATTGTGTATTATCTTTAAAAAAAAAATTGTCCATATGGTGCATTTTTAACAGATGCAGCTACAATCTGGATATCTTTCAAGGCAGGGCTGGAAAAGAGGAGGGGTTATCTTCCCCCTGTACCAAACATTCGGAGCCCCATCCCCCTTTTTCTGACTTCCTTGGGGGATGCTTTCATCTAAATCCACTTCCAACTCCTGTTTGATGAGGGAACTGTGTTCCCTCTGTAATGAGTACCTATGCTGGACACCTACCACACTTGCTAACTCCTGAGTTGTGGCCTAATCTCCTTACCTACTTCATCAGGTCCCCAACCTACTGTGGGGAAGGCAAAAAGATCCTCCTGTCCTTGAGTCATGAGGGAAAAATTGCTTCCCAGCCCAAAAAGAAAAAAGACAACTAGTACAAGCCCACAGCAGATTGAGAATGTTCCTTTGGAATGCGTGGGATATAAATACCCTTCTCCAGTGCACATGGTGGGTCAGTGCCCCCACCTTGTCCAGCCATTGCCTGTACCCTCCTTGGCTCTGCTCCGATACGTCTGGTCCTCTTTCCCCTCACTTGTATTCCAAATGCAGTAGGGACTCTTAAAGGAGCCTGGTCCACTTTTTCCTGCAGCCCAGACACAACCTTACCGTATTCAGTTGCGATGAGCACATTTTTAGTCATAATTACAAATCTGTATGTTTTTCTTTTTTAGAACCTTTGTTATAAGAAAAATAAAGCAGGTATTCTGTGTAGTGCTTCATAATCACAGTTCTAATAAAAAATTCTGATAGGGAAGACCTTTAATTAACTGAATTGTGTGGTCTACATAGGGTTCAGTCCCTTTCCTATTTGTCCATTGAAAGACTCGTATGCACTTCAGTCGGGGGTTAAGCAGATTTGATGTGACAATAACTAAAATTACAACTGCAGTGAGTTTACTGCAGAGCCTACGCTCTGCCCAGTTATGTAGGTAAGAGCAGTTATTCCGCAATGGTGGAAACAGTGTACTTATTTAATAAGTTGCATAATACAAACAGAAGCCTAAGGAAAGAATGTGGCTTGACAATGAAGAGAAAGATGTGTTCTTGTACTGATGTGTAGGGTAGTTTTGCTAGGAGAGAACTACCTGCTGTTTTTCTAGCATAGAGAGAGCAATTATAAACCAGAACAGGTGGAGCGAATGTAACACTGACAGACCGGGTTGTCGGCAGGCAGGATCAAATCTGGAACCTCTGGAGCTAAATGTATGAGCTTCTACTGCATGAGCTAAGAGCCGTATGGCACCTAGCTCGGCTGTAGAGCGTGTATCTATCTATCTATCTATCTATCTATCAAAAAATAAAATCTCTCTCTCTTTTCTCCCCCCACCCCCAGCCCTTGGTGCCACTAAGTTCCTGTTTCTTTATATATCCTGAATCTAAAAGTAATGCAGTGTATGATATAGTCATTGACTGCCAGTTTCTTATATTACGTCCTTAAATGTTCCATGATTGTGAAAACTCTACAACTCATCTTAGCAGTTTTTCTCTTGCGGCCATTTTATTTAATTAAATTTAACTGCAATGAAAATAAGCCCATACAGCAGCACTGCATGCCCTAACAGTAATTAAACTTACAATGATTATAGTCACCCAGCAACATTAAAACTGATATACAAGTGAATTCCACAAGCCAGATGCATTAAATTATTAGATAAAAAACCTGAGAAAGATACCTCATCCCCTGTCCTGCTGAGGAACACACATTCTTCCCTAAACCAATGAGCATTAGATTACCAAGAGCTATTCCATATCATTGTGTTACTATTTAAAAAGAGTGCATAGCAACACTATTTTGTTTTTATAATCTAAAAAGTGGTCTGTTGCATCAGTCTGTTTTCTCAAGAAGAAATGGTCTGAACTTGTTCCTTTATACCCCATATTGAAGAAGGATGTTTGGGATGCACAGGTCACTGAATGGTAGCTCAAGCCCTTGTGTATTGAAGCTTGAGATATTATGTAATCTGTACATCCAAAAAATCCTACCTTTAAAATATAAAAGCACTGCTTGTAAATATATATATCTTTGATAATTAATCTTACTGGTAAGTTTATTTACAAATTTTGCTTTTCTTTGATTAGTGTCATGTATTTCAAGTGATAAATAAAAATCCTTAAAGAATGAATGATCAGGCATCTCTTAGAAATACATTCTAGTGTTTGTCACATGTGCACATACACAGAATGTGTGTAACAACACATACAAGTGTGCATGTGCATATAGTACTGACTGACAGTATTCGGGGGACATGTTTCCCTCTCTTACAGTAATTATCCTTCTACTTCGGATGACAGTCTAGCAGCTGGAGCTGACAGTGCTGAATACATTTTGAAGGTTTAAGTGTGATTAAAGTGAGCCTGTCATGATAAACTCTTAGAATGCCTGCTGGAATAGAGGACTTGACTAAGTAATTGAGTTGGAAAAGGCGCCTAAACTTTTATCTGCCTCTCTGAAATAATTACTGAGCTAGTATGATGTGATGAGAATTCAGAGGTGGATAAATTGCTCAATAGTTTTAATCTTAGGCTTGCTCAGATTGCTTGAAATTTACAGGAGGAAGAATGGCAACTCCTATAAAGCTTTGTCCTGTATAGGCAGCTTGAGAGACCAGCTAAATCCTTTCAAACTTAGAGCCAGCCAGAGTAAAGAGATTGGATCATTATTAATTTATAATAATAAAAAGCTCTCCCATTTCAGAGACTTTCTGAATAGAGATTTTTATCTTTTTGTTTTGGGCAGCTTGACAATGAACATGAATTTAAGTCTTGAGCTATTGTAACTTCTTATTTGCATTTATAAAAGCACCTATCCAGTGCTCTGTGTGTGGTACAAAAATGTAAAACAAGCCAATAGTTTAGACTGGTAATAGGGCCTTCTCACAACAGACTCACATGTTTCGTTGCCCCTGATTCCCAAATAGCTATCTGCTATTCCCTCCTCCCTTCAGGAAAAGTCTGCACAATCATATTCATCTTGCAGGGTAGCCTGAAAGTTTACTAAACTGGGATCCTGATGGACTAAGAGGGATAGTAAATCTGAGTTGAGAATCCCTCACTGGGAATGTCCTGCCACCAGCACCTTCCATTTTAAATTAGGGGGCTATTGCTATAAGTGCCTTAGCTGATCAATTTTCAGAGTAGCAGCCGTGTTAGTCTGTATCCGCAAAAAGAAGAACAGGAGTACTTGTGGCACCTTAGAGTCTAACAAATTTATTAGAGCATAAGCTTTCGTGGACTACAGCCCACTTCTTCGGATGCATATGCGAAAGTCCACGAAAGCTTATGCTCTAATAAATTTGTTAGTCTCTAAGGTGCCACAAGTACTCCTGTTCTTCTTTTAGCTGATCAAATCTGTGGTGGCTTGACACAATGAGAGAGATGGTCTCTCTCTCAAGTAACTAGAACCCAAACTATTTAGGTATTTATGCGTCAAAAACAGCACCTTGAACTTCACAGGGTGTGTATTATGTAGGGTATAAAGGTTACTTCAAACCCATAAACACTTAATAAACCTCCCAAAGTTTAATATTTACTTTTTTCTATCATGGAACTCAAATTAATTAGTGTTCTAATGGTGAATAATTCAAGACAAAGGACTATCGAGTAAACTAGATTTTATCTGTATTATGACCAGTAAAACAGAAAATCAAAAAGATAAATCACTAATACAAGACAAATGTGTAAAAGGCATTTCTATACGTCTTATTGCAGAATCAGCGAGATTGAGTTCCCTAGTGCATTATATGCTACATTCAAATAGTAGCATTAAGAACAGCATGAGTACATATATGAATTCTGAGTTGGTAATATTTACTGTTTCTTAAGGTGAGCTCACCACAGCTCATTGGTATCAGCTGATTTATTGGAAACAGACCTCTAAGCTCCTGTTTTACATCTGTCTTAGTTTGGTCACATTCATGGTCTGGTTTGAATCAGCTCCCTCTCTAGATCTGACTACTGGAACTTTTAGTGATTAGGGGTAGATCGTTTATGGAAGGTTGTAATCTGCAATCTATATTTTCCTTGTTACTTTACTCCTTACTTTTACCTTTGGTGAGTCTAGGGACAAATATAGATTTTTAGGTAACATGAGTAAAGCCTAATTAACCCTAATGTTATTGATTAGGGAAAATGTCCCTGAAGAATGTATTTTTAAAATCTTGTTTGCAGCCATTATTCAGTGGGAGAGGAGCTGCTACCAGTCCATGAATACAATAGAAATATATAAGAAACTACAATATTTTTTTCCCTTCTGTTTGGCAGATGAGAGACTTGAAGAGTGTAAGTGTGTTTTGGCTACGTGGAGTGGTTACATTTTCTGATAGAGCGTGTTTTTAATAAACATTATTTTATATTGTACTTTTTTTCACAGTGATGAACTAATGAAAGTCAGTGTTCAGTGACGGCAAGTGATTGATCCCTGCCTACACACATCTTTCCTTTTTTGGGTGCTTTATATTAAGGAATACAAAGGTTAGCTCTTCCAGCATCACTTCATCTAACTGAATCTTCATTAGCTGGCAAACTGTGGTGGCAGTTGGAGTTAATTCTTCAATGAAAGGTTAAATACATTTTGAGGTTTCAGCAAGAAATTAAAAAAATAAATGGCACTGGGATTTTTTTTAATTAAAAAAAAAATGACGGCACTATGCCTACACCCCTTTGGTAGCTGAGGACTGTTGCATCAGGGTATGTAGAAAGTTTTTTTTATAAGGTATGAGAAGGTTTTTTTTGTTTTTTTTCCTGTTTAAATTTGTTGTCTTTCAATTTCATGCAGTGAAATTCCTGTATTATGAGAGGGTAAATAAGAATGTCCAATTTACCTTCTCTGTACCATTCATGATTTTGTATTTTTCTACCATGTGTCCTCTACTCATCTCCTCTCTAAACTAAACAGTCTCAAAATGTTAAGTTTGTCATTTCAGCCAATTTTCCTGATAGAGCTGGTAAGGCTCACTGGTGTGTAATTCTCAGGTTCACCCAAAGCACCTTTCTAAAAGATGAAAACAATATTTGCCAATTTGCAGTCCTCCAACATAATAGCTGTTTTTTAAAAGAGAGTGCATATTTATATTGCCATTCTTGAAGTCTTTTGGAGCTCTTGGATGTATACCATCTAGTCCAGGTGGCTTGTTGTACTGCAATCTATCAGTTTGTTCCACAACCCCTTGTACTCCACAGTCTTGGATAGTACCTCTTCTTTATTTCTGACAAAAGTAGTTTAAGAGTCAGTATCTCCCCTACCATACTCTATGGGGCAGACTGATGCAAAGCAATCTGTTAGCTTCTCTATAATATTGTTATTTTCCTCAATTGCTCCCTTAACTCCCTGGTAGTTCAGTGAATGCACCAATTCTCTTGCAGACACTGTTCTGCTGAAGAAGAGAGGGGGAAAAAAACCCTATAAAAACCTCTAATGTAGGCTATAGTCAGCTAGAATATTACTTGATCTAGAATCTAGGGCATGTTCTCTGAAAGAGCACTTAATGTAATTAGGCCATTTGCCACACTATGTCCTGCTATTCCTTTGTTGAATCATAGACTGCAAATTTTCACTATAATCATATGGCTGGCATAGGAATGCTTGAAATGAATTAAAGGCAATAAATAAATAAATAAATAAATAAATAAATAAATAAATAAAAGCCCTACAAGAAATATGCAAATAATGTGGAAAAATTCAAGTCCTGGGATGTTTAGCTCCCCTTAGAATGTTTAATTTATAAATATATTTTCGGTTATTTTTGTCAATATGCGTGAATATGTATTGCAAATTCCACAAATAAAAATCATGCATTTAAAAAAATTGACTCAACCACAACCTCATTGCTAACTTCCATCCAATCATACATTCCTGCTACCTCAAGGGGGAGACAAAAATTTACAAAAGCACAAACAGACAAATCTTGTCTGTAAAGACCTTAATTAGCAAATATATTTAGTGTTCTATGGGGGGGACAAACTCATTGAGCCAGTAACATAAATAGTGTACGAACATTTGGTATGACAGAATGTTTTCTTGTAAGAGAGAGGAAAAGAGAATATATAATTTGCTGTGCAGATTTCTAAGGAGGGAAAAATGCTATTCAGATGCCCTTTGGTACTCACCGCTCAGATTTTCAAGCAGAAACCTGCGTACTATGACATCCAAAGTTTCATCATACACGTATTGCAATTCTATCTAATTTCATGAACATGAACGAACTGCACTTTGTGTAAAACACGCATTCTATAAGAAAAGTAATCATGATTTTCCTAGAGGACCTGAGGGAAAAGTCAGGATGATATTAAATGTGTAGGAGCCTGTTATGATAATATGATTCTGCTTTAATAAACATTTACAAAGACATGACGAACATGAGCATATGTAACACCCTCACTATAGTCCATTATCCTAGTTTTTATAACAGAAGTGATTTTCTCATAAAAATCTTCTACCCTTTGCTGTTACAAACACAGGGAGAGCCATAGTCTTTAGGAGGTATCTTCTGTCTGTCTGTCTTCCCTTTGATAACATGAAGGAACTCACTCTGTGCACATAGCTGATATTTTCCTCTTAGATACCTTATCCAAATTTTTCTGTTCAATTCTTTAAAAAAGTCTTAGTTCTTTCGAAAATCAGAGAATTAAAATATCTGTTTTTGTTTGTGACCTGTCTGGATAAAGGGGCCAATCTCTTTATTCCTGTGTCCCTTTCCCATTGTCTCTAGAAGATATCTTCTCTCTGTCTGTCTTCTCTCCACAAAGCTCCACTTGTCCTCTGGTAGAATTCTCTTCCCCTTCAAAGGTCCTTAGCTCCTCTTTCACACTCCTCACCTCTTTTCTGTTCTTTCTCTGTCTCTTCCTTAGTTGCCTTTGTCACATCTGGGTCATTCCCACAGTCCTGGGCAGTCCTCCATCCTCAAGTCAATACACTAAAGGAGTGGTAATGGTTGCAGACTGGTGCCACTTGTGCAGGCCACACACAGGGAGGTCTCTGCCTCATCTTCTCAAAGCAGGAAGAACCTGAGCAACTAGTGAGAGAGGAGTCCCAGTGCAGTGTCTAATCAGCCTTTTACCTAACCAGCAAAAACAATGAAAGAGGCTCCTGGGAGGATCTTAAAATTGTGCCCTGTTAGCAAAGCAGTGTTGGTGTCTGGGACTGAAAAAACATATAACGTTTTTAGCCCAAAGCATGCATTAGGCAGGTCTTGTATATAAGAACAGCCTTACTGGGTCAGACCAGCAGTTCATCTAGCCCAGTATCCTGTCTCTAACAGTGGTCACTGCCAGATGGTTCAGAGGGAATGAACAGAACAGGGCAATTTTGAGAGATCCATCCCCTGTCATCCAGTTCCAGCTTCTTCCTATTGGACGTTTAGGGACATGCAGTGCATGGGGTTGTGTTCTTGTCCACCTTGGCTAATAGCCATTGACAGACTTATCATCCATGAAGTAATCTAATTCTCTTTTTGTATCCAGATGAGTATTGCATTATCTTAAAATATAATCAGGGAACATGTACACAGGATAGCTCTTAAGAGAAAGAATGGGGAAAGGAGGGAGTTGCGTGATGTGCTAACATACTAAAAAAGCTGAAAACAAAAAACATAGACATTGCCATGGGAATTAGAGAAAAGACCTTTGACCGCCATCTTGTCTATCTTGGATGTTGTCGGTGTCCTCAAACGGAGAAGAAGAAAACCTATACAACATGATGGTTTGAAAAGTTGACCCTTTTTCTGGTGGTTGTGAAGTTCAGCTGTTGATGGAAGTCAGTGATTTTTTTTCTTTTGATGGAAGTCAGTGATTTCCCGTGCTTAGGAGTTTGGCTGACTAACTTCTGATAAAGTGAGCTATATTCTGTTTACTGTTTTCTCTGTTTTGCACCCCCAATTGTAGTTGCTTTTTGTCCTCTGGCTTATATATGGAGAGCTTCATTTAACTTTAACTTTGATCTTTTTTCTAGATTTCTTGACTGGTTCCCTGAACCAGATACTGTCACAGTTGATATCTGGCATTCACTCTGACTCATCCTAACTTTTCTTCCAAGTTCCATAAAGGCCACTCATTTTTATTGGAAATCAAAGAATTACTGTTCTAGCACCACTGAATCAAGTAAGAATTAATAAGTAGCTCTACATCAAGTGAGAGAAAAATCCATCTCCTTTCTCTTTATAGTACATCCAAAGCCACATGAAATGAAACCCCAGCCCTGAAAATGGTTTTCTCAAGTGGTTCTGGATTTTTAATAACAATACAATAGGCTGCCTGCCTGGGCCAGAATTTAGGTCATGAGTGCTGTCATAACTATAAAGGGAAGGGTAATAGCTGTCCTGTGTACAGTACTATAAATCCCTCCTGGCCAGAGACTCCAAAATCCTTTTCCCTGTAAAGGGTTAAGAAGCTCAGGTAACCTGGCTGGCATCTGACCTAAAGGACCAATAAGGGGACAAGATACTTTCAAATCTTGGGGGGGGGAAGGCTTTTGTTTTGTGTTCTTTGTTTGGGAGTGTGTTCGTTCTCCGGGAATGAGAGGGACCAGACATCAATCCAGGTTCTCCACATCTTTCTAAACAAGCCTCTCCTATTTCAAACTTGTAAGTAAATAGCCAGGCAAGGCGTGTTAGTTTTCCTTTGTTTTTCTCAACTTGTAAATGTACCTTTTACTAGAGTGTTTATCTTTGTTTGCTGTACTTTGAACCTGAGACTAGAGGGGAGTCCTCTGAGCTCTTTAAGTTTGATTACCCTGTAAGGTTAATTTCCATACTGATTTTACAGAGATGATTTTTACCTTTTTCTTTAATTAAAAACCTTCTTTTTAAGAACCTGATTGATTTTTCCTTGTTTTAGATCCAAAGGGGTTTTGGATCTTGATTCACCAGGAGTTGGTGGGAGGAAGGAGGGGGGATGGTTAATTTCTCCCTGTTGTAGATCCCAGGGGGGGGTTGGAACTGATTCACCAGGAGTTGGTGGGAGGAAGGAGGGGAATGGTTAATTTCTCCTTGTTTTAAGATCCAAGGGGTTTTGGATTTGTTTTCACCAGGGATTTGGTGAGGGTTTTTCAAGGCTTCCCAGGGAGGGAATCCATTGATGGTGGCAGCCGAACCAGAGCTAAGCTGGTATTTAAGCTTAGAAGTTTTTCACGCAGGCCCCTACATTTGTACCCTAAAGTTCAAAGTGGGGATCTCAGTCCTGACATGGTGAATAGCGGTGGGATCATTTTAAACCCAAAAGCCAGTGAGATTTTTTTTTCCTTCTAGCTGCTTGGAAAGCCGAGCTGGAAGTAGATAGATGCATATCTTATCTCTCCTTGCCTGAAGGCAGAGGTGTTAAGTTTTTTTTACAGGTCCTTTGTTAAGAGAAGGGTTCAATTAGCAAATGACTGGTAAAAGGTATTTACGAGCTGAATTGTTTTTTTTTTTCTTTTTACATCCTCGGGAGTAGCTAGTTAGAAAGTTACTGTTAACTCTGCAGCAGCCAGAGCTGAGAGCTTCCCAGTTTGTCAACTGCAAAGGGGGTGACCCAGCACAAGAAAACAGGAAAATGACTACCAAAGAAGAAAAAGCCAAAGAGGAGGCCCACAAGAGAGAGATAGAGCTGAGAGACAGAGAGGAGAAAGCCAAAGAGGGGGCCCACAAGAGAGAGATGGAGCTAAAAGAAAGAGAAGAAAAAGCCAAAAAGGAGGCCCATGAAAGAGAGATGGAGCTGGAAAAAGCCAAAGAGGAAGCTCACAAGAGAACTATGGAGCTGAAAGAGAAAGAGATGGAGCTGAGAGAAAAAGAGATGGAGGAGAGAGAAAAAGAAAGGAAGCATGAACTGGAAGTAGCAAAAGCTAAGCAGGATGCACCAGCCAATGCTAACAACCCCCCTCCAGGTACCACTTCCCATCCCAGAAAATTCCCCATCTACAAGGCAGGCGATGATACTGAGGCCTTCTTAGAAAATTTTGAAAGGGCCTGCCTTGGATACAGCATCACTGCAGACCAGTACATGGTAGAGCTGAGGCCGCAGCTCAGTGGACCCTTAGCAGAGGTGGCGGCTGAAATGCCTAAGGAACACATGAACAGTTATGAACTTTTTAAAAACAAGGCCAGACTCAGAATGGGGCTAACACCCGAGCATGCCCGTCGGCGGTTCAGAGCCCTAAAGTGGAAACCCGATGTGTCATTTACCCGTCATGCCTACCACATCGACAAAAATTGTGATGCCTGGGTATCAGGAGCAAATGTTAAATCTCTGGAAGATCTGCTTTCCCTAGTAAAAATGGTGCAGTTTTTAGAGGGTGTTCCTGAGGAAATAGAAAGGTACATCCTAGATAGGAAGCCCAAAACTGTAACTGAGGCGGGGGAGATTGGAGCCCAATGGGTGGAGGTGGCAGAAAAGAAAAAAACTAGTAGCAGTTGGAGCGAATATCAGAAGGGGCAAGCCAAAACAAAACCTTACCACCGGGGACAACCCAAGGCCCCACCCACATCCCAAGGGAAACCCCAGACGCCTTCTCACCCCACCACACCGGTCTCCACCAACCAACCTCGTCCCGGTGATACCTTAGCAGGGCGATGTTTTAAATGTAATGAACTGGGACATATAAAGGCTCACTGCCCCAAGAACCCCAACCGATTACAGTTCATTACACCCCAATCACACCAAAGATCCCCAAACCCAGATGCCTCTCTCATACCCTCGGAGCGAAGGGAAACTTTGAGAGTGGGCGGAAAGAAGGTTACCGCTTGGAGGGACACTGGGGCTCAAGTGTCAACTATCCACCAATCCCTAGTGGACCCCAAACTCATCAACCCAGAGGCTACAGTGACAATTCAACCCTTCGTGTCACAATCTGTAACCTTGCCTACAGCCACGTTGCATGTCCAGTACAAGGGCTGGTCAGGAATGTGGACTTTTGCAGTCTATGACAATTATCCCATTCCCATGCTGCTGGGGGAAGACTTGGCCAACCATGTGAAGCTAGCCAAGAGGGTGGGAATAGTCACCCGCAGTCAGGCTAAGCAAGCTTTCACCCCCATCCCTGTTCCTGAGCCATCCACCAGGGCCCCGTCTGTGTTACCGGAGACCCAGACAAAGGTGGTGGAACTGGATCCCCTGCCAACGACTGCAACAGCCGTAGTGGATCCAATCCCAGAGACCCAGGCACAGCCAGTCCCAGAACCGGAACTGGCAACGCAACCAGCACCAGAACCATTGCCAGCCCTGAGTCCAGCGCTTGCAAACCCGTCTACAACTCCAACGCCAGAGGGCACCAGCGAGCCTGAACTGGCAGAAGCAGCAGATAACCCTACCCAAGAGGCTCAGCCAGAGCCTGAGATACCACATAGTGCACCAGCGGACAGCGGTTCACAGTCAATGGAAACAGCCCCAGCACCTGCATCGCTTCCAGAGGGACCAAGCCCCAGTCCACAGTCCAAGGAGGAACTGATGTCTCCAGCATCAAGGGAACAGTTCCAGGTCGAGCAGGAAGCAGATGACAGCCTTCAGAAAGCTTGGGCGGCGGCGCGAAGCACCCCACCGCCTCTCAGCTCTTCTAACCGATCCCGGTTTGTTGTAGAACAAGGACTTTTATACAAGGAGACTCTTTCTGGTGGACACCAGGAAGACTGGCATCCTCAAAGGCAGTTGGTAGTTCCCACTAAGTATCGGGTAAAGCTCTTGAGCTTAGCCCATGATCATCCCAGTGGCCATTCTGGGGTGAACAGAACCAAAGACCGGTTGGGGAAGTCCTTCCACTGGGAGGGAATGGGCAAGGACGTTGCTAATTATGTCCGGTCTTGTGAGGTGTGCCAACGAGTGGGAAAACCCCAAGACCAGGTTAAAGCCCCTCTCCAGCCACTACCCATAATTGAGGTCCCATTTCAGCGCGTAGCTGTGGATATTCTGGGTCCTTTCCCAAAGAAGACACCCAGAGGAAAGCAGTACGTACTGACTTTCATGGATTTTGCTACCCGATGGCCGGAAGCAGTATCCTTAAGCAACACCAGGGCTAAAAGTGTGTGCCAGGCATTAACAGACATTTTTGCCAGGGTAGGTTGGCCCTCCGACATCCTTACAGATTCGGGAACTAACTTCCTGGCAGGTACCATGGAAAACCTGTGGGAAGCTCATGGGGTGAATCACTTGGTTGCCACCCCTTACCACCATGAAACCAATGGCCTGGTGGAGAGGTTTAATGGAACTTTGGGGACCATGATACGTAAATTTGTAAATGAACACTCCAATGATTGGGACCTAGTGTTGCAGCAGTTGCTTTTTGCCTACAGGGCTGTACCACATCCCAGTTTAGGGTTTTCACCATTTGAACTTGTGTATGGCCGTGAGGTTAAGGGGCCATTACAGTTGGTGAAGCAGCAATGGGAGGGGTTTACGCCTTCTCCAGGAACAAACATTCTAGACTTTGTAAGCAACCTACAAAACACCCTCCGACATTCTTTGGCCCTTGCTAAAGAAAACCTAAAGGATGCTCAGGAAGAGCAAAAGGCCTGGTATGATAAACATTCCAGAGAACGGTCCTTCAAAGTAGGAGACCAAGTCATGGTCTTAAAGGCAATCCAGGCCCATAAAATGGAAGCGTCGTGGGAAGGACCATTCACGGTCCAGGAGCGCCTAGGAGCTGTTAACTATCTCATAGCCTCCCCCACCTCCAACATAAAGCCTAAGGTATACCATGTTAATTCTCTTAAGCCCTTTTATTCCAGAGAATTAAACGTTTGCCAGTTTACCGCCCAGGAAACAGATGACGCGGAGTGGCCTGAAGGTGTCTACTACGAAGGAAAAAAGGATGGTGGCGTGGAAGAGGTGAACCTCTCCATGACCCTTGGACGTCTGCAGCGACAGCAGATCAAGGAGCTGTGCACAAGCTTTGCACCAATTTTCTCAGCCACTCCAGGATGGACCGAACGGGCATACCACTCCATTGACACAGGTAATGCTCACCCTATATTAGAACCCCACCCTACCGGGAGTCACCTCATGCCAAAACTGCTATACAAAGGGAGATCCAGGACATGCTACAGATGGGTATAATCCGCCCCTCTAAGAGTGCATGGGCATCTCCAGTGGTTCTAGTTCCCAAACCAGATGGGGAAATACGCTTTTGCGTGGACTACCGTAAGCTAAATGCTGTAACTCGTCCTGACAACTATCCAATGCCACGCACAGATGAGCTATTGGAGAAATTGGGACATGCCCAATTCATCTCTACTTTAGACTTAACCAAGGGGTACTGGCAAGTACCACTAGATGAACCCGCTAAGGAAAGGTCAGCCTTCGTCACCCAGGCAGGGGTGTATGAATTCAATGTACTCCCTTTCGGGTTGCGAAATGCACCCGCCACCTTCCAAAGACTTGTAGATGGTCTCCTAGCGGGATTGGGAGAATCTGCAGTTGCCTACCTCGATGATGTGGCCATTTTTTCTGATTCATGGGCAGAGCACATGGAGCACCTGGAAAAAGTTTTCGAGCGCATCCAGCAGGCAGGACTAACTGTTAAGGCTAAAAAGTGTCAAATAGGCCAAAACAGAGTGACTTACCTGGGGCACCAGGTGGGTCAAGGAACTATAAATCCCATACAGGCCAAAGTGGATGCTATCCAAAAGTGGCCGGTTCCAAAGTCTAAGAAACAGGTCCAATCCTTCTTAGGCTTGGCTGGATATTATAGGCGATTTGTACCCCACTACAGCCAAATCGCCGCCCCGCTGACAGACCTAACCAGAAAGAAACAGCCAAATGCAGTTCAGTGGACTAATGAGTGTCAAAAGGCCTTTAACCAGCTTAAGGCAACACTCATGTCTGACCCTGTGCTAAGGGCCCCAGACTTTGACAAACCGTTCCAAGTAACCACAGATGCGTCCGAGCGAGGCGTGGGAGCAGTTTTAATGCAGGAAGGACCGGATCAAGAATTCCATCCCGTCGTATTTCTCAGTAAGAAACTGTCTGAGAGGGAAAGCCATTGGTCAATCAGCGAAAAGGAATGCTATGCCATTGTGTATGCGCTGGAAAAGCTACGCCCATATGTTTGGGGACGGCGTTTCCAACTACAAACAGACCATGCTGCGCTACAGTGGCTTCATACCGCCAAGGGAAATAACAAAAAACTTCTTCGGTGGAGTTTAGCTCTCCAAGATTTTGATTTTGAAATACAACACATTTCGGGAGCTTCTAACAAAGTGGCTGATGCACTCTCCCGGGAAAGTTTCCCAGAGTTAACTGATTAACAATTGTTCTTGGAATGAAACATATTGTTAGTTTTTATATAATCAGTAGTATGTCTAAAGGTACATGTGTCTTATTAACTCTGTTTTCTCCTAGAACTCCAGGAAGAAATCACAGCCAGTGTGGAACCGAACATCCAACACTATCTGTGATTTGGGGGGCGTGTCATAACTATAAAGGGAAGGGTAATAGCTGTCCTGTGTACAGTACTATAAATCCCTCCTGGCCAGAGACTCCAAAATCCTTTTCCCTGTAAAGGGTTAAGAAGCTCAGGTAACCTGGCTGGCATCTGACCTAAAGGACCAATAAGGGGACAAGATACTTTCAAATCTTGGGGGGGGGGGAAGGCTTTTGTTTTGTGTTCTTTGTTTGGGAGTGTGTTCGTTCTCCGGGAATGAGAGGGACCAGACATCAATCCAGGTTCTCCACATCTTTCTAAACAAGCCTCTCCTATTTCAAACTTGTAAGTAAATAGCCAGGCAAGGCCTGTTAGTTTTCCTTTGTTTTTCTCAACTTGTAAATGTACCTTTTACTAGAGTGTTTATCTTTGTTTGCTGTACTTTGAACCTGAGACTAGAGGGGAGTCCTCTGAGCTCTTTAAGTTTGATTACCCTGTAAGGTTAATTTCCATACTGATTTTACAGAGATGATTTTTACCTTTTTCTTTAATTAAAAACCTTCTTTTTAAGAACCTGATTGATTTTTCCTTGTTTTAGATCCAAAAGGGTTTTGGATCTTGATTCACCAGGAGTTGGTGGGAGGAAGGAGGGGGGATGGTTAATTTCTCCCTGTTGTAGATCCCAGGGGGGGGTTGGAACTGATTCACCAGGAGTTGGTGGGAGGAAGGAGGGGAATGGTTAATTTCTCCTTGTTTTAAGATCCAAGGGGTTTTGGATTTGTTTTCACCAGGGATTTGGTGAGGGTTTTTCAAGGCTTCCCAGGGAGGGAATCCATTGATGGTGGCAGCCGAACCAGAGCTAAGCTGGTAGTTAAGCTTAGAAGTTTTTCACGCAGGCCCCTACATTTGTACCCTAAAGTTCAAAGTGGGGATCTCAGTCCTGACAAGTGCCCATGCTAACAGAAGCCAGTTTCTGAGAAGCACCATGTTCAGCCCCCAGAGAGTGGCAGAAGGAGTACCCTGAATTACTTTAACAACCACACCAGCCAAGAGAAGGAAATAGCTTTGGGAAGAACCAGAGGGCACTAAATCCAGCAACTACAGGAAGAAGGCTGCCAAATGAGAGGCTTCAAAGGATTGGGGAGAGAGAGACAAAAATTGGTCGTGTCATTTGACTCCATTAGAGCTTTGAGAGGGACCTAATGCTTCCCATTTGAGGTGAAAAAGTGACACGGGTGCTTCCAAATGATAGGCAGTAATTGAAATGTGGCCAGAATACAAGGGAGTGACACACTTGTACCATCTGTTGCAGTATGTTAGAATTCTCATTCCAGCAGTCTTCAGTTCCTGCATTCTTACAGAACATTGCAAGCCTACATTATGGTGTTACACGCTGGCCCTCTTTTAACTAAATTCTTCAACTTTTAGACCTCCTTTGAGTTTCCCAAGTCAGATACGAGACTGTATTTGTAAGTCTGGTTTCTAATCTTAATTCTCAGTGGCTTGAGCATTGGCCTGCTAAACCTAGGGTTGTGAGTTCAATCCTTGAGGGAGCCACTTAGGGAACTGGGGTAAAAATCTGTCTGGGGATTGGTCCTGCTTTGAGCAGGGGGTTGAACTAGATGACCTCCTGAGGTCCCTTCTAACCCTAATATTCTATGAGTCTATGATTCACTGTTGCTACCATTTGTTCTACTTCAGTGGTGTGTATAGGCTTCAGGCTCAGAGGCTGTCTTGAGACAATTCACTTAAAAATGTAGTTCTCATGAAATGTATAGCACGTATTGTTGCCAGACACTGTATGAGAAGATGCTATGCATGTTTCACTACAGGTTTACCTAGTAAACCTGGTCTAGAAGGCCATTACAGTGTGAAGTACTGTGACCAACCAGAGCAGATGCTGCCAGTTGTGTTTAATTTACGTTTACATGGGATTTGAAGTGAGCCTCCTAGCCTGGGTTGCGCTAGTTCTCTAAAAATAGCTTTAAAGAAATTGCTTTGAAGCCCCCCTTCCAGGTTTTAGAGCCAGAGATCCAGCCTGAGCAGCAACTTTAAAGTGCTGTCTATACAGCTATTTTTAGACCACTAGCGTGAGCTCTGCTAGCCTGAATCTGTTGATGGGCACTGGGAGGCTCACTCCAAAATATTGTTTAGCTATACCCTTTGAGACATATCTCACAGCCTCAAAACAGGAAGACTCAGTTAATCACCCAAGCGTCTGAGGATTTGGCTGTAGAACCAAATATGTCAGTCTGAGATATAAATTTCATTTTAGACTCTAAAAGATTCTGGTTGGTTCTTACTCTGTAAATTACACTCTGCTGCTTATAAGCAGTGGACTGTATTCATCCCTGGTGGAACTCCACTGACTTTGGTGGCATGCCTGGGAATGTACACTGTGCTGGATATATGCCTGGCATAGTTTCCTTCCTTTAGCAAGCAAGCAAAGCAAGAGAGAGATTTTGAGTGAGAGTCCCAGTCTCCCTTCCTCAGTGCCCCTGGCTTAACCCAGTTAATGTTGTTACAATCTGGCCCTCCAATTGCAAGGATTACAATATTTTTGGCCATTTTACAGGCAGGGCTATTTATTTCCCCAGTTCTTGAATGCAAATTAGAGTGCAGGTGTAAGAGCTCCCATACATCAGTTTTCTTTGTGAATCAGAGCTGTCTGCATTTCTTAGTATGTTACTTTCTTTGAAAAGAAGGTCTTTAGTTACAAATTGCAGAGGTGTCAACATTGACCTTTATTGCAACGATCAAATTCACAGAAACCTTTTAGAGACAGATCACGGTGAGGCATGCAAGATTTGTTATGAGCTGCTCTTTGTATATTTTCTCTTATTCATATGCCAACTTTCTTCAAAGCCTTTCCAAAATGTGACTGGCTTTATTTAGGCTTTATCAGCAATCACTTTGATTCAGAGGTATGAAAAGTATGGTGGTGTTTTTTTAATTCTCTCTCTCACACAAACATATTTACATTGTAAAAAAGGCTGTAAGTTCCCTTTAAGGTTAGCCATGATATGGGATTGCATTGGGCCAGCTTGCTGTTCCTTTTATTTATTTATTATTATTTTTTTGAAGATGCCATCTTGTGTTCTGAAAATCTGTTTCCATTAAAAAAATCCCGACTCTACTTGTTATGGTTGTAAAGGTGTCCTTTACATTGTGAATCTAGTATAAACCAATGCAGTGCAGTCTGCCTCAGTCTGTAGATAGCCTGACATGATAGCTCGTTAAGGTGTGAACTATCCCTATTCACCTCAAAAGGCTGTTAAACCTGAAGCCTGCTGTTGATAATTTATGTGTCAAACTGCATATCACAGGGCACAGGAAATGAACAGGTGATCATAATGTGAAGATCTGCATGCTGGAGTATGGGATTTATTTTAAAAATCCACATTCGGGGCCAGAGGCTATTTCCCCATAGCTGTGAGAGAAAAACAACTAGGGTTTTGATTTGTCCCACTAAAGAAAGAGTGCCAGCGGTAAAATTTGGGTACAGGGCCAAATTTAACAAAGTTCTGTTTCCTTCCAGATTTGTGGGGGTTTGATTCACACCCATAATCTAATTTAATAGTTATATTTTAACAAATCCAGTAAGATTTATTATGCTTAAGTGATGGCCCACATCATGGCCAACACTGGGGATTGAATTGGACGCCTGCGCTGCAAAGAATAGGAGCTTCCACAGCTTGAAATGAAGAGCGAAAATCTGTTGCTGAGGCTGTAGTAGACATATCCTTTGTGGATCTGGCACCTAAAGGGACACATAACATACATTGATCAGTGGGGTTATTCTTTGGCAGGGCCAGCTCTAACTTTTTTGCTGCCCCAAGCAGCAAAAAAAAGTGCCGCCCCACCGAGCCCCCCCCGCCGAGTGCCGGGCCGCTGGGAACCCCCCCCGAGCGCCGCGCCCCGTGTTGCCCCACCGCCGGAGCCTGCCTCCCCCGCCGAGCGCCGCATCCCGCCAAGCGCCGCGCCGCCGGAGCCCGCCCCCCTGCCGAGCGCCGTGCCGCCGGACCCCCCCCCCCGAGTGCCATGCCCCGCGCCGCTGCCCCGCCGAGCACCACGCCGCCAGAGCGCCCCCCCTCCGCGGAATGCCACGCCGCACTGCCCCCCGCTACCCCAAGATTGTCCGCCCCTTACCAGGTGCCGCCCCAAGCATGTGCTTGGTTGCCTGGTGCCTGGAGCCGGCCCTGTTCTTGTGACATTGTTTGCAAATACAATTACCTATAAAAGTTGCAGAATAGTATGGAACTATTCCTGGGATTTTGATAGGATGGCCCAAAGACTACAGTACAAGATTCTCCCCATATATGATAGATGTGGAGAAGTTTTTCTCCTGCAAGAGCACAGATTTGTGATTTCTGCCCTACTTCTGTTTCTACTGGTGCAAATCAAGTTGAGTGTCTATGTATTTGCTATCAGAGCCGTGTTAGTCTGAATCTGTAAAAAGCAACAGAGGGTCCTGTGGCACCTTTAAGACTAACAGAAGTATTGGGAGCATAAGCTTTCGTGGGTAAGAACCTCACTTCTTCAGATGCAAGACTGAAGAAGTGCGGTTCTGACCCACGAAAGCTTATGCTCCCAATACTTCTGTTAGTCTTGAAGGTGCCACAGGACCCTCTGTTGCTTTTTATGTATTTGCTGACATTTGCAATAGAAAAAATGCTGGGACAGATTTCAGAGTGCAAATTGCATTTACAAAATGGGAATCTGGGCCTCAACCCAGGGCAGAAATCTAAAGTGAATCAATGTGCCTATTTTTTTTAATCTGACTCTATCAAAAGGGGTTTATACTAGAGGTAGTGAACAGGAGCAGCAAACAGGAGTTTTGTGAGGGAGTTCTCCAGGTGAAGAAGGACTGACTACATGAACTTTTGGGTGGGTTTGTTGTAAGTTTTTTTGTTTGTTTGTGTGCTTGCCACTTGCCGTGTGCCTGCTTGATTGAAATTTATAACGTGGTCTGTTTAGGGGACTGTGTGCTGAGCCTAGCAGCCAGCTAGGCAAGGCTGAGAACTTCCTAATGAGACTCTAGTCTACCATCCTTTGATCCCTAATCCCTTTAGTATCCCTTTACAAGGGGGCTGGGCTATTCAGGGAGAACAGGCATTTAAAAAAGCAGTTTATAAGCAACCAGAGAAGCTAGTAAACGGGAGTTTCAGAGAGGGAGTGTGAGAGCCAGATACACCTAACAAACATATTCTAAACTTAGATCGATAACTCCCCTCCCAAAAACAGAGTAAAAATAATGCAAGCTGAAGTCCATCAGCGGAGTGATTGCACTGGATGCAGCATAAGTGGCATATATGTGCGTTCAGTGCAAGCAGCTCATGGCCCTCAGAGACCAGAGTGGCTGAACTGGAAGAGCTAAGAGAGACAGAGGTACATAGATGAGACTTTCAGGAACACAGTAGCATGGTCCCATCCCCAGTGTGACAATCTCGGTGGTGTTGAGGAGGATGAAACTCTTGGGAAAGGAGAACATCAAGCTGCAGTGGAGGGAAATGATCTCATAGTTGGGACATTCCTTTGATGTCACACTGAGAATACCCCTCTGAGGGAGGGAATCACAGTTATTAGGAAGAGACAGGTAATAGTAATGAGGGATTCGATCATCAGAAACATAGATAGTTGGGTTTGTAATGACTAGGAGAAGCGCATGGTGAATTGCCTGCCAGGTACAAAGGGTGCAAATCTCTCGAGTGCAGTGCTGGAGAGGAGCTGGTGGTCATAGTTCATGTAGTTACCGACAACAAGAAAAGGTAGGAGAGAGGTTCTGGAGGCCAAATTTAGGCTGCTAGGTAAGAGATTAAAGTCCAGGACTTCCTTGGTAGAATTATCTGAAATGTGTCCAGTTCCACATGCATGGCCAGTTAGACAGGCAGAACTGCAGGATCTCAATGCATGGATAAGACAATGGTGTAGGGAGGACGATTTTAGATTTATTAGGAACTGGGGAGCCCTTTTGGGAAAGGAGGAATCTATACAGGAAGGATGGGCTCCACCTCAACCAAAACAGAACCAGATTGCTGACATATAAAATTAAATATATTGCAGAAGAGTTTTTAAACTAAGGGCTGGGGGAAAACTGATGGGCAGAGGAGCACATGGTTCGGACAGACATCCCTTGGGGAGGGTCTATCTATATCTTAGTAAAAAGGAGAGGATAAAAGGTGATAAAGTACAGGTAGGATCTGAAGAAAAACAGTCAAATGAAAGAATCCCATTTAATTACATCACACGAAGGCAGTGCAAGCACTTTTGAGGTACTTGTGTCTTGCCTAGGCAGTGAACACACTGTGAGTGCCCGTCTGACACAGGTATCGACAGTCTGCAGGTGAGGCAGCGTTTAAAACACGGTGAGCCAGACATGCGCCTCAGGGGAGCGTTTCCCCCACCGCAAGGGGAGAATGAAGACTCTACTCTAACGGTTCAAAAATGGAAACCTAAACTCCTAGTGAGGAGGAAATTTTTTTTTTGTTAAGGGAAAGAAAATAAACGGGGATTTAAAAAAAACTACTACTAGAACGAGTTAGAAAACTATGCTACCAAGACGAAGCACAGGGGTGCTGATAGATGCTTTGACTTGAGCCAAAGGCAGTACAGAAGGAACTGAGATGAGGTTGGTCGCACAGCCCCAGATAGTCGCTTAAAGCAGCGCGAGACTGGGACCATGCATGTGTGACCCGACCGGGCATTGCTACCAATAATCTCCGATTACAGGCGCAGGGGCGCATGAATACCTAAAGTGTAGTACTCACAGGGACACACATCTCGAAGAACCTCAGTTACTACACAAGGTGAGTAACCCTCTCTTATAGTATGCTTTTCAGCTGGAGAGAATAGAACACCGACTAGTGTTAGGTACACTGTAAATTCAGTCTCCACTGTTTCCTCTTAGAAACTGCCTCTTCTTTAAATAGAAGTAACATATATTCTTTAAAAGGAGTCCTGTGGGTTTGTCTGGCAGCTTTCAATCTGTGAAACAGTGTGCTCTATGGGGGCACATGCTGAAACCTTGTGGTACTGGGTGTTGTGAGGTCGATAGAGTAGAGTGCCACATCTCCCTTGGTCTCATTAATGATAACTTAAACATTCCATTTTTATTCTGTGGTACATTACAGGATTACCATGCAACCTCCGCCACTGCCAGCTTGTTTATTGTAGCTGTTCATAAATGATAACTTTGAATATGAGTAACACTAAAACTACTCAATATTTTTATAGGGTTTAAGACTTCCTACAATATTGTGTAAGCTCCTGCCACTTTGAGGGCTTTCATGGAGTTGGCATTTGTACTGCATACGTAACTTCATGTTGACAGTATATTTGGATTCATCTGGTTTTACAGTCATTCACTAGCATCTTGGGAGTTTGTGAAGCTTGAAGAAATTATCAACTGTTTTTCCTGCCATCCAGTGGTGGTTTTGATGTACTGCAAATGTATGACTCTGTCAAGTCTTGATTAGGATATGGGTCATAATTTGATATTGATGCTTGAGATGAATGATTCACAGATGCCTGTTCTTTTTAAACAGAGGCAGCTGTTATCGCTAGTATGTTTTATATGACAAATATAATCAGATGTAATATGTATGTTGTGGAAATGTTTTCCTATATAAAGAATTTATCTTTTATTTAAGACTGAATTTATACAGTCTGCTGCTGGCTGTGTGCTTCAGCATCCAAATGGTGATAACTGTTTTTTTCAAAGGACACACAGTTAACAATGTGTTTTTGTTTTGTATTTTCCTGTACTGATAGTTATATATTCCAAATGCATTAAAGTTATGGAATATATATGCATGATGTAAACCTATAGTATCACTGTAAATTAGAGTGTTACTAGTAAGTCAGAAGCGTTTGAGCTTGAGTTTTTGGACTGGTTAAGGGAGATTAAAATATAATATTGTATTATTGTGGCATTGCTGGAAAGACTACCTTTTACCCACTTTTTGTGTTCCAGATATACCTCCAGTGTTATTTTACTGAATTTCTACCTCCCTGCCCCTGAAAATTCTAATTTCAGTTAGCTGTTTTCTAATATAGAGATATTTGATTTTTTACTATAATTTGTATGCATCAGTAATAAATTTCAGATTAGAAATTTTAAACTGCCTCTCAAAAGAACTTTTCAGGGGGAAATAGCAATAAATATAGAATAATTCTAATTGTAGTTTAAGGTATTTATATACTTAAGTTCCTGTCCATTGAGATTACTATTAGATGTACCCATTCAGTACAGCAGCCGTCAGTCTTGAAAGATGGTGGTGTAAGCGCCAAAGAAGGTCAGATTCTTTGTGTCGTGCTGCAGCATGATGTGTGGCTAAAAAGTCTAATTCTTGAGTGACAGTCCTTGCCAAAATAGTACAGGCATAGTCAGAGAAGGAAGCTAGTTCACTACTAGCACTTGAGGTCTGCTGTGCTTTCCTCTTTCTCAACTACCTCTCTTCAGCCTCTTTGACTCCCTGGGGCAGCACAGCCCTCCAGTGTAGCCTGTTGCTAGCTCCATTTCCCCAGTTTCTGGTGTTGATGCTGAAAATTCTTAAGTCCCTCTTGTAAATGTTCTTGAACCTGAGCCTAGTTTGTCCTAGTGGCCTTGGCCCATCTGCAAATTCTCTGTACAGGAGATCTTTTTGAATGCATCTGTTGTCCATCCAGTGCAGAAGACCAAGCCAACAGACACATCTTTGTGTTTGAGAATAGTGATTAGACTTGGCAGTTTTGCTTTCTCAAGTATTATGATGCCAGGAACTTTGCTTTCCCACTTGATATTTAGAATACAGTGAAGACAGCAAGTGTGGAAGGTGTTAGGTTGGTGTGAGGGTCCCAGAAAAATGTATTGTATGTGTGGTAAAGAAAATCCATCTTTTGAATTTGATACTTTTTTTAAATGGAAGTTGTCCTGTCTGGTGTCTTTTTCAACTGTACAACTCAAAAGCTAAATTTTGCAGGTTAAGTGTTCATGGCATGATTTATCAACATTATAAATGTAAAAAAATGAATATTTTAGTTAAAAAAAATCTACATATTACATATTCGTGTTCAGTTTCCTTAAGTTTTCTCACTATGCAGATACTACTGGGGAAATATTGAGCTTGCTGCTTGGTTTCATATGATCAAAAGAATATCAGTTATTGATTGTGTCATATTTGAAAGATTCATTGCACATCCCATAAAGCAGAGGTCCTCGGTGGTGTGTGTTTGCAATTGCAATAATTCACGTGCTGAAAGTTTGGCTATTTCCTGGAGATTGTATACTGTGTGTTTTTGCTGGATTTCATTCAGCATAGCAATTTCACTTTGTTCTAGAAACTGTTACCTGATTTTCTTCAGATTTCAGCATCATGTTATGTTGTTTGTTAGATGCCATCCTGTTGTGGAATTTTCTATGGATTTTTTTTTCTTTTTCCACCAAAACATTATGTACTTTTCAATATTTTCTAGTTAGCTCTCTATTGTAGAGATATGATGAAATGTGACAGAGGGAATTTATAATGCAATCCAATTATTGTACAATAATTGAACAACAACAAAAAGCACCCTATGGCTAGATTTATGCCCATTCTCAGTTTGATATTGCTGACATAAATATATTTATATTTATATATAATCCTAACCTCGTGTTGTGTTGGCTACTTTAACTGGAACAGTATCTGTAGACAGTTATAATCATAATTTATTAATTTGATCTAGTATTGTTAATGTATTTTTGAAGGTCAAGCCCTAATTTATCAGTCTAAACTAAAAGACAGCCTCTTTGCCTATTTTGATTGGCACATTCAGATGTAATCAGTAGGCTATTTGGTAGAAGCAGACAATCTTTCTCTTTCCACAAAGGCCAACCAGAAAAATCTGGAGGTGTGAATTAGGTTTCTGATCTAGACAATATTTTACAATTATAACCTTGTCTTATTTTATGTACTAGTATATATGAAGGTTTTGGTATATGTACCTTAGACTTGTGTAACATTGTATGTTGTACAGCAGAGGGAGTATTTTGTCAGGAATCGAGTAGGCTATTTGTCACAGCATCACAAACCACCTGGTACACCATCAGCTTTAGCAAGATGTACTGTATTTTTTTATCTGTAACAATCAGATGCTACTGTATGTTAAACATCAGACAAGCTCACAGGCTGGATATAGAATTGGCTGTTTTCAATCAGTGAAACCTTGCCAATATTCCATTTTGTCAGATTGTCAGTATAGATCAAAATATCAACATTATTTCTAAAGGCGTAGTGGAAAAAGGAAACGTGACAAGGATGAAGTGTTCAGTTACTATCAGGTGCTTCCCTCCCTTTTTCTAATAGATTGTAATTTTCTATAAGCAACTCTTCTAAGGTTTGAGAGAGAAAATCTCTCCCCCTTTCCCTTTGAATCAATGTGTTTTCTAACCTAGCTAGGATTTTGTACTGCAGTCCATCACCGTAATATCGGTGCACTTTGCACATAAAATAGATTGTCAATAACCAGCTTACTAATGGATTTGATGGAGTTTCTGCCTCTTCTCCCGGTTTTGGTTATGAAAGCACTGCTTAGATAGAGTCTCTCTATTGTGTGGTGAAAGAGGGAAATAGTTGATACTGAGAATGTCCTTCTGGTTATGATGTGTGTGGCGGGGGAATCAAATGAGAAGCTTTTATGGCATTTCCTAAAGAAGACGCTGGATTAATCTAACCTCCTTGCATCATTCCAGTGGCTCAGCTGGGCCTAGTTACAAATAAGTAACCCCAACGATAAACTGAATTGATGGTGTCTTTTTTTCTGTCTGTTTATTGGCTTGTCTCTACCCAGTCAGTTATTGAATGGCAAACTGGGGTGTGAATCTGCAGTGCCCCCACCTACCAAGCACTAGCTGGCTGTGTGGACCCTGAAAATTGAAAGCATAGTTTGCTTTGACCTACTCTGCTTTTGAAACAGGAGTAGATCAAAGCACACCATCGAACATTTAGGGCATGGTCCCAAGGTCCAGATGTCCAATTAGTGCATGATAGTGTGGTAAACTCTAGATTTACACCCCAGCTAGAGGTGCAATACCTGGCTGTGTAAACAAGGCCTATATCTTGTCGATCTATGAGAATTCTAGGGGCTCAATTACTTTCTACTCTTTTTTTTTTTGTATGTACCATTTTAAAAATCTATTTTTGTATTTTCAGATCTTTGTAGTAATAATCTTCAGTTATTTTTAGTAGTTTCAGAAAAGTGTATGTATTGTAGTAATGGTCTAAAATACTACAGCTTGCAGTAATGGCAGTGGGGATCATTTGGGATCATTACAGCAGTGTTTGTTTTAATTAGGTGAATTTACTATTGGTAGCATCACAGTTAGAGATTGGCAAAACCTCTCTGGTTTGCAGAATGTCTATGGGAAGCCAGGGGCATGCCATAGAAGTTTATATACCAACAAACACAGGTTCAAATCTCCGCAGAGTTGATTCAGTTCTTTATTTTTCTGAGTTAGGTAAATGGAGCTCCATGCAGACTGCTCTGTGGGAGTGTTTAGAAACAGAGGTCCACACTGTTCTGCTTGGACATTGAAGATCCCATGGCATTTTATAGAAAAGGGGTTTGCTTTGGGGTCCCATGCCATAATTTCGCAACTGCCCAGTGGTGTATTATGGATCATTTGACTGCCACCCTCTGTTATAGACCTGGCTGAGTCCTTCTACCTGATAGTCACTAGTTTGTAATTGGATCCAATTGACCTTTGAATCCCATCGGCCTCCAAACCTGCTGGGTCTAGGCAGAGTCCAGTCACTGTTTCTAGCTCTGGATCTTGAAGAGTTACATCGACCCTGCAAAATAAACCCAACCAAAACTCACAACTCCAGCAGCGAATCCCAGAGCCCTGGGTCAACCTACTCAGGCTCATGGGGCTGGCGTTACAGGGCTAAAAATAGCAGTGAAGATGCTCCCACTCAGGCTGGAATCTGTGTCCCCAGCCACTGAGTTTCAGAGCCTGGGTTCCAGCCTGAGGGGGAAGTCTACAAGGCTATTTTTAGTCCCGTAGCATGAACCCTGCGAGCCCAAGTTGGTTGAACCAGATTCTGAGACTTGCTGCCCCGCGGTATTTTTTGCAGTGTAGATGTACACTAAGGTACACTCCTCATAGACTCATAGACTCATACTCAAAATGTTGGTCACATTCTTCAAAATAGTGGTTACAGTGTTCATTCAAAGTCACAGTCTGACACAAACATGTATTTATATACACCAATCTGTTACAGTACCCTGGACCTCAGAAGTAGCTTCATTCCTATCTGTGCTTTGATTTAAACTTCGTAATATTTTCACTATGTTGCTAATATGCTTTTGTCTGAAATCTTTTATTTTAACACATTCCCGAAGAACATATACTGAAATGCCCTGAAAGGCATGATATCTCCAGTAATCCCCAGATATTTCTTCTTTTACTTCATGAATTTTTGCTGGTGTAAACTCTAAAGCATTAATTAGGTAAACTGAGCCATTCTGTCTTTGAAAAAACCAGTCTGATATGCGCTTCAGCCCAAATCCCCATGCAGCAAACAGCTCAAGTACAGTATCAGTCTTTTTGCTGGGTATATCCCAATTTGTATATTGCCTAGCGCAGTGGAATCCTGGTCCACATCTGGGGCTCATACATGCTACCACAATACAAATAATATTAGTCCACAGGGAGCCAAGGAGAAAGAAACTGTCCCTCTTCCCCTTTCTCAGGCTGTGGCAGGGGTGAAAGTAACTTAAAGGACTTACCGATACGCCGGAGTCCTGAGCAGGGGCGTGGCCTCAACCGGAAGAGGCGGGGCCTTTCAAGATTTAAAGGCCCTGGGTCTCCAGCTGAGGCGGCTGGGAGCCCCGGGGCTCAGGGGCGAATTAAAGAGCCTGAGGCTCCGGCTGCCATGGAGCTCCGGCCCCTTTAAATCACCGCGGGAGCCCTGCTGCTGCTACCCCAGGGTGGCAGGGCTCGGGTGGCGAATTAAAGGGCCTGGTGCTCCTGCCACAGCCAGGGTAGCGGCGGCAGGGCTCAGGCAGTGATTTAAAGGGCCCGGGGCTCCCTGCAGCGATTTCAAGGACCAGAGGCTCCAGCCACTGCGAGGAGCCCCGGGCCCTTTAAAGCGCCGCCGGAGCTCCGGCAGAGGGGCTCAGGCGGCATTTTAAAGGGCCCGGGGCTCCCCGCAGCGATTTAAAGGACCAGAGGCTCCAGCCACTGTGGGGAGCCCCGGGCCCTTTAAAGCGCCACCGGAGCTCCGGCAGAGGGGCTCGGGAGGTACTTTAAAGGGCCCGGGGCTCCCCGCAGGGGCCGGAGCTCCGGGCCCTTTAAATCCCCGCCTGAGCCCAGCTGCCAGAGCTCCGGCGGTGATTTAAAGGGCCCGGGGCTCCTCGCAGCATCTGGAGCCCTGGGTCTTTAAATCACCACTGGAGAAGCCAGACCAGTTCAGCACAGGGTACCGGCTCTTGCTGGTATGCCGTACCGTACTGGCTTACTTTCACCTCTGTGACTTTGTGGTCACAACCCTACTGCAGACCTTATATTTCCTATGTAGGAACATAATACTTGAAGGGACCTCCTAGGTCTTCGAATCCAGTCCCCTTCTGTTGTAGGCAAACCCATCATACAATCCTGTTTATAAACTTATCACGCTCCATCTTAAAACCAGTTTGGTTTCTTGCCCTCTCTATACTTACTGGGAAGCTGTTAACCTCACTCCTCTCATGGTTAGAAATCTAATATCCAGCCTAAATTTACTCATGGCCATTTCATATCCATTCGTTCTTGTGTCAACATTATCCTTTAGCTTAAATAGCTCTTCTTCCTCTCTGGATTTTACCCCTGCCCCGTGAGTTATTTATAGAGAGCAATCCCATCTCTCAGCCTTCATTTTGCTAGGCTAAATAAGCCAAGCTGTTAGTCTACTCTCATAAAATAGGCTCTTCATTCCCCTAATCATCCAAGTTGCACCTGTTCTAATGTGCGCCTCTGTGATCCTGCTGAGCTGCCCTGGCCCCCCTTGGGCCCAGAGTGGTGTGGCACAGGGAGCCATTATGGAGCTGAATGCATCCAGAATGCAAATTATATCTCTCCTCCCCCACTTGCACAGCAGAAGGTTCAGCTCCCTTTCAGGTTAATGAACCTGCTTTCTGTCTGAAGGGGGCAGCTTCCCTGACCATTAAAGGAAAGATGCACTGTTTGTCTGTAATATGTAACCCCTGGAGGATACTATGATTGAGGCCTCATTGTGCTAGGCCCTGTGCAACATGAAATCAGAAAGTGCCTGCCCTGAAGAGCTTACAGTCTTAGGTTTGGACTATACAAGGATCTTATGTCAGTATAACTAGTTATACCGACCTCACTCCCAGTATAGACAGTGCTATGTTAATGGGAGGGTTTGTCCCATAGCGGCATAGCTACTGCCTCTCCTGCCATGAGGTCTGACTTAGGAGTGAGGGAATCAACTCCCACAGATCTCCTGTCTGGGTCATGTCAGGAGGGTAGGGAGCATTCTCATAAACACAAGAGCAAATCTTCCCCTAAATCCATTTCAAGGAAGTGTGATACAACCCTGCCTAAGTCAAGCAAGTCTTCCCACTCAGCCCATGAGCACTTAGTACATCCTAAGTCTCAGGGTCATGAAAAGAAAGCCCAGAAATCTAGGGCTCTGCTGGTACCAGACCATCCTCCGGTGGCAGTGTTGTCTCTGGTACCAGCTAAGTCTAGATTCTGGGAACCGACAGTACTGACAAAAGGCAACCATCAAAAGCTCCAACACTGGTACCCACTCTACCTCGCCTGACTTTGGTGCAAACTGTAACTGCTCTGACTTGTTGGTTCGGGAGGACAGGCCCCCTTGCACTCCAAGGAGAACAGAGTCTTACACTCCAGCTGATGACATTTTTGCTCTTCCAGAACCCCAGTTTCCATCACCATCAAGTCCTTCCCTCACAAAGGAGGTCCTGACTCCACCAGGAGATGCAGCTTATGGGAGGAGTTTGTCTCCCATTTAATCATCCAAACATGGTTTCTTTCCAATGGCATTGTGGGTACTGCCGATGGATCAGAATTGGCATTTTCTTTCTCAGGAGACTCTGACCCACCCGATGAACTGATGTCTCCTTCTCTGAGGCATTCCTTCCCAGACATGGGACCCAGATCAGTCTGGAACTAACCTCCACCTCAGCACCTGCCTTGGAGCCATTGGTGCCAATGGACCTCCACAACCACCCTTTACCCATCTAGGGGACCCATACAATCCTTCAGAGTCCACACAATCTGCTAGGGAGTCAGTCCACCTTTCCTCTCTGAGAGGAAAGCCAGAGCTGCTTCCTGACCCCATGAAAGAGGAAGATTATGTACTGGATCTGGTGGTTCCACTGGTACCAAGGAGACTGGTATCATGTTCAGATGAAGCAGACACTCCAATATCTCCATCCCCCTGATGAGTATAAGCAGTTCCAGGAACTGTTATGTAGGGTTGCAGGGGAGCTACATATCTTCCTTGCAGAAGTTCAGGATCCTCATCATAAATTCCTGAACATCCTCCAATCCTCCAGATCCAGCCAAATAGCACTTTGTGTTAATGAAGCCATTCTGGAACCTGCTAGAGCAGTCAGGCATACCCCAGTCACTTGCATACCCACCTGTAAGAGGGCATAAAAATGTCCCAACCAAAGGGGCGGAATTTCTCTGTTCGCATCCTGCTCCTAACTCTTTGATTGTCCAGGATGCCATGGAGAGATCTAGACAGCAACATCCTAGATCTACTCTCGTTGATAAAGAGGTAAACAACTCGATTTATTGGGAAAGAATCTATTAGCCTTCAGTTCAGAATATCCATTTACCAAGCACTGATGGCTAAGAATGGTTACCTGAACTACTCCAAATGCACAGATTTCATCGACAAGCTTCTACTACAGGATAGAGCTCAATTTCAGGCTCTCATTGAGGATAGCAAGCTGGTTGCCAGAACCACTCTTCAATCAGCTGTAGATGCAGCAGACACATCTTTGAGGGAAATGGCTATTGCTGTTGTGATGCTCCATGAATCATGGCTTTATGCTTCAGAGTTTCCCAGGTAGGTCCAGAACACCGTGGAGGACATGACCTTCAATGAAACTCGTCTTTTTAACCAAAAGACAGCTGAGTCATTACATACACTAAAGGACTCCCAGGGTCCTTCTCCGTTCCTTGGGAATATATACACCTGTCCCGAAGAGAAAATTCCACTGGCAATCATACAAGCCTAGTTTGATGGCTCAACAATTTTACCACCAGCAGCCTTATGAGCCACACTGTAAGACGCAAAGGGTTCAGAAATCATGTTTCCCTGCATGTTCTGAGGCAACATCTTTATCCCAGTCCCAGCCCCCGACTAAATGATATTTTTGGAACAGAGGCTGCGGACAGAAATCTAGAGCTGCCAAACTGGAAGTTGTTTTCTGAGTTAGTGAGCTAACCGCCCAGGGGCCAAGGAAGAACAGACAGGTTATCTCACAGTATACTGTAAAACAAAGAGTGGTGAGGTATAGGGAAATACTAAGAACCATGGGATGTGCCTTGGTGTAAGAGTGCAGCACCAGTGTGGATGTGGCAATTTGGGTATGGCTCAAGTGTGATTGGACTCTCGCATGCAGGCTAGGCTAAGCCAGGTTCCCAGACCCAAGTGAACTCTGCTGTGAAGACATACACTATTAATTGGAAAATCAGGTGAATTTGACAGATTGGAAGAGGATTTAGAGTCTGCATAGAATATGGGTATGATTGAATCAGGTTATGTAAAATAAAAATTAACTCAGCCTAAACTGAAAACGTAATAAAGTTTGATTCCTCTGCCTCCTGGAACGCCCCCCTCCCCACATTTCCCTTCATATTTGTGCTTTCTAGTTTTGCATTACATCAGAAGCAATAGTACCATAAATACCACCCCAAGGCTATTCCTATTATCTGAGCCCTGGGGAAAACAGGAGCTCTACTGGAAATCTTATGACATTTGATCTCATAACTGGTTTCCATCCCAATATCCAGACAAGAAATATTTAAAAGAACCAAACAGAATAGATCCTCCAGACCTTTTGAGGTTTGGCCATTGCCACTGAATAACCCTACATGTGTTGTTGTTTTTTTTGGGTGGGGGGAGAGGAGGGGAGAAAGGTAGATTCTGCCCATTTTCTGCTACTCTGCTCATTACACTGCAAATAGGTGGTAAAAAGAATAATTCTCCCGTGGAAAGTCTATTCTGCATGTCAGTTATGTACGTTACAATTTTACTTATCAATAAAAATTTAAATGTAAATCCTACTTCCACCTTTCAGCAGCTCATAATAGTTTCAGTATCCTGTTCTTGAAACTCAGCTAAAGGACTTGCTGTGAATTAGCTCACACTCTCCCTGCATCTCATTTTGTATTGTGTATTCTTCCTTTGATCTCATCTCTGAGGCCTGTTTTACTGAGTGTATATTTAATAAAGAAAGGGTGTGTATTTCATAATTCAGATCAAAGTTGTGACCAGTCACATTTACTTGGTATCTTTAAGTCAAGAAAGTTTCACAGTTTGATGTTTTCCATTCTTCAGCAGCTAGAGGATTAATTGACATGCTAAGATATAAAGAAGGTATTAGAGAGAGATTTATAACTTACATTTTCAAAGTTTAGAGCAGAGGTTATTGAATGTTTTCATTAACAGGATGAAGTAAAAATTAACTGATTAAATTATTGAGTGTTCTTCTCCAGCCATTTAGTCGCAAGTTTATATTTTGAAGATAACATGTTATGTATTGTACAAATAGCAAGGATATTGGTATATTATTTGTGATTTAGTTGGTCTGAACAAAAATGCCATGCCAGTCTTTGTGCTTTAAACAAGAATGAGAATAGATACAAGGAATATTTCTTTAAATTATACCAGATCAATGTAAGAACATTTAGTTAATGAAGTTCCAGTAGAAATTAATATGATCTCCTGTGATCATCAATAATATTTACATGAACATGTGTAAGTTGGGATGGGTTTTGTCTTAGAGCAGTGGTGGCTATGGAGATCAACCATGTTTCAAAATAAAACCTTCAAGGTTGATGTGAATGGTGATTTTGACATGAATAGGTGGTACCATAAATCACTTAACTGAGTTTGCCATCTCAGTGTGACCATCATGTACTTACCCCAAGATGTTTACAGTCACTGAATGAATTCTAGTTTGGCCTCTTGTAGCAGGGAAAATGAGAGAGAAAATGAACGTATCATTACTGAGCCTCTTTCACTGATATTGAAGTATGTGACAGATATTTCTTCTTCAATTATTCCTTTATTTTGGTTGGAAGATGGCTAGTTTTTATGATGAATAGATTGAGCTCTAAAATGGCAACATTCTGACATTTCCCTATATGCCCCGAGTATTCTATTCCTGATGTTCAAACACTGGTTCTGCTTTGCACATGGAGCTCTCAGTAGAACAGAAGCCATCTTCTTCTTGAATTTCACCAGTGAGAGATACACTTAAAATTTATACGGGAAAGAAACTAAAGTAGACATGGTAGAAATGAGTAATAACAGCCGAATAAAAATATTGTATTAAGTATTACGAGGAAAAAGGTATGGAAGTTTATAAATGTCTGGTTACATTGGTATGCCTGCTTAGGCTTGTTTTAAACTCATCAGGTGAAATCCTCTTTCTATTGAAGTCAATGGCAAAACTTTCTTTGACATCAGTAGGGCTAGAATTTCATCTATGTATTATATGGGGCTATCATGGGGTCCACTTACCAGTAGGGTGCCTTCTCCTAGTTGCTCTGGGAATTATATCTTTGCAGTTCTCACACTCCCTTCTGCGGGTTCCGCTCTCTGTGGTCTCTCTCTTCCTCTGGGATCGGGGTGCTGGTTTGTGACTTAGTCCTCCAGCTAGGTCACTATAGTCCTCCCCTTCTGTGGTGAGCGACCGCAGACTACTTTCCCTGCAGTCCCTTTCTGATGCCAACTTCCTATCTTTATACCAGCTTTGCCCATTCCGTCTCAGCTGGGGCTCCACCTCCAATCAGTTTTTCCATTCCTGGCTCTCCCTCAGGTGCAGGCTTTCAAGTTAATCAACGCCCTGCTCATCTGCATGAACTCTTTCAAGGCTGGTATGGGGTGGGCACCCCATCACTGGGGCTAAGGACTGTGTATGCAGCAAGGTGGGGAACATCAGGGAGCCAGTTACAGTGCCCTGATTTTCTGCCCCAGTCCTGTGGAGGTTCAAGAAGCCTTGGGTGCACAGTTTGGCAACTCTCTCCTCACTCCTCCTTGCTCCCTCCCTGTCCATTAAGTTGGAGGCTGTAGAGATGGTGGCATAGGAACTGACTACTCTGACTCTGAGCCCATAGGGGATACCCCCTCACCAGCATGGGAATGGTCTGTGGTTTCTGCTTCCTCTGTGCTGTCTGAGCAGTGCAAAGGGAGAAGAACAAGGCACATCCCATGTACTTTAGGAACTAAGTTGAGCACAACATGTTTATAGTCAAGAAGGCCCAACACCAAAATAAGAAGCTTTGCAACAGCCAGCTCAAGCGTAGCCCGAGGGAAAATCGTTTGTGCACAGGGACACTTGTCTGCTGCTCTCTGCTACCCCAGATACTGGCAGCATTTCACAAACATGTCAAAGAGGGACTACACGTGATTACAATGAAAAGTAAGGGCCAGAATGTAAAAATGAGGCTCACGGCCCTTTCTCTTTTTTTCTTTTCTATTTTTGTTTTCTCACCTTAGGGAAGTCTCAGGTCACTTGATCTATTGTTTCTACCTCTTCAGAATACCTGAGTTGGCTCTTCTGGAGGCAGTGCTGCCTATGTGTGAATGACAAGAACTCCTGCTTCTGGTGGGAAATATTGTCTTTCACTTTTCTAACTTCTCTGCTTGGCTGTGTCTGCTGCCTCTTCTTTCCTTTATACTGTTCTCTCCTCCCTGTTGCTTGTTGAACAAAAGGCTTGTTTAAATATTTTCATTAAATATAAAGTAATCATGGAAAAACATAGATGTTTGCCTGTTAAAACACGGTGAGCCATTTGACAATGAGATGAAGAATATATAGTGAAAAGTACAATCCCGATAGGATTGGGACTCAATCCCATTTAAGTACAGTACAGGCACTTTATCCCCCAAAGTCTTTTGTTAAGAACTATTGAAATTTAAGGGAATTATTTTGGTCAGCAGACAGCTCCCATATTTCTCCATTATCGTTTTGTGAATTAAGGCAAAATTAATACACCCTCCCCCCACACACACCTAAAACAAACCAACAAACCAACAAAAACCTTAACATAGGGGCTGCAAAATTCTTCCCCTATTTCATACCAAAATGTTTCTCATTCACGTCATGAAAGTCACAAGTCTTAATTTCTGTTTTTCCTTTTGGAATAATTTGGATGCAACAAGACAGATTCTTTAATTTTGGTTATAAAAATTTACAGACCTCCAATATGTAGCAAAATAATTTTGGTATGCTGAGTTAGTCATTAAGTCTGTGACAAGGCACAACAACAATATTATTTCATTATTTGGTATTGTCCAGATATAACCCAGATCCCCCATCCCTCTTTTCTATCTCAGCTTGAGAGTCAGTATGGTCTGACTCTGACTTGTCAAGGTCTAAAAATCTCAAAAGAGGGAATTATAACAAACAATGTTATGGAAATTTGTGCCTTGGGTGTTTTGTTTTAATGAAAGTGGCAAGAAACCTTTATTAAAAAAATCCAAAACATACACTTCTCCCTCTTCTGAGAGTTAATTCTTTACATCCTTACCTGAATGATACAAAAAATTATCCAGAATCCTCATCCCAACCATAAATCAAGCTGCAACATCCGCCTAAAGGAATTTACTTTAATATGGGTCCAAACCAAAGTGAGTTTACAGTTCAGGCAGAGGTAGACATTGAGATTTTATATGGTTGATTTCCAAACCAGTTCAATGGATTTAATGTGATCTCAAAATTTAGCAGCTTAGAAAAACTATATATTTTGCACTCTCTTTCAAAAAATTTCTTTGATAGTGAAACCAAGACATTTTTCCTTTTAAAAGACAATATGACGCATAAAGGATAAATCTTTTAAGTTATCTAACCCAAATGTTAGCAAGTGTAGGCTTTGATTCCAGTTACGCTTACGGAAAATGTATTGCAACCCCCACCCCCAGAATTTTTCTACTGATATTAGAGTTCTGGTTTTCGCATTAGGACATTCAAAATATTATGTATGGCCACATTTGTTCTCTGTCTAGTCATATACATTTAAACACTTCTTACCCTTTAGAATGATGTCAAAATGATATTTGTTTTATAACCTATAGAAATGATTTGGTGCATGAGTATAGAAGAAGGGACGGGTAAGGGTAAGTGGAATAAAGGGAGTAAATTGCAGCTATCTGCTAATCTTTTTGGTAATCCCAATTTTCAAAGAAAAAACTGGAGATCTTTGATCCTGATTCATGAAAGCAATTGAGCATGTAGTAAATTTGTCCCTATTCAGGACAGCACTTGAACTTTAAGCATCTGCTTAAGTCCCATTTATACTGCTTACTGAATAGGTAGTTATTTCATATTTCTTATGAAATTCATATTTTAATTCTGTTTATTCAATGTATACCTCAGGTCTTATTTACCATACACCAAACCCTGAATACAGAGTTATTAATATTCCCATGGGCTTTTCTTTAGTGCTGACCATCATAGTGTTTATGTGATTCACAGGTATTAATTAATTTATTTTCACAACATCTCTGTGAGGTATTTTTGTATTTCACAGATTAGGAATTGAGGTACAGAGAGATTAAGATCAAATAGTCAAAAATGAGCATATGCAAACTCTGATTTTTAGAGGCTTTTACAACTTCAACTGTATTTGGCTAACCCTTTGCAGCAAGGTCACAGGGTTACTGCATAAGATGTGCCAATAGGTGATGTTATGGAAAAATAGACTGCAATAGACTACAATGTATTGTTCAAGACCACAAGACACCTGATTGTAACATCTTTGATCCAGCTTTGAGCAGGAGATTGGACTAGATGACCCTCCTGAGATCTCTTCCAACCCTAATCTTCTATGATCTTTGAATGTCTGTCCTGACCACAGTGTGTAGATGCTAATGAGAAGAGGAGGAACTACAAACAACCTATGAAAAATGGGGCACCCAATATTTATGGAGTGTGGAAATACAGATAAGGAAAAGAGGGCTCACACCTTCATGAATATGCAGAAGGTATTAGGTGTAGTCAGAACTACAATATAAAAGAGGGTTCTGTGGTTGGGTAAAAGTGGGAAGACCCAAGATACGACCCCCAGGGAAACCCCATCAGGAATCATCCCTCTAGCAATTCATAGATTCTAGGACTGGAAGGGACCTCGAGAGGTCATCGAGTCCAGTCCCCTCCCCTCATGGCAGGACCAAATACTGTCTAGACCATCCCGGATAGACATTTATCTAACCTACTCTTAAATATCTCCAGAGATGGAGATTCCACAACCTCCCTAGGCAATTTATTCCAGTGTTTAACCACCCTGACAGTTAGGAACTTTTTCCTAATGTCCAACCTAGATCTCCTTTGCTGCAGTTTAAGCCCATTGCTTCTTGTTCTATCCTTAGAGGCTAAGATGAACAAGTTTTCTCCCTCCTCCTTATGACACCCTTTTAGATACCTGAAAACTGCTATCATGTCCCCTCTCAGTCTTCTCTTTTCCAAACTAAACAAACCCAATTCTTTCAGCCTTCCTTCATAGGTCATGTTCTCAAGACCTTTAATCATTCTTGTTGCTCTTCTCTGGACCCTCTTCAATTTCTCCACATCTTTCTTGAAATGCGGTGCCCAGAACTGGACACAATTCTCCAGTTGAGGCCTAACCAGCGCAGAGTAGAACGGAAGAATGACTTCTCATGTCTTGCTCACAACACACCTGTTAATACATCCCAGAATCACGTTTGCTTTTTTTGCAACAGCATCACACTGTTGACTCATATTTAGCTTGTGGTCCACTATAACCCCTAGATCCCTTTCTGCCGTACTCCTTCTTAGACAGTCTCTTCCCATTCTGTATGTGTGAAACTGATTTTTCCTTCCTAAGTGGAGCACTTTGCATTTGTCTTTGTTAAACTTCATCCTGTTTACCTCAGACCATTTCTCCAATTTGTCCAGATCATTTTGAATTTTGACCCTGTCCTCCAAAGCAGTTGCAATCCCTCCCAGTTTGGTATCATCCGCAAACTTAATAAGCGTACTTTCTATGCCAATATCTAAGTTGTTAATGAAGATATTGAACACAGACGGTCCCAAAACAGACCTCTGCGACCAATGATCATCTGTTGAGATGTTAGTATTACTACAGTTATAATTATTGCATAGGTTTTCTATATGCATGGATAATTGTAACTTTACTTATTGCTAAGGCTGTCAAACGATTAAAAAATATATTGTGATTAAATATGTGTTTAATTGTGCAGTTAAACAATAATAGAATACCATTTATTTAAATATTTTGGATTTTTTCTACATTTTCAAATATATTGATTTCAATTACAACACAGAATGCAAAGTGTACAGTTCTCACTTTATATTTATTTTTTATTACAAATATTTGCACTGTTAAAAACAAAAGAAATTGTATTTCTCAATTCACCTAATACAAGTACAGTAGTATAATCTATTTATCATGAAAGTAGAACTTACATATGTAGAATTATGTACAAAAAATATCTGCATTCAAAAATAAAACAATGTAAAATTTTAGAGCATACAAGTCCACTCAGTCCTACTTCTTGTTCAGCCAATTGCTCAGACAAACAAGTTTGGGTACAATTTGTAGGAGATAATGCTGCCCTCTTCTTGTTCACAATGTCACCTGAAAGTGAAATCAGGCATTTGCATGGCACTGTTGTAACCGGCATCACAAGATATTTACGAGCCAGATGCGCTAAAGATTCATATGTCCCTTCATACTTCAACCGCCATTCCAGAGGACAATCATCCATGCTGATGATGCGTTCTGCTCGATAACGATCCACAACAGTGTGGACCGATGCATGTTCATTTTCATCATCAGAGTCAGATGCCACCAGCAGAAGGTTGATTTTTTTTTGGTGATTCAGGTTCTGTAGTTTCTGCATCTGAGTGTTGCTCTTTTAAGACTTCTGAAAGCATGCTCCACACCTTGTCCCTCTCAGATTGTGGATGGCACTTCAGATTCTTGAACCTTGGGTTGAATGCTATAGCTATTTTTAGAAATCTCACATTCATACCTTCTTTGCGTTTTGTCAAATCTGCTGTGAAAGTGTTCTTAAAAAGAACATGTGCTGGGTCATCATACAAGACTGATATAACATGAAATATATGGAAGAATGTGGGTAAAACAGAACAGAAGACATACAATTCTCCTCCCAAGTAGTTCAGTCACAGATTTTATTAATGCATTATTTTTGTAATAAGCATCATCAGAAGGAAGCATGTCCTCTGGAATGGTGGCCAAAGCATGAAGGGGCATACGAATCTTTAGCACATCTGGCACGTAAATACCTTGCAACACCAGCTACAAAAGTGCCATGCGAACACCTGTTCTCACTTTCAGGTTATATTGTAAATAAGAAGCAGGCAGCAGCAGCATCTCCCAAAAATGTAACCAAACTTGTTTGTCTTAGCGGTTGGCTGAATAAGAAGTAGGACTGAGTGGACTTGTAGGCGCTATAGTTTTACATGGTTTTGTTTTTGAGTGCAGTTATGTACAAAAAAAATACATTTGTAAGTTACACTTTCACGATAGAGATTGCACTACAGTACTTGTGTGAGGTGAATTGAAAAATACTATTTCTTTTGTTTTTTACAGTGTAAATATTTTTAATAAAATAATATAAAGTAAGCACTGTACACTTTGTATTCTGTGTTGTAATAGAAATCAATATATTTGAAAAAGTAGAAAAAACATCCAAAAATATTTAATACATTTCAATTGGTATTCTATTGTTTAACAGTGTGATCAATCTTGATTAATTTTTTAGCTCCTCTCCAGAAAAGAAGCTTCAGTCTTGATGGTATAATATTAGCACTTATTAGGGAACTGGGGGTCTCATATTAGTGCTAATGAGATACATAGCCTATTACCCGTAGGCCAGCAATCTGAATCTAGCCCAATTCAACATAAATTAAAAATTGTTCCAATTGAATAGATCTTTGGTGATTTCAATAATGAGATTAGTTTGGTAAGTCTCAGTCCCAGCTCCCAAATCAAAAACTGACCACCACATTTTGCACTCATTGACATATTCAGCAGAGGCTGAGAACTTCCTGGGCCATGGAGACTGAACTACCCCCCTGTGATCACTAGAGGAAGAATCTCCCCACTCCTCAAGTTCAGGGTTGAGGCAGGTTGACCAGGTGTGTGTTGGAGGATTGGCTTGCTGTAGCCTTGTTGGATAAACCAGGTCTTCATTCATAGAACTGCATGTGCCGTAAATCCACACCATTTTTTTAAAGCTGGCATTTATGGTTGCATGCAAATTAATTGCAGATATGCAAATTGGTTCCTGGCATAATTTGCAATAATTGTCACACATGGAACTGCACAAAACCTCTATTTGTATCGAAGAGATACAGAGACTGAAAAGATGGCCAATGAGTTTAGAGGAAATAAAAATAAAACTGCCATTGACAGACACCAACTCATAAGGAAAGATAGAAATGTTTTGCTGTTTTATATAAATCATTGGCATTTTCTATATACCTAATAAAGGGCTGCCATGTCTCAATATAAATGATATCAGTGTTTGTTTTTACACATATGTGCTTTTCAATAGATGACATATCTCAGAATGTAAACTATTAAAGAAGTATTATGGGAAGATTTGTATTGTGTGTGCATATTTGAGGATTGAATTCTACCCTTGGGGAACTGACAGTGCTACTAGTCAAAGGAGAAGCTATTAAAAAAAATTGAAGAGCCTAACATGAGCAATCAAGAGATGTTTTTGGTTTGTTTTTTCCTCTCATTTTCAAAGGGTTTAAAAATAGCTGATACTGTGGTGATAATGGCACAACACACTGGAAAGAGTGGATCTGAGACAGAGCAAACTTAGCTCTGTGCTTTCTAGCTATTTCTGCAGCATAACCTGCTAGAATTACAGTCTTGCTTGTGGCTATGGTAATAACAGAGTTTTTAGTTAATGTTGATATTACTGTTTTCATTGTTGTTACAGGCAGTGAGCTAGCTTTTGCTAATTTTGCATACATTTAAAATATCTCAGGAGTGACCTGAAATAGTTTTTCCACAAGACATCTAATTGTCACTATTCTAAGTTCAACACTCTATAATCTATCTTGGTTCTTGTCTGAATGCTTCCCAAGGGGTAAAATTGAGTATACCACTAGCAAGCTGGGAATTTCCCCTTTTCATTGGAATAAAGTTCCCAGTTTCATACCTGTTGGATCATAAGATCTTGGACCCAAAAGTTTGTCCTTTGTCCAAGACTGATTATGTTCCATTTTGTACCTTAGGCAAGTGTAATTTTGTAGTTAGATATACCATTTGTGTGGCTGGTTCCTTTTGTAATAAAATATGGTGGCTGTTTGTAGGTGCTCAGAGATCTGCAATATTAGAAATAATCCAGGCAAATATGCGTGTTGGGTAGCGTGCCCAAAGATATGTGACAAATGCATTTTATGACAGGGCTCTCAGCATCACATGTGGGGTGTGTGTGTGTGTGTGTGTGTGTGTGTGTGTGTGTGTGTGTGTGTGTGTGTGTGTGTGTGTTCAGGTATTATTTATTATCTGGGGCCCATAAGTATTACATGTTTCACAAACAGAATTAGGCAAAGAGTCAATCAAAGGCCCTTATCTTTCATTCAGATCCACATGTGTGAACCTTTGTGGCATCGCATTGGCTTCAACAGGGCTTCCGTAAGCTCACAGGTACAGCAGCAGAGGACCCAATCCTATAATCAGATCTAAGTAGACAAGACAGAAAATATGGGGAAGCAATATGCATTAAAGCAAACTGCAGCTGTGCCCATTTTAAGCATACCACAAACTTGTCCAATTTTTTAATAGTAGAAATCTCCTTCTTTATCGATGGGTCCTGCTGGCCTGCCCTCCCATGTTAAATAAGCCCTCCTTCCACACTTCTCACCAAACCCTATAGATTAGGTCTCTGTGTGAATAAACAAACAGGCAGTCAGATGGTGCCCATTTTATTCCAAATGTCCAGAGATGGAAACATGACTCTTGGTGCAGGGACAAGAGCCCTTATTACTGGTCCTGCCCTGAAGCCTTTGGCACTCCCCCTGCTTTGCTCTCCTTCCGATGAAAGAGATCATGATGAAAAACTGTGCTTTTGGGTCTGCTTGGGCAGGAAACAGTGATCCTCATGACTGCTTGTGTCCATAGAGACTCTGGTAGCTCCTGGTGCATCATGCAGGTGGGTAGAATTTGTCATTCCAAATGAGTGTTGCTAAAACCTTTATACCACACCTCTGTCATCTGCTCAGTATATGTCTCACATTTCACAAAACCTGTTTAAGGAATATTTTTTGTAGAGAGCCTTAACATTTTTGGAGGCTATTTCTTAAATTTACTCCACTTGTAAAGCTATGTGACTTAGTTACTTTGCAACCTACAATCCAGGACTCAGAACCATAAAAACCTCCAAAAAAAAGATCTATAATAGTTTTTCTGTCCTTACAAATGTGACAGCTTTAAGATCTAACATCTATCTTGCGAGCCTTCAAGATCCAGAAGTATCTCCCCTTTTGAATTCTATAAATTTCCAGTTTCTGGATTAGTAGCCCACTGGCGAACAGACTTTAAAGTCATGTCATTTTTATGTATAGAAAAGCAGTCACTGGTGTGGGACTGATTCTTACCAAACTGATGTGGCTAAAATGCTTATGCCATACTACATCATGGTGTAGGTACATATTGCCCCCATCACAGTGGAAAGTAGGTATTTCTATGTCTGAAATATACATTACTGTGTATATGTGTTTTTATATTCAATATGTATGTATATCAATACACATAAAATATATAGAGTATTAAAATATTGCACCTACAAACTATTCTGACAGATACATTGGGAATGTTTAGATAGATTTATTATTGCACTTGAATATAAATACTTGACTATAAAATAACAGGGCATTGTAGGAAAGATTTTGTGAATGAAGGGATCAAATACATGCAAGAGGAGAGTGGTGGAGACAGTCTCGCTACATTGATAAAATGGCAGTTAGAGAAGCCTGGAATTGAAATATCCAGCCAGTACTCACTCTCACCTCTTCATGAATGCCAAGCAACAAAGCAACACAATGACCTTCTGGCAGATCAGGTGCTAGGAGCCCAGAGTTATCACCTGAAAACAACTTGTGGTTTTGAATGAGCATTAGCTCATTAGCATTACTGCTAGGGGAAGCCAGAGGGAAAATAGGACCATTGGAAGGAAAAGGAGATAAAGGAAAGTAACAAAGGGAAAATGAAAATACTTGCATCCTAGGGTCCTGTGGATTGTTTCTTTGGTTACATCTCTCCATCATCTTGATAGACTAGACCAGCCATCATCAGGATATGTGGAGTTGAGGTGTGTGGAGAGGGTGTAAGAAACTGAGCACGAGATTTCCATAGTTATTGTGAAGAGTCTAGTCCTTATGCTGGTGTGAGACTAGTGCCAGTAGTGCTGCCTACCCAAAGGAAGCACTGGCCAATGGAACCAGAATTCTCTAGGTGATCTTGCTACAGAATAACCTCTCCTCAGCCTCACTGCTGTTGCCAGTGTCTTAGGGTATGTCTACACTACGAGAGTACTTCGATGTCACTTAAATCGAATATGTGGAATCGATATTACAAAGTCGAACGTGTGTTTCCACACTAAGGACAGTAATTCGACTTTGTGAGTCCACACTAACGGGGCAAGTGTCGACATTGGAAGCGGTGCACTGTGGGCAGCTATCCCACAGTTCCCGCAGTCCCCGCTGCCCATTGGAATTCTGGGTCGAGCCCCTAATGCCTGCTGGGGGAAAAAATGTGTCGAGGATGGTTTTGGGTAACTGTCGTCATCCAACCGTCACTCCCGCCCTCCCTCCCTGAAAGCGCCGGCGGGCAATCAGTTCGCGCACTTTTCTGCTGAGTGACAGCGCGGGCGCCACAGCACTGTGAGCATGGAGCCCGCTGCGACCATCGCTGCAGTTATGGCCGTTGTCAACACCTTGCACCTTATCAGCCACCTTTTGCAGAGGTAGATGGTGAGAAATCGAGCGAGGAGGCTACGGCAGTGCGATGAGGACATGAAGTCTGAGAGTGGCACAGACCTGTCACAAAGCACGGGACCCCGCGCCGTGGACATCATGGTGGTAATGGGTCATGTTGATGCCGTGGAACGGCGATTCTGGGCACGTGAAACAAGCACTGACTGGTGGGACCTCATAGTGCTGCAGGTCTGGGATGAATCCCAGTGGCTGAGAAACTTTCGCATGCGGAAGGGAACTTTCCTTGAACTTTGTGAGTTGCTGTCCCCTGCCCTGAAGCACAAGGACACCCGGATGCGAGCAGCCCTGACTGTCCAGAAGCGAGTGGCCATAGCCCTCTGGAAACTTGCCACACCAGATAGCTACCGGTCAGTCGCGAACCACTTTGGCGTGGGCAAATCTACCGTGGGGGTTGTTGTGATGCAAGTAGCCAAGGCAGTCGTTGATGTACTGCTGTCAAAGGTAGTGACCCTGGGAAACGTGGAGGTGATCATAGATGGCTTCGCAGCGATGGGATTCCCAAACTGCGGTGGGGCCATAGATGGAACTCACATCCCTATCTTGGGACCGGACCACCAGGCCAGCCAGTACATTAATCGAAAGGGCTACTTTTCCATGGTGCTGCAAGCACTGGTGGACCATAGGGGACGTTTTACCAACATCTACGTCGGATGGCCGGGCGAGGTTCATGACGCTCGAGTTTTCAGGAACTCTGGTCTGTTTAGACGGCTGCAGGAAGGTACTTACTTCCCGGACCACAAAATAACTGTTGGGGATGTGGAGATGCCTACAGTGATCCTCGGGGACCCAGCCTACCCGCTAATGCCATGGCTCATGAAGCCCTATACAGGCACCCTGGACAGTGAAAAGGAACTCTTCAACTACCATCTGAGCAAGTGCAGAATGGTGGTGGAGTGTGCTTTTGGACGTCTCAAGGGGAGATGGAGAAGCTTATTGACTCGCTCCGATCTCAGCGAAACCAATATCCCCATTGTTATTGCAGCTTGCTGTGTGCTCCACAATCTCCGTGAGAGCAAGGGGGAGACCTTTATGGCGGGGTGGGAGGTTGAGGCAAATTGCCTGGCTGCTGATTACGCCCAGCCAGACAGCCGTGCGATTAGAAGAGCCCAGCGGGACGCGCTGTGCATCCGGGAGGCCTTGAAAGCTAGGTTCCTGAGTGAGCAGGGTAACCTGTAACAATTTTGTTGGTTTACAGAGAAGCTGAACCTGCCCCCGTTTCTTTACCCAGTGACTGTTCACAATCCTCTCCAGTTTCATACCCCGTTCACCCCCTTCCCCCCCTTCCAACACACGTTTAAAAATAAAATCACTGAAAATTTGTTAATGAACAACGTTTTATTTATTACTGTTTTCGTGGTAAAGTGTTGAAACTGGGACGCAGACTGTGGTGGGGAGCGGGTGTATTGTACTCATGCAAAGGACGCTTCTAAACTGGAGGAATGCCAGGCTCCTTCTTCTACAGTGGTCCACACTGGCGGACTGATTGTTTGAACGGAGCCTGCCACCCCTCCTGTTCGGGACTCTGTGTGTGGGGGCTATGTGACTTTGTGGCAGGGGGAGGACGGTTACAGATTCCCTGCTGCATGACTCTGTGATCCAGGATAAGGACCGCTGCATAAGATCTGTAACCGCCCTCCCCCGCCACAAAGTCTCATAGCCCCCCCCCCCCCAACAGACAATGAAAACCACCTCCCAGACTGACCAGGGTGCCTAGTGACTCCACTGTGTGTGTGACCTGCTGCTGAACCTGCCCCCGTGTCTGTACCAACCACCTTTTCCCCCCTTAAAACAGACTGTCCTCTAAAAAAACATGATGGAAACAGCAATTAACAGAAACGTATTTTTTATTAGCAAATGAACAATGAAACTGGGATGGGGGCTTGGGTGATGCGGGAAGGAAAGGACTTATCAAATTTTGGGGAATGACAGCCTTCTGCCACTTGAGCAGTCTGCAGGGGTAGAGTGACAGTTTTCACGGGCTCTGCAGCCCCTCCTTCTTGGTACTTTCGGTGAGGGGGGTATGGGACTTTGTGGCGGGGGACGGTGGTTACAGAGAGACTGCAGCGGGGCTCTGTCCTCCTGCCTCCGGTCCTGCAGAACATCCACAAGGCGCTGGAGCGTGTCCGTTTGCTCCCTCATTAGTCCTAGCAGTGTTTGAGTCGCCTGCTGGTCTTCCTGCCGCCACCTCTCCTCCCGTTCCATGTGTGATCGGTGCATTTGGGACAAGTTCTCCCTCCACTGACTCTGCAGTGTTGACTCGGCACGGGAGCAGCCCATAAGTTCAGAGAGCATGTCGTCCCGTGTCCTTTTCCGTCTACGCCTAATCTACGACAGCCTCTGGGAGTCTGATGACAGGGTAGGTCGGGAGACAGCCACAGCTGTGGGATGGGAAAAAGGGAGTGAATTCCTCAGAAAGATAAATTTTTGAGTGAACAATGAAAATAGTTTTTCTCTGTGAAAAAGACCATTCACAGCACCTATCACATGCGCACTCAGGACAAGGTCGAATTTTCGGCCTTCGCATTCAGTCCCTGGGGTCCTGAAGTGCAGATCACAGAATCGGAACAGCACAGCAGAATTTGGGTAGCGGGCAGACATGGTAAGCCGTAGACTTGTGGCAGCTTAAAACTTTCATAATAGCACTGCCCTACTTTCACGTTCAAAGCAATGCTCCTGGCGTTGGCCAGTTCCTGCTGCCAGCAATCCGGCAAGCATGAACTCTGCCCCTGTCCCACCCCCTCGCGGCTGTCCCCGGGAAAGATCCCTCTATGCTGCCCCTCTCCCGCCTCCACCGCATGGCTGTAAACCGGCGGTTACAGTTCTGTAAAGGAACAGGGAAGCAGTCCCAATACTAACATTGCCCTAATTCAAAGCAGGTGACCATGAGCGACATCACTCTGATGCGTATTTCTGACAGTGAGAAAGAACGCATGCTTCGGGAAAGCCTCCAAAGACCAGGGCCGTATGCCGCCATGCTGTGCAAGGCAATGATCCCGGAGTACTTGATGGTAGCCTGGCGCGGAAACGTTTCCTACTACGGAGGACACAACAAGGCCGCTCTCCCAAGGAACCTTATGCAAAGGCTTTCCAATTACCTCCAGGAGAGCTTCATGGAGATGTCCCATGAGGATTTCTGCTCTATCCCCGGATATATTGACCGAATTTTACTGTAGCTGCACTGGCAAGGGCTAAACAGTACAGCGCCTAGGGCAAACCAATCAAGATTTACCGGACATTGTTAGATTTTTTTGCAGCAGTTGCACTGCCAAAGACTAGAACTTGAAGTGCCTAGGACAGTCTAATCATGAAAAAGCCACAGTTAATATTTATATTCTTTTATAAATAAATGTTTACATGTTTAAACCACTTACCGGCTGATCCTTCCCCTGAGTCTGGGTCCGGGTTAACGGCTGGGGACGGTTGGTAGGGGATCTCTGTGAGGGTGATGAAGAGATCCTGGCTGTCGGGGAAATCAGCGTTGTAAGCGCTGTCGACTGCCTCGTCCTCCTCATCTCCTTCCTCTTCTTCCCCATCCACTACCATCTCAGAGGAAGCGGGCGTGGACAATATCCCGTCCTCAGAGTCCACGGTCAGTGGTGGGGTAGTGGTGGCGGCTGCACCTAGGATGGAATGCAGTGCCTCGTAGAAACGGCATGTCTGGGGATGGGATCCGGAGCGTCCGTTTGCCTCTTTGGTCTTCTGGTAGCCTTGTCTCAGCTCCTTGATTTTCACGCGGCACTGCGTTGCATCCCGGCTGTATCCTCTCTCTGCCATGGCTTTAGAGATCTTCTCGTAGATCTTTGCATTCCGTCTTTTGGAGCGCAGCTCGGAAAGCACAGACTCATCGCCCCACACAGCGATCAGATCCAAGACTTCCTGATCAGTCCATGCTGGGGCCCTCTTTCTATTCTGAGATTGCACGGCCATCTCTGCTGGAGAGCTCTGCATCGTTGCCAGTGCTGCTGAGCTCGCCACGATGTCCAAACAGGAAATGAGATTCAAACTGCCCAGACAGGAAAAGGAATTCAAATTTTCCCGGGGCTTTTCCTGTGTGGCTGATCAGAGCATCCGAGCTCGGACTGCTGTCCAGAGCGTCAACAGAGTGGTGCACTGTGGGATAGCTCCCGGAGCTATTAGCGTCGATTTCCATCCACACCTACCCTAATTCGACATGGCCATGTCGAATTTAGCGCTACTCCCCTCGTTGGGGAGGAGTACAGAAGTCAAATTTAGGAGACCTCTATGTCGAACTAAATAGCTTTGTTGTGTGGACGGGTGCAGAGTTAATTCGATTTAGCACTGCTAAATTCGACATAACCTGCTAGTGTAGACCAGGCCTTAAAGTCACTGGCCAGCATCTTAAAGTCACAGCCTGGTCCTGCGTTATGGGAACTATGTGAGCAGCATGCATAGAGGTACATTCTCTGATTCATATAGAGTTTGAAGTTAATTAGTAGATGGGCGTTTGGTTTTGCAGTTGTCATTGCGTGTCTGATCCAGAAACTTGTATTCATGTGAATCATTCTTGAATATGCAAGTCATCCCATTGACTTGAGTGAAACAACTTAGATGAGTAAAGGTTGCAAGAATACAAGCCCTTTCCCAGTAGTTGGCAGATATTGGAGAAGTATTCCACTGGTTATTAGCTTGGGAAGGGAGAATAAAGGAATCCATATCCCACAGGCTACACATTTGAAACATCTACTCTTTCCCAAACTCCCTCTCTATCAGTATCAGCCTATTATTTGCAATTAAAAGTGAAATTGCTGTCATTAGGGAAAGCAAAGTAAAGCAGCATGTCATTCAGAGTCTCTACCAGTGACATACCTGTGAATTAGACTAGGATCTTCCTCCCTGATCCTCAGAGTGGATCACTCCAGGGTCTTGTCTCCCCTTACTGGCCCAGTGCCCCCATTGCCCAGTGCCCACATACACTATATGTATGCTATTAAGCTGTAAAATGTGTTAATAACACCCTACTTGTTGATCCTAAAAGAGACTGGCAGACTCTGACTGGAATACTTACAAGTGCCGTTGTCCTGGTGGAGGAGACAGAAACATATAGGGGCTAATTTCTTTAGAGATAGGACTCCTGCATTTCAATACCTGCCAAACCAGCCAACTAGTTCTTCCCTGCACCAGCATTCCAGCGGGACAATTGTCTTCACAAACTTAGAATCACTTTTCTCCCTTTCAACATCATAGACACAATGCTGCCTGTCTCAGAGCCAGAGGCAAACTTAAATTGCTGTAGAGATATAAAGGAACAAAGTGTATGACCCTTTTGAAGCATGGAAACCACTTTAAATAATTTAGAAATCTTCTTTATCATTCCACTTTTTTCCTTGTCAGTTTAGATGTGCAGATTCAGCTACTCAATTCACTAGATAGAGGTTGGGTGAATGCAACAGACAGCTGTAATTTTGTACTTATTGGTAGTTGGTTACTCAGTCTCATCTTTCCTCTGTTTGAAAGTAACCCAACATTTTCTAACCCTTTAAGATCTCCTTGAGTTACAAAACCAACGAGGAGTCCTTGTGGCACCTTAGAGACTAACAAATTTATTTGGGCATAAGCTTTCGTGGGCTAGAACCCACTTCATCAGATGCATGAAGTGAAAAATACCGGAGAATGTATAAATACATGAAAGGATGGGGGTTGCTTTACCAAGTGTGAGGTCAGTCTAACGAGATAAATCAATTAACAGCAGGATACCGAAGGAGGAAAAATAACTTTGAAGTGGTAAGAGAGTGGTAAGTTTAGGGGTCATTACAAAACCTAAACTTAATTTTCCCAATACTAATTTCTCCCTGCTGTTACTCACACCTTCTTGTCAACTGTCTGTAATGGGCCACTCTCTTACCACTTCAAAAGTTAATTGCTGTTGTTAATTGATTTATCTCATTAGACTGACCTCACACTTGGTAAAGCAACCCCCATCCTTTCATGTATTTATACCTGCTCCTGTATTTTTCACTTGATGCATCTCATGAAGTGGGTTCTAGCCCATGAAAGCTTATGCCCAAATAAATTTGTTAGTTTCTAAGGTGCCACATGAACTCCTCCTTGTTTTTGCTGATACACACTAACACAGCTACCACTCTGAAACTTGAGTTACAAAGAGTCCCTAACATAAAGTTTGTGTATTTTCTTAATGTATTTATTATTATGGTAGCTTGCTGTCAGCAAAGGACTTTATAAATATATGTCACACATTTTGCAATTTCAGGCAGATCCCTCAGTTCCCACAAATCACTTAGGTAGAAGGTTGACTATAATACTTAAAACTAGTAATCTGCCTTTTAGTGAACCAAATGAACTTGCCGTGGAAAAACATTTGCAAGTATCTGGCATTTACATGGCAGTCTAGAGACAACAACCCCCTTATTACTTACTATATATTGTATTAGTTTTCATGGAAAAGATAAGACGTTTTAAAAAAATAAAAATCAGAATGCTTGGGTTGGAGTGGGGAGGAAAACCCCTTACTGTCTGATGATGTTTTTTTCTTTGCATTGGCTCTCAAATTACGGGGTTGATTTGATGAAAAATTGCAAGAGACTGCTCATTTCTGACTGACCCTGCTGCCTAACAAGATAGACCCTCAAAATAATTGGGTTGATACTGATTTGATCACACAAAAAATTGTGTTTTAAAATAAAAGTCTGATTTTAAACCTGCTGAACTTGTCCTTAGGTTTCTCCTTTTGTGTCTGGGTATTGCAGGCTCGCTCAATGCTAGGTGACTGAATCTTGTGCACTACAAATCAGAAGTACAATTCAGTGGACTGAGGTTGAAATTTTAGCTTTGTTTTGTATTAGTTAGCTTTTGTACATCTGTTTAAAGGAAAAATACCATTCTGCGAATATCCAGGTCCTCAAAATCGCCTGCGCCCTTACCCAGTGTGACAGTGGAACCAGTTGTTCCACTGAGATTACAATCCCCTTGCCTCCCACAAAGACACAAATTGTTGGATAATTTTAATGACATAAACTTTAGAGTGTGTGTGTGTGTGTGTGTGTGTGTGTAGAGTTTGCTGGGGAGGTGGTCATAGCAATGAAGGCAGTCTCCTATGCCCCTTCACTGTACTACGTGACGAAAAGGTGGCCAGAGTGTGTGCTGGGCCAGATGGGGAAGCCCAAACTTCTGCAGTGCCAGCGACATAGACCCAAAAATGTGTGGGGCAGGACAGGACCAGAAAATCTGTGAGATGTGCTAATTTGGCACCACTTCAAAGCAGCTTCTTAGCTGCTCCTATGGAACACAGACGCTACATTAAATGTGCTTCCCATAAGCTGCTGTGCTCTTGCTCAGCGGCTCCTGTAAGTGCAGTGGATTGCAATTTGCAACCACCTATCTGAGGTGAAAATATGATCGGACACCCTGCTGCTCAGGCTGCTGCTATCTTATTCCCAAAAGTTCTCAGTTACCTGGCAGATCCCTCACTTGTGTGGATAACATGGCGGTTGTATCAGACAGAGAACGTTACAGCCAGTTTTGTATGGGGGTGAGGATAGTTTATGCCTGGAGAGTTGATTGCAGTTATAAACACACAAAACACTTACATTAGCCACCCCTGCTCCTTATCTGAGGCGTTTTGTACAAAATTTCAGCACAGCAGCAATTTTGATGCTGATTACAACGCACATAAAGCTTCCACCAATCCTGCAAATAAGTTTCAGTTGCTTGTTTTTTAGCAAAAGTACAGTAAGTATCACCAGGTGTGATAGACTCCTCTCTTTTATAAGAGAGTAAATTTACATGGCTGTAAAGGAGAGTTTACAGTGGATAAAACACTGACAGACTATTCCCCTTAACTGCTGTGGTTGTAAGCATGCACTGCTATAACATATAATTACATTGCATTGTGTAAGTAGAACACCAACTATGGTAGCGAGAGGCACATCTTTTGATGTATAATGACATTCAAGATATTCTCTAGTACTCAGCTGATAAACAGCTTCAAGAGTTGGGGTCTACAGAGTTGCTTGTTTGATTTTAAATTTGTAAGATTGGCACATGATCTCCTTTGAATGCACTGTTCTGATGTGATCCATTTATCTAATGTAATTAACAGTACATGCTGAATGTACAATTAAGCTTGAAACTGTCAATGTCAGGCTGTTAAAAAAGGGATGATAAAAATGAGAAGAGGAACTGCTGTTTTATAATAAGCATCTGTGTTGCTTTTAAATCAAGAAGAAAAAAATCTGGATTTCAATATATTGCTGTCTTCGTTGCCAGTATAATTCAATAAATATGTTAATTAGCTGATCTAAACAGCTAAGAGAGTTGAGATTTTTCTGTGTCATTTGTTTTTGTCAATTCTGTTTTTCAGAAGATTTCCTGTTTTGTTTACGTTGGACATTGAGCTTGCTTCTAGTAACAGAAAATGTTATTAAATTGTAATATAGAGGCAACTTTTTGTATATTTTTTTTAAAAAAAAGGATTTTCTATATTTTTGCGTATGTTATATTGGCCTTCAAGAAATATCAAATTGGCAAAGAACAAATTTCTGTCTCTACCACTATCCCCTTTCCTACTGTGGGAGATTCTTCATAGGAAAACGTAAAAATCTTAAAAAACAACAACAACAACAAAATACACAGACACAAGCAAAGTATAGCATACCTGAGAATTTCAGAGGGGAGAGTTCTTCCTGACGAATAACTATATTTGTATGAAACTTGATTTATAGCTCTAGTATATTAATTAAGATAACTGCACATGCTATCTGAATCAATTATTTTCTTAAAAGCAATTTGCCTCAATACTTGTTCTTTTTATAAGTGTTTTCTTGTTTTTTGTACTAGGAGCTGTACTATTTTCTAACTGCTAGAGGCATAACGCAGATTTTAAAATATCCCCAAACACTGCAACATAGGAAAAACATAAAAAATAATGCTAGCAACATTAATAGTCATCAAGATCATGGTTCTAGATATGAAAAATCTGTAGCTATGGTAAGTATGATGAGATACATACTTGGGGGTATGCAGAACTGGCAAACTGCTATCTGTCTTGACTTTGCCTCAGATGCAGTATTTTGAAAATGACTGAGTGGTGATTTGCATGGTATTGCTGAGTGAATAGGTCCGAACATCTGTATTGTGAAGCACAATATACTTTCTAGTGCATCTGCTTTATTAGCTTCTTATTTTTGCATTTGTTTGGTGACATACTTCGCTACTGTTTCTCCGGGCCTCCTCCATCTTTCTCCTTCCTTAATTTTTCTCATGATTCTTCTAAATTATAGGGATGAGTTGGTGAAATATAATATAATCACCACACTACGTATTATTTTTCCTTGTGCACTGCTAATTGCTGCTACTCAATGTATTTATTATTGAAATATATTTGTAATTAATTTTCTGGAAACAAAAAGTTTCATAATAGAGGCAGAGAAGCAGATAAACAGAATGTACATTATTTGCAGAATTAATGTGTTTCACTAGAAGTCACAATTGATAAGTGTAGCTGTAGATTTACAAAGTGCCTTGCATCTGGCAGTTGGAAGTTTTGAAGAGAGGCCACCAGACTGTCAGTTGACAGCTGTAACGTTTCAGTTCCTGCAGTCTGTGCGTAGTGTTTCTTTGAACCCAAATGCTACATTATCCATTACACCTCGCTTAATTTTTGTCAATGATACCAATTAGCTTTGAATGGAAGTATTTCTTAAAGCCTTTAAATATTTTCTCTTGTTTGTATCCATTATTATAAGTACTATACGCTTAATTATATTGGAACAAATTCTGATCTCAGTTACCCTGGTATAACTTAGGCTTCCATGATCTGTCTGTATGCAAATTTGATACATAAATGTACACAGTATAAATAATTATTTAATATTTATCCATATTGTTGTAAACAAATATGTCAAAATATTTATCAATTGTCAATAGAAAAATGAAAACAGAACAAATTCTGACAAGCTCTTATTTATTCATATTTTGAGTTATCTCGTTGATTTCTGAGTGGATTTCAATTTTTCTCTTTGGTTCCAGATTAAATGAATTTTTTGCAAAGATATATTACATGTAAAGACTATGTAACATACCGTAATTTATTAATCAGGAAAAATAATCTTTTTTTTTTGGAAAGTTTGGTATAACATCAGAAATGTAGAGAGTAATATTGTTTAAAGACCTAACTTTATAAGTTTTCACTTTAATTTGAAACCCAATACACTCCAATATGGTTATCTCATATGCCCTACAGAGATTTTGATGCCTGCCAATGATGCCAAGATTCATTCACCAGGATGTATCATAATGTGAATCCATTTCCTGAAATGGATGTGCTGAGGTTCACTAACTAAGAGGGGGATCTGTATTATACATGTGGAAACTCAAAAGTCCATATTTCCCCATAAGAATCCATAACTGCTTATTATTCTACATTTGTTTGAAGGAATTGTCATCATGTCCTGTATTGCATTGAATCTCCAATGCTGAAACCAATGGATCCTGTCAAGCCAAGAAGGAACATTTGATACATAAGCGTAGAGCATCCAATGATTCAGTTGTAGCAGATACTCCTTTCTTGGAAGTGGTTTAAAAATTAACTGATAAGAATTGGCTGTACTATAGCTCACACCCACTCATTTTTCTTTAGCAGCAGAGCAGGGGAGTTTTTTTAAGAATAAAAAAAGTCTGAAAATTATTTGAATGCACTAAAATAACTGTACTTAAGTACATCCTGCCTAATGATTTGACATTAACAGTATTCTTAGTCAGTTGAAATAGAAATGCCTTCAACCTTTTAGGAAAAGCAAGAACAAATTACAGCCAAATTTTCATTTCACAAGTCGTCTTCATCCAGGATAAGCCAAGGTCAATTTGTCATCCTATTTCCATAATGTTATTCTGCGGTATACTTGCATTATTATTAGAGCTGTGCTCTCCTTCATATTAGTTTTATAAATGGCTATGTTAATGTCTTTTTGCAGACAAAACCACCTTTTGTTAATATCCCAATGGATTTCTTAAGGATTAAAATATACATTTTAAGCAGCTATTGGTTCTATTTTTTCTCCTATTGATGATTAGCCCTTGTCACCTAACTTAAAGTGGCATTGTTCCAGTTTAGCTGGAAACTGAAGCAGTTTGTGAGATGATGTGTTGAAAGATTGGCTTGACTGTCAGAAAAAAGCAATAGTTAGAAGTAGCAAATTCTAAGAATCTTTGTAAAATGTAGTAATATCATGGAATAATTAAAGCAGTGCTCCTCTAAAGAAATAGCCAGGAAATAGTCTTTTGTTAAGAGATGAAATTATAAAATGGCACATGTGTTCAGTAGATCAGAGCAATTTCCTTTGTTTTTTATTATGGTGTTAATGGTGGGAAAGTGCTGTTTGCGGATCAACTGTAGGTACAGCTGTTGCCCTTAAAATCTTGCCAGTTTTGTCATGGATAATTAGATATTTATTTCAGTATTTGTAGTATTCCCTATATATTAATCTAAGGTAAAAATGGTAGGCCATACCACATCTCCAGGCTCGATAATAAAGGTTACTATTTGTTTATAACAAAAGGTGATTAAATTACTGAACTCAGTTTTAAAACTACACCATTGGTTAACGCTGAGGCAGTCTGCTCTGAGAAAAAAGGGTTAGAATATAATAATATATATAGGCTACGTCTAAACTTGGAACTGAGGATGTGATGCGCAGCTCAAGTAGACGTACTTGTGCTAGTTTTCATCAAGCTAGCATGCTAAAAATAGCACTGTAGCTGTGGTAGCATGGGCAGTGGTGAGTGGTGGCATGACTAGCTGCCCTGAGTACAAACTTGCCCGGACCCCGTGGGTATGACTCTGGGCAGCTTGTCCATGCCATTGCTTGCCACTGCCCATGTCATTGCAGTGACACTACTATTTTTAGCATGCTAACTTCTGAGAGCTAGTATGAGTATGGCTACTTGAACTGGAAATCCCCCCCCCCCAAACTTCAAAGGTAGATGTAGCCATAAGCACTCGCCCTGACTATCCTAAGGAAGATCTGGTGCTGGTGCTGCAGTCAGATTCTGCCAGCAAGCCTTGCCATATGGGCAAGGTAATAAAGCTCCTCTCATACTGGATGGGCGTCTGATACTTGTAACCTGGCCAGTCCTTTCATCATTTTCCTGCCTGGGTCAGGGTAAGGCTGAGTTCTGCTCTGGTCTTTGTCACCCTGGGGCGGGGTTAGTAATAATATTTTACACTTATCTAGCCTGTATTGTCTGAAGATCTCATTGTTTTAGTGCTTTAGAAACATTTATGCTTCCCAGTTATCCCACACAGAGGCCACGTAGCAGGTTAGTGGCAGACCCTGGATTAAAATCGCCTGATGCCCAGTTCTATACCTAATCCTCTTAATCCCACTGCTGGGACTGGTTTACACATGCTGCAAAACCTGTGGTGACAGGGACTTCAGGTTGAGAAGGGCCCTCACAAGAAGGTAGAGTTATGCAAGTAGAAATTTTGTGTAGGCAGCTGCTGGCTTCTTTTTAGAAGGAAGGAGCAGGCTATGGATGCTATCTCTGTAACAGGATGGAAAAGTTTCAGAGTAACAGCCGTGTTAGTCTGTATCCGCAAAAAGAAGAACAGGAGTACTTGTGGCACCTTAGAGACTAACAAATTTATTAGAGCATAAGCTTTCGTGGACTACAGCCGAAGAAGTGGGCTGTAGTCCACGAAAGCTTATGCTCTAATAAATTTGTTAGTCTCTAAGGTGCCACAAGTACTCCTGTTAGGATGGAAAAGGAAAGGCGAAACAGAGCAGGTCAGGTTCCATTTCAGAATAGACTCGAAGGCCAACATTTTTCACAGTGTAGGACTGAGGAGTAATGAGCAGAGCAGACAGAGAGGTGCTGCCCCTTTCAAAGGAAAGGAGAGGGAGAATGAATAGTACAGGGCTCAAGTGGGGAGGAGATACTAAGAGGCTGTGTATACCTAGGCAATGGGAACACCAGGAAAGGAGTCCTGCAAAGAGGTTGGGGGGAGGAGGGCAAAATTGACCATCTTGAAGGGAAGAAAAATTTAGAGGGTAGAGAGTGGGACAAATTGATAGGTTGTGTTTTCTGGTGGCCAGAATTGAGGAGTTGTTGTTGTTGTTTTAAGGGGCAGAACTAATTGTTTGGATTTTGGGACAGAATTGATTTATACTGGGAGAATGAAATTTATTTGGGAGGAAAGGAACTAATTTATTTGGTGGGAGCAGGGCTGATTTATTTGTGGGGTGAGCGGAAGTGAAAATGTCCCAGTGGAATTAAATATGTATGTATTTGGGGTGTGGGAGCACTGGCATTTTTTACTGAGACTTACAAATAGATGTCTGGTTCTTTCAAGCCTTGTTCTTCCTCAAGACCATGTAAGGAGTGAGCAAGCAAGTTGTGCCTCACGAACAGTGAAGAATCAAAAAATGCCAGCCAGTTGGGCAAACATTTCTGGATTTATTAGTAAATTTTTTGCCCAATCAGCAGTCATTTTTCAGTTTGCTGAAAATTGAAAAAATTCTGATTTTCATTTTTTTAATGAAAATTTGAAAAATATAATTGACAGCTAGCCTTTCCCACAGAAATTTGATTCAGCAAATTTGTCTTTCTCCCTTTGTAGGACTTTTTGAAGGAAAAATTTAAACTAGCTCTAATTAGCATCTGTCATCGAAAAATTAAAAATGCCCATGAGCTATAAACTAGAGTCTTTAAAAGTAACACTGCTGCTTAAACCACTGCACATTGTTGTTGTTGCTTTGTTATTATGGTAGTCCCTAGAAGCCTGTGAGCCTGGACCAAATTATGTTGGGGTCGGTATGAACACAGAACAAAAAGATAGTCCCTGCCCTAAAGAACTTACAGTCTAAGTAATAACATTTACTGGAGTTTTGGTAGTGAGAGATGTATTTTTCTTTTAGTTCTTTTTTTTTTCATCTGAAACAAACAGATGATTAAATTGTGATTATGGTACATTGTAAAAAGGTTTTAAAAGCCAGAGCTTCAGTATCTAGTGGCCAGGTTTTAAATAAGATGGGTGTTTGTTCGTTTGTGGCATTCAAGGCCATATATACAAACAGCGTTGTGGAGTGTTCAGTTATTTGTTTTAGAGTGTAAATCCTGATGTTCGGGACACTGAACTGAAATTATGTACACACTAAAGGTAACTAAGTATGGGTATATACAGCGCTGTCTTGTACTCTGCACTTGTAACTATGCGTCCAAACGGAATGAAAATGGTGAAGTTGTTTTCCTGATAGCTGCACAGCACACTCTTTTCCTTGGGAACTGGAAATAGATGTAATAGATGCAAGCCTTGTGTACAAGTTAATATGTTTATGAACTGGGCTCTTATAACAAAAATTAGTGCTTAGTTGGACCTGCTTTTCCCTGAGAATCGCTTTCCAAGTGCCCATATTTAATTCTGGGTTTGTGATTTCTGTGTGATCAGGGTGTCAAGTCTGCACCCTATCATGCTGGAACTTGAACCAGGGACGTCGGTTTAGTATCAGCATGACTGCCTTTCTCTTTTTGTCCTTTTCTTTCTTTTACCAAATGTCAAGTCATAATTTACAATAAGGAATTATTAAAAGTGAAACTTCCCTCGGGATTTTAATTCACGACATCATAAGATAGTGGTCCTCAAACTTATTTGATCGCACTCCCCCTTCTTTGTGTCAGTAATAGTTTGCATCTCCCCCACCCCCTGCCCGCCACACAAGTGCATACATGAATGATAAAAAAATCAACAGGCAACTCTCACTAAATATTAAAACCAGTAAGGCATTGATTCAAACGGTGCCAACAACCCATTGTTATAAGAGCAAAAGCAAAACTGTGATTGTGGTAGATGCTTACAATTAAATGTGCACCCCATATGTAGCAAATGGATTAACGTACAGATGGCAATGATTTTGTATAATGCTATGCAAGTGTAACAGAAAACTGTCATAATGCACAGTGCCATCTAGAGTCAAATGCACAGCACCACCTGAGAACCTGATATGTCTGGAAGAATCAGCGTTGCTAGTTATTCATTGCTGTGGGTAAAATGTGCGCAGTACGTTTCCCCCCCCCAAGCATCTAACGCCCCCTCAAGGCGTCCCGCTCCCCAGTTTGAGAACCTCTGCCATAAGATATATTCTGGTCCTAAGGAGCAGTGTGGTTTAGTAGTTGGGAATGGGGCACTCGGCTCTGACACAGACTCCCACTATTGTCTGTGGCAAGGCATGTAGGTTAACATTTTCAAACATGGGTGTATAAAGCTGGGCACCTGGATTCATATTTAAGCACTTAAATAAAAAATTCCCTTTTTTCAGACCTTCTAAGTGTCCTCCGCTCGAACTGGAGTCAATGATAACTATGGATTATCAACACCTGTAAAAGTAAGGGCATCTTTATTTAGGTGCCTGAATATGGATTGACTGTAAGTGTCTATCCTTAGGGCCTGACTTTCAGGGATGCTGAGCGCCCACAGCCTCTCAATGGTGGTGATAAGACCTACCTCAAGGAGGTGTTGTGAGGACTAATTAGATAATGTTTAGAAGTGTTTTGAACAACCCACTATCCTAAACTCAAGAAATGTAGTAGATGGCAGGGAGCCAACATTTTTTTAGCTGAACTGGGCCAATACTTTGGAGACTTTCCCAGTATTGTACTACATTTTTTCTAAACATCTCCAAGGGTTTGGGGGCTTCTTGAGCACATACGCTGTCGATTAGTTAACTTACTTTATATTAAAAACTGTCAAAGAAAGGAAAGCAATTTCATAAGGTTCTTAAATTAATGAGAGTCTGGTTGCACATTGGTTGCTTTTTTTAGGCATCTGGGCCTTAGTGCAGGCTGCCATTCTTAATCATATTTTAATTTTCAAATAAATTGCTTTCATTATCCTTTCATTTACACTACCATGTGTGCATTACTGCTCATTAATGTTTGTCATCTACTTTGCTGAGGCACTGGGTTTTTAAATAACCATAGTTGCAATGCCGTAATTAAAAATTATCCATATTGGTTTTATAGATGTTATTCTGAAGGCTTCAAAAAGACAAACCCAGAGTATTGTTAAATCAGTACATTAAATATATGGATGCTGCTTTACATAAGTGTTTTGCTAGTATGTAAAAAGGGAGCATTTCTAATGTGCTACTAGAGTAGCTAACCTAATGACAGATCCAAATTATTTTTCATCAGAATGTTAAACTGTGTTTCTCAGTCATTACTGACAGTTCTGTTGGTCTCAAGTTTTTAAATAAAACCTAGTATGTCTTCATAACTATGATTTGTATCTTAGCGTTAAACCCTCCCCCCCCCCGAACAAATAACTTTATTTTCCCTTGTCCCAATTTTTCCACTGAGTAATATCAATTTTGTAGAGTTGAGTTCCCCTCCCAGTCCTTGAAAGTCTTTTGTGTGTGTGATAATTTAAACAACACAAGAGAGTTCAGAAAATATTACTGGTTTAGCTCTGAACCCCTATGGAGGAGGAAAAACAGATAAAACCAAAACAGTGACAGTGAACTCTGCCCATAATCCCTTTAGGCCTAGAAGTTCTGCTCAGATTGTACATCATAACAGATGAATGTCTCTAAATCATAGGGGAACCCAACCTAAAGTATAAATTTCACTTCGTACGTACCTAGATTGTTTCTAATATATGCAGCTACTCATGTGAATTCATCAAAGGTTTTTGATGTCATGTCATCATGAAAGACTTACGGTGCCATAAAATGTGATGGGCCCACTTTTCAAAGTTAGGTGCCTGCATGTATTGCATTGCATGTTTGCATTTGCCAAACTATGGTGCACAAATATAAAGATGTACACCTGTGATTTAATATCTGTTCACCCATGTCATCACTAATGGGCTTTATGCACACAAACGTTCCTGATTTGCATGCACATATCATGTATGTTTGTGCCTATGTAAGCTGCATGAACTATATGCACTAAACTTTGAAATCCCCTTAAGGATCAATTTGCAAATGTGCAAATTAATATCATGAATATTTCTGGTACTATGTGAGTGCAAAGGAACAATGATGCTTTTTCTGAAAAGTTTATTTGAATGGATTGTTGAATAAGATACTCATTATGTACTGTGGATGAGGGATTTTTTTTCATGCTGTAATAGTTTTAGAAGTATCTTCATTGTAGATGATGGAACTCATCCCATTTCCACAGTGCCTGGCTCCAAATGAAAACATTAAATATGTTTCACCCTTTTCAATGAACAATAATTTCCCCCTAATAAACCCTGTCATCTCTCCATGACTAAGAACATAAAAACATAAAAATGGCCATATTGGGTCAAACTAGTTGTCCTTCTAGCCCAGTATTCTGTCTTCCAACAGTGGCCAGTTCCAGATGCTTTACAGGCAATTAACAGAGCAGGGCAATTTATCGAGCAATCCATCCCGTCATCCACTCCTAGCTTCTGGCAGTCAGGCTTAGGGACACTCAGATCGTCGGGTTGCTTCCCTGACCATCTTGGCTAATAGCCATTGATGGACCTAGCCTCTCATTAACTTATCTAATTCTTTTTTGAACCCAGTTATACACTTGGCCTTCACAACATCTCCCAGCAACAAGTACCACAGGTTGACTGTGCGTTGTATGAAGAAGTACTTCCTTTTGGTGAAATCTATCCCTTTCCTAATGGTTCCTAGCATTCTGTTAGCTTTTTTGACTGCTGCTGTACATTGAGCATATATTTTCAGAGAACTATTCTGAATGACTCCAAGATCTCTTTCTTGTGTGGTAATAGCTAATTTAGACCCCAACATTTTGTGTGTACAGTTGAGGTTATATTTTCCAGGGTGTATTACTTGGCATTTATCAGCACTGAATTTCACCTGCCGTTTTGTTGTCCAGTCACCCAGTTTTGTGCGATCCCTTTGGACTTAACTATCTTGAGTAATTTTCTATCGTCTGCAAACTTTGCCACCTCGCTGTTTATCCATTTTTCCAGATCATTTATGAATATGTTGAACAGCACAGTACAGATCCTTGTGGGACCCTGCTTTCTCCATTGTGAAAACTGACCATTTATTCCTATCTTTTGTTTCCTATCATTTAACCAGTTACTGATCCATGAGAAGACTTTCCCTCTTATACTTTGAGGTGGTGAGGAACTTTGTCAAAGACTTTCTGAAAGTCCAAGTAGACTATATCTACTGGATCACCTGTGTCCACATGTTTGCTGACACTCTCAAATAATTCTAATAGTTTGGTGAGACATGATTTCCCTTTACAAAAGCTGTGTTGACTCTTCCCCAACACATCGTGTTCATCTATCTGAATGATAATTCTACCTCTGGAGTCTTTTTAAAAAACAGAAGTTAGTAGTGCTGCAGTTTCATATTTGAGTTCCTTCAGAACTTTTGGGTGAATACTATCTGGTCCTGGAGACTTATTACTGTTTAATTTATCAGTTTGTTACAAAACCTCCTCTACTGACGCCTCAAACTGGGACAGTTCCTCAGATTTGTTATGATTAAGATCATAGCACAGTTGTCTGAGAGGAAGAAACAGAAGAAAGGAAGGAACAAAGACAATCACTGTTCCGTAATGTAGCTTGTCTATTTAAAAAAAAAATTAAATATTTGCATAGAAGCCTGGTGAATGGTTTGGCTGGAATGTATAGTTTTGTAAAGATGAATTCACATGCTATTGACATGCTCCCATTTAAAGCAGTACAAATTCTACTCAATTAGTTCATTGACATTTTCCAGGTTGCCACCCAAATTAATTTTTAGATGGACATCTATATGTCGGTGCAGTGTCTAAAATGTTAAAACTATACTGCTGATCCCATTTATTTTTATTATTTTAAAAAGTTTTGTTTTGAAATCAATTACCAAATGTAATCTTTATAAATTTGCAGATTTATGTATTATTTGAGAGGAGACAAACATCTTTGTGGTCTAAGTTTGAGCCATCTCTTACATTGGTTTATTTTCTCTAACTTATTAAAATGAAATATTTGTTTTTTTCTCTTTTAAATATTTGTTGGTTGAAAAGTCAAGCAAGGTCAAAAATTAATAGTTGAAATGGCACTAAGGTTTAGTTGCAAAGAGTTTACAATTTGCTCTTTGTTAAGGCCATTTCCATTCACTAAAGCCTTTGGACCGTATGCACCCTGAGGTGTTAGTTCCCTAAAAATCATGCTTTGTGAGTTAAATCCAAAATATTAGCTTTCTTTTTTTGTTACAGCTAATTGTCTTGCTTTATTCAAAATTTCTCCATCCTCAAAAGCATACAAATAGATAAACTTATCATTGGATTGTGACTGAATAATGTGACACTGTTTAGTTGTGTTTGCAGTCTTTGGGTTGCACTCTTCTCTTCTTAGTTTATGTGCAATGTGCCTCAGGTCCGCTGGTTGGATCATTAACTTTCCTGCCCCAAGCCGAGTACTGATGGGGAGCGTGACATGAACACTGATCCCTGATAAAGTTTACATTTGGATTCAGATGTGGATCACACAAAATACTCACATCGGACTCCAAACCTAAACTTTATCAGGAAGATGGAGAATTCCAGGAAAATTAAATTCATTGGAGGAATATAGCTTCTATGTAATGAGCATATCTAAGTCTACAGAAAATATTTTGTTATATCATTCAGGGGGTTATTTCAAGATGGACATTGTGACAATTCAGGCATTCTGACACTGATGCTTGAAGAGTCAAGGTGGATATTTGAGATATTGTTGTAACATTGCAAAGAGAATAACAGTTAGGAACCATCATATTTAGAGACAGGCTTAGACTGAAGGCTTGATTTTCAGAGATGGACGTGTGTTCTGAAAATCTAATCTTTCATGTACAATCAAAGCAGCACTGAAGGAGGCAGCATGAGATTTCCATGTACCTAACATGATGCCTGAATGGAGAAAAAAGCTAATACAAAGAGTATCAATATTTGAATTGTAAATCAGAATCTCTCTGTGTTTGTGTGGGAAAGAGAGATGAAATTGTGAATGGAAGTTAATATTTCAAATTTTGCATGAATCATCATCTTATGGTCACACATAAAATGGCTGTCAAGATTTCAAGGATTTTCCACCTGCTGTGAGAGAGCATCTTTCAACCCACTGAATCTGCTTGCAATAGCTTAAGAATAACTGGTGAATATCTGGTTTTAGGTTGTGTAATAGGGAAGTCAGAAACAGTTGCCTTTCTCTATGACAGTTATCAGTGATGTCAGTGAATTGCTAAGCACTTGCCAAAAAGCATTAAAAATCTTGTTTATGTGGATATATATATATATATTTGTTTTGTGGTATTTAAATGAGCAGAGCAGAAAATGATAGATGATTTTTTTAAGCAACAGTCACAGTCCAGATAAGGCGATGGCTAAAAGACTTCTTTTCGTCATCCCACATAATGTGCCATTTTCATTTTGTGCTGCTTATAACCCTGAGTGTCACAGCTTTCTATTCTTGTCTGAATAGTCAATGAAACATTATGAAGCAGATAAGAGAAGCTGGCCCCTGTTACTTGGCAACGGCTGTTGAGCAGAGCTGAGTGTTGTTGATTGAGGAGATTAGCTGCCATAGATAAAACTCCTTCCCTTTTTGTTTTGCTGCCCTACTGCTCTCTTTCTACCCATAACAAGTTGCACCAAATATGACCGCAGTTTGTGGTTTAGGTAGAACATGAACTTTGCAGCAAATGAAGTTTGTACAAAAGATTTAGAATAGTGCCTTTAAAATATTTAAATTTACTAAAATGTGTGCAATGTTTTTAGGCTTTCATTCCCTGGCGTCAGTGTGAACATGTTGATTTGGGAGAAAGATGCTCCAGATATTGTGATGGAAAGGGGGTGTCTTGCCTACATTGCTCTTTTACAAACACTGAAAGCAGGAAGCAAATATTTTTAACACATGGCTGTGATTCTCCATGCTGTCCACTAAAGGGCAAAATGAAGGATGTCTTAAAATGAATGCAAATGCTAAATATGCATAAAATAGATTAAAAGGGAGAAAAAACATCATTGTGGTTGTTGCTTTGGGAGAAAATGTTACTTCAGGTTAAATCAATAGAGGTGTGTTAACTTGAGGTGGTTGGCAGTGTAGGTACTTACATAAGGCAAGTCACCAAGAGAAATCAGGCCTATAAAACCTTTAGGGTTACCATACATCCGGATTTTCCCGGACATGTCTGGCTTTTTGGGCCTCAAATCCCCGTCCGGGGGGAAATCCCAAAAAGCCGAACATGTCCGGGAAAATAGGGACATGCGGGGCCAGGGGTGCTGGGCCGGGGGCCGGGCCGGGCCCGGCTGTGCGGGGCTGGGGGTGCTGGGCTGGGGGCCGGGGCCAGGCTGGCGGTGCTGGGCTGGGGGACGGCGGTGCTGGGCCGGGGGCCGGGCTGGCAGTGCTGGGCCGGGGCCGGGGGCCGGCGGTGCTAGGCCGGGGGGCTGGCGATGCCGGGCCGGGGGCCAGGGCCCGGGGCCGGGCCGGCGGTGCTGGGCCGGGCCGGGGGTGCTCGGCCGGGGGCTGGCCCGGGGCCGGCACCCCAGGGCCCGAGCCGAGCCAGGCTGGAGACGCCGGGGCCGGGGCTGGGCCGGAGGGAGCCGCTCGGTTGGGGGAGCCAGACTGGGCCGTGTCCCCCTGATTACCTGCTTCCTGCTTCAGGCTTCCCGCGAATCAAATGTTCTCGGGAAGCAGGGGAGGGGGCGGAGTTGGGGTGGGGACTTTGGGGAAGGGGTGGAGTTGGGGCGGCGGCGGGGGGCGGGGCCCCGTGGAGTGTCCTCTTTTTGGACACTCAAAATATGGTAACCCTAAAAACCTTGGCTTTGGGAAAGATGATGATGAATAGATGTGAAAATCATTCAAAAATTTCTAATTTTAATCTCTTAAAGTTATATTTTATGGGAGAAATACTTTGTCAACTAACATAAATCACAACTAAAATGTAATTACGCATGTATTTTGTCACATTAGTTTTTCCCTCCTCAGAATGTTCATTCCTTGTTTATTTATGAAATAGTGCTTTATTATTTTTGTTTTCATTAGTATTTGTACAGTTTTTTTTAAATATTCACCTCTGGTGAAATCTTTTGTCTAGCCCTGATAGATGAACTCTGATAGCTTCACTTTTGCAGTATTTCTACTTGCCTCATCCAGAATAAAAGACAGACAACTTTGTGGGAAAGAAAGGTAAAATAAACTTGACTAGTCTAGCAAGTAAGGGTATGGCAAGGTACTGGTAAAGGAAGGAAATTATTATGTAGTGTAATCACCCATAGGACTAGAACCTCGGACAATGGGGTTGTGCGATGCTGACAGTTCCATATTGCCATTAGAAACTTAGGCTGGGAGTCTGCTGGAGGACCCTATGAAGCTAAGCACTGCAAAAGTACAGCAGCCTCCCACCCAGCTCATGCTGGTATGTAAACCAGGAAGCCATCATGAGGAGCTGTTTGAGAATGATGCAGACCACCTGCTTGCTTCTGCTCCAGACCTTGCTTGCTGTGGGCCCTAGACTCCAGCTTCTGATCCTGGTTTATCCCAGACTCTGTTTGCCTGCTGTCTGTAAACTGGTGACTGATCCTGACTCCATGGTATCCTGACCCAGCTTGAAACCACCCCCTACTTGATTCCTTACTAGAACTTGGTTACTCACCGGTGCACACTGTTTGCCTATGGCCCAGCCTTGACAGGTTGATGCACTCAACAGAAGTGGTCATCATGCTGTAATCCAAGAGAATAGTTGTCTGTCTAATATATTTATCTAGAAAGGCCCTAATTCAGCAAAATATTTAAACATATGCCTAACTTAAAGAATTTGAAAAATCCAATAGAAACATTAGCGTGTAAGATCCTCAGGCAGAAAACTTTCTCCTTATTTTAATTGCTGTAAGGCCTAGAGGCTGCAGCCCCCTTGTACTAGGCATGGTACAAACATATAACAAAGAGATAGTCCCTGTCCCTAAGAGTTTACAGTCTAAAGTAGTAGGGTTGCCAACTTTCTAACTGCACAAAACCGAACATCCTAGCCCCACCCCCTTCCATGAGGCCACGCCCCAGCCCTGCCCCTTCCCCGAGGCTCCACCTCCCCTCAGTGCATTCTCCCTCCCTCCATGGTGGCTCGCTCTCCCCCACCCTCACTCACTTTCACTGAGCTGGGGCAGGGGGTTGGGGTGCAGGAGGGGGTGAGGGCTGTAACTGGGGGTGCGGGCTCCAGGGTGGGGCTGGAGATGAGTGGTTTGGAGTGCAGGAGGGGGCTCAAGGCTTTGGGGTGGGCCAAGGGATTCAGAATGTGGGAGGGGGTTGCGGGTTGAGGCAGGGGGTTGGGGTGTGGGAGGGGATGAGGACTCTGGGCTGGGGGTGCGGGCTCTGGGGTGGGACTGGGGATGAGGGGTTTGGGGTGCAGGGGGGGGCTCAGGGCTGGGGGTTGAGATGCGGGGGGGGGTGTATGAGGGCTCCGGCTGGGAGTGTAGGCTCTGGGGTGGGGCTGGGGAAGAAGGGTTTGGGATGCAGGAGTGAGCTTTGGGTTTTTGGGGGGGTGAGGGGTTGGGGTGAGGGGTTGGGGCACGAGCTTACCTTGGGCAGCTCCTGGTCAGTGGTGCAGCGGAGCTCAGGCAGGCTCCCTGCCTGTCCTTGTACCTCGCTGCGCTCCAGAAGTGGGCAGCAGATCCGGCTCCTAGGTAGGGGGGCCAGGAGGCTCCGCATGCTGCTCTTGCCCGCAGGCACCGCCCCCCAGCTCCCATTGGCAACGGGAACAGTTCCCGGCCAATGGGAGTGCGGAGCTGGCACTTGGGTTGGGGCAGGGCCAGCGCTTCCACTAGGCGACCCTAGGCAGTCGCCTAGGGCGGCAGGATTTGGGGGGTGGCATTTTGCTACCCTCGGCAGAAATTCGGTGGCAGGGGGTCCTTCCGCTCCAGTCTTCGATGGAAATTCGGCGGCGGGTCCTTCACTTGCTCCGGGACCCGCCGCCGAAGTGCCCCGAAAACACGGAGCAGAAGGACCCCCGCTGCTGAAGACCTCAGGCCCCCTGAATGCTCAGAGGAGGAGCGCTGCCGTCTAGGGCAGCAAAAACCCTGACACCGCTCCTGCGTTGGGGGCAGCGTGCAGAGCCCCGTGGCCCCCCATCTAGGAGCCAGACCTGCTGGCTGCTTCCAGGGAGCAGCGTGGTGCCAGGACAGGTAGGGACTAGCTTGCCTTAGTCCCACAGCACCGCCAACCAGACTTTTAATGGCCTGGTCGACGATGCTGACTGGAGCCACCAGGGTCTGTTTTCAGCCGGGTTTTCTGGGCAAAAACTGGACACCTGGCAACCTTATACAGTTGGATACACATTTTTCTGTAGGTTATTTTTTGTGTGGCCCCAAACTCAAAGCTGGACAAATGGAACCTACATTTTGATAGTAACTCCCCAAATCCAAATCGTCAGAGGGGTTGTGCAGCTTGTTGCCTTGGCTGGACTGATGCACAGACCCGACAGAGTGCTGTCTCCAGCTGCAGATCTTCAAGTGCGCCCATGCAAGCAAGTGTCTAGGACTCTGAAATCCAGAGATGTGGACACTCCGGGGTAGGGTAAATGGTGGCAATGTAAATGCCAGTTACATAAGATTGATTTATTACTGTATAAGACTTTTAAATAAATCTTAAATTGATTACTATAGTCTATGTGTCTACATTATAACAAGTATCCTGTGAAGTAAAAGGTTGCACGCTTTCTGGGGAGACACCACAAGTTAATAGGTTAAGAGTTTAAGGCCAGAAAGGACCATTAGATCATCTAATACGACGTTCTGTTCATCACAGACATTTCTCCCAGATACCACTGTATTGAGCCCAATTATGTGTGGATGGCTAAAGGATATCTTCTGGAAAGGCATCCAGTCTTGATTTGAAGACATCAAGATATGAAGAATCCACTATTTCCTTTGGTAGTTCATTCCAATGTTTAATCACCATCACTGTTTAAAAAAAGAAGGGTGATGTTTTTCCAATTTGAATTTGTCTGGCTTCAGCTTTTAGCCATTGGTTCTTGTTTTGCTTTTCGCTGCTAGATTAAAGAGTCCTTTGGTACCCAGTATTTTCTCCCTGTGGAGGTACTTATAACTGAAATCAAGTCACCTTTCAGTCTTCTTTTTGATAAGCCAAACAGATTTTAAAGTCTCTCACTGAAAGGCATTTTCTTTAGTCCTCGAATCATTTTCTGTGGCTTTTTAATTTTTCAACTTCCTTTTTAAAATGTGAACATTAGAAATGTATGAAGTATTCCAGTATTGGGCTTACCAATGCCATATGCAGAGGTAAAATCACCTCTCTACTTCTATTTGCATCCAAGGATCTCATTAACCCTTTTTCCCACAGCATCATGCTGGGAACTCATGCTGAGTTGCTTGTTCACAGTGACTTCTAGTTCCTTATCAGGGTCACTGCTTTCCAGGATAGTCTCCCATTCTGTAGGTATGGCCTGCATTCCTTGTTCCTTGATGTATAACTTTGCATTTGGCTGTATTAAAACTCAGTTTGTTTGAAAGGGCCCAGTTGACCAAGTGACCCAGATTCCTTTGTATGATTGCCTTGTCCTCACCTTTGTTACCACTCTACCAATATTGAGAACACAATAAATGTTCTAGGCCTGGGTTATCAGCTGTGCCAGAACACTGCTGTAAGACACCTTTGCATTCTTCTTTTCCCTGTGGCTGCCAGGGAGTGATGTAGCCCTGATCTAAGTTAAAGCAGGCTCTGGTCTGCTCCAACCTATGTCAGCTTCTAATAGCTCCCTAAAAAAAAAAGAAAAAAAAAAGAGTATAAAAGGTTCTGCTGAAGAATGACTCAGGAGCAGAAGGTTTTGCAGATCAGTATTTCAATACAGTACATGGGCAGAACTATATGGAGAAATTTCATCTTGAACAGTACTTGTCTGAACTGTGTATGTCTCAAGCCACTTCTGGTAGCTCCGTAGTTTCCTAAGCAGTAAATGCACTAACATAGTTTTCAAAACTTATCAGCTGTCTGTAGATTGCTTCACGAGGCATTTTTCCGTGAAGACCTAGAAAGATCCAAGTTTGGCGGAAGTCAGAAGTGAAAGGAGTTTGCCACAAATATTAGATGCCACTTATGAGGGATGTGAAGGCAACATTCTTCAGGTTAGATTTAACATGAGGGGAACCTTCCTCTTGCATGTCCAGAATAATTATTTCTTGATATATGAGCTTTGGCTGTTGTGTGTGCTACAGTCACTGGTTTGTTTTTAATACCAAATGAAATAAATAATACTTCACATTCTTAAGCAAGTTATTTTTTACAGAGGTGTTTCTGCCCTGGGAATATAAACACAGTTTGATTACACAATGAAGGCCTTGCCAGCTCCAGTGTATTTCTTGGCACCAAAGCATTGGCACCAACCAAAAGTGTAAAGTGATTGAAGTACATTTCAGTGGTACTTGGAATAATTAGTGTACATAAATAAGCGTTATTAAATTTGCATCTTATTGCTTCCATAAATCCTTAGTCTGTGGTAACCCTCCACCTTGAGCTAACAGTTACCAGCACCTCTGTTAATAGAATTATAGCTAGTAGAGATGGATTAGTCACTATTCGTCATTCTCTAGTACTGTGTCTAGCCTAATTTAAATATTCTTAGAAATGGGGTTCCCATTACTCTCATGGGAGACTATTCCACACTTTCTGGAATCGATCTCACTGTCAAGAAGCTTGTTCAGATACTCAATTTTTTCATTTTTGTAAGAGCATCCCATTTCTCCTAGTAATATCATAAATAATTCATGTCCCACTTTTGTGTTTACACCCTTCAAACATTTGTAGACTGTATCATGCCCCTCCTTATTTTAAATCAAGTTAGTGTTAGCCAAGTTATACATATTTATCTCTTTTGACCTTTTCTCATGTCAGTCCATCCAGCCCCCTAAACTTCTTTCTTTCTTTCTTTCTTTCTTTCTTTCTTTCTTTCTTTCTTTCTTTCTTTCTTTCTTTCTTTCTTTCTTTCTTTCTTTCTTTCTTTCTCTCTGAACTCCCTCCAGTTTGTCTGTATCTTTCTGGTAATGAGATGCCCATAATTTAGCTCAATATACTCTTTCTCCCAGAAATAACTAGTATCTTCCACATCTCATTCTCATTTGTTTTTGCCAGCTGGTTACAGGTGCCTCAAACTTATGTCCATCTAGTATTGATCTATCCTGAAACTATAACTAGAAAAGGAAACATGCCATTTAGTCTTAGTCTTGCACTACCTGTACTAAATGTGCTATTACTGAAGACAGGCATAAGCCAGTTTCACTGTAAAGTAGCAATAAATCTCATATCTGAGTTTATAATATCTTTCCTGTAGTTTGGATAAGTTGGAGTCATTTTTTCCCATTTTGCTCTTATCCCTCACACAGTCCTGAAATTTGGGAGCAGTTGTCCATGTAAGTCCAAGTGTAAACCAACATAGTTTACTGTGAACAAGTGGTTTTGTTTGGAGAGTCGTTCAGTGAAAAAGACAGTAGCCCTAAGATCTAGTCACCATTGTGTGTGTTGTGTCTGGTCAGCCTACTCTTCTCTCATCTATTTTTTAAACTGCTGCTGTTTCTGATAAAGAAAATCTTTCTCACACAGAGATTTATGTTCCTTCTCTCCATCTGTTGCCCTGATTGAGAGATCCCAGCTTTTTACAATTGGTATTTGTCATTCCAGCTTTTTACAATTGATATTTGCCATGTACATAGTTCTTTAATCCCTTAAAAATCTCTCTTCAGTTAATTGAAGTTCTGTTTATATAATGTTATGGGACCTTGCAAACTGCTTATTAGCAGATTAGCGCAAACAGCACAGTCCCCAGAATGTCTGTCCTCCTGCTGCTGTTGCAGCTAAAATCAGTTCTTCTTTTAGAGGCAGGAAGAACACGCATGCATGATCTTCCTCAGGAGTTACTTCCTGAGGCAAGGATCCTTTGCATCTCAGCGGAGCCACACATTTTAGTGACTATCTTTGGCCAACACTCAGCACTACAATAGTGTTTATGTAATTGATAAATTGTATCATTCTCATGCCAGCATTCAGCTTTGAACGTCAGCATGGCTTACCAGTGTTGGGGATCTGGCATTCAGTAACACTTTAAATACTACTTTTGCCTCAGACAGCAGTAACTAGCTTATCAGAGAGAACACGTACTTGCTGATATTCTGGTTTCATTGCTGATCCTAGCTAATAGGTGGGTCAGCTGGGTATTTTTCATCATCCGGACTATTACTGGTGTGCTTGGATGCCATGAAGAAATAGAGAAGGATAATTATATTAAGAACAAAAATCTTTTGAATCAGGAGATGTCAGTCTTAGATATACATGTCTTAAAGACAGATCTGTCTATTTTTCACTCTACACAGTGTTATTAATACATTTGTAGCTTTTGGACATGACTATTGCCTTGACAAAGTCTGTTTCCTAATACTGTTTTTATGGATAATGGTGCCATGCTGTCATATTAATCAGACATGTGGCTGTTTATCATACTTCCTTATATACAAATTATTTGATTAATAAAGCACCTCAATTCCTCAGTTTGTCCATGTGTTGCTTACAGGTGAGCCTGAAATGGTTCATAGAAGTCCAGGGAGCTCTAAAGATACTGGATACCTACTTATCTATCAATGCGTTTTGTACTTCACTATCCTTATAGTACCAGGAATACTGACCTCTCAGGAACTGGACACTTTTAAACTCTTGTGTAAAGTCACTGTAGAGAGCTGTTGATTAATAGTATAGCCAAATGATTGACTACACTTGTGGTTTGTTATGAAAAATGTTCAAGACCAAATAACCAAACATAGCCAATTTTATTGCTAAAAATCAATAACAGTATAGTACAAGAAAGAAGAAGTTACTTCCATCTGAGAAGCTGTTCACACAGTCAGTTCACCTTAAAAGAAGATGTGCTTCCCAAAATATGCATTCAAACTTAGCTATATTTATACATTACCCAAGTCTAAAATCCATCAATCAGCTTTTTACCTTGTTTTTGTGGTTCCAATGTATATCCCTTATTTCTTGTTTTTGAACATAGCATGCCAAACCAGCTGGGCCACGAAGACTCTTCCTATCTTGTACTTATGTGTCTTGATTTTTAGAAGGTTTATATTTTCTACTGCCAAATGTTATGTTTAGTTTTGCAAGGTATTGTGCGATATAAATGTCCTGACATAAGTGGGCAAGAATGAACCTAATACAACTTAGCATAACTTTGTGCTGACATTGATATATACAGTAAGATAATATATATAATATTAATGTGACGTAATACACATTAATGTGGTGTGCAATATGTATAACATATATGCTGGCTAACAGAAGTTTTAGCTCTTTACCCCCAAAGCCATTCCTTTGCCATGTAATCTTTATGACTCTGAATTTGTGACATTTCCAGCAGCAATTTCAATGTGAATAGGAGCTGAACTAAGCCACTTGTGATGTTGGAAAGGAGAAAACAAATAAAATACCATTCAAAGTATAGACCAACCCCCCTCTCCCCAAAAAAGTTCTGGTTTGGAATATACTGGAGGGGTGGACATTTGTGGTATTTGAGGAATATGGCTTTTTCTCAGAGATTTAGGATTCTTTTTATGGTAGCATTATTTGCCTCAGTGATTCCTCTAAATCCATATATGTTTTTAACACAGAAAAAATATTTTTGGCTGTTATTGACCTTCTGTTATTGACTGTTTCTAAGGTGGGTGATTTTACTTTTATTGCAATACATTATGCCATTGATAGCAAAGTCAGATCCCTGTTAAATACTGTTTTAACAAACAAACATCACAATTAGCAATGTATACAACTTGTAGGAAGTCTTAGAAAAGCAGTCAGTGGGTGAATGGGCCACAGTTTTCTTCATACCATCCTCCTTTTTTCGATCAACCAACGTTGTCTCTTTCAACAAATATGAAGTTATCAGCAATATTGTACGTAGTTTTTTAATTTTAATTTTTTGGAAAATCACATAGCTACATTAAACACTGTTTCACAAGTCTGTCTACCATACACATTAGTGAAGGTTTGGATCTGAGTAAATGGATACCTATAGATGTCAGATAAAATGCCACATGTATCTCAAGTAGCTTAGTATACCAGCTATTCTGCAATATTCACCTACAAGCCTGATATCAGAATTGAGCCCTGGGGGTGAAGCTGTCCACTAGGTGCCACTCTTGCTGTTCAGAAATAGAAGTAAAACAGGACTATTGAGGCTGCACGAGGCTGAACCTAGAAAAAGCAGAGTAAAATGATAAACCAGTTTTAAAAGTTGAACATGGAAAGGTGCTCGTAGGAAGTCAGCATTCTCTGGAGAGCACTGTTTGTTAAAATTCTGCAGGTACGGCAGGCAGCTTTGGAGATTGTAATCACGAGTTATTCTGAAGAAGTATTGGTATGAGACTTTTAAGCATTTTCTTTTTCAAATCATGGTTTAAATTTTCAAAACATTGCCTGGGGGATACCAATGTAGAACCTATTATTGTTTAATCGGTGTTAGATGCACCTCTCTTGCGAAGTGTACTTAAAAATGGATGTACAAAATATGTTTTGTTCTCTATAGAACAAAATGTTTTTAATAAATGGAACATTATAAGAATGTTGTTTACTGTGTACCATGCTTGTAAATCTTAAATATGGACTGTCTTCTGAAATAAAAAGAAGGTTAATGTGCTGTTCTAGAAATCATAATTGAGTCCTTTTTAAAACAGCTTTGAAAACATGCTGTGACGGGTTGGATCACAGAAACCCCCTTGGGAGCTGCCACCCGATGTGCTAAGACTACCCCTGCTTCTGTTTTCCCTGCCAGCTCAGGACTCCAGCACCCTGTCTTGCTGAGCCAGACACTCCCGTCTGGCTCCAGACACAGACCCAGGGTCTGAATCACTTATCCCAAAGCTGCAAGTTTACCTGAAAACAGCTCGCAGTAGCGCGCTTGTCTTTAGCACTCAGATGCCCAACTCCCAATGGGGTCTAAACCCAGATAAATCCGTTTTACCCTGCATAAAGCTTATGCAGGGCAAACTCATAAATTGTTCGCCCTCTATAACACTGATAGAGAGATATGCACAGTTGTTTGCTCCCCCAGGTATTAATACATACTCTGAGTAAATTACTAAACAAAAAGTGATTTTATTAAATACAGACAGTAGGATTTAAGTGGTTCAAAGTAGTAACAGACAGAACAAAGTAAGTCACCAAGCAAAATAAAATAAAATGCGCAAATCTATGCCTAATCAAACTAAAGACAGATAATCTCACCCTCAGAGATGTTTCAGTAAGTTTTTCTCAGACTGGACACCTTCCAGGCCTGGGCACAATTCTTTCCCCTGGTACAGCTCTTGTTGCAGCTCAGGTGGTAGCTAGGGGATTCTTCATGATGGCTTCTCCCCCTCTCTGTTCTCTTCCCCCCCTTTATATATCTTTTGCATAAGGCGGGAACTCTTTGTCTCTCTGGGTTTCCACCCCCCTCACTGGAAAAGCACCAGGTTAAAGATGGATTCCAGTTCAGGTGACATGATCACATGTCACTGCAAGACTTCATTACTCACTTGCCAGCACACACACATACAGGAAGACTCACAGGTAAATACAGCCATCTGCAGACAATGGGAGTCATCAAGATTCCAAACCATCATTAATGGTTCACACTTTACACAATTACAATAGGCCCTCAGAGTTACATTTTATATTTCTAGTTTTAGATACAAGAGTGGTACATTTATACAAATCAGATGATCATACTCAGTAGATTATAAGCTTTGTAATGATACCTTACAAGAGACCTTTTGCATGAAGCATATCCCAGTTACGTTACATTCACTTATTACCGTATTTTCTCTAAAACTATCCCAGTTACATTATATTGACTTGATAATAAGTTTTTATAAAACCATATAGACTGCACAACGTCACACATGCACATTACTGTACAGAACTCAAAAGGGAGAGAAAAATAATATATATTTTAATAATGTCAATAAGTTTCCTATAATAGCTGTTCCCTGCATAGAAAATTCATGACCTTAAAGTCCAATATCTTGAGACTTCCATGTCTAGAAGCAGGTACTGTGTGTTCCAGTGGAAGTCTAATGATCTCCCCTTTCCAGTTGTATAAAAGTTCTGTTTCTAACCATGTAGGGTCATGTGATATCAGGCCTTTGGTTTGTCTTTAGTCCAGGATTGAACATTAATGTCCCTGCAACAATATCCAGTAAATTTTGGGGGAAATTCCACATTTAGGGGGAAAAAAACAAAAACAAATTACTAAAAAATGGCAGCTGTTTGAAACTGCTTGAAGGTTTGTAGTGGTAGAATAAGTCCTTCGATTAATGGACAGAGTGCAGGTGAGATAATTAAGTTGATAAATACTTCTTGTCACATGCATAACATCACTGTATATAGTTTTGTGTATTTAGGTGTATCTACTGTAAATAATACACAGGTACAAACTTCAGTTTTACACATATTGTAACTTTATAACATCAGATAATTATAGTAAGGAAGGTATGGGCCTTGGTCCACTTATACATTCTAACTGCATTAACCACTCTATCTGGAAGGCCTCTAATTGCCTGACCACTACAGGCATAACAGCTGAAGGAATTGCTTCATGTGTACAATGAAGTGCCTGATTTTAGGGCTTGCAAAATTCACTCACTTGTCAGTACGATATGGGTATTGCCTTGCTGGCCATGGAGACCTAAGTAATCAATTACTGAGGAATGTAAGCTTTTCAGTCAAATGAAGGCATAAGGATAGGGCCTTACCAAATTCATGGCCATGAAATACGCGTCACGGACCGTGAAATCTGGTCTCCCCCCACCTATGAAATCTGGTCTTTTTTGTGCTTTTACATATACTATAAAGATTTCATGAGGGAGAACAGCATTTCTCAAATTGGGGGTCTTGGCCCAAAAGGAAGTTGCAGGGGGGTCCGAAGGTTATTTTAAGGGGGTTGTGTTATTGCCACCCTCATTTCTGTGTTGCCTTCAGAGCTGGGTGGCCAGAGAGCTGGCTAGGCACCCAGCTCTGAAGGCAATGCCCCCCAGCAGCAGTGCAGAAGTAAGGGTGGCACAACCATACCAGGCCATCCTTACCTCTGTATTGTTCCTGGTGGTGGCTCTGCCTTCAGAGCTAAGCTCCTGGCCAGCAGCCGCTGCTCTCCAGCTGCCCACCCCTGAAGGCAGCGCCAGCAGCAGCACAGAAGTAAAGGTACCAGTTCCACAAACCCCCCTACAATAACCTTGCAGTCCCCACACAACTCCTTTTTCGGTGAGGACACCTACAATTACAACACTGACATTTCAGATTTAAATAGCTGAAATCATGAAATTTATGATTTTTAAAATCCTATGACGATGAAATTGACCAAAATGGACGTGGAATTTTGTAGGGCCATACATAAGGGATAGACACAGACTGACAACTCCAGGGCCTCTGCTCATGCCCATAGCTTTGCTCAGCAGCAGTGAAGCGGATGTAAGAATACTTTGGTCAGTTTTACTGGTGCTATACAGAATCCTGTGTGTAAAAACCTGTCATAATTGCTTTACTACATCTATTTATGAACTCTCATCATCTTAAGAGACTCCGTGTTTGATTTAACTAATTACAATATTTAGATGTCTAGCCGTTAGTAAGTGAAGAGTGATTTCAGGATGGCTTCTTGGGATGTATTTCTGTACACAAGGATAGTCAAAGAAGGAACCTGATTAATCCATCTCTTGTGTTTTTGAGTATGTTTTAGATGGTTTGAACAGTTTTTTCTGATAGCTCATTTTACCTTGGTTACTTTAGGCTCAGTGTAACAAGCTCAGAACTCGAATGCTCTACAAAAGCTTTGAACTTCACATGGGTATATAGCGGATAATCATCTAAAAACACTTAATCAAGAATTGCTTACATTTTGTGAAGAAAAAATTCACATGGTGAATCATTATTTCACTCAGGGTATATTTTAGGACACTTTGCTTAAAATAGACTGAATGAGTCAGCTGCCACTAAATAGATTTGCCTTCAAGGGGAAAAAGGTCACTCAGTAGATTTTGCCAAAAGCTTTTTTTGGTACCTGGTGAGACTGTGATGATGATTGTTTAGCTTATTGTGAGTGAAACATTTTAACACAAGTAACATTACAAAACCATATCACAAGTTCTTATTTTTCTGGCCCTTTCACATAATTCAGTACCCAGATATCTCTCATGAATGCAACGTAGCATTTCTTTCCTCAGTGGTGAATGGAACCTCCATTTTTCTGTAAGAATTGCATCACCAGTGTACACTAATTCATCATAAACAGACCAGTAATAATGAGCTAGGGATGAGATTTCTCCCTTTGCCTCCTGCCTTTCCTCAAGAGTCATCACTCCAGAACTTGTAGTTTGTCATGATCACAATTTCGTGTGTCACCTTCTGTATTTTATCAAGAGAGGATGGTAGGTGTTCGGTAAGCATATGTACTTGTGTTTCTATATTATATTCCATGCTCCGAAAAAATGTGCCCTAGATAACGCATCTACCATAACAAAGATCTTATCTGGTGCATGACTTAGGTTAATTTGGTACTTTAGTAATCTCAGCAGCAGTCTTTGTATTCTAAGAGTTGTTCTAGACCATGGCTTTTAAACAGTGGCTTTTACGAGTTTATGTTCAGTTCCTAGTGAAATCTTTCACAACTAAATACAATAGAAAGCATCTCTCCATCTATTTGGATGGAATCCTTCCTCTGGAAGTAGAAGTCACCTAAAAATCAACATGTGTCTTGCATTTAACACAGATATTCCTGATATAAGTATAGGGGGAAATTACAATTATAAATACCATGGGGTAGCCGTATTAGTCTGTATCCACAAAAACAACAAGGAGTCCGGTGGCACCTTAAAGACTAACAGATTTATTTGGGCAAATAAATCTGTTAGTCTTTAAGGTGCCACCGGATTCCTTGTTGTTTTTACGATGATAAAGGGATACTACTAGTGGCAATGCTTGACAAATTATAGTATTTAAATGATAACCATATGTTTATATTGATCTGTTGTCTCAATGTTTCCTCATTCTGGCATGTGTGTGGAGTGGATGTCTTTCCTGAGTTGCGTTATTTCTTGGGTACAATTTTTTAGCAAAATTTTGTATAAACACATTGGTGTTATAAGCCTACAGTGTTTTTCCTTTAACTCTGTATTTATTAAATCACAATTCATGCTTTGAACTTTATCCATCATACATAAAAAAAATTCCTTAAAATGTAACTCTGAAGGTCTTTCCCATTTTGTTTGCATTTAATCACAACTTCAAGTTGTTTCCCATTGTTGTTACAATTTAGCATTTATTACACAAGTGTAGTAACTTTGCCACTCTAGAGGGAGCTCTTATACTAACACAATAGAATAACTTATTACAACATTTGGAAGTAGATAGGTACAATTGACCTGGAAAGGTGCTTACAGACCAATGTAACAGGCAGTAGCAGGTAAAGATCATAATGACACAAAAATGTGTGTGCCATGCTTCAGAGGGAGCCTTTTTAGAGATGCCATTTACCAGCTATAGTTAGTAGCATGTCATTCTCTTCCCACCTCTCTTCTACTATTGTAATTAATGGAAGTTCTGGTTCCAGTGGCACCGAGTAGTACCCCTTTAATTCGTGTATGTCAGCATTTCAAGTGTAAGGACCAAATAATTAGCTGATTCAGATATCTTGCCTATGCTGTTCCTATAACTTCATTTAGGTTCTTGGTGCATAACTCAGATCAGACTTTGGACCTAATCCTTAATTTTCGAGTTTGACTATTTTCATTGTTTCCAGTGGCATCAAGCTGAAGACTTTGCATGAAAGTTGCCAGCCCAAATGCAAATTTAGAAAGAGATAAGTGTATCAAGTAAACTTTTAAATTCTAGAACTTGCAGAAGAAATAGCTTTTCAGACAACAACTCTTAAAATAGTATGTAAAAATGGTGTAATTGGAATTAAATACGAAGTATGTTCTAGATTCTAGACTCAGGTTAAAAAATTTTTATTCAGCTGAATTTAAAACTAACATAGAATAAAATACTCCCAATTTCTTAATTGTTTGAATTATTTAATGTGGGTTTCTTAATTCTAAACCATTGAGATTTGTAGCCTATTTATTTGTAACCACTTGAGGTTTTATGCCTCAACTCAGCAAGGTATTTAAGCACATGCTAACCTTTACCATGTGAATAATCCTGTTGACTTCGATGAGACTATCCATGTTCTTGAATATAGGCACATGCTTAAGCTCCTTGATGAATCAAAGCCTTATTTGATCATAATGTATTTACTATAAATCGATAATTCTTGATTTTATTGGGAGATTCAATCATTAGAAATGTAGATAGCTGGGTTTGTGATGACCGGGAGAACCGTATGGTGACTTGTCTGCCTGGTGCGAAGGTTGCGGATCTCTCGAGGCATCTAGACAGACTTATGTGTAGTGCTGGGGAGGAGCCGGTGGTCGTGGTACATGTAGGTACCAATGACATAGGGAAGGGTAGCAGAGATGTCCTGGAGGCCAAATTTAGGCTGCTAGGGAAGAGACTGAAATCCAGGACCTCTATGGTGGAATTCTCAGAAATGCTCCCAGTTCTACGCGCAGGGCCAGGTAGGCAGGCAGAGCTTCAGAGTCTCAATGCGTGGATGAGACGATGGTGTAGAGAGAAGGGGTTTACATTCATTAGGAACTGGGGAAACTTCTGGAATGGGGGGAGCCTATACAGGAAGGATGGGCTCCACCTAAACCAAAGTGGAACCAGACTGCTGGCACTAAACATTAAAAAGGTTGTAGAGCAGTTTTTAAACTAGGAGATGGGGGAAAGCCGACTGCTGCAGAGGAGCATGTGGATCGGACAGAGACTTCTAGGGGAGAGTCTAATGATAGAGAATCTCCAGGTTATAGTCAGGAGCAGAGGATGGAAGAGGATAAGGTAGGGGCCAGATCAGTTGATAAACATTCACATAAAAAAGAATTTGACACATCAGAAAAGGGCAGACAAATAAACAGTGACAAGTTTTTAAAGTGCTTGTTCACAAATGCTAGAAGTCTAAATAATAAGATGGGTGAACTAGAGTGCCTTGTGATAAAGGAGGATATTGATATAATAGGCATCACAGAAACCTGGTGGACTGAGAGCAATCAATGGAACACAATCATTCCGGGTACAAAATATATCGGAAGGACAGAACAGGTCGTGTGGGGGCGGGGGGGAGGGGAGTGGCACTATATGTGAAAGAAAATATAGAATAAAATGAAGTAAAAATCTTAAGCAAATCCGCATGTTCCATAGAATCTCTATGGATAGAAATTTCATGCTCTAATAAGAATATAACATTAGGGATCTATTATTGACCACCTGACCAGGACGGTGATAGTGATGATGAAATGCTAAGGGAAATTAGAGAGGCTATCAAAATTAAGAACTCAATAATAGTGGGGGATTTCAATTATCCCCATATTGACTGGGAACATTTCACTTCAGGACAAAATGCAGAGATAAAATTTCTTGATACTTTAAATGACTGCTTCATGGAGCAGCTGGTATGGGAACCCACAAGGGGAGAGGCAACTCTAGATTTAGTCCTGAGTGGAGCGCAGGAGCTGGTCCAAGAGGTAACTATAGCAGGACCGCTTGGAAATAGTGACCATAATACAATAGCATTCAACATCCCTGTGGTGGGAAGAACATCTCAACAGCCCAACACTGTGGCATTTAATTTCAAAAGGGGGAACTATGCAAAAATGAGGGGGTTAGTTAAACAGAAGTTAAAAAGTACAGTGACTAAAGTGAAATCCCTGCAAGCTGCATGGGCGCTTTTTTAAAGACACCATAATAGAGGCCCAACTTCAATGTATACCCCAAATTAAGAAACACAGTAAAAGAACTAAAAAAGAGCCACCATGGCTTAACAACCATGTAAAAGAAGCAGTGAGAGATAAAAAGACTTCCTTTAAAAAGTGGAAGTCAAATCCTAGTGAGGCAAATAGAAAGGAGCTTAAACACTGCCAAATTAAGTGCAAGAATGTAATAAGAAAAGCCAAAGAGGAGTTTGAAGAACGGCTAGCCAAAAACTCCAAAGGTAATAACAAAATGTTTTTTAAGTACGTCAGAAGCAGGAAGCCTGCTAAACAACCAGTGGGGCCCCTTGATGATCGAGATACAAAAGGAGCGCTTACAGACGATAAAGTCATTGCGGAGAAACTAAATGGATTCTTTGCTTCAGTCTTCATGGCTGAGGATGTTAGGGAGATTCCCAAACCTGAGCTGGCTTTTGTAGATGACAAATCTGAGGAACTGTCATGAATTGAATTGTCACGAGAGGAGGTTTTGGAATTAATTGATAAACTTAACATTAACAAGTCGCCAGGACCAGATGGCATTCACCCAAGAGTTCTGAAAGAACTCAAATGTGAAGTTGCGGAACTGTCAACTAAAGTTTGTAGCCTGTCCTTTAAATCGGCTTCTGTAACCAATGACTGGAAGTTAGTTAATGTAACGCCAATATTTAAAAAGGGCTCTAGAGGTGATCCCGGCAATTACAGACCGGTAAGTCTAACATCTGTACCAGGCAAATTAGTCGAAACAATAGTTAAGAACAAAATTGTCCGACACATAGAAAAACATAAACTGTTGAGCAATAGTCAACTTGGTTTCTGTAAAGGGAAATCATGTCTTACTAATCTATTAGAATTCTTTGAAGGGGTCAACAAACATGTGGACAAGGGGGATCCAGTGGACATAGTGTACTTAGATTTCCAGAAAGCCTTTGACAAGGTCCCTCACCAAAGGCTCTTATGTAAATTAAGCTGCCATGGGATAAAAGGGAAGGTCCTTTCATGGATTGAGAACTGGTTAAAAGACAGGGAACAAAGGGTAGGAATTAATGGTAAATTCTCAGAATGGAGAGGGGTAACTAGTGGTGTTCCCCAAGGGTCAGTCCTCGGACCGATCCGATTCAACTTATTCATAAATGATCTGGAGAAAGGGGTAAACAGTGAGGTGGCAAAGTTTGCAGATGATACTAAACTGCTCAAGATAGTTAAGACCAAAGCAGACTGTGAAGAACTTCAAAAAGATCTCACAAAATTAAGTGATTGGGCAACAAAATGGCAAATGAAATTTAATGTGGATAAATGTAAAGTAATGCACATTGGAAAAAATAACGCCAACTATACATACAATATGATGGGGGCTAATTTAGCTACAAGTCAGGAAAAAGATCTTGGAGTCATCGTGGATAGTTCTCTGAAAATGTCCACGCAGTGTGCAGAGGCGGTCAAAAAAGCAAACAGGATGTTAGGAATCATTAAAAAGGGAATAAGACTGAGAATATATTATTGCCCTTATATAAATCGATGGTACGCCCTCATCTCGAATACTGCGTACAGATGTGGTCTTCTCCATCTCAAAAAAGATATACTGGCACTAGAAAAGATTCAGAAAAGGGCAACTAAAATGATTAAGGGTTTGGAACGGGTCCCATATGAGGAGAGATTAAAGAGGCTAGGACTCTTCAGCTTGGAAAAGACTAAGGGGGGGATATGATAGAGGTATATAAAATCATGAGTGATGTGGAGAAAGTGGATAAGGAAAAGTTATTTACTTATTCCCATAATACAAGAACTAGGGGTCATCAAATGAAATTAATAGGCAGCAGGTTTAAAACAAATAAAAGGAAGTTCTTCTTCATGCAGCACACAGTCAACTTGTGGAACTCCTTACCTGAGGAGGTTGTGAAGACTAGGACTATAACAGAGTTTAAAAGAGAACTGGATAAATTCCTGGTGGTTAAGTCCATAAATGGCTATTAGCCAGGACGGGTAAGGAATGGTGTCCCTAGCCTCTGTCTGTCAGAGCGTGGAGATGGATGGCAGGAGAGAGATTACTTGATCATTGCCTGTTAGGTTCACTCCCTCTGGGGCACCTGGCATGGGCCACTGTCGGTAGACAGGATACTGGGCTAGATGGACCTTTGGTCTGACCCGGTACGGCCTTTCTTATGTTTTTATGTTTTTAAAGAAGTTTGATACTGTGACTATTTCAAACTGCATCAGGATTTCAAAGTGAGATCCAGACATCATACCTGTTTTTGTGCCTTCCTGTTGAAATTTGAGTTTAAAAACTATTTTTCAGAAATAAACATTGAACAAGAAGGTGAATTTTTAATGTGGATTAATCCTATTTGGTATTTTTGGGTTAGGGAGGGTTGAAAAGGATACTGGAAAATAAATTTCAGTTAATTTCAATTAGTTATTTACATGGAATAATGAAGGTAATACTACATTATTTCTTCTATGCCACTTACTTTCATATAAGCATTATTCATCTTTTGAGAGCAACTGGGCCAGTTGCTTCTCTCTCTATTCTTTTGATTCTGCAAAGTTCCATAGAAGTGAATGGATGCTTGCAAATTAATACCTGATATTGTTTTTTGCTAATCAGATGAAGCTGTTCTTTTGCAACACAAATGTGATATCAGACGTGCAGTAATTACTGAGTTAAAACCAGCACTATGCAGAATATTTTTCTAATTAAATGTGTTGTATCTGAATGGCTTCCTTTGGATCACTCTGTAAAGCAAAACTGTACTGAACAATAAATGAAACCACTTTTTTTCTCTGAAACCTAAAACTGCAGATGGTCAGAGTGTATGTGAAGCACCAACACTCTGAATTAGTCTTTTATATGAACGAGAGAAAGGTAATTTGAAGGTTTGAACTCCCCCCTTCCTCCCACGCATACACAGGAAGCTCGTCTCAAATTGAACAATTCTCTAAATAAAGACTAATTAGGACCTAAATTAATTAGAAGGTGTGATTTGAAAAGACATTGATGAGAAGAGTCTTGTCATTTTAGACAAATAGAATGGAGCTAAATAAATTAGGCTCCATTAATATATCATTGTTCTGTGAGCAGTTGTCTTTTATTGCATTCATTAGAGGGTACTACTTGAAATGAGCCTTTGCTGGGCATTACGGATTCAGCATACATTTACCAATGCCTAGCGCACAGTTCCTACATTAAAAATATTTCAACAAATCCTCATAATTCCTGAAAATTAATATTTATATTTTCTGTGTTCTTTGCTTTTCATCTGGAAAGTTTGAGACGCTGAACATTAATTTCCCCACACATACACAGTTGTCAGAAAAGAAGCCTTACATCAAAAGATTTGGAAGCCAGAAGTCTGAAATTACTTTTTTTTTTAAAGGGTAGTCTTATAACTTTATAATATACAATAGATCCTCCCTCCCGCCTCTACCAGGATAATTTTCTTCCAGTATTATTTATTCTGATAGAAAACGCACTGCTTCATGACTGCTTCAAAATTCCAGTAATCCTTTGATGACTTTTTAAAACTGTGTTCTAAAGAGTTCCTGCAGTATATAATTAGGGACATATTGCAAGTGCACATCTCATCAAGTGTTTCTTCCTTTCAGAGAATGAGAACTATTTTTTCTTTTCCTTTCCCCTTTTGCCTTCTTTTTCTGCAGATGGAGCATTTGGGAGATGTCAGCGGGTTCCGGTGATAGATGTATATAAATACGAAATTTCACCCCCCATTCTTCAGCACCTAAGGATCATCTTAGAGAAGCTTTCACATAGAGGTACAGTAAAAATTGAATGAGCGTGGACCCAAGAAATGTGTGGGGCAAAGGAGCAACAGTCCGTGGTGTAGAGTAGTGTCATTATTTTCTGTGGGTTTTGGTATTGTGTGGTACAGAAAATTTAGATCAGTATGTTTCAGGCCGGATCCTGCAGTTCTTATCCAAGCAGAACACATCCTGAGCCAGTGAATATGTAGCAGTGTTTTGGTGAAGCATCTAAAGGAAGAATATGTCCCCTCTGCAAACCATGTATGTCTGTGCCTTCAACCTTGTCTATGCTGAAATTTTAGAAATTGGTGTACCTCCACAAGTGTAGATATGGTTCACACTAGGGCAGGGGTTCTCAAATTTCATTGCACCGCGGCCCCCCTTCTAACAATAAAGTTACTACATGACCCCGGGTGGGGGGAAGATCAGAGCCCAAGCCCTGCCACCTCAGGTTGGGGGAGAAGGGGCTGCAACCCGAGCCCCATTGCCCAAGGTGGGGGTGGAGCTCAGGCTTCAGCTTCAGTCCTGGGTCCCAGCAAGTCTAATGCTGGCCCTGGCGACCCCATTAAAATGGGGTCACAACCCACTTTGGGGTCCCGACTCACAGTTTGAGAACCACTGCGCTAGTGTAAATGTTTAATGGCTGAGGAATAATTTACCATACATCTGAATGCATCACAGAACATTACAGGATAAAAGCGCATTAGGCACCCAACTTGCTAGGGGTTAACTTGCCATCAGCTAGGAGAAATTCCTAACTTCCTAACTAATTCCTGTACTTTATTTGAACTGTTCTGGTTTCATTTAACAACTAAATCTAGTATGGCTCCAGTAATGATTAGTGAATCTTCCTTGAGATAATCCCTACACTCACTCTAAAGTGATGGAAAGGCTGAAAAGGGAGAATCTGTTTTCTGCATGGCTTAATTGGAATTAACAAAACAAAACTTTGAACAAAATGAAGAACAGTAACTTGAACAAACTTCTTTACGTGTTATAAGTGAATAAACACATCTGTTTTGGAGACAGAGATAAAAGCAGGAAAGCTTTGTAATTTTAATCTTCATTTTAAATTGTTCCAAAATGTAGGTTGGAATGATTTATTATACACCCTTACAGGACCCCAAAATAGCCTGTGGATTTATTTCCTGTCCAGCTGCCTCCTACTGATGCGAACACCGGTCAATGCCTGGTTGCATGTAGAAGGAGGATGGGAATGGACAAGTATAGCTTGCAGCATCCTAGCTTGCTCTTCATTAAGTGCTAAATCATTGTCTTGCAAGCAAAGCCTAAGGCAATGGTCTTTGCTCAGAGCAACTTTGTAAGAGCTGGAGAGATGGAATCCTTCCTCATCTGTGAGTATGATGTGGGGCAACTGTGAAGCCAGGTACTTAGTGACTACTTACTGTCTCCCAGCTCCCTGCAGGATTTGGAACTGGTGGATCTCCACTGCCTGTGGACCCTTTGTCAGACCCCACCACGCTCTAACTTGCTCATGAGCTACCTGCCATCCCCATGCTCTTGTGCAGAGAGCCATCACTGAGCTTGTTTTGATACAGGATTTCTCTGCACATGATCTCTCTATCTGGAGCCCACCATCCTTCTAGCAGATATGTTGGCATTTCTGCTGCACTTTTATCCTTGTAAAGGGGCATGCAGTATTTTCCCCTAAGGGAAATCTTATGAATGAAATGTGGACTGTCTCCTGCTTAGTGCATTGAAAGAGACTGGTGTAGAATATGCATATTAAATACCAGGTAGGGAAGGAAGGGGTATGTCACTATTAAAACTGGTTCAGGAACCTTACAAAAACACACACAGATGTTCATCTGCCTGCTTGCTCTCACATCAGTTTGAGCTCTCTTGTCTAATATTCTTGGCAATTAGGAACCCTGGGCACCTTAAAAATATCTACAACAGATACATATAGTACACACATTCAGTGCTTGTCATACTTCCTCCCTGCTCTCCCCATCCTCGGCAAATACTGGAGTATTCATTGTGCATAAAGAAATGGACAAACAAAACCAATTATAACTCTTCATTTGGTAGAAAGTGTGTCCATTGTTATAACAGTTCTGCCAGGTTAGTTTTATCAATGTTTACCCAATCTATTATTCTTATAATGAGGTTTAGAGGAAAGTCTTTGTTTTCTACTGTAGCTATCAAGGTCCGTACTTCCAACCCATGTGTGTCAGTTATAATGATGATCATTTGCATGGTTAATACTGCTTTCCTGTGCACTGTACAGAATATCATGTCCCTTTCATTCAATACAGACATAAAGGAAACTTGCTCATTCAAGATCACACAGATGGTCTGTCATAACTATAAAGGGAGGGGTAACAACCCTCCTGTGTACCATACTATAAAATCCCTCCTGGCCAGAGACACCAAAATCCTTTTACCTGTAAAGGGTTAAGAAGCTCAGGTAACCTGGCTGACACCTGACCCAAAGGACCAATAAGGTGACAAGATACTTTCAAATCTTGGTGGAGGGGAGGGTTTTGTTTGTGTGCTCGTTGTTTTGGGGGTTGTTCGCTCTTGGGACTAAGAGGGACCGGACATCAATCCATGTTCTCCAAATCTTTCTGCACAGGTCTCTCATATTTCAAACTTGTAAGTAACAGCTAGGCAAGGCGTGTTAGTTTTATCTTTGTTTTCTCAACTTGTAAATGTTCTTTTGCTAGAGGGTTTACCTTTGTTTGCTGTAACTTTGAAACTAAGGCTACAGGGGGTTCCTCTGGGCTCTTTGAATCTGATTACCCTGTAAAGTTATTTTCCATCCTGATTTTACAGAGATGATTTTTACCTTTTCTTTAATTAAAATTCTTTTTTTAAGAACCTGATTGATTTTTCATTGTTTTAAGATCTAAGGTTTTGGGATCTGTGTTCACCAGGACTAATTGGTGAAGGTACACTCTCAAGCCTACCCAGAAAAAGGGGGGTAAGGACTTGGGGGGGAGGAATTAGTCTCAAATCTGCCCAGGAAAGGGGGGGTTAGAGACTTGGGAAATATTTGGGGAAAGGCAGAGTTCCAAGTGGCTCTTCCCTAAGATTTGGAACACGCTTGGTGGTGGCAGCTTACTGTTAACCTAAGCTGGTAAATAAGCTTAGGGGGCTTCCATGCGGGTCCCCATGTCTGTACCCTAGAATTCAGAGTTGGGAAGGAACCTTGACATGGTCCAGGAATACTCAAAGAAGGTCTTAACTTGCTCCAAAAGATCACACCATGAGCAGTTCTAATTTCCAGTTTTGCCCTGTCCTTCAGCAGCACTCCTAACTATCTCTGCATCTGCTAAGGCTACATCTACCATGAAAAGAACAGGATCAAACTGCACCCTTTGTTACTGGCATAGCAACATGCCACACAGATTTTACCTGAAAGATTGTACAATACGTCAATTATAATTCATTTCAGGATGAGTAAAATTCCTGTTAGCAGCTGCACGAGCCATATTGCCAGTTAAGGGTATTTTTTGTTGCTCATTCTCTTGAGTGGTTTTCTAGTATCTTTGGTCTTAATTTTTACAATGGGTTGTTGGTTTTTATTTCCTGATTTTTACATTCTGCCAGTAGTACTAACTTCCTTGTTTTCCTCTGCTGGTAACATGCCCACCTCTATTTCCTTATTGCTAATTAGGCTATCCATCCTAATTTTTCTTTATTTTTTTGGTGTTATTGATTACTTTCAAGTAATGTTTGTGATCAAAGCAAAGGCCAAAAGGAAAGGTTGTATGTTCAGATACAATAAAACAAAGTAGAATGTAGCACAAATAACACATCACAGTTTATTCTGCCACTCTTAGTTACGTACAGTACACTAGCAAAGCATACAATAGAAAGTTGGATGAGTCATACTATTGATGTTAATCTCCTCAATAAAGGATCTTGACTTTATGTTGAATTAAATTTTCACGAGGGTACAATTTTCATGACTTTTTTTACCCACTGAGAGTATTTCTGTTTATGTCAACTTTCAGTGCCTTGCTGCGAAGATTTGTTTTCTCACAGTACTGTAATCCCGCACGGCATTTTCACTCATACTATCCTTGTCAAGACTCTGGCAATGCTCATTATGAAGATTTTCTGAAAAGTTTATGAACTTGGGTATGGGTAGGGAAAAAGCCCTTCTGATGGTTGCTGAAATTTATGTAATAATACGCTGCTTGTGCCACTGGTCCTGCTATAATGCATGAGAAGGAGGTAAAACATTTCTCATTCTTCTTCGAATGGCTGCACATGTGGGTTCCACTTAGTAGTCTGCGCACCTGGTGTGCCAGAACTGGAGAGCTTTCTGCAACAGTGCTTGTTGGGACGGTGCACATGCCCTGTGCCTCCAGAGGCTATATATGGGCATCACCCTCAGTTCCTTCTCACCAACCATCTCTTGAGTCTGAGCTCCCTATGTGGTTTACCTCAGGGTTTTTTGTCTATGCAGACAGCAAGTTAGATTCCTGCCTTTTTTTTCTTAGTTACTAGTTGGTTAGTTAGTAGTTAGTGCTCAGTATCTAGTTTCTTTACTGTTTTATTTGTTTTAGTCAGTTAGTTTTGGTGTGAGGCTCCAGTGGTATGCACTCTCGCCTGTCATTAAGCAGTGCCCATCATGTGGGGTGTCTATTTTAAATAGTGACACCCACCCCATGCATTGTCTTTCGTGACTCAGCAAGGGACACATTAAAGAGAGGTGTAGTATCTGCTGTTCTTTCAAGAAAGGGATGGAGATTTCCAGAGATCTACATCTCAAGCAGCACCTTGCAGAGCAGGTGAGGATAGCTGCTTCAGCCCCAGGACCTTCGGATCACCCAGATTCTCACACTGCTACAGAATCTGCAGTGGTCTCTGACAGACCCCTGGATGCAGACTTTTCTCAGAGAAAGAGGGGTTGATCTTCCTCTCCGGGGCTTCCCCAAAAGAGGATCCATAACATGACTGAAATCACCCCAGATCAAAGAAGGGCTCTTCCTCCTCTTCAAAGAAGAACATGGAACATTGCCAGGACTCCTCAAGTACTTGGTACTGCTGGACCGTTGACTCATGCTTCCCTGTCTATACTTTACACACTTCTGCAGTGGCCCTTTTGGAACTCCTGGGGTGTCTCCCAGGTCTCAATCACCAGTACACTTGCAGAGAAGATTGACAGACCATTTTGCTGGGTACCTGCCAGAGCCACCTACATTGCAGGATCCTGCAGATACTGGCCCCTGTAAGCAACCAGTCTTACAAGACTACCACAGCAGCAGGTTGTACCACAAGAGGACCCACTGACCCCAGTCAATCTGTCGTCTTCATTGTTAGATGACTCAATGGCCTCAGGTTCCTCCTCCCTAGTTTCAGAGGATTTTAAATCTTATCAGGACCTATTGAGGAGGATGGCTGAATTGTTAGGCACAGAAGCTGAGCTTGTCCAAGAGAACATGTTCAAGCTTTTGGACCTTGTTCAGGCAGCAGCCCATGGGAGAGTAACCTTGCCTATTAATGAAGCTCTTTTGGAACTGGAAGGCCTTGTGACACATGCCAGCCTTCTTTGCGCTTACAGCCAAGTGCACGGAGAAATGATACCACATTCCAATGCAAGGCTTCAAGTGTTTTTATTTCTACCCTGCCCCATATTTCCTTGTGGTAACAGCTGCCAATGAGATGTTGTGACAGGGAGATTCAAATCAGCTCCCAAAGACTCCAAGAGACTTAACTTGTTGGGGATAAATTATTTCATCTCCTCTCTCCAGATGTGCATAGCTAACCAGCAGGCACTGTTAGCAAAATATAATTTTGTAAACTGGGAAGCAATGCTTACTGATAGGCTGCCTGAAGATACAAGGGAGGAGTTCATCCTGGCAGAAGACCACTTGGTGGCCAATACATCACTTCTGTTGGTGCTCAATGTGGCAGATGCTTGTTTTTGGGGAATGGCGTCTGCAATAACAATGAGAAGAGGCTTCTGGTTATAAAACTCTGGTATAGCCTCTGACATCCAGCAAACCATAGAGGGCCTCAATTTTGATGGTCAGTTTTTGTTCTCCGACAAAACCGATGAGAGTTTGCACTCATTTAAACACTCCTGTGCTACACTTTGTTAATTGGGGATCTGTACTCCATCCCCCAAGAGATAGCAGTACAGGACCCTATAACAACAACAGTACTCTCAGCCTGGATATCCTCTGAAGCAGCATGACTTTTGAGGAAGAGGCACAAGTCACAGAGCTGGAGATCCTCCAGCTCCAACTCCAATCAACCAGCTTGTTCTCTGTCATCTTTGGGGAAACAGCAGATTTTTTTCTCCCTCAAGGATAGCAATACAACCACCAGCAATCATCCTGTCTCTCCCCCTAACCCTTTGGGAACAGATTATCCTAGTTTTTCAGTGCTCAGGAAATCATAACTCATAAATGGGTCCTAAGTACTGAGAGACTGGGATACTCTAGCCTCTCCATCCCCATCTCACAAAGCTGTGTTCCTTCAGTAAGTTCTGATTCTGCTCACTCTAGGTGCCCCTGAAGAAATCCACCTTCAATATCAGGGAAAGGGGTTCACAATACTTTCTGATCCCCAAGTCCAAGGGGATCTGAGACCCATACTCAACCTTCAAAATTTCAACAAGTAAACAGATATATAAGATTTTGCATGGTTTCCCTGGCGTCAGTCCTTCCCTGCCTAAACCACAATGACTGGTTTGCTGCCCTGGATTTACAGGATGCCTGTTTCCACGTGGCAAGTCGCAGGTTTGAGATTTGTAATAGCAAGTTGACATTATCAATACACAGTACTTCCTTTTGTCCTGTCCTTGGCCCCAGGTGTATTCATCAAGTACATCGTTGTGGTGGTGGCATTCTTGAGGAGGAATGGAATTCACATCTTCCCTTAGATGGAGATTAGTTAGTGCCAGGCAGATCTGAACTTTGAGGTTCTTTGCCATGTCCAGTTCATCATCCATCTCTTCAGTCATTTGATACTCATGCTGAACAAGGGGAAGTCCTCATTATTCCAACACAGGGGATCGAGTTTATTGGGGCGCTACTCGATTCTACAAAATTGATGGCTTTTTGCCCTCAAGACAGGTTTCAGGCAATTTGCCAGTTGTGCCACCCCACCATCATGGTCCAGGTATGTTTAAGGCCACCTGGTCTCATGTATTTACGTGACTTTGCATGTCAGGCTATGTCTATGCATCCTTCAAGGGTGACAGAAGCTAGTCTCTCAATTGAACAAATTGGTCTGGGTTCTCCTGCAGTCCTGTTTCCTAGAGTGGTGGATGGATTAGAACAGTGTGGAACAGACTGCTGGACTGGGCAGCACAGTATGGGGAGGAGGTGACCAGCCCTCCATGGAGAAAGAAGTGGTTCGGGACTATTTAGAAAAACTGGATGAGCACAAATCCATGGGGCCGGATGCGCTGCATCCGAGGGTGCTAAAGGAGTTGGCGGATGTGATTGCGGAGCCATTGGCCATCATCTTTGAAAACTCCTGGTGATCGGGGAAGGTTCCGGATGACTGGAAAAAGGCTAATGTAGTGCCCAGCTTTAAAAAAGGGAAGAAGGAGGATCTGGGGAACTACAGGCCAGTCAGCATCATCTCAGTCCCTGGAAAAATCATGGAGCAGGTCCTCAAGGAATCAATTATGAAACACTTAGAGGAGAGGAAAGTGATCAGGAACAGTCAGCATGGATTCACCAAGGGGAAGTCGTGCCTGACTAACCTAATTACCTTCTATGATGAGAACTGGCTCTGTGGATGAGGGGAAAGCAGTGGATGTGTTATTCCTTGACTTTAGCAAAGCTTTTGATACGGTCTCCCACAGTATTCTTGCCGCCAAGTTAAAGAAGTATGGGCTGGATGAATGGACTGTAAGGTGGATAGAAAGCTGGCTAGATCGTCGGGCTCAACGGGTAGTGATCAATGGCTCCATGTCTAGTTGGCAGCCGGTTTCAAGCGGAGTGCCCCAAGGGTCGGTCCTGGGGCCACTTTTGTTTAATATCTTTATTAATGACCTGGAGGATGGTGTGGACTGCTCTCTCAGCAAGTTTGCAGATGACACTAAACTGGGAAGCGTGGTAGATATGCTGGAGGCTAGGGATCAGATACAGAGGGACCTAGACAAATTAGAGGATTGGGCCAAAAAAAACCTGATGAGGTTCAACAAGGAGAAGTGCAGAGTCCTGTACTTAGGACAGAAGAATCCTATGCACTGCTACAGACTAGGGACCGAATGGCTAGGTAGCAGTTCTGCAGAAAAGGACCTAGGGGTTACAGTGGACGAGAAGCTGGATATGAGTCAACAGTGTGCTCTTGTTGCCAAGAAGGCTAACGGCATTTTGGGCTGTATAAGTAGGGGCATTGCCAGTGGATCGAGGAACATGATCGTTCCCCTTTATTCGACATCGGTGAAGCCTCATCTGGAGTACTGTGTCCAGTTTTGGGCCCCCCACTACAAGAAGGATGTGGAAATATTGGAAAGAGTCCACCGGAGGGCAACAAAAATGGTTAGGGGTCTGTAGCACATGACTTATGAGGAGAGGCTGAGGGAACTGGGATTGTTTAGTCTCCAGAAGAGAAGAATGAGGGGGGATTTGATAGCTGCTTTCAACTACCTGAAAAAGGGGTTCCAAAGAGGATGGAGCTCGGCTGTTCTCAGTGGTGGCAGATGACAGAACAAGGAGCAATGGTCTCAAGTTGCAGTGGGGGAGGTCTAGGTTGGATATTAGGAAACACTATTTCACTAGGAGGGTGGTGAAGCACTGGAATGCGTTACCTAGGGAGGTGGTGGAATCTCCTTCCTTGGAGGTTTTTAAGGCCCGGCTTGACAAAGCCCTGACTGGGATGATTTAGTTGGGAATTGGTCCTGCTTTGAGCAGGGGGTTGGACTAGATGACCTCCTGAGGTCCCTTCCAACCCTGATATTCTATGATTCTATGATTCTATGATATCAGGTGTAGGCAACCTATGGCACAGGTGCCGAAGGTGGCACACGAGATGATTTTCAGTGGCACTCACACTGCCTGGGTCCTGGCCACCAGCCCGAGGGGCTCTGCATTTTAATTTAATTTTAAATGAAGCTTCTTAAACATTTTAAAAACTTTATTTACTTTACATACACCAATAGTTTAGTTATATATTATAGACTTATAGAAAGAGACCTTCTAAAAACGTTAAAATGTATTACTGGCATGCAAAACCTTAAATTAGAGTGAATAAATGAAGACTTGGCACACCACTTCTGAAAGGTTGCCGACCCCTGTGTATATTGAGGCATAGCATTTACTCATCTCCTTCCAATCAAGACAGTCATTATCAACACCTCTCTGATAAGGTGGGTGCATACTTGGGGGGTTTGCAAATCTAAGCTTTGTGGACCGAGCAAGATGTGGCTCTTCATATCAGTGTTCCTGAACTTTGAATGATTCACACTTGCTATGCTTTTCTCCCGTACTGCACAAGCTTGTTGGTCCAGAAGCTCACTGACAATACAACTTCAGTGTACTGTTTGAACAGACAGGGAGAGGCATAGTCCATTCAGGTCTGTTGGGAAGTGATGAAACTCTAGCACTTTTGCATCAAAGAAGGCATTGCTCCTATTGCCACTCACTTACCTTGCTCCCAGAATCAGCTGGCAGCGTCTCAGCAGGAGAGTCTCTGGGAATCACGAATGGTTGCTAAAGAACATTGTACTAGGGAACCATCTTCAAGGCCTGGGGTGTTCTGCTAGGCCATTTATTCACAATGAAAGACAATAAGGAATGCCAGTTTTCTTCTTGAATAGGTTATAATCGAGGTGCACTAACTGATACCTTTCTGCTAAGATGAGGACCAAAGGTCATGTACGCAATCCCCTCTATTCCGCTCATCCATCAGATCATACTCCTATTGAAAAAAGGTAGTGCTAAGATAATCCTCATTGGCCACTGTGGTGAAGACAGTGCTGATTCCCAGATCTTCAGTCTCTCGATTCAATCCCCTCCCCTCCTGTGATTTCTGCAGCGTGGACAAATGTGGCACCCAGATCCAAGCAGCCTGTGTCTCACGGCATGCGTGCTGCCTGGTTGGATCAAGTAACAAAGGACTTGTCAGTGGCAGTTCAGGAGATACTACTTAATAGTGGGAAGCAGTCCACTAGGTCCACCTACTTAGCTAAATGGAAACTTTTCTTGATCTGGTCCACTAGTCAGAGAATTCAGCCAACAGATGCTAAGATTCAGGACATTTCAGAGTACCTGTCACACCTTAAATCCTTGGTTCTTTCTCTGGGTTCCCTGAGAGTTCACTTAGCTGTGATCTCGGCAATCCATCCTCGCATTCAAGGGAAGCCATTTTTTCCAATCCCAAGGTTGTTAGATTTTTAAAAGGCATTGTTCACGTTTTTCCTCCTGTAAAAGACTTGATTCCTCTTTGGGAACCTCCACTGTATTAGTGACTCTGATGTGTCCTCTATTCAAGCCTTTGGCAACCTATTCTTTGCCTGTCAGAAGACATTCTTTTTCATTGAAATTATGTCAGCCAGAAGAGTAGAGGTAAAGCTATATAGTTTGGTTCAGATGAAGTACCGACACTTCCTACATTTTCAACAAAAGTAGTATCAGCATTTCATCAGAACCAAACTGCACAGCTATGTGTATTTTTCCCCCAAAGCCACATTCAAATAGAGATGAAGAGTGGCTTCACGCTGTGTGTGTAAAGTGAGCACTGGCCTTCTATCTGGGCAGGACAAAATCCTTTTAGGCTATCTTCATGTTTCTTTGTCTCTTTTATGCCGACAGAATTAAAAATGAGGGAGTTTCATCACAGTTTCCAGATTAATTACTTCCTGCATCACAACAGTATGTGGGGTAGCAAACACCCCTCCACTGCAGCGACTGTTGACCCATTCAACAAGGGCTCAAGCTACTGCAGAGTTTTTGAGGGATGTCCCCATATTGGACAATTGTAGGGCTGTTACTTGGTCCTCCATGAGTACATTGACTAATCATTACACCATCTTGACTACTTAAAGATCTAATGCAAACTTTGGGAAAGTAATTCTGCAGATGCTATGTAAGTTATCTCCAAGCCCCACCTCTTAACAATACTACTACTTGGAATAAACATGTGCAACCCATCAAAGAATGGCAAAATGGTTCTGTACCTGTATTGTAACTGTTGTGTTTTGAGACATGGTTCACGTGGATTTTCCATGACCCATCCTCCATCCCATCTGCATTGGAGTTTTGAGACCCTCTGCACCGGTGTCTTCTGGCTTAAAGAAACTGAGTGTGGTTAGGGCAGTGCTGTTCTTATATAACCTTGGAAGGAGCCACAAGGACATGCAGGCTGCTTGTGCTGCCCTGACAGGTACTGCTACAGAAAGTTCCAGCACACACTGGGTTCACACACATCTGAATGGAATATACATGTGAACTACATCTTTAAAAACAACAGTTACAATACAGGAAAGTAACTGTGTTTTCCCAGAGTTACAGAGCTGTCAAGAAGAGGTTGCTTAGACAGCACTGTCCATCTACTAAAGACCAGCATTACAAAGATAGCCAGAAAGCACAGCACTATAGAAGGCAGGATTGATGAGATTGTACAGTCCCTGAAGGAGATGGAAGTATTTATCACTGGAGCTGGTTTCAGAATCATCTTAACACAAGCCACTGTGAGAGATACCAAAGAAGAGGAATCCCAATGAATGCACAAGGTATTATAAATAATCCATTGGGCTTCCATATTTGTGTTAGCATGCACTAAAATGCCTGAACTTATTTACTGTGGTGGTGTAAGTAGGACTTAAAATATGTATTCATTTTCCTTTTTGTCCAAATAGTTTAATCACACAGTCATAGAAATGAATGACACAGACAAAGAGATCACTCATCCCTAGCTTTTTACAAGATTCTGGAAAAGTACGAATGAAGGTCAAGTTATCCCAGATGACCATGTGAATTTATCAGAAGAATGCAAGGCAGTATGGAAGCACTTGGTGAAACTCCATTACAATTCAAACAGAGTCAAAAGTGTCACTAGAAAACATATTAAAAGCAATAATAAAAGAGGGTGATGGCATTTGTTTTATTCACTATGCCAGAAAGGGAATTGCATTTGTTTCCTAAAGCAGTTTCTGACCAGTGATTCTAAAAGGCTAATAATTAACAGATGTTATTAAACCACTTTAGAACTGCAGCTGCTACTGCAACATGTGTTATAAGAAAAAAGAGTTCATGTAGGAAGCCTTGGGCAACCACCCACTCGGAGTGCTTGTATGGGACACTGTCTCATGCAGAGCAAAACATCTTATGCTAATATTTAAGGTAAATTAAATCTCTGAATGCACCAAGGCAGCGCGTTCCCAGACTGTTCAGCTTCCATTCAACATAGGTACTGACACTCTGCATTTTACTTGTACAGAAACTCCTCACTTAATGTCCTCCCCCTTAACATTGTTTTGAAGTTACGTCGCTGCTCCATTAGGACACATACTCATTTAAAGTAGTGCAGTGCTCCCTTATAACGTCATTTGGCTGACTTTACAAGAGAGCATTGCACAAGTTCCTCTTCTCTGCCTCCACCCCCTCCCTTCCTCCCTCCCTCCCAGCACGTCCCCTGCCGCCAAACAGCTGTTTGGCGGCACTTAGGCCTTTCTGGGAGGGAGGGAGGGAGGGAGGGAGCGGGGAAGCTGCCCCCCCCCAGGCAGGCAGGGCCACCCGGAATGCAGGGGCTTTAGGGGCTGCAGGGCCCTGGGCTAAGGGGGCCCCAGGGCCCTGGCCTGCAGCTCTAAAGCCCCTTTCGGAATGCGGCCCTGCGAGCACAGGCTGGAGGACTCAGGAGGAGCAGGGGCAGCCGTGCAGCCAGCGGCCGGAAAGAAGCGGTGCTTTCCCCTTCAAAGCCGGCTGGGGCTCTGCCAGCCAGGCTTGGGCGGTGATTTAAAGGGCCCAGGGCTCCAGCCGCTGCGGGGAGCCCCAGGACCTTTAAATCACCGCCTGAGCCCTACTGCCGGAGCTCCGGCAGTGATTTAAAGGGCCTGGGGCTCCCTGCAGCGGCTGGAGCACCAGGCCCTTTAAATCACCCCCGGGGAAGCCGGTCCAGTCCGGCACGGCGTATCACCTCTTGCCGTTATGCCGTACCAGATCAAACCCAATATAACGCAGTCTCACCTATAAGGCGGTAAGATTTTTTGGCTCCCGAGGACTGCGTTATATCGGGGTAGAGGTGTATTTTCTCTCCCTACTGCAGTTTTAACTTGCAGACATTCATTTTCTCTTTCACTTCACCTGACCTCAGTTTTATCAAGATGGTGTGGTATCATATGCAACACCATCTAAGGACAAAAGAAAAACTAATAAAAGTCAATGGTAATTTCTGGAGTGGTTTATTGGCTCTGGAGCTGGCAACAAGTTTGCAGACCATTTATAAAAGTATTGTTACTTCTCTTTATGTTGTATTTATGTTCTTATATGAGGTCCATTCCAGTGATATCCTTGAGAGAAAAGGTTTGACAACTGGCTTGTGACATTATACAGTAAATCAACTGTAGGCACCCTTTAGTAGAGGGGCCTCTGAACTTAATTGGGAGTGTTCCAGTTGGAAAGATTCTAAGTGCTACAATCCAGCCTTGGAGACTACAATTCCCATGATGCCTTGGGGGAAGAGAGAAAGAGACATACTTCCTCTCCCAGGGAAAGCATACGGTGGGCTCCATTTTGGAGAGGAGCTGAGATTGCTTTTGTGGAATTCTTCCCATACAAGGAGCTGCTAGGAAGCCAGAAGCTGCTGCTACGAGCCTGCCAGTGCTTTGATCAAGGAGGGAGCCTCAGAGGTGGTTGGTGGCTTCATGAGAGCCAGGGCAGAGGCTGTTACTGTGCCTAGAGCTGACTGAGGTGGGCCTGCAGTGAAGGCAGTGGGAGTAACCACCCCCTTGTTTGGTGCTTGCAAGGGAAGGGGCACAGCAAAGAGACTTTAAGGAGTTGTCTGAATCTGAGAAAAGGCAAAGTGGTCTTCTCATCGAACCAGAACCCACAGTTGCTAACATTGGGTTAAAACAACTCTAATCTTCAATCTTGGAATGATCCCAAATTAGAATTGTTCCGCCCCTTGTTACATTGACTGAACTGATACACTGGACCAACTGAGTGCTGTCTCCAGCTTCAAGGTCTTCAAGCACACCCATGCAAGCAAGTGTTTAAAACTCTGAAATCCAGTGGAGTGTCCACGCAGAGGTGGGGTAAATGATGGCAGTGTAAATGCAAGTTAGATAAGTTTCAGTACCCAGCCAGATGGAGGCATCACCGATTTTAATTTCCTTTACAAGTAAAAGGACTGCAGCAGAGGGGTGGAAAGAGGATTCCCACCTATCCAACATCACCACTGGGATACTCAGGATTTCCTTTACTGTCAACCACATCAGGCCCCTGGGCACACAAGTGAGTGTAGCCTGCTCCTGAGCAACCTAGGGAGTAAAGAGGTACATTTTGGAGGCACCACTTGGATCCCTCAACCACCGGAAGTTCTGCAGCAGGAAATCATTTATATCTATTTTTTTTAAATGTTATTGAAGTTCTGATTATTTTCCTGAAGCTTACTGGACTTTAAAGGACTCTGCTGTAGTGAACTTGTTATCTGCTACATCATGGAGCATCATAGTTAGCATCCTGTTGTAAAGGAAGATATGCTCCACTAAGTGCTGCCAACAGGTTGCTAATACCTGGAGGGATTTGCCACAAGGACTGGTTGGTCCGGTTCACATTCAAGTAGAAAGCATTTATGCTCGCACCCTTCTGGAAGTGGTTCGCAGGTCACCATTCTACATAAGACATTTTACAATACCTACTTTCAAAGCCGGAGCCCAAAGGATTCAGCCCCGGAACTGTAAGCTGAACCCCACTGCCCAGAGCTGAAGCCCTCAGGCTTTGGCCCTGGGTGGTGGGGCTGAGGCTTCAGCCACAGGTCCCAACAAGTCTAACACCAGCCCTGGTGACCCCATTAAAACAGGGTTGTGACCCACTTTGGGATCCTGACCCACAGTTTGAGAACTGCTGGCCTAGATGGCCTCATAACATCTCATTACCTGAGGATGAGTGGGAAGAGGTTTCTGCCCCCGGGGGTTTGAGCTTTGTATCAAATTTCTACTGTTTGTGGGAAATCTACTAAAATACTACCTGCCCACCTTTATTGATCTTTTAGGAGCGACAGCCCAGGCTATTCCTCAAGCTTACTGCAGCCTTTCTTCTTTAGACACTTCCTACCACCACTTGTAATGCCGATCCACTTAGGGGTGTTGGCAGTGGGGATCAAAACTGGGACTTCTGGAGCTAAATGCATGAGCTTCTATTGCATGAGCTGAAAAGACATCTGTCTTTTAGCCAAGGCTGTAACAGGTTCATTAGCCTGTAGCTGGCCTAGCTACCACTAGAGGGGACAGCGTGCCACTGCAAGCAAGCAGGGGGATTCACAAGTTATAAATGGTAGCTAGTTGGAAGTGGTTGAAAGAAAGATTTTTATTCCGTGGTGTTGTAGTTTGTATTAGTTAATGAAAGCCAAGAGACATTCCCTGGGTCAGGCTGCGCCATAAGAAATGCTTGACTGGGCTGATAAAACCACATCCCACTTATTTTTCTCCAGTGTTTATGAGAGCTGCTTATATATTTGAAGAGATTTATTTCTTAATTAATACAAGCAGAGTAGTGAGGGAAAAGATCTCAGCAGTCCTGCTCAGTATTTTCAGGTAGCCTGATGAGGCCCCAGCCCCTGCAGGCAGGCTGTTACACAAATGTATGTTCATTTCAGATAGTACTTTACATTAACAGACACAGTATTGTGACTCAAACCTTTGTATTCAATTTATTAACAGATTCCATTAGCAGGGAACCAGCTGCTCTGTAATATTCAGCATCTCATAGGCGATTAGATAGTATAATACTCTAAAAAAAGTTCAATAACATTCATTCAAATGTTTGATTAAATCATATACATTCCCCTTTTTATATGCTCTTTGCAAATCTTCATGGGGAATGTCTGTTCTTTGCACAAATTCCTGTTTTCACATTTGAACAAAGGTATGAATGTCCATCTCTCCCTGTAATAGAGTTAGCTTCCTTCACTGTGTCGCTTACATCTGCTGCCTCATTGCAATTCAGGGTTTTAGTCCTGAATCTTTTCCAAAAAATCCTTCCCCTTTGGGGAATCAACAAAACAAAGCAGGTTGTGCACTATAGTCCCTCACTGGACTCAGCAGTTGCTTCCTGCTTGCTATCAGCTGGGCGGAACTGAGGCATAGGGGAACCTGATTCCAATCCAAAGTTCCTAGACTGTAAATTGCCATCTGGACTCTCACTGAATCTTTGCTTCACTCCTGTCTGGGCCACTTCCTACATGACCTCACCATTCTAGGCCTCCCAGCCCTTCCTTCTCCCTGCAGGGTTCTCCTGGATCCTGTCAGCTGTTTCTCCTACCATCTCCTCTCACCTCCTAAGCACAAGCAGCTCCTGGTTATGTAAGGATTGGGCTGTCACAACATGTCTGTATCATATGACTCTTTTTTGGGCTACACATCCCATCAATGCCCTGTCCCCATATTCCCCCGCCCCCAATAGTTCCCCTTTTTTTAAAGGACGAAGCCTTACTGACCTTGGTCACCACTTAAGTCCCCAGGAACATTTGCTGTTTTCTGCATGTCATTTGTTATTTTTCAGCTTGACAAGTTTATTATCCATTGAGGTCCTCTTTCAGTAGTCCATCCATATTCAGCAAAGCATTTTAGAACATACTTAACTTTAAGCATAGGTTGAAGTTTTATTAAAGTATGGGACTTCAGTACATGCTTAAAATTAAGCATATGCTTAAATGCTTTGCTGAACAATAATGGACTTAAGCTTGTGCATAAATGTTTTACTGATTTGAAGAGCAAAAGCAATTGTATGTAAAGTGTGTTACAGTATAAGCTAGTTTGCAGCAACACCTTGTAAGAGGAACTGCAGCCTTTGAGCAACATTTCCCATGGGAACTCTTTCCTTACTGTGAATTGTCCACTTGGTAACAGCAACATAGCCACCACATAAAAACAACATTTGTGATGTTGTGACATTTCAGCCTTTGCTTACTTGCATTTTTTTGTTGGCAAAAACAGACAAAACACCAAGAGTCTCTCCCTGAAAGAAAAGTACAGATTATCCAAGACTGTCAAATTCCAATGACTTCTCAAAACCAAGTTGCAGTCGAATGGGAGTTGCACAGGTAGGTTGCTGCAGAATGTGGAAGCAGAAGAATAAGCTTTTGGCTAAATATGAAGTTGGACAGTTGAATAGCAGCTGTAAGTGTGGGCATGAAGGGAAAGCCCCTGATGTTGAACAGGCTGTTTTTATATGGTTCAAGGAGAAGAGGGCACAGAGAGCACTTCTTGCTGGACCCACAATCAAGGGAAAAGCCCTTCAGCTTGCCGCTTCACTTGGATTGAATGATTTTGAGGCAAATGATGGTGGTTTAATAGATGGAAGAAACGCTTCAAAGTCGCTTACAAAAATGAGCATGGCAAAAAATAGTTAGTGGACAAACCAGTAGGTGAGCAGTGGCAATGCAAAAAACTGCCACACATTCTTGAAAAGTTTTTCCTGGCTGACATCTTCAGTGCTGATGAAACAGGACTTTATCTGAAAGGGCTCTGTGACACGGGACATGTAAAAAAAAATATCTTGAAGGAGGGAAAGCTTCAAAGTACAGGGTAACTGTGCTCATCTGTGCCAACATGGATGGGAATGACAAACACCTGCTGTTTATGATTGGAAAGTCAAAACAACCCAGATGCTTTCAAAAGGATTTTAGTAAATTTCTCCTCAGTTATGTGAGTTCAATGAATGCCTGGATGACAGGTGAGATTTTAATCAACTGGCTAAAAAGTGGGATCACCAGCTGATCTTGCAGAGCTGTAAGAGATGCCTCTTACTGGATAACTGCTCCACAACCCCAAGGAGTGGTCCTCACTAACATTCAGCTCGAATTCTTACCCCATAACGTTACATCTTTGATGCAGCCTATGGATCAAGGTGTGACTAAGCACATGAAGGGACATTACCAATCAAAAATCGCAAGCCGGATTGTTGTCACTCTTGATGTCTTGAAAACTGAAACTTGCTAGACTGAGTTCATCTTGTTGCAAAGGCATGGCAAGATGTAAAGCCGACAACAATTTTCAACTGTTTCTGGAAAGGCAAATTTGTTGTGCTCGTGTAAGGTATGGAAGACGAGGATATTGAAAAGTTTGACAACCCCCTGAACAATGTTCCACTTCCAGTGAAAATGGAAAAAGAGGACTTAATCGCTGCTGTGGATGAGGATTTTCTCATGTTCAAAGCGATAACCAATGAGGAATTATTGAGCACTGCAACTACTGCAAAGCCAGAGAGACGAGCTTGTGTTGATGAAACCTATCATAATCAAGAGAGTGAGCATGATTTGGATGAAGTTCCACCTCCAACAAACTCTGAGCTTTTGAAAGCTTTGAACACACTTCAGCACTTCAGGTGGTTGCCTAGGGCACTACAATTTGGGGGGCGGTGATGGCGGCGATATTTCGGCAGCAGGACCTTCCGCTGCCTCTGTGGGGGGGCGGCATTTCGGGACGGGACCTTCCGCCGCCTAGGGCAGCAGAAAAGCTGGCGGCACTCCTGCTTAGTGTATTAATAGAATACACTTTGATTTGAAATAATACTTTAATTTAAGTTATTACAGTATTATTATTATTTATTTGCTTAGCAGTTGCTCTTATCCAGGGCAACTTGCAGTGCGTATAAAGTATTACAGTTCAGTGTGAGCACAAACAAGGTTTACAAGTAAGAGCAAGAGATTGTGTTTGTTGTCATGATTGGTGTCTGATTGTTCTTAAAACAAAAATAAAACCTGATACTTTTATAACTAACTCAATACCGCTTTCTTGATACAATATGTCAGTGAGGGTACGTCTACACTAAGGGATTAATCCGAATTTATATAATTCGAATTTTGGAAACAGATTGTATAAAGTCGAATGTATGCGGCCACACTAAGCACATTAATTTGGCAGTGTGCGTCCATGTACCAGGGCTAGCGTCGATTTCCGGAGCGTTGCACTGTGGGTAGCTATCCCATAGTTTCCGCAGTCTCCCCCACCCATTGGAATTCTGGGTTGAGATCCCAATGCCTGATGGGGCAAAAAACATTGTCGCAGGTGGTTCTGGGTACAGCCTCACCCCTCCCTCCATGAAAGTAACGGCAGACAACCATTTCGCGCCTTTTTTCCTGGGTGAACTCTGCAGACTCCATACCACGGCAAGCATGGAGCCCGCTCAGCTCAAGACAGCAGTCATGAACATTGTAAACATCTCGCGCGTTCTCGTGCAGTTTATGCTGAGCCAGGACCAGAAAAATGAGGCGAGGAGGCGGCGGCGACGGCAGCGCAGCAACAAGCGTGATGAGGACATGGACATGGACACAGAATTCTCTCAAACCGCGGGCCCCGGTGCTTTGGAGATCATGTTGTTAATGGGGCAGGTTCTATCCGTGGAACGCCGATTCTGGGCCCAGGAAACAAGCACAGACTGGTGGGACCGCATAGTGTTGCAGGTGTGGGACAATTCCTGTGCTGAAACTTTCGCATGCATAAGGGCACTTTCATGGAACTTTGTGACTTGCTGTCCCCTGCCCTGAAACGCCAGAATACCAAGATGAGAGTAGCCATCACAGTTGAGAAGTGAGTGGCGATAGCCCTGTGGAAGCTTGAACGCCAGACAGCTACCGGTCAGTCGGGAATCAATTTGGAATGGGCAAATCTACTGTGGGGCTGCTGTGATGCAAGTAGCCAAAGCAATCATTGAGGTGCTGCTACGAAAGGTAGTGACTCTGGGAAATGTGCAGGTCATAGTGGATGGCTTTGCTGCAATGGGATTCGCTAACTGTGGTGGGGCAATAGATGGAACCCATATCCCTATCTTGGCACCGGAGCACCAGGGTACCCAGTACATAAACGCCAGGGGTACTTTTCAATGGTGCTGCAAGCACTTGTGGATCACAAGGGACGTTTCACCAACATCAACGTGGGCTGGCCAGGAAGGGTTCATGATGCTCGCGTCTTCAGGAACACTGCTCTGTTTAAACGGCTGCAGCAAGGGACTTACTTCCCGGACCAGAAAATAACCGTTGGGGATGTTGAAATGCCAATAGTTATTCTTGGGGACCCAGCCTACCCCTTAGTGCCATGGCTCATGAAGCCATAGACAGGCAGCCTGGACAGGAGTCAGGAGCTGTTCAACTACAGGCTGAGCAAGTGCAGAATGGTGGTAGAATGTGCATTTGGCCGTTTAAAAGGTCGCTGGCAATCGTTACTGACTCACTCAGACCTCAGCCAAACCAGTATCCCCATTGTTATTTCTACTTGCTGTGTGCTCCACAATCTCTGTGAAAGTAAGGGGGAGACCTTTATGGCGGGGTGGGAGGCTGAGGCAAATTGCCTGGCTGCTGATTACGCGCAGCCAGACACCAGGGTGATTAGAAGAGCACACCAGGAAGCGCTGTGCATCAGAGAAGCTTTGAAAACCAGTTTCATGACAGGCTACAGTGTGAAATTTCTGTTTGTTTCTCCTTCATGAAAACCCGCCCCCTTTATTGACTCATTCTCTGTAAGGAACCCACCCTCCTCCTTCCCCCAGCTTGCTTTCAAAGGAAATAAAGTCACTATCATTTAAAAATCATTTATTCTTTATTAATTTATTATAAAAAGAGGGAGAGAACCCGGGTGGGGTTTAGGAGGAGGATCGGCAGGAAGGAAAAGGCCACTAAAAAATGGTTAAAAAAATGACAGCCTTTTGCTTGGGCTGTCCACTGGGGTGGAATGGGAGGGTGTACAGAGCCTGCCCCTCCGCCCCCCGCGTTCTTACACGTCTGGGTGAGGAGGCTATGGAACATTGTAAGGAGGGAGGGGGGTTATACAGGGGCTGTAGCGGCACTCTGTTATCCTGCTGCCATTCCTGAAGCTCCACCAGACGCCGGAGCATGTCTGTTTGCTCACGCAGCAGCCCCAGCGTTGCATCCTGCCTCCTCTGATCTTCCTGCCGCCACCTCTCATCTCGAGCGTCTCTCCTGTCTTCACCTTGGTCCCTCCTGTCCTCACATTGGTCCCTCCTGTCCTCACATTCACTGGCTTCTTTCCTATACTTTGAAACCGTGTCCTTCCACTCATTCAGATGAGCTCTTTCACTGCGGGTGGATTCCATGATTTCTGCGAACATCTTGTCTGGCGTCTTCTTTTTCCGACGCCTTATCTGAGATAGCCTTCACGACGGAGGAGGGAGGCTTGAAGAATTTGCAGCTGCTGGAAGGAGGGAAAAAAGGAGATAATTTTTTAAAAAGATACATTTTGCAGAACAATGCTTATACTCTTTCACGGTGACCAACACTATTCACATTACATAGCACATGTGATTTCTGTGCAAAGTCACATTTTGCCTCTTAATATTGAGTGCCTGTGGCTTTGCTGCTAGAGATCACAGACGCAGGTCCGGGCAACAGAATTCAGCTTGCATGCGGCCATGGTAAGCCATTGTCTTTTGTCTTCTGCGCCCTCCTTTCCCACATACCAAGCAAAGCCCGTTGAGTGCTGCGGTTTTCCTGTTAACCTTCAGCAGCAGAAAACAAACTAAGCCCCCCCCATCCAATTCTCTGGATGATCGCTTTATCCCTCCCCCCACCATGTGGCTGGTATCAGGGAAGATCCCTGCAGGAACCAAACTAACACCCCCCACCCCGCCATGAATTCTCTGGGATGATCACTTTACCCCTCCCCCCACCACGTGGCTGGTATCAGGAAAGATCCCTGCTAGCCAAACGCGAAAAGCTCTGGGCCAATCACCCCGCTTCCCCTGCGCTTAGCTAACTGCAGGGAAGGATTTCTTTTCAGCCACAGGCAAACAGCCCAGTAGGAACGGCCACCTCTGTCCCCTTAATTAAATTCCTGTATTTCAACCAGGTTACCATGAGCGATATCACTCTCCTAAGGATTACACAACGAGATAAAGAACGGATGTTGCTTGAATGCCAGCAAACACCGGGACCATACGCTGCCAGGCTTTGTCATGCAATGATACCAGATTACTTGCTGCAAGCATGGCGTGGTCAAGTGTCCTACCATGGAGGACAGAATAAGGCTGCACTGCCCAGAAACCTTGTGGCAAGGCTTTTGGAGTACCTCCAGGAGAGCTTCATGGAGATATCCCTGGAGGATTTCCGCTCCATCCCCAGACACGTTAACAGACTTTTCCAGGAGCTCTAGTGGTTGCGAATGCATCCCAAGTCCTCAGGGCAAAGTAATCATTAAAAAACGCTTGCTTTTAAAACAAGTTTTATATTTTAAAAGGTAAACTCACCTGAGGTCCCTTCCATGGGGTCGTAGTCTTGGATACTGGCTTGGGAGGGTTGGGAGGGTACTTCAGTCAGGCTGAGAAAAAGATCCTGGCTGTTGGGGAGAACGGAGTGCTGTGTGCTCTCCGCAAGCTCGTCCTCCTCCTCCTCCTCCTCCTCTTCTCCATCTGCAGAATCCTCAGGTGTAGCTGATGAGATTATCCCCACCTCGGAATCCACGGTCAGAGGTGGGTAGTGGTGGCGGCCGCCCCTAGAACTGCATGCAGCTCGGTGTAGAAGCGGCATCTCTGTGGCTCTGACCCGGAGCGACCGTTTGCCTCCTTTGTTTTTTGATAGGCTTGTCTGGGCTCCTTGACTTTCACGCGGCACTGATCTGAGTCCCTACTGTGGCCTCTCTCCATCATGCCCTTGGAGATTTTTTCAAAAGTTTTGGCATTTCGTCTTTTCGAACGAAGTTCTGCTAGCACTGAATCCTCTCCACATATAGCGATCAGAGCCAGTACCTCCTGTATAGTCCATGCTGGTGCTCTTTTTTGATTATCGGCCTGCATGGTTACCTGTGTTGATGAGCTCTTTGTGGTCACCTGTGCTCTCCACGCTGGGCAAACAGGAAATAAAATTCAAATGTTCGCGAGGCTTTTCCTGTCTACCTGGCCAGTGCATCCGAGTTCAGATTGCTGTCCAGAGCGGTCACAATGGTGCACTGTGGGATAGCTCCCGGAGGCCAATACCATCGAATTGTGGCCACACTAACCCTAATTCGAAATGACAATATCGATTTTGGCGCTACTCTGCTCGTCGGGGTGGAGTACAGAAATCGATTTTAAGAGCTCTTTATTTCGGAATAAATGGCTTTGTTGTGTGGACGGGTGCAGGGTTAATTCGATTTAACACTGCTAAATCCGAATTAAAGTCATAGTGTAGACCAGGCCAAAGCGATAAATGCAGAACAGAACACATATTTAAAATGTACAGTATATATACTAATGTAATACTGTAGCAATAATAATAAATATACGTCATTGTTACAATTATAGATTGTTAGCATGTACTGTAGCTGTTTTGCGTATCAGAAAAAGCAGGCTGCCTTTGGTCAGATGATACTCCCCATAAGAGCAACAGCCACTTAGGAACAACATAACAAAAGGGCACCGATATGTTGCTAGTAACAAGTGTCTACTATACCAATCACCCCCAGCAAACAAACAAACGATGAATAGAAAAGTTTGCAAATAGTCAGTTGGTTAAAAATTATTCACCTAATCCATTCATACTATTGATAATGAACACATTCTCAGAAATCAGGTTTGGTGTGAAAACAATTCATGAATAGAAGGAGGGCTACATTTACCATACAATTAACAATTAATAAATCACCCTGCTCTATAGAGGAACAAAGAAATGCTTTACTTTGTGTTTTGAGTCTCTTGATTCTCATCTCTGTCACCACTGATAATCTGCAGTTCAGAAACTCTGCAAGTCTGATCCTGATATTTTGTAGTCTTCCCTTTTCTTCCATCAAAATGAACTTTGTTCTGCCACTGGCTGAGGGTTTGAACAAAGAGAGGAGAACATTCTAATGCTGACTTGACCTGAGACTTGAGTCAATGTGGATTCTCACAAAAGACTTCCTAGCCTCATCTGGTGTCTGTTAGTTCTAGCACATCAGGCAACACTGTCAATAAATAAATAAAAATTGAAGTTGTGGGCTCAGGAGTGGACATCTTAAAAAGGAAGAGTTCTTGGACACCAAGCAGAATATTAGGTGGTCAAGACTTTAATTTCAGTTCAGAAATTGTGTAAAGTATGCTTGAAACTAGTTTGAGGGAAACACAAGTTTCTTTCCTTGATGTCATCACAAAAGAGTGTCCACTTTTAAATTTTATTTAAAAGGTATACTGGCCATCATCATCCAGTCCAGTCTTGGTGCTGTAGTGTCTGACTGTGGTGTATGTGTATCCATGGTATGTGTATGCTCTGTCTGCCAAATTTGACCATCTTATTAAATGTTCAATTTTTGTTCTTGGTTCAAGAGAAATCCTGCTTTGTTTCGTTCAGAAGATTTTAGAGAAGATTAGGCACTTATCTATGCTGAGTTCTTTTCGAATAATTAGATTGTTTCATCCCTGGTTGTATATTCAGCTGTTTTAGGAACCCTAAGATTTCCTTCTGGCATTATGCCTAGGGTTACCATATTTCAACAAGCAAAAAAGAGGACGGGAGGAGCCCCGCCCTAGCCCCGCCCCTGCCCCTCCCACTTCCCGCCCCCCCAGAACCCCCAACCCTCCCCCCGTTCCTTGTCCCCTGACTGCCCCCTCCTGGGACCCCTGCCCCTAACTGCCCCCCGGGACTCCACTCCCTATCTAAGCCTCCTTGCCTCTTGTCCCCTGACTGCCCCAACCCTTATCCACACCCCCACCCCCAGACAGACCCCTGGGACTCCCACGCCCCATCCAACCACTCCCCACCCCCTGACAGCCCCCCCCAGAACTCCCAACCCATCTAAACCCCTCTGCTCCCTGTCCCCTGACTGCTCCGATCCCTCTCCCCACCCCTGCCCCCTGACAGCCCCCCCCAGAACGCCCAACCCATCTAAACCCCTCTGCTCCCTGTCCCCTGACTGCTCCGATCCCTCTCCACACTCCTGCCCCCTGACAGCCCCCCCAGAACTCCCAACCCATCTAAACCCCTCTGCTCCCTGTCCCCTGACTGCTCCGATCCCTCTCCCCACTCCTGCCCCCTGACAGCTCCCCCCCAGAACTCCCAGCCCCCTACCCCCCGCTCCTTGTCCCCTGACTGCCCCCTCCTGGGACCCCTGCTCCTAACTGCCCTCCAGAACCCCACCCCCTACCTAAGACTCCCTGTTCCTTGTCCCCTAACTGCCCCCTCCTAAGACCCCCCCCCCAACTGCCCCCCAGGACCCTACCCCCTACCTGTACCCTGACTGCCCAAAACTTTCTCCACTCCCCTCCAAAAGCCCCCACCCGTTTCTTGACTGCCCCATCCAGAACCTCCCTGTCCCTTCTCCTGCCCCCCCTTACCCTGCTGCTCAGAACAGGGTGTTGGGCTCTGTGCCAGCCGGACACATGGCTGAGCTCCCCAGCACAACACAAAACCCGGTCCCTGGCCCTGCACAGGGCTGCCGGAGCGGGCTGCAGGAGGAGGAGCTGCCGGCCGGCTCAGAATGCAGGGAGGGGGGGGTGGGAGGAGGAAGCTGCTCCGGAGTCCAGCCCGGGACTTTCCTGCAGCCCTCCCAGCCGCTCGCTCTGCTCTGCCAGGGGAGGGGGAAATCCCGGACATTGTGAGTGCTTTACAAATTCCCCCCGGACGCTATTTTTAGCACACAAAAGGAGGACATGTCCGGGTAAATCCGGACGAATGGTAACCCTAATTATGCCAAAAAGCCAAACATCAATAGTAAAGCAGGAAGCACTACTGATATGACACTACTCACCTGCACACCTACTTTAATTGTATGAATTTAGGACATCAAGGTCTATTTTTTGCAATTTCTGTGTTTATAAAATTTTAGGGGCATGACTGTTTTCAGCAAATTATGACAATCTGTGCTTCTAACAGCTGTGTAAAGTATTGTTTTTGTTATTTCTATCTCAAGCTGTTTGAGGCCTTTACCCTTTCCTCCTTTTGGACCGTTCCTTGGTTTTAAGGTTCCAGTGATTCTTCCCTGAACTTTGTCTCGTGGCTTTCCATGTGACCAGTTTTCTCTGCAACCTTTGAACTTTGGGAAAGGCTGAGGTCCATCTCCTGTTCCCTGGGTAGTAGCTAATCTTCATAGGAAGCTCCAGCACATTATCTCTGTTTGTGGAGAGGAGGCATGAAGCCTGCTTTTTCCTCCTCCTAGTCTGCTAACTTTGTGGGGAGGACTGGTGTCGTACTCCTCTTCATAAGAGCATATCTTTGGTGGGAAGACTAGTTAGTCCATTTTCCTCCCTGCTTTTCTTGGCAACAGTAGGTCCTAATATCCCTAGTGTCTCTACTCACTCTGTTGGACCATGATGCAGCTGAGTTTAACATGTGTGCACTTAACTGTATCTGCCTCATAGCACATGAAATTTAAGTTCAGAAGTGATTCAGGTCCAGCAGAGACACTATCAGAGGAGCTGACATTTGGATGCATGCATTTTATGGGTAAGAAACATCCAGCCAGCTTTAGTATTCCTTTGGAATTTGTGCCAACCCTAAGAAATATTTATATTTACATACCCACAATTCTTGGAGCATTGAAAAAAAATCACGTATGGTAACTCTTCCTCGTATGACACTTTCATTACTTTGCTGAAATCCCCTGGGTACTCATCTCTTATCCTTGTGACAGCATAATCTAAGCAACACCAAATTTCTGAAATACCTGGTCCCTAGCCTTTTGCCAGATAGCAGAGGTTCAGGCTATATCTAATCCTGCCCTATTATTACAGCATAAACTGTTCTTTGTAACTCATGATAGGGCAGGTCCTGGATTCATTTTAACTTCTTCCTGAAGGAAGTCTGACAGGTCAGTCTTAGTGGATCTTTCCTGATACCTAGTGATGCAAAAATACCTTCATAGTAGCACATTTGTCTCTAGGCCCTGAGTTAATACTGTAATGATCTTGCAATCGCTATACCTTTGTAATTTGCCACCTTTCTTTAAAATAGGGACTAGCTACACTTGATTATACACCTTTGTTTTCCAATCATTCCAATTCACATTGTACTTCTGGCATTGTTTCAACAGTTTCTTTGAACTGATCACATAAGCTGTTGCAGTAGATTCAGCTTCATGTTGATTTTTGTTCAGCTACCTGGCTATTTCAGCAATAACTAATGTCTTGGGTGATAAAAGTTGTTGCAGTGTCTTTATAGTTCATGTAACTGATTTTACTGGAGCAGTCAAACTATGCAATAAGCACTACATTTTCCCTGCCATTAAACACAGTAGGACTGGAACTCCCTTATCTGGTGCTATCTCATTAACTTCAAAATATTACTCCAGCCTCTCTCTCTCTGTATATCACCACTCCTCTGTTGAGTTGTTGAAGGCATCAATTTTTCCAATGTAACTTGCCATCTTATAGTGCTAAACCTCCCTGCTGTTTAATTGAGCAAGTTAGACTTGAGGTCTGATGATGCTCAGGTAGGAAAGGCATTAACAATCTCTGTCTTCTGTCACACATAGATCTATGTGAGGTTCCTCCCCCCCATTTGCTCTCTCTTTGTCTCCAAGGTTTAAGATAATTTAAAAAAAATCAGTGGCAAATGTAGAGTACATGTGAAATCAATTAAACTTTGAACAGCCGGCAAACAAATAAACTATGAGCACTGTGGAGTTATCAGTTTTTCTTTCTTCTTCGAGTGATTGCACATACGCAGTCCACTTCCGTTGTGCATATGCCCTGCATGCAATTACCAGACATTTTTCCCTCAGTGCTACCTGTCGGGGCAGCTCGAGTGCCCTCTGCTGCTGAGTGTCTCTGGCATCAGTATAAAGGGCTCAGCCAATCCCGAGCCCTCTCAGTTCCTTCTTACTGCCTTTGACGGTACCTTGCAACTGCTCTTCTTGCATTTGCAAGGTCTCTCAGAGGACTGTGTTCTCTCTATTGTAAATAGTGTTATTAAGGTTATTAGTACTTAGTTCGATTTTTTTTAACTATCTCAGGGTTTTGATCGACTCCTGGTCCCAAGGGATGTCTCAGTCACTCAATGCTTCCAGCATTGCCTCTGAGCAACCTGTGCTCAAGTTGTTTGAAGTGCCTCAGGGAAATTATATTGGAAAGTGTTGCCAAATTTACAGGGACTAAGCCTTGCATGAAGAAAGATCATGAAGCCAGGCTAAAGTTTCTACTCATGGAGGGGGCCTTGAGACCTCCAGCTAAGCCAGGTCAATCAGATTCAGCACTGAGTGCCTTGGTTTCTGTAAGGAGTGAACCTCGGACTACACTTGAATCCCAACACTGCTCACCATCCCCAGTGCCTATGAAGAGGCATAAGAAGCAGAGTACTGAAAGGGAGAAATCCCCAGCACTTCTAGGCGTGGGCATAAGAGTGGAGTGCTATCTAAGCCCAGGCATTCCTCTGCTTCAGTGCTGTCTTCTCCAACGTCTAGGCAGGTTCCATTGAGCATGGAGCCAGAAGGTGCTCCTTCCACATCTGTAGCACTGCACCATACTGACACTATGTCAGTACCAATCACAACACAGGTGTTTGTGCCTGCCAGGGATCTCCTGACCCTGTCGGTGCAGGTATTGCTGGTAATACGAGTCGGTGCTAGCGGTGCTGGCGGACATGGGAGAAAGGGTAGGATCAGTACCGGGCCAGTCTCATGTACCCCTGATGGCTCGCCCTTCAGTACCATCAAAGGGGAAACCTGTGATGTTAGCTTCTCTGTTGGTGGCTCTCCACATTGGCACTGGTCGCTGGCATTGTGTGGAACTGCACCTCTATGGTCAATGGAAGGAGAGTCGTCATCTTCTGAATTGGAGATTGGGTCCTAAATGTCCCGTCCTCGGAGCTGCTCTCACTGCTCCTCCAGAGGTTGCCACCATTCCATGGATCCTGTCACAGTGGAATGGCCAGAAGGTCCCTGGGGGCCCACACCTATCCAGTGGCCCTTTTGGAATCCAGGGGGCTTTCCCCAAATTTTCAGATCATATTACAGGCACTCCTATTTGGTGACCTTGGAAAGGTGTGTGGCACCTACCCATCAGACAGCACCTGTCCTGACTCCAGTACTGAGCCCAGTAGCGGACTGCAAGAGCTGGCTAACAGGACCCTGCATATTAAGAAAGAGAGAAAAAGCATCTGCAAGCAGTGCTGGCCTCCTCTTCCTCCTTCCCTGATGAGGCAGTCTCCAGGGGTGAGGGGAGGGGGGCGAAGGGGAACACTTCACCTCCTCCAGATGATAAGGCACACCAGGAATTGTTAAAGAGAGTTCCCTTAAGTCTGGGCATACAAGTGGAGAAAGTAAAAGAGTCCTCTCACCACCTGGTCGATATTTTAGACACTGACATCCTTTCAGAGTGGCCCTGCCTCTCAATGAGGCTGTTATGGACCCAGTTAAGGGACTGTGGCAGATACCTGCATCTCTTCCTCCAACTTCAAAAAGGGCCGAGTACAAGTATTATGTTCCCATCCATTGTTATGAGTTTCTCTATTCCCATTCCTCCTCGGGGTCCCTGGGGCATTGCAGCTCAGGATCGCAAACCAGCATGCACTTTGGGGCAGGTATGACAGAAATTTAAAGACATGCTCCCAGAACAGTCTAAGCAGGAGCTCTCCTTGCTAGCGGATGATGTAAAACTGGTGATGAGGGCCTGACTGCAAGCTGCTCTGGTTGCAGCTGACTTGTCTGCCAGATCCCTGGCTTCAGCAGTGGCCATGCATCGGAGCTCCTGATTGTCGTCCTCTGGGATCCTGCTGGAGGTCCAGCAGACTATGTTGGACCTGCCCTTCGAAAGATCCTTGCTCTTTATGGAGCAGACTGATGCTAAGCTCCATGGATTACAGGACTCAAGTGAGACATTGAAATCCCTTGCGTTGTACACCCCAGCTCCTCCCAGGAAGCACTTCAGGCCTCAGCAACCCTTCCGGTACTCTGCTCCAGCTGTCTGACAGAACCTTCAGAACAAGAAGAGTAGAGTTTATAGGCATAGACCACCACCTCCTTTATACCTCTGCTTCAATGCCTGCTCCACCTAGAAATCCAGGGAGTTCTAAGCATGCGTTGCGATGGGATGCTCAAGGACGTCATACTAGTTCCCCGGATTCCAGACCCTGTTTTTCCTTTGTTTGCAAACCGTCTCTTCCATTTCCTCAGTGCTTCATCCTGTATCACCAAGGACCATTGGGTGTTAAGCACTGTAAAAGTGGGATACATCCTCCAATTTATGTCTACCCCTCCTGTCCACCCATCCTCCCTTCCCGTCCCTCTTCAGGGACCCCTCTCATGAAGAATTTATGGTCCAGGAGGTTCAATCTCTCCTTCAGGTTGGAGCCATCGAGGAGGTTCTGCAGAATTTTTCTACTCCTAATCCTGAAAGCCAAGGGAGGTCTCAGGCCTATTTTAAACCTGTTTCAGCTCAACAACTATTTCAAAAAGATAAAGTTTCACATGGTCACCCTGGCATGCATTATTCCCTCTCTGGATCCTGGTATTCTATATCCTGATATTCTGCCCTCAATTTAAGAGATGCCTAATTTCATGTGTTAGTATACTAAGGGCACAGAAAGTTCCTCAGATTTGTAAAGAAGCGCTTGCATTACTAGTTCACAGTGCTTCCATTTGGCCTATATGCAGTTCCTTGGTGTTCACAAAACAAATGGCTGTGGTAGCAGCGTTCTTCAGGAGACTAGGAGTGCAGGTCTACCCTTACCTGGATGACTGGCTAGTCAAGGGCGGGTCCAAGTTCAGGTTCATCTTATTCAGTCAGCCTTCATGCCCTTAGGACTACTGATCAATGCAGACAAATCTATTCTTTGCCCGGTCCAGAGGACAGAGTTTATAGGGGCTGTGTTGGAGTCTACCCAGGCCAGGGCATTTCTCCTAGGGTCAAGATTCGCATCTATTCACTCTCTCGTGACAGACCTCAAGATTCATCCAATCAAAACAGCCTGAAAATATATGAAGCTCCTAAGGCACATGGCCTCGTGCACATATGTAGTACAATACGTGAGGCTGCACCTCAGACCCCTTCAGATATGGCTGGCCTCAGTGTATTTGCCAGGCCATCTGCGTCACAGTACCTTTGCAGGTTCTGATTTTGCTGAATTGGTAGCTGAATCCTCTCAATGTTTGTGCAGGCATTCCCTTCTTCTGCCCTCACCTGTCCATGACTCTAGTTTCAGATGTGTTGGCTCTAGGATGGGGAGCTCACCTGGGGCCCCTCCGAACTCAGGGTGTTTGGTCCTTGACGGATCTCACTCTTTATATCAGTGTCAGAGAGCTCAGGGTGATTTCTCTTACCTGTCAGGCTTTTCCTACCTCATATCAGGGGAAAACCTTATGGAAAACATCGCAGTGATGTTTTACCTCAACAGGCTGGGAGGAGCTTGGTCATCCCTCTGGTGTCAGGAAGCAGTTCACTTCTGGGAATGTAACAGAGGCCATTCAATCAACCTCAAGACCTCTTACCTTCCAGCGGTGCAGAACAAGCTAGCTGATCGCCTGAGTAGGTTTTTCTCTAGTCACCACAAGTGGTCTCTTCACCTGGATGTAGCCAGATGCATTTTCCAGCAGTGGGGGCTCCCCAAATAGACTTACTTGCGGACAAGTACAACAAAAATTATCACCAATTCAGTTTCCTACAAGGCCACAGTCTGGTATTTGCTTTGATGCCGTGAGAATAATTAACCATTGGACCAATTTACTAAGGGTCGTAGTGGATTCTCCATCACTGACAATTTTTAAATCAAGATTGGATATTTTTCTAAAAGACAGACTTTAGGAATTATTTTGGGGAAGTTCTATAGCCTGTGTTATACAGAAGGTCAGATTGGATGATTACAGTCGTCCCTTCTGGCTTTGGGATTTATGAATATAGTTTAATGCCTATTTTGCTTCAGTTTTCACTAAAAAGGTTAATTGTGACCAGAAAGTCATCACAATTAACATTAACCTGCTCTTTCCCTATTTTGGCTTGCATTCCTTCCCCGCTTATTGTTAAAGAGTATTTAGATGTATTCAAATCACTGGAGATTGATGAAAGTTCACCCAGAACAGTTAGTGATTTATCATTGAAAACTCATGGAGGATGGGTGAGATCCCAGCGGACTGGAGAACAAACGTATCTATCTTTAAAAAGGGGAACCGAGAGGACCCGGGAAATTATAGATCAGCTTGCCTAACTTCACTGTCTGGGAAAATACTGGAACAAATTATTAAACAATCAATTTGTAAGAAGCTACAGGATAACAGGGTTTAAGAAATAGTTAACATAGATTTGAAAAGAACAAATCATGCCAGACCAACCTAATTTCCTTCTTTGACAAGATTACTGAAGTAGTGGATGGGGGAAGCTGTAGAGGTGATGTATCTTGATTTTAGTGATGTTTCTGACACAGTCCCATGTGGCATTCTTATAAGAAACTAGGGAAATGCAGTCTAGAAATTACTATAAGGTAGATGCAAAACTGATTGAAAGACTGTACTCAAAGAGTATGAGTGGCTCTCTGTCAAACTGGAGGGACATACCCAGTGGGATCCCACAGAGGTCTGGTCTGGGTCTGACACTGTACAATATTTTAATTAATGACTTGGAAAATGGGGTGGACAGTGTGTTTATAAATTTGTGGATGACACCAAGATGGGAGGACAGGATTAGAATCAAACAACCTTGACACATTGGAGAATTTGGTCTGAATTCAACGAGATGAAATGCAGTAAAGACAAGTGCAAAGTATTGCACTTAAAAAGAGAAAATCAAATGCACGACTACCAAATGAGGAATAATTGGCTAGACAGTAGTATTGCTGAAAAGTATCTGGGAGTTATTGTGGATTGAAAATTGAGTATGAATCAACAGTGTGATGCAGTTGCAAAAAAGGCTAATATGTCGTATGTAAGACACGGGAGGCAATTGTCACACTCTGCTCGGTGCTGGTGAGACCTCAATTGGAGTACTGTCATCCAGTTCTGGTCACCACACTTTAAGAAAGATATGGATAAATTGAAGAGAGTCCAGGGGAGAGCAAAAAAATGTTAAAGGTTTAGAAAACCTGACCTAATAGGAAAGGTTAAAAGAACTAAGCATGTTTAGTCATGAGAAAAGAAGACTGACTGGGGAGATGATAATGGTCTTCAAATATGTTAAAGGCTGTTACAGAGAGGATTGTGATCAATTGTTCTCCATATCCATTGCCCTATCCATTGCAGGTAGGACAATAAGTAATCGGCTTAATAGGCAGCAAGGGAGGTATAGGTTAGATATTAGGAAAAAACTTTTAAACTGTAAGGCTAGTTAAGTTTTGGAATAGACTTCCAAGAGAGGTTGTGGAATCCCCATCAATGGAGGTTTTAAGAGCAAGTTACACAAACACCTGTCAGGGATGGTCTAGGTATATTTGGTCTTGACTCAATACAGGGGGCTGGTCTAGATGAACTTCCTTTCTGACCTACATTTCTGTGTTTCTGTTATTCTTTTTGTTAAGCTAGATAGATTGAGCTCCTTGAGTCTATTACTATAAGGCATGTTTTTTAACCCTTTAATAATTCTTTTGGCTCTCTTTTGAACCCTCACAAATTTATCAACATCCTTCTTGCAACTGGACACAGTATGCCAACAGCAGTCACTTCTGTGCCAAATACAGAGATAAAATAACCTCTCTACTTCTACTTGAAACTCCTGGTTATGAATCTAAGGATCCCATTAGCTGCCTTGCCAGCCCCTGGTGCTCCAGGCAGCGCGGTAAGGGGGCAGGGAATGTGGGGGGTGTTGATAGAAGGCTGGGGAGTTCAGGGTGTGGATAGGGGTTGGGGCGGTCAGAGGGCAGGGAACAGGGGGGTTGAATGGGGGAAGGGGTTGAATGGGACGGCAGGGGGGCAGTCAGGAAGGAGGAGGGGTTGGATGGGACGGCAGGGGGGGCAGTCAGGGGCAAGGGTTCCGGGGGCGGTCAGGGGACAGGGAGCGGGGGGGTTGGATAGAGGGCAGGGGAGTTCAGGGTGGTGGTCAGTGGGCGGGGGTGTGGATAGGGGTTGGGGTGGTCAGAGGGTGGAGAACAGGGGGTTGAATGGGTGCAGAGGTTCCAGGGGGCAATCAGGAAGGAGGGGGATTAGATGGGGTGGCAGGGGGCAGCCAGGAGTGGGTGTTCTGGGGGCCGTCAGGGGACAGGGAGTAGGGGTGTGTGGATGGGGCAGGGGTCCTGGGGGGGGCCATCAGGGAACAGGGGGGTTGGATGGGGCAGGAGTCCTGGGGGGGCGTCAGGGGGCGAGAAGCGGGGGAAGGATGGGGGAGGGGCCCAGGCCACGCCATGCCTGGCTGTTTGGGGAGGCACACGCCGTACAATTACCGAAACCTGATGCAGCCGTCAGGCCAAAAAGTTTTCCCGCCCCTAGTTCAGAGTCACTGCTTCCCAGGATAGAATCCCCCATCCTGTAAGTATGGTCTACATTCTTTGTCCTAAATGTATGCATTTACATCTAGCCATATTAAAGCACACATTGTTTGCTTGTGCCCAGTTTACCAAGCAATCCAGATCACTCTGTATCAGTGACACGTCCTCTTCATTATTTACTGTTCTCCCAATGTTTGTGTCCTCTGCAAGCTTTATCAGTGATTATTTTATGTTTTCTTCCAGATCATTGATAACAATATTAAATAGTGCTGGGCCAAAAACCAGTCCCCGTGGGACCCAACTAGAAACAAACCTGCTCAATGAGATTCCCAGTTTACAAATTACATTATGAGACATATCAGTTAGGCATCTTTTAATCCATTTAATGTGTCCATGTTAATTTTATATCATTCTAATTTTTTAACCTGTCAAACTCCTGATTAATTACACAGTTTAAATATGTTATTGGGGACAATGATGAGTTTCTCACATTGTAGCAAAGTGCATTGGTGGTAAGCGATAGGGGCACATCTCATGAGAATTATTCTCATAACAGTTCTGTGTCCATAAAGAATTTCTCTGGAGGTTCAATGTGTATATTTAAGTAATTATTTCTTAACTAATGGCTTTAGAAAAAAAGTTGAAGTTAGTCTCAAGATAAAAATTGTAAAAATGTCATTACCTAGACTCTTTTTTCAAGGACTGATATGTCAAATTTGTTTAGTCAAATTTGGAAGTAAAAAATGCTGGGCAAAATCCTGCTCCTGATTATGCCAATGGGAATGTCTACACTGCAGTGAAAACCCAGGCTCACATTCACGCTCCAGCCCTAACCCTGCTTCCGTGTACACACAAATCTCTGAGACTTGAGCTTGGATCAGGGTCCTAGGGCACTGAGGGTAAAGTGTCCAAGACAGAGTCAAGTCAAGATTCAGTGTTTGAGCCGTATTGTTTTGCATGGTAGACACAGCCCAGATTCAACACAAGACACTGGTCCTTGGAGTCCACCTAAAGTTTCCCACAATGTTATGGGCCGACTTCCTTTGTCCTTCTCTCCCAAGAATCACCAAGTGACTCTAGGAAAATGGAAGCACTCCCCCTTGTTCTAGCACAGCAGCTCAGTGTTTAACTCTTGTATTTTATTCTGATTGTTGAGATGCAGACACACCTTAGAAGAACCTTTGGCATTTGCAATAGCTACCTACCAGAAGTAGTCCTTTACAAAGTGCACTGCATTGTGGTTGCAGGATCACAGCCAGATTTTGGTTAATCTTTGGTGCAAAGCCAGCAAAACAATTGATTTTTTTAGAAAGAGTACCAGGAATGATCACACATACCAGCAAATAGCAAAAAAGCTGCTGGTATGGGAAACTTACTGGACAAGTGATCAGTGCAGGGAATGTTGTAAGCGGCTCAAGACTGGGTACTGGAAAACTAGGGACCAGAGCCACACCTCTGGGAACTTGCTGTCATCATGCCCATTTTATGATGACTGTGACCACTGAGCCACTGGCCTGGTCAGCTCGGATGGTGACCTGCTGGCCTCTGAAGCCAGCATGGGAATCAACAGGAGCTGGCAGCAAGTGCTGAATGAGGGAAATGAAGTGGCTCTGCTGATGAAACTGGTCTCAGAGGAAGCTTTGCCGCAGGAGCAGCTGCAGCACATCCTGGGGCCGTACTCCAAGGAGCGTTTTGATGTTCCCCTGGAGGAACAGCTTGCCACGGAACCGGCAGCAGAAATGCAAGAGGGAGGAGCCTGGTAAGTTTCTGGCTCCATTTTTGTGATTTTTAACTTACCATTCTCTCAGCACTTCTTTCACTGTGATTAACCCGGCTTTGTCCAGGGAGCTTCTGAAGTCTGAAGCAGCCCTCTGCCAATATAGTGATGCTTAGCTTCAAAAAGTAACAATTTGTCCTTGAAATGCCAAAATGATTTTTCATCTTGCACTGAGCTATTCAAGACAATAACCCTCTATGTCTTGTCCTACTTCTGGACCCTCGACCTCTACTGGCTGCAGTACCACCACAGCTTGCTCACACTGTGGAAACCTTACTCATGTACCTCCACAGACCATTTCAAGAGGAAGTGTTACCTTATGGCTGAAGTTCTAGACAGGACCAACAAGCAGGTTGAGGACTAAAGGCAAAGGGATTGGCTGCAAGAGGAAAGACATGCCAAGGGGAAGCAGAAGGGCTCAGGATGGCTTCGCAACTTGAGGAGAGGGCAGTGGTGTGGGAGCAGGCACTTGCTTTGCAGTTCATGGAACAGGAACGACAGTAAAGGGAGAAAATAGAGTGCAACAGAGAAAACTTTCCGAGTGGCTGCTGACTCAAATGGCAGGAGGACTGTGTCTCCTCTGTGGTACCCTGGCCTGCATTCCAGGAACAGTTTGGATAAGTCCATGGCTGGATGGCCCATGCAATAGGGACCTATGAGTGGCTGGACAGGGAAAATGTGCCCCATGCAGTCCTCAGTGCTGAACCCCTCCCCTGTGGATGCCTCTACTCCCCTGCCCTGGCACCAAGTGTGTGGCAAGCATGGAAGGATTGGAAAGGAGAATGGGAGGCCAGGGGACATGCAGTAGTTGTGGGGGGTGTCTTGTACAAAGTTTCACAGTTTGCACTTGGTTATGCACTTTACTCTTAGCTACTTTTAAAGTTTTGGTTATTGCTGGTGTTTTGGTGTGCTAATGGCAACTGGCCTGCCGGGCAATGGTTTAATATTGTACTTTTCCAATAAATGTGTAAAAATATATATTTTTATTTTATAAAGAAAATTTATTGCCATCACTGCAACACATCATATCATGTGTATTTTAAATAATAAAGGTAAACACATGATCAAGGACAACTGGAAAGTTGTAAGTAAAACCCGTGTCTCAATACAGCTATATATATCAATCCATACATCATTTACATCAATCTATACTGTTTCTCTCCCCCACCCCCATTTCATAAGTGGTCATGTCATTCAAAAGTCTAATGTATGGTAATCAACATCCTCCTTCCCCTGGCACAAGCAATCAACATTCCTCCTTTTTTCCAGCACATTAATAAAGGTGCTGTTCTCTCGTTCTGTTGGACAATGCAAGTCCATAATTTGAGAGCACAAAGCATCCCTGATTTCTATTGTCTGGGTGAGGACAGCTCCAGCTGCGGTAGATGCGCTTCCTGGCTGAGTGTACCAGTTCAGCAGCCCCTCAAGGGGAAATGGCTCACCTTTGGCTTCACAGTAATGTGGACAGCACTGATGACACTGGAATCCAAACAGGTCTGTATGCATTACCAGTGGCATTTCAATTTGCCAAATGCCTATTCAACCACAATTCTACAGCTGCTGAGAACGTAATTGAACTTTCTTTTGCCAGGGCCTCTGAGATCAGGGTAGTTTCATAAACCAAGGCAAAAAGGGGTCGGAAGGTTCCCCAGAATAAAAGTGGGGACAATAACTCTGTTTATGATAATGTCATGTGGTGGGAATAGTGGCTTAGCCTGTACATGAATATAGACTCCCAATTGTCAGAAAACCCTGGCATCATAAACTTTTCCAGTTCAGTTGGTGGACTGTTCGTGTGGCGTGTACAGTCAAAGATTCCACAGTGCACTATGAATATAAGGCTAGAGCAGCCACATTTCAGGAGGGCACTAGGAAGTCTGGGGTATGGTTGGCTTGACTTGGGTCTGTGTACTGCAGTGTGCACATCAGACCCTTGGGTTCGGGCCTCAGCTGAAAAATTCTTAAGCTAGGATTGGCATTCAGTGTAGACGCTCAAGCCCTGGGTTCTCAAACCCAGGGACAGGTAAATTGAGTCCCACTTACCCTGGGCTTACATTGCAGGGTAGACATACCCGGGTTTTTGCCATTGACTTCAATGGGCCAGGATTTCACCCAATATTTTTAACTGCCAGCACTGTAGACAGCCTGTGATTAGACTTTTCAAACTGTCTTCTTTGTGCTGCATGCATGAACATCTGTTCTAGATTCTGTAGTTGGAACTTAGCTAATAGTCTGATAAAAGAGGAATAAAATTCAGCCTGTTTTCTGTATTGACAAAGCAAAGTAAAAATTTGATTTTGTCCATAGTATGTGAAGATACCAGAAAGACACAAAAATATTTCTGCTCCTGGGGCAGTTGAAGGGAAAGTAGAAGGTTTCATAGTGAAGTTCAATCACATTATCTGACTTTTTTTTTATAGTTGTACATTATCTAAAATAAACTTTTCCCTGTAATCCCTATAATTTAGTTTTAAATTCTTGTTATTCAAAGCAAAAAAGTCCTAAATCAGATTAACTTTGTAACCACATGTCTGAAAGGAAAAAAGGGAGATCAAAAATTGAGCCAGTGAATATGGATAGCTTTCCCTTAAAAGTCAAATTTTAATTTGATCCAACAGTTTTTTCCTCCAGTTCAATCTGTGAGCCATAGAAATGTCTACTGGGATATTGCTTTTTCCAGAAGTGCAAAAATCCTTATTATTCTGTACGTGAGGACTATTGTGTCCCCATGAGAAAATCTTACAGCACATTCTTGGAATGGCTGCCTTGTTTTCCATGAGAATGATTCATATAATAATAATTAATACTTTGCTCTTTCATGCAGACTCAGAGAACTCTTTGCGAACATCGCTTGATGAAGCCTCACGAGGCCCTCCATTGTATTGCCGTTGTTTTATCCTTTTTTGAGTTGCATTAACTGAGTTGCAAAGAGCTTCTGACTTGTCAAGGTCACACAATGAATTAGTGACAGAACCAGAAATATAACCCAATCCACTGTTTTATCCGCTAAAGGCCACTCCCTCCTTAATATCTTCTTACTGCATAATTGAGCCCTGAATCTACAAGTTTACCCTAACATCATTTGGGCCATTGTAAATACAGAAATTGAGTTCTTGAAGTCATATTTACAAGTAAGAAAAATATTAAGTAGTGATACATCTTTTAGGAAGTCTGCTATAGTACTCATAATGGTATTCTATAAGGCCCCTACCAGTCCCTCCAAATTTACAGGGTTTCATATGGAGATTTTGGATGGCAACTTTTTTTTCCCATTTTGTCTGCATCACCACTTAATTTATGATCCATCATGCTTTTAATGGATAAGAACAGCAGCACCTTCTGATTTGGGTAGTAAAACAGATGGATTGATTTTGCTGAAATGTTTATCGGTAAAATAGACTCTACCACGAATCCCTGTCAAATCCTGCTTGGCATCCCAAGATTAACTGCGATCCAGCAGTGGAAAAAAACCCAATGATTTGCCCCTTAATTTTCTGCAAACTGAGTTACTGGAAGCTGGCATTCCATCCGTCTTAAAATCTGTGTGCAGTCTTATTTTTCACCAAGAGATGTTACATAGGCTAAAAATAGGCAGCCTTGGGATTCAGGTGGACTATGCCATGTTATATATAATTAAGATTTTTCTTTATGCACACTATATTAATAGGTTCTTTTCACCCCTAATTTCTTATGTTTTTAATCATAGTTTTCTAGGAAAGAATTAGGATGAAATCCTGGCCCACTGAAATCCATGACAAAACTTCCATTGATGTTACTGGGGTCAGGTTTCGCCTTAGGAAAGGGGTGGGCAAACTATAGCCCATGGGCAACATCCGGCCCACCAGCCAATTTAATCCAGCCCTCGAGCTCCTGCTGGGGAGCGGGGTTGGGGGCCACTCCGCACCTGCATGCCATGGCTCTGCACGGCTCTCAGAAGTAGCAGCATGTCCCCATTCCAGCTCTTACGTTTAGGGGCAGCCAGGCGGCTCTGCGCACTGCCCCCGCCCCAAGCACTGCCCCCACAGCTCCCATTGGCTGGGAATTGTGGCCAATGGGAGCTGCAGGGGTGGCGCCTGCAGACGGGGAAGCACACATAGTCTCCTGGCTGTTCTTCTACGTAGGAGCTGGAGGAGGGACATGCCGCTGCTTCTGGGAACTGCTTGAGGTAAGCACTGCCTGGAGCCTGCACTCCTGAGTCCCTCCCGTGTCCCAATCCCCTGCCCCAGCCTGGAGCCCCCTCCCACACCCTGAACTCATTTCTGGGCCCACTCCAGATCCCGCACCCCCAGCCAGAGCCCTCACCCCCTCTTGCAGCCCAGCCCCAATTTTGTGAGCATTCATGGCCCGCCATACAATTTCCATACCCAGATGTGGTCCTCGGGCCAAACAGTTTGCGCACCCCTGCCATAGAAGTTTAAAGAGTTTTGATTACTTATTTTAAAAAATGTGGTCAAGTTTTTTTTTCTTTTTCTTTTGAGTGTCTATATTCTGTGCTGTAAAGAAACACCATCAAAACTGTTGCTGGGAGATGTTTTGTCTTTGTGTTTTAATACCAGATGAGATTTTTTGTGTGTGATTCTGCAGGAGAAAATGTGTCTATTTTTCCTAGGTGCTCTCCCAACAGAGTGTAGAAGGATGTCTTGGTGTCACAGACCAGGACATGGGTGGTCAGGTCTAGTGGTTGGAGCAGTGGCGGTCAGGAACCAGGAGGAAGACTGGGAATGAGTGAAGGCAGGGCTGGCGCATGGCTCGGGATAAGGCAGGAGCAGGGCTGGAACAAGGCAGACACAGGCGAGGTTGCAGCTCTGTGGGCAAGTGTGTTGAGCAGCCGCTGACCAAATGCTACTGCTGGGCTTAAGACCAGTCCTAGTAATACTACTCAACTAGTCAGGTGATCTGGCCAACTGGGGAGTCTAGCTGTGGTTAGCTAGCTGATCCCTGCCCCATCTGCAGACCCTTATTCCTGACACTTGGTTTGATTTATCCTCCTTGTCTGTTTGGGATTTATAGTGCATTGCCTCCATCCTGGACAGATTGCCATCTCTTAGGACACTATGGGCTGTCCCACTAGCTGTTTAGGAAACTGGGCACTTACTGAGATGAACAAGCTAAGATTTAATAAATTCTCTTTACAATGTATTTTCATCATGTCCTGGTCTATTCATTTTACAGGGGCTTGGGACTCTTGTACAGTGGGAGTTCTTACCAATGATGCACGCCTGACGCTGTCTCCCTCAGAAAAAACAAAATCAAAACTGACATCCTCCTGCTTCTCTGTGCCATTCCCAGCAGTTAATTTAATAACATAGCTTACCCATCTTCCAGATGAGGGATCCATGGATAGCCAGGCAAATGTGACACAATGTGACCCTTCTTCTCAAGATAGGTGCTTTTGCATTATTTTGGAGCCTCAAGGATGGTCTAGAAGAAACTCCTAAAGAACAGGATTCAAGCACACTAGTCAAGTACAGGAACACTGAAATTGGCTTGTCTAGCCAGCCTCTGTCAGGCTTGTCTAATCCTTCAGAGCCGTAGTCATTTAAACAATCCCGTTTTAAAACACCTTTACTCTAATGCATAAGGCAGCATAGGCAAGCCAGCAAATGGGATAAAGCCAAAAAAATGATTCAGTTAAAAACTCATGACATTGGGGATGTCTGCATGAGGATGTAGGGCCCCATACTGTGTGGCACATGTTCCAGTGAGGGGATCTGATGCAGCAACACTCCAGGGAGGGTACCCATATTTTACTGAACTTTGTGGCAGCCATAAGGTGGGGTAGGGTACCCTTTAACAAGTGCTTATGCCTTTAAGGAGGCTTACATTGCCCCAGCTACTGTTCCTGCTTAATTTGCTTTATGCTAATCTGACAATGTCACAACTTTGATTTTTTTCATCCTTTTTTAGTGAGTTCCCAGTCTATCTTAGATATTTATATGGTCCCTGTTACCAGAGTATCTGAGTACCTCACAATCTTTAGTATATTTTTCTGTACAACACTCCCGCCAGGTGGATAAGTATTGGTATCCCAATTTTACTGATGAGGGACAGAGAGACTAAGTGACTTGCCTAAGGTTATAGAGGAAATCTGTGGTAGATCAGGGACTAGAACCTAGTTTCCAAGTCCCCGGTTAGCACCCTAACCACTAGGCCATCCTTGCTAAAGAGAAGACCTTCTGTATGGAGCAAGTGCCAATGTGGGATGTCTGTTTTCTTTGTTTCTGCCTAACTACAATACTTTATGGTGTTTTTACTGGTATTCTCATACTCATATTCCTGTGACCCTCATCTTATTTTCCTGGATCACACAACGTGAGTCTTCTCTGCAGCTCTGTCCACACCCTTCAGTCCTCTGTGAGTTCTTTATCTTATTGTATGCTAGGGAAGCATAACAATTATTGGAATTTCACACTTGCTAGAATTTGGTTGAGTCTAATTCTGAATCCTCACTGAGACAGTATTAGTGTAATAGGATGGAGATATGAATAACTGCTTCAAACATGTATTTGCCTGAGGCATGGTAAAACTAAAATAACTTAAAGGAGGCATTTACAAGCAACGTAGTAGTCAGGAGATGGGTATTGCTCTTGGATCAAAAGCTGGAATAGATACTGCTCCAGGGCAGAATCCATATATCCAAGTAAAATTGCTGTGCCTATTGTTAAAAGAATCAATATAAGAAGACCTAAGAGAGAGGGACAGATTGGGGGGGGAGGGGAAATAATAGTCCCTGAATATTTATAATCTCTTTTGTGCTATTGCACCATTGAAACCAAAAGAGGCTGAGTATGTGTTGGTGGTTAAGCTCTAATTCCCTAAGGACAGGGTGCAGGATGACTTCCCTTCTAGGGGAGCATATGGTGCAATTGATATTGGCTCTAAAGAGAGCTGTTTTTTCATCTGGAAAGATGGTGGTCTGAATGTGATATCAGGTCTCTGGAGAATACTGTAAAATCACTGTTGGGGGATAAAATAAATGTTGTATCAGTAAAAAGATATTGCTGGTATTCCTGTCCCTTATGCTCAGAGGCTCACAGTATTGGCAGTAGCATGCAGTCAAAACGACTTCCAAACTATGATGATGAGCTATTACCATAGCCTTCAATTTTCCCAATTGCAATCACAGATCTGATTTAAAAATAAATAACTGAGGTCTCTAGCGTTCCCTGTGATGGAGAGATGTGTATATTAGCAAGGGTTATCTTAATTCTGGAGACGAATGCAAATAAAAAAAGTAGGCTAATAGGATCACTTTATTTATTGTCATAGTGAAGATTTTCTCTTCCACTGTATGAGGTGGAATAATCCTTTCTGTGTTAAGTGAAAGCAGAATCACGGGCATATCTATAAAATAAAATGCTACTTGCCACCAAGTATATGGACTTTGAGTTCAGGGAAATGATACATGACATATTCCTGTCCATTTAGACTGTGACATTGCACTACTTCTAATAATATTTTATTTAGCCCTTTTCATCTTGAAGGATAGCGGAGAAATTCACACTTTTTACACAACACATATAGCATTGTTGAGATACTTCCACATCTGGGATGGAGGGGACATTTTAGATGCACTCTTATAAAAAGGGAAGTGGTCTCTTTAATGACCAGGGACAGCAGACCTATGAACTGAAAGACTCTTAAATAGAGTTTCATACAAGTTACTGTGTATCTACCTGACATGATGAGTTGACTCTATATGAGTTTGAACTTGTGGTTCTAGGCAGGAAAGGAAAGTACCCCAAACCACTCTGCCAATGTCCTATGTGGTAGTTTGTCCACATTCCAAAGGACTTGGTGAAAGAAAATGAGTATGTCACATGTGCTTTTAGAACAGGTTCCCACTGAAAAGTTCAGGAGAAAATTGACAACTTGTGAATTTTAATAGTGAAAATTCCATAGAGCAGCCTTATTACCTTTGCCGTGGATTCTGTATGTTTGATATCTTGATATTACCTTTCGAACACTAAAAATGTGTAATCGTGTTTAGGTAAAGAACATGAAAAGTGCTTTCTAATGTCACTGTATTGACAATCTTTCATCTTAACAGCTGAATTGCCTTCATATGTGTTAGGTTAGAAAGGTTCTCTAAATAATGCTGAGGTTGAGGTTTGTAGAAAAGACATTTCTGTCAGGTCACTGCTGCTTTAATTAGACGTTGTTGCCTTCAACACTTCTCTCCAGTAGTTGTACTTTTCCAATAACAGGTTTCACCAGTGACACCGGAACATGGTTTGCAGTTTGAATGCTAGAAAAAAAATAGACATTATTCTAATTAGGATTTTCCATGCACTGTTCTTAACTAGAAAGCTTGCAATATAAAGCAAAGCAGAAATTTGACATGCCTAATTATGTAATACACGTTTTAACATACTTTTTCAAAGAGGAATTAATGGTATTTTGCTAGTAAATTGGCTAACTGCTTGGTGGGCGTATGTCTGTAAATTTTAAACTCTAAGTCCTGGGAAAATGTAATTTCAAGCCATCTCAGAGTGGATGGCTGTTTAATGGTGACTTTAGGTCCCATAATTTCTTATCTCAGGTTCTCTGGGCCAGATGTGAAGTAGTGGAAGTAGCACATCCAGCCACTATATGTGTGTTTGCAGGGGGCCTGGGAGGAGAGGGAGAGAGGGAGAGGTTCTTATGGGCTTAAACCCTTTCTGGTTGACTCAGGAGTGGTGTTGATGTTACCAGACTAGCAGTGGGAAGGCTAGTAGAATAGAACCACTTGATCGAGGGCCTGCACTGATAAAAATCCTGAATCTATAACTAAATAGAATTAATCAGCAGAGATGTTTAAAGAAAAAAAAAGGAGGGGTGGAGATGAAGAAAATGCTTCATGGAGGACTCAATGTTTTAGGGGTTGATATGATTTGAAGCCTTTCATCTTGGTGATAGTGCAGGTTATCAAAAGTTAGTTGAATTGTAGTGTGGTTTGGTCTACATGAAGTAAATTAGGGTCTTAGTTTAGTTTCTGTTGAACAGAGGCCATTCACTTTGCCCTTCATCACATCTGTTTGTTGCATTCTCCTGTTTCTGATCTCTCACTTGGATTATAAGCTTTATTGTGCTAGGACACTCTTTGAATTACGTGTGTGTAAACTGCCTAGGACAGTGGGTCCTGATCTCTGATTGGGGCCTCCAGCTGCTACCATAGTAATAATACAAAACACACCCTCATAACAGGTGCCACTCAGTCTCGGTAGAAAGGGGAAGGGTTGAATAGGCTTGGTGACTAAAATGAGATGCTCCCTCGATAGAAATGCGTTGGTGAGGTACTGTACGGAAGTATATAATGCCATTTCCCGTGCTCTTGATTTGCATTGTATCTGTCACTATTGTACACTATTGTACATCCCCTCTGATTTGTTCATTTCTCTAAACTAAACCATCTCAGTAGTTTCAATCTCTCCTTATAAGTAGGCTTGGCAGAATTCAATGTTTTTTATCATTTCAATGGATAATATTGATGTTTATTTTTATGCATTTGTTTCTGTTTTTATCAATTTAAACTTTTACAGTTGCATAAAATTATGAGTTTTAAATATTTCCTCCCAATTTGCATAGATTTACTTTTTCACAGTTGCAGAAATTACTCGGAGGGAGGGCAGAGGGGGAATCGGATAATGGTGGGAGTCAGAGAATAATTATTTAATGACTTTAGACTCAGTTTCAAAAAGTTAAAATTTTATAATCATTAAAACAGAAATTGTCAACATCATATGTCAAAATATATAAAGTAAATATCCTTAAATTAAACTCTAATAAGTTCTCAAGCAGCATTTTTCTTACTTTGCCTGTCTGTAAATTTCAATTATTATGAATGGGAATAAATATGTATACCGTGGTGAAATAAACATTTACTGAAAAAAATCTAATACTTCCAAGTCCACTTACTGAAGTGAGTTGTTCCACGCCTTTAGTCATTCTGATTGCCTGACTCTGAACATCTTCTTTTTCTGCTTTCTAAACTAAAGTGATAAGAACTGAACACAGTATTTGAAGTGAGGGTAGCCTATATTCTTATAGAATGACATTATAATATTTTAAGTATTATTTTGATCCCATTTCTTATGCGTTCAAGCCTTTTGTTTGCTTTATTGACCACTGCCACAGACTAGGCAGGGGTTTTCATTGAGTTGTTTTGTTTTGTTTTTTTTCCAAAGTGACTACAGTTTATTTAGGACCCAGCAATGTGCATGCATAGTTTAAATTATTCCTTTGAATGTGCATTACCTTGCATTTGTCAACAGATAATTCCATCTGTTGCCATGCTGCCCATTCATCTAATTCTGTTAGGACCCTCTGAGGTTCTTCACAGTGTTTTCTAATCTTGTTTAACCTAAATACATTTACTCCATCTGCATACAGTCATCCTCTTTTCTAGATCATGGGCATGTAAATCAAGAGTAACCCTGTATATATAGGGTATTATAAATCTGTATATATATCGGGAGGGGTTGAAAGTGCTTTGGAGGATAGGATTAAAATTCAAAATGATCTTGACAAACTGGAGTCTGAAGAAAATAGGATGAAATTCAATAAGGACAAATGCAAAGTACTCCATTTAGGAAGGAACAATCAGTTGCACACATACAAAATGGGAAATGACTGCTTAGGAAGGAGTACTGCAGAAAGGGATCTATGGGTCATAGTGGACCATAAGCTAAATATGAGTCAACAGTGTAACACTGTTGCAAAAAAAAAGTGAACATCATTCTGGGATGTATTAGCAGAAGTGCTGTAAGCAAGATACAAGAAGTAATTCTTGCACTCTACTCCATGCTGATTAGGCCTCAACTAGAGTATTGTGTCAAGTTCTGGGTGCCGCGTTTCAGGAAAGATGTGGACAAATTGGGGAAAGTCCAGAGAAGAACAACAAAAATGATTAAAGGTCTAGAAAACATGACTTATTAAGGAAGATTGAAAACATTGGGTTTGTTTAGTTTGGAGAAGAGAAGATTGAGAGGGGACATAACAGTTTTTAAGTATATAAAAGGTTGTTACAAAGAGGAGGGAGAAAAAATTATTCTCCTTAACCTCTGAGGATAGGAAAAGAAGCAATAGGCTTAAATTGTACCAAGGGTGGTTTAGGTTGGACCAGGGGTCGGCAACCTATGGCACGCATGCCAAACACGGCACGCGAGCCGAATTTGAGTGGCATGCTGCCTGCCCGATGAGAGGAGGAGGAGGAGGGGCGGAGGGGTCGGAAAGCGCCACGCTGGGGGAAGAAGCGGGGGCGGGGGGAAGCTTGGCTGCTGCAGGACCAAGCTTCTGCCTCCTGCCCCCACAGGGAAGAGCGGTGGGGAGATGTGTCCTGGACCCCGCCCCACTCAGTCCCTCCGCCCACTGCTCTTCCCTCCGGGGGCAGGAGGCAGAAACTTGGTCCTGCGGCAGCCAAGCTTCCCCCCTCCCCTGCTTCTTCCCACAGCTTGGTGCATTCCGGCCCCTCCTCCTCTCCGTCCCTGGCCAATCAGCTGATGGCCTTTGCGAGGGGGGGGGAGCGGAGCAGAGCCGAGCGGCAGCGTGCTCGCTGCTCCGTAGAGGAGGCAGATAGAGGTAGGGATGGGCCTTGGGGAAGGGGGTGGAACAGGACATATCCCTCCCAGCCCCCTGCCATGAGCCACTCAGGGCAGGGGGCTGGGAGCACCCCCATGAGCCGAGCACCCTAGCCCTCTGCCCTGCACCTCCACACCCCTGTGCCCTGAACCCCCCCACCCCAACACAGCCCCATCCCTCTGCCCCGAACCCCCCACACACTCAGCCTTCTGCCCTGCACCCCCCACACCCCAACACAAACCCATCCCTCTGTCTTGAACCCCCGCAGCCCCATCCCTCTGCCCTGAACCCCCCCCCACACCCAGCCTTCTGCCCAGCACCCCCACACCTCCCCCAGCCCTCTGCCCTGACCTCCCCCCAACACCGGGCCTTCTGCCCTACACCCCCCCACACACCCCAGCCCTCTGCCCTGACCTCCCGCACCACCCAACCTTCTGCCCTGCACCCCCACACCTCCCCAGCCCTCTGCCCTGACCTCCCCCCAACACCCAGCCTTCTGCCCTAAACCACCACACACCCCCAGCCCTCTGCCCTGACCTTCCCCCAACACCCAGCATTCTGCCCTGCACCTCCACACACACCCAGCCCTCTGCCCTAACCTCGAGTCTCCCCCAACACCGAGCCTTCTGCCCTGCACCTCCACACCCTCCCAAGACTTATAGAGAGAGACCTTCTAAAAAACGTTAACATGTATTACCAGCACGCGAAACCTTAAATTAAAATGAATAAATGAAGACATGGCACACCACTTCTGAAAGGTTGCCTACCCCTGGGTTGGACATTAGGAAAAACTTCCTAACTCTCAGGATGGTTAAGCACTGGAATAAATTGCCCAGGGAAGTTGTGGAGTCTCTATCATTGGAGATTTTAAAGAGCAGGTTAGACAAACACCTGTCAGGGATGGTCTAGATAATACTTAATCCTGCCATGAGTGCAGGGGACTGGACTAGATGGCCTCTCGAGGTCCCTTCCAGTCCTACGAGTCTATATCAATGTAAAAGCAGCATGAGAGGAAAATTCTGTTTACACTGTTTGCAACTCAAGTTAAATAGCAACTTATTATTTTACAATCATCAGCAGTAATGTTAGTACTCTGTTGTTGGGGGACACAGAAAAAGACAATGATGTCAGTGGAAATATTTGATGTGGGCAGGTAACAGCCTGGCTGAACTGTTTTGTATGGGTGTTTGTGAACAGGTTTGGTTGATTATGTCTTTGATTTAAGAAAAAGTTTTAATTTCCACAATCTGGAATAACTGTCTGATCAAATGATCACATATAGTCCAAATAAATTAGTACGTATTAAATATGTGACAGCCCTGCCTGCTTATGAGAGATGCAGGGCAAACTTCTCCCTTTCCGTCTGCATGTTGCTCTTTACTGCCTTCTGTGTATTTCTCTGCACATTGAACTCTCATTAAAATTGATGTCAAGGGGAGCTTCACAACCAGTGTGATTACAGAACATGCAGTAGAGATTCACAGTAAGGCTGGGAGAGGAGAATTTTATCTCCCTACTCATAAAAGGTTCTTTCTCAATACACGAAGATATGCTTTGAGAAATAGAATAAGTTTGACACTGTATTTACCATCCTTGTCTACGATGAACAGAATTATTTCATAGACAGACACATTGTTCTCTCACATATTAATTTTTTTAAATACATTTCACTTCTACTGACAAGCCATTAAAATTCAGCATTTAAATGTCACACTTTGGCATGTAATTTGCTGTCATGAAAACAGCTATGGATTTATTTCCTGGCAGGACTCTCGTGAAGTATTGAGCAATATGTCAAAAGCATAAAGTGCCATAATTTCTTAAAGGGGAAGAGAGAAAAAAATCCAAAAACAGTATGAAGCAGAGGACTAAAATATGAAATTGGCTACACTGATTGTTAGAGATGTAGAGCTGTGACAGCATTGGAAAAAATAATGTTGTTGGTAGGAAAGAGAGAATATATTTGTTCTGAGCTGGAGGGATTTGGTGAGATTCTTTAAGTATGATTTATCAAAATATATTGAAGAGATTACTAATCTATGTTAGGTTTTGTGAGTACGTGGACAGGAGACTTCCAAGAAAACCGAGGCTGCTGTAGAAAGGGTTGTGGTGCCACTGTTTCCTTTGAGTCAAATATTTTCTCCTCCGAGTCAAATTAAACCAATAATCTAGCATAGTTCTAGGAGGGACTGTGCTGCTGCAGGTGCAGTCATTTTTGTTAGACAGAAGGCTCTGATCACGTGTGGTCTTTAATGAACCGAGGGTAAGAGTAATTTTAGTGGCTGGGACAAATTTAATTTTGGGTAATTTTCATTCTACCTACCTAAATTCCCCCTAAGGTTATATAGATATGATATTCTTCATTTCTTGTCCTTAACTATTGTATGGTTTTACTGTGCACTGTTAGACAATCACTGCATTGCACCCCAGAGGCAGCAGCACTTCAGGCATGGGTGAAATGAATTTTGTATGTTTTTAAAGTGCTTTGAGATGAAATTTGTTGGTAACTAAAAAAAACCCCAATTTTATTTTTAAAATATATTTTTAGTTATTTGTATATTACTAATTATTTTACAATATTTTGAAGTACATTGTTGTACCTTGTCTTCCAATCCTTATCTCTCAGTAGCCTTAGATATTGCTTTATTGCTTCCACCATTTCATCACTGCAGTATATGTAACGTGAAGCCAAACAGCATATTTGTTATTTCAAAATATTTTCTCTGCTAATTATTTATCCTGATGTACAGTAACACATTTAATAACAGAAAAGGTAATCACATTCTTAGATAAATGTTAGATTGTTTTATGGGCTTGGATAAACTTCTTGCTTCTCCTCCAGGTGGTTCTTCATATTTCTCCTTTCTCCATTTTCTGTTTTTACTGGCTGCTGTAACAGCATGTGTAGATTTCATGTGGCATTGTGACAGATTTTCAACACCCAGGGGAGTGCCTTGAAATGTTTCTAGCAACAACATTCTCTTCCTGTCAGGTTACTCTCTCTCTTTCCAACAGCCCTTGTAGAAATTCTGCTAAAATGTATGTGCATCTGGTGTCAAGAATATCAAATGCAGGCAGGATGGGCAGGCTTTCAAAATGACCTGTCATTGCAAAAGAAAAGTGGCGGGTACCATTATGCTGGTATGAAAGAAACAATAAGGGAAGGAATCTTTCAGTGTGTAGCTGAAAAAGGGAACATCTAAGCAGATTGGGCCCAAAATTTGCCTTCCTGTAAAATTTGTATAATTTAATTGTGAATCCTTTCGTTTCTAAAAAAATTTACATGTGTGTTGACACTACTGTATACTGCTAAAGAAAACTTTCAGAAAGATTTTGTTTTTAAAGTCCCTCCCCTCTTTGTTGCAAAAATCTAATTAATTAATTAATTAACAAATGAACCATGGCTGCACAGGCACCATGCCTATCAGGATGAAACCTAAAGATTCAGCATTAAAAGCACGTCTCATCACTTCAGCTCATTTAGTTCTAAGTAGCAAGTAGTAATAATAGCAGAGATGGCCACTACAGGCAGATAAACGAATACAGCCTTTTCCCTGGGCTGTGCTTACATCATGGATGCTGTTGCTACAAATTAAGCAAAACTTGTGTTCCCCAAGAGCCAAGACCAGTGTTTGCTACATGGAAACTGACACACATATTAAGTGGAAGAAATATTAATTGGTTTCTGAAGTGAGGGGGAAAGAGGGTAAAATAAAACAAATAAAATATACTTGGCATTGAGCAAGGTTTTGATTTGTCTTTTCCCTGCTGATGAAGAGGGGCCTAGAAATTCACCTGGCCCATCTGTGTATTTCCTTCTGACTGGGCCCTTCCCTTGCTGGATGACAACCACAAGGTCAGAGAGAGTCATGTGGAGAGGTTGGTGCTGGGAGGAGTCAGTCTAGTGCAGTGGTTCCCAAACTTGTTCTGCCGCTTGTGCAGGGAAAGCCCCTGGCAGGCCAGGCTGGTTTGTTTACCTAGCGTGTCCGCAGGTTCGGCCGATCGCGGCTCCCACTGGCCACGGTTTGCTGCTCCAGGCCAATGGGAGCTGCTGGAAGTGGCGGCCAGTACGTCCCTCAGCCCGTGCTGCTTCCAGCAGCTCCCATTGGCCTGGAGCAGTGAACCGTGGCCAGTGGGAGCCGCGATCGGCCAACCCTGCGGACGCAACAGGTAAACAAACCGACCCGGCCCGCCAGCGGCTTTCTCTGCACAAGCAGTGGAACAAGTTTGGGAACCACTGGTCTAGTGCCCTCTGCTGCTGCTTGCCCTGAACTGGAAGTACAAAAATGTGCAATTCAAAAAACAAAAGAATGTTCCGACAACTCTGTAACAGTTCCCCAGCCTCCTGGTAAGCCTAGGGCAGTGTTCCAACCTGTCTCCGACACTCTCTCCCAGTAGTGGTCATGTAATTAAATACACAATTCTCAGTGCAAACATATACTTTAAAAGTATTTTTTAGAAGTTTCTCAAAAATAACTGTCACTGTCCCTGAAGCTGTGTATGCTGCTGATGTTGCTTAATGATAGCTGCCATTTCACTACTTCCCAGCAGGAGTTAGGGATGTGTGAATTGAACAGACACATACCATTACTGGGACTGCACTGGAAAGTTTAGTGATATATGGCCTATGTAACTGCTGATTTTGCAGTGGAACATAAAAAATAATCATATTTCTCCCAGTATCTGTCTGCTCTTTTGCTGCTCTCACTCTTCCACCTTTTCTAAATCACTTTTTTATTATCACTTCATTATTTTTATTAATGATGCTTCTAAATCCTAATCACAACTAGCTTCCAAATAACAGCCTTAGTTCAAGTGCCTTGGCTAATTCCTGATTAATAGTCCCTCTAATTCTGTATTTTGGGATATGAAACTGTCATTTTAAAGTAAACTGTTAAAATAACCGAGATTGTTTTCACTCCTAGATAGGACAACTTACTTTAGACTATCTTTTAAAGGTCTTTTCTTCCTTTTTGGCATGAAAATGCTGAGCGCCACTTGTCTGAGTTTATATCAGATTTACAAGATGGTAGCTTCCTGGTTATTTTTTTATTTATTATATTTAGTTCAACTTTCCTTTTTTTAGTGATTAACTGATCCTCATGATTACACATGTAGCAATTAGAATTGGCCAGAGCTTATCTCCTGGATCAACCTCCAGATGGGCCCTGTGACTATGGATCTCACCCATAAATTATTTAACAATCCACTTAAATGCATCTCTGTTCAGAGGTCCAGCTCAAAATAGGACTTAAAAGAGACATAAGTGATAAATAGACTTTTTGTTGTCCCTCTACACTGGGGTGAATTTCACTCTATATAATTCAGATCTGGGAAGAATTACATTGGAGCAAATAATATTGAATTTTTTAAATGTGAAGAAAGGCAAGTGTTCACACTGATCGGTGTTTTCTCCCCCAAGTCTCCTAGGAATACAGTGTTATTACTAGATAACTGATCCAACTATTCACATCATTCACAGCAGCGCTAAAGTACACACCAGGGAGAGAGTTGATTAGACGTACATCCCTTTTACTCTTTGCAGAATGCTCTGCATCCCAGCATACAACCTCTTTCTGCATTTACATGGCATAGACTGATAACTAGGGCTATCTGAAAGCTGTAAATGAGCTTTTTGCCTCACTAATAGTTTTTACTAGGCATAGAATGTGTTCCCAGGCCTAAAGCTGTTTACTGCATCCATCATCAATGCTATTAAATGAGAGTTCATCTAATTTGCCTTAAGGGACACCAGTGAACTTTATCAAGGTCCTTATACAATGAATGCATGTACTCATAATTTCTTCACACACCTTTATAAATACATTTTATTAAAATTGCAGTGTAAGAAAACCAACTGGCTTCACAAAAAATAATAAACCAATACTTCTATTAAATGCAAAACATCACATTTCTGCAATGTTTATATAAGCACTCAGTGGTGAGGAAATTCCAATATAAAAGTTACATGTGCAGTCTTGACTCTGACTTCATGTGTGTATACATTACAATGCAGTCTCTAATTATAGGATCACATACTATATCACAAATAATATAACAGTCTACATTTTTTTCTTAGACCATTAATTACACAGGTTAGTTCCTCTCCTATGACCATAAGAGCCTGGCATTTAGGGAAGGTATGTCTGGACAGACTGGCTGAGGAGGAATGTGCAGTAAAATTACATTGTCTGTACAGTCTGGCTTGGGACATATGTTCAGCCATATTAAGTATGCATTAAGGGCTTGATCCTACAGGGTGCTGAGGAACTCCTAGGGATGCTGAGCATTCTAAACCTTTTATCAGTGGAGCTGAGGGTGTTAACTTCCTTCACAAATTTCTTACACCCCTTTGCAGAATTGTACCTAAGTGCCTTAAATTGAGTTCAAAGCAGAACATGTGGGGTACCCAGGTGCTGAGTCAAAGACTCCTAGGGGTACATTTACACAGGGATAAAAAAACCCATGGCTGGCCCAGTTCAGCTGACTCGGGCTTGCGGGACTCGGGCTCTTGGGCTGAAAAATTGCTGTATAACATTCAGGCTTTGGCTAGACCCTAAGCTGTGGGCCTCTGCAAGGCTGGGGGGGGGGGGGGGTCCAAGAGTTTGGGCTCCACCCTGAGCCGAACATCTCCACAGCTATTTTTAACCCTGCAGCCAAAGCCCTGCAAGGCCAGGCCAGCTGTGGCTGTGTTGTGGGTTTTTTATCCCTGTGTAGACATACCCTATGAGGCCAAGAGTTTAGTGGGATTAAGAAACAAGGATTAGATATTTATATGACTAATGAGAACATACAGAGTTATGTAAGAGAGGCTAGAAATGTATAAGGGCTCATGCTCCAAGTCATAAGACAACCACTAGTGTGACCTGTGGATAGGATTATACTTCTCCCATGGGCAGATTATTACATAATTGTCTTTATGAAATTTTTGCACCATCTTCTGAATATCTGGTATTGATAGGGTTACCATATTTTGTGCCTCCAAATGGAGGACACTCCACGGGGCCCCGGCCCCGCCCCCAGCCCCGCCCCCGCCCCAACTCCGCCCCCTCCCCAAAGTCTCCGCCCCCTCCCCTGCTTCCCGCGAACATTTAATTCGCGGGAAGCCTGAAGCAGGTAAGGTGGAGTGTGGGGGGGGGGAGGAGGCGCGGCCCAGGCTGGCCCCCCGGCGGCTCCAGCCTGGGTCAGCTCGGGCCCTGGGGTGCCGGCCCCGGCCGACCACCCCCGGCCCGCCCAGCACTGCCGGCCCCCCGCGGCCCAGCGCACCCCCCCCCCCGCTACCCCGGACCGGCCCGCGGCCCAGCGCACCCCCCGCCACCCCGGACCGGCCCGCGGCCCAGCGCACCCCCCCCCGCTACCCCGCGCACCCCCGGCTCCCCGCTCGGCTCCGCGGCCCGGCGCACCCCCCCGCTACCCCGGACCGGCTCCCCGCCGCCCGGCGCACCCCCCCCCCCGCTACCCTGGACCGGCTCGCGGCCCCGGGCACCCCCGGCTCCCCGCCCAGCCCCGCGGCCCGGCGCACGCTACCCCGGACCGACTCCCCGCCCGGCCCCGCAGCCCGGCGCACCCCCCCCGCTACCCCGGACCGGCTCCCCACCGCCCGGCGCACCCCCCGCTACCCCGGACCGGCTCCCTGCCCGGCCCCGCGGCCCGGCGCACCCCCCGCTACCCCGGCCCGGCACCGCGCCCCCGGCTCCCCGCCCGGCACCGCGCCCGGCCCGGCACCATGCCCCCGGCCCCGCGACCCCGGCCCGGCTCCGCACCGGCCCCGGCCAAAGAGGCCCCGGCCGAGCCCTCCATCCCTCCCTCCCGATTTTCCCGGACATGCCTGGCTTTTGGGGATTTCCCCCCGGACGGGGATTTGAACCCCCAAAAGCCGGACATGTCCGGGAAAATCCGGACGTATGGTAACCCTAGGTATTGATCACTGTTGGAGACAGGATAGTAAACTAGATAGGCCTACTGGTCTGATCCAGCAAAACTAGTCCTATTACTAAGGTTGCTTAAGAGTTGCTTTGCATCAGTAGCGATGTCTCAGAAAACTATTGAAATGCTGTTGAAAAAATGTATCTGTTCTCCCATGGATATTGCAGCAAGACAAATTTATCTGAGCAGCCTTTGTGGCATGTGCCAAGGCCCTTCACATCTAAAAAGCATATCCTTTGTTAGGAGCACATGTTACAAACCTAGCAAAAAACATGTATTATGCATACTCAAAGCCAAAATTATCAAATGTTGATAACCTGGTCAAATCCAATTGCTTCCAGAGAAAGACAGTGCCAATTTTCAACTTTCAAATCTATGTGGTTTCAGCTGTAATATGTTTAAAAAAAACCCAAAACATCACTAGTATATATTTCAGAAAAAAAGGGTTTTATCCCCTTTTGATGTGTTCTTAAAAATGACTAATCAGTGTACCTTAAATATTTTTAAAGAAATAAAATAAAAACTCTTTTGGGCAAAGCCCAAGCCTGGATGGAAAATATCATGCCAAATGATGAAAATTTCAGAAAAGCATTACCGAGTGAAAACAGGGGGTTAGAATAGATACATAGTTCGCAGTACTTGCTTCTGTTCCTGCTGTAATTTTCTTTTAATTGAAGTAGATTTTTGTGTGCTTAGCTATAGGGGAGGGGAGGGAAGAAAAGCAGAGGGACAGGGACATAAGTGTCTGACAGTGATTTGAGGCTCATTGATCCATTCTGTAAAATTAAGCCAACTCGTCACTAAAAGTATTTTTTCCTTCTAAGTGTATTGTGCTATTGTCACATTGTGAACACCCTGTGCATTTGCATTATGATTCAAAGGGAAGGCTGTTATGATCTCATGAATATATCTAGCTGTCTGCCTAAATTCTGAGTAATGTGTCAAAATGTGCCACTTCTTGAACTTGAAATAAATAAATCAAGGCGTACCACGATGGCAGTACCTGAAGCGGAATGAATTGCAAGACATCAGATCCAGTTGATAGCTACTGTTTAGCAACAATTTTATCTATTTAGGGGCAATGGTAGGTGTTATATTTGTCTGAATTTTTTTGTCAGATAGTGGCATTAAGTCTCACTACTCTGCTTGCAGATCTGTTGTAACAATTCCTTCAAATGTGGGTGAGAAATGACACTTCAGGTGTGTTAAATTGCCCTGAGATAAAATAGTGCTCCAAAAAAAAAAAATGGGGCAGAAGGAACTGTTTATTTCTGAGACGGAGCCCCTGTGTGAGGGAGTGTTAAACTCTAAATGTTATTAGTATTGAACAAGGCATTTTGTCTGGAAAATAGGCAAAACAGGGGAGTCACCAGTAAGAGTGATCTTACTGCAGTGTAAACCAGGGTGGTATGATAGTGGTTCCTTGGTCTCATGGTAAATTTACTGCTGGATGACTAGCTTTTTAATTACCCCATCACAGATGATATTCTGGTTGAGCTTCTGCTGATAGTTGCCTAGTCAGAGTCACCAATAGTTAAACATAAACTCGTGCTATAAACCAGGAACTTGCTAAGCATTGCCGTTACCGTCAGAGTCTTTGGTTACTAGAGGGAGCATTCTCCAGTAACAGTATCTTCTGTCTTGTGTGTGGATTTGTTTGTGTGGCTTTGTGCAAAAATCATAAACAAACATGGACAGAATTTTCACACCTCTCTGCAATTTAATGTTTGTTGTGTCATCTTCCAACAATGAATCAAAGTCCACAGATTCCATGTTGGAACAATACTGATTTCAAAGGGTTGATGGCAGATTCTAGGATGTTGAGACTGATCCTACTGAGGAATCAACAGCCATCACTCATTAATCAACATTGTTCTGCATTGATTTGATATGAGAATTAACGTTTTATTGAAAGTCAATTAAGAGGGCAGGTAAGATTAAAATCTTAAATGAATTACTATTAAAAGTATCCCTGACAGGGTTATACCTGTCTTTCTAAAGTATATTCATGGGGCAAGAGCCATAACTTTGCATATGAATGAGTTAAAGCGAACTTCTTAGGTGTCACAGGAAAAGTTTTGCATCAGTGTAATGGTTGCTATAAATATTAATTAATAAGCTTAATACTAGAGACCTCGTTGTGCTAAACATTATACAAACTCGGTCAGTGAATCTGTCAGAAATAGAACCTAGATCTCCTGAATCCAAATCTAGAGCCCTGTCCAGTGGGCCACATTGGCTCTCCTGAGACAGTAAACACAACAGTTCTAGTGCTCGAACCTCAAGAATGTGTTGAGTTCTTTGACAAACAGCCTAATAATAATTGTCATGTTTTTGCTGCTTTCTGTGAGGTGATGGTGCCATCAAATATGGGACTTTCCTTTGTTTTTGTTTGGGAGGAGGAGTTGAGAGGTCAGCAAACCCCAGGAAGGGAGGGGTGCCCAGGGTGGGAAGCAGCCCAGGGAGTAGGCAGCAAGGTTGGTGAGGCTGTGTGTTGTAGGGGTCCCTAGGCTGCAATCCGGAGAACAGGGCGGGCCCAAGTTCCCCTACCCACCACTGTGGAAGTGACACTGGAAGACTGCCTGGGTCACTGTTGGACTGACCAAGACTTTGAAGGATCATACCCCAGAACGGGGGAACGCTGAATGACCTGGCTTAAGGGCCTAGCCACAAAGAGGACACTGTGGTTCCCGGAGTGAGAGAGGGGCTGCAGACCGGAGAGCGAGATAGAGTGATGATGTGCAACTGTGGGAAGGGGCATCGACCTCATGAGCTAATCCCCAGAGGGGCCAGGAGGAGGCACCAGCCTAACAGTGAGTAGACCAGTCCCCATCACACCCTGGAATAAGGGGAATTGTGGATGTGGGAGGTGAAACTTATCTGTGATGTACCATTTTAATGAAGAGAACACATTAGCTCTTTGCAGTTAGAATTGTGCTGCCTCAGAATCAACTGTTCAGTAAGAATGGAAATAAGCTGATTTCCATTGCTGTAAAGCTCACCATCTACCTGGGTAAATCAGACTGCTCTGCACTGTCAGAGGACTGCACTGTCTGGGCCTGAGTTTGAATAGAAGCTGTCTTGATAGTTTGTCTTGCTGAAATTGCTTCTGGGATCAATGGACTCTGCAAGTGGTGCTACATATTTGAGTTTCAGATGGACATTAGTAATTATTATAGCTCCTCAGTAGTTTTCTTCCATTTTTGTTGTTTATTTTCCTTTTGAAAACTTCTTTGCTGCCAGTGTACTAATCAATACTGCAGAGAGGAAAAAAGGGATGTGGAACTGAGCATAATACTTGCAATCTCAAGGGTTGCTTATACAAAAACCATGAAAACTAGGGCTTTCTGCAGCATCCATTTGATAGAATCCTCCTTTATGTTCTCTTGTTGTTATCTTTTTGTGAACTGAGGACCTAGAGGTGAGAACTAGTGACCAGTCTATTGATCTACTATGCACTGTCCGTTCCCTCGGTGAAGTAGAAGGAAGCCAAACAGGCATTGCAGATTGACCCTATAGTGTGTGATGTATTTTCAAACCTAGTAATCTTTTCTGTACTGGTTTTGTTGAGATCACTTGCAGTTGAGGTAGACATTGAATGGAAAAAAGAACAAGTGTTTGCTAATTTGTCACCGCTTGTGCTGCTTTTTGTTCACTTTTCAGTGTCTGCGTAGGTCAAATAGTTCACAAACTGAAAAAACTTTAGTAACTGCTAGATGGGACTTGTATATCTCAGCTCCCCAAATCTCTGAGGGAGTCAGGAAGATGAAATTAGAAATGTGATGCTAAGAGGATGACTGTGATGCTGGCAGGCCAGGTGCCAGCGCATGCCAACGTCCCCATGTTTTAACTGAACGCTCACAGATCCATAGTTGGAATCAGTTTGGTTCACTTGTGGGTTAATATTGATAAACTGATATTAGAATTAGAAGAAAATGTTTAGTAGTTAGGCTCTATTGAATGCTTGTGAGCTGCACCATGCGTCAATCTTATTTGTAATATCTATGTTCTGTATTGTAGTGTAATATTTGAGTGGTTGTATTGTGAGCCTCTGTAACTGTATGAATTGCCGTACAGCACAGGGACATTAACTAGTGCGAAGAGTTGCTGTTCTACAGAAATTGTTATGCCCCTTCTGAAAGAAGAGACCCATTGATACCAGACTGGCTAGGAATGGATCTTACAACTAGAAACTCTTTACATCTGGATTGAGGAATCATCAACTAAAGACTCTTATTGTAGTTTTGCTCTCCTCCCTTGAAGATGAGTCATGTAAGTGGATTCCTCCTATCAGTGAGTTTGCAGCGCAGACCACATGGCAGGAGGAGGATAAAAATCCCAAACCAAAGGAACTAAGGATCTTTATGCTGCTTGGACTTGGGGGGAGGAGGGGTGCATGGTGTTTCTAGGCATAAGCAAGAGATCCCCAGCGGTTTAGCCTGCGTTAAGCTTTAAAGACAAATAAAGTTTGCTGATTAAGTAGCCTGTATTACCTTTTGAAACCTAAGAAAAGAAAAAGACACATTGCTTTTGGGGATACAATTATTCTACAATAAAAGCTAAAGTTATTAAATGAGTGGTGCCTGCCTGCCAACGGTAGGAATGTTGGCAGGTATATGTTGGCAGTACCTTTTTAGTAAGGCCTCATTCAGGGCTCTACTGTACTAAGCATTGTACAAACATATATGCTCCATGCCCCAGGTTACATGCAATTGTGTATAAGGAGAAGCAATTTAATACTGTCAAAAAACTCTCAGGAGAATGAGTGACTGGGATGCAGAGGGATGAGAAGACCCAGTCTGTCTTAAAGTGGAAGAGAAGAACCTGCTTAACGGCTACACTACATATCAGCAAGGAGCTTTAGGTTTAATCTCTGCCAGGAGTGGATGATGAAAGTGCTACTTTCTTTCCAAGACAGAATGAGATAGATAACGTTGACTGATCAACAGAAAGAAAACATGTAATGGGGATATTTGATCATGAAAGCTTGTCCTCAAGTTCCAGGACGAGAATTCGATAGGGATATGTTTTTTGTACACAGAATAGGAAACAAATTGAATTAGAAGCAACTCAGTACCAGTAGCATATATCAAGTTTCACCCAAAATGGATCTACTGCTAAAGCAAGGAAATGTTAACATATGCTAGGACAGGTGCTTTAGGAGGTGAGACTGGCTGCTTGCTAGCAGGTCTGGGACAAATTTATCAAAGTGAGTTCTTTACTGACTGCCAATAGGGTTTCAATTTAATGTAATTCAAGGAACACTTAATAATTTTCAGAATACTTTGTATGAATCAATAGAATTGTGGCAAAAATTAGTACTAATGAAGTCATAGTTCTCATAGAAATGGACTCATTGCAATTCCAACTGTATAATATGTATAAGGCTTGTGTCTGTAGCTGTGTAGTGTTTCATTCAAATTTTGATTTTGTAAATAGTTTATATTAATTAGTTAGCTTAGTTTAGCTTTAGTTAGATAGTTTGGAGATTAAGGGTCCCACCTTAGACTCATAGACTCATAGACTTTAAGGTCAGAAGGGACCATTATGATCATCTAATCTGACCTCCTGCATGATGCAGGCCACAAAGCCGTCCCAACCCTTTCCCTTGACTCTGCTGTTGAAGTCCCCAAATCCTGTGGTTTAGAGACTTCAAGTAGCAGAGAATCCTCCAGCTAGTGACCCCTGCCCCATGCTGCGGAGGAAGGCAAAAAACCTCCAGGGCCTCTGCCAATCTACCATGGAGGAAAATTCCTTCCCGACCCCAAATATGGCGATCAGTAGAACCCCGAACATGTAGCAAGATTCTCCAGCCAGACCCTCATTGGCCATTGATACTATTTACCAGCGATGGCACGCTGTTCATTTGACTAAAATCATGTTATCCCATTAAACCATTCCCTCCATAAACTTATCTAGCTTAATCTTAAAACCAGACAGGTCCGTCGCCCCCACCGTTTCCCTCGGAAGGCCGTTCCAATATTTCACCCCTCTGATGGTCAGAAACCTTCGTCTAATTTCAAGCCTAAACTTCCCCCCGGCCAGTTTGTATCTATTCGTTCTCGTGTCCACATTAGTACTAAACTGGAATAATTCCTCTCCCTCCCTTGTATTAACCCCTCTGATATATTTAAAGATAGCAATCATATCCCCCCTCAGCCTTCGCTTTGTCAGACTAAACAACCCAAGCTCCTCTAATCTCTTTTCATACGACAGGTTTTCCATTCCTCTGATCATCTTAGTGGCCCTTCTCTGTACCCGTTCAAGTTTGAGTTCATCTTTTTTAAACATCGGAGACCAGAACTGCACACAGTATTCCAAATGAGGTCTCACCAGTGCCTTGTACAATGGAAGCAGCACCTCCTTATCCCTACTAGATATACCTCGCCTAATGCATCCCAAGACCGCATTGGCTTTTTTCACCGCCACGTCACATTGTCGACTCATAGTCATCTTGCGGTCTACCAGGACTCCGAAGTCTTTCTCCTCCTCCGTTACTTCTAACTGATGCGTCCCCAGCTTGTAACTAAAATTGTTGTTAGTCATCCCTAAGTGCATCACCTTACACTTTTCACTATTAAATTTCATCCTATTTCTGTTACTCCAATTTACAAGGTCATTCAAGTCTCCCTGCAGAATATCCCGATCCTCCTCCGAATTGGCAATACCTCCCAACTTTGTGTCATCCGCAAACTTTATCAGCCCACTCCTACAATTGGTTCCGAGATCAGTAATAATTAGATTAAATAAAATTGGTCCCAAAACCAAACCTTGAGGAACTCCACTGGTGACCTCCCTCCAACCTGACAGTTCACCCTTTCAGTACGACCCGCTGCAGTCTCCCCATTAACCAGTTCCTTATCCACCTCTGAATTTTCATATCGATCCCCATCTTTTCCAATTTAACCAATAATTGCTCGTGCGGTACAGTATCAAACATTTTACTGAAATCAAAGTATATTAGGTCCACCGCATTTCCCTTATCTAATAAGTCTGTTACTTTCTCAAAGAAGGAGATCAGATTGGTTTGGCACGATCTACCTTTGGTAAAACCATGTTGTAATTTGTCGCAATTGCCATTGACCTCAAGGTCCTTAACTACTTTCTCCTTCAGAATTTTCTCCAGGACCTTGCACACTACAGATGTTAAACTGACAGGCCTGTAGTTACCCGGGTCACTTTTTTTCCCTTTCTTGAAAATAGGAACCACATTAGCTATTCTTCAGTCCAACGGTACCACCCCCGAGTTTAAAGATTCATTAAAAATTATCGCTAAGGGGCCTGCTATTTCTCGCGCCAGTTCCTTCAATATTCTTGGATGAAGATCATCCGGTCCGCCCGACTTAGTCCCGTTAAGGTGTTCAAGTTTGGTTTCTACCTCGGATATGGTAATCCCCCCTCCTGTATCCCCCTCTGTCACGCTGCCAATATTCTTAATCCCTTCATTGGCCTCATTGAACACCGATGCAAAATATTCGTTTAGATATTGTGCCATGCCTAGATTATCCTTAATCTCCACTCCAGCTATAGTCTTCAGCGGTCCCACTTCTTCTTTCTTTGCTTTCTTCCTATTTATATGGCTATAAAACCTCCTACTATTGCTTTTAATTCCCCTCGCAAGGTCCAACTCTACACGGCTTTTGGCCTTTCTCACTCCATCTCTACATGCTCTGACCTCAATAAGGTAAGTTTCCTTACTGATCCCTCCCCTCTTCCACTCTTTGTACGCTTTCTGTTTTTTCCTAATCGCCCCTTTGAGACGGTCGCTCATCCAGCTCGGTTTAAATCTCTTGCTTACCAACCGTTTTCCCTTTTTTGGGATACAGGCCTCCGACAGCTCCTGCAGCTTTAACTTAAAATAATCCCAGGCATCTTCTGCCTTTAGATCCTTGTTTCTGCATTGTTCATGGGGCCTTAATATGCCAAGGACTCTCTTCAGATACCCTTCTCACAAGAGAGTTCTCAAAAAGGAAGTGAACTTCCTAAGCTATCTAGGGGCAAAAGACCCCATACCTCCCCAAAGGGAGCGGGGTGGGGGGAGGCATGTACTCCAAATACTCCCTAATTCCCATGTAGTGGAGTGGCTACCCCACTCCTAGAGAACAAGGATTGAGAGCTGCTGAGGGAGTGGCTGACCACAGCTGTGGCTAGCTCAATTAGGGCCCAGCTGGCCGTGATAAGAGAGCTGGGGGCCAAGAGCTGACAAAGTCTCACTCTAGCCTTGGAGTGGGAAGGGCTAGCTGCCTGAGAGGAAGGTACCTGAACTGGAGCAGTGCTGGGGAATAGGGCAAGGGAGCTGGGGAGCTCCAGCCTGGTAAAACCCCAGGCTGCAGGCCTTGGTGAAGGCCTATAAAGGTACTGGGGCTACAGAGGTGCAGCCTGGGGTTAGGCAGAAGCAGCTGGTCCAACCTCCTTGCCAGTGATGAGTGGCCATGACAGACTGCAGTCTGCCCCCCGTGAATGGGGGCTAAATGGTGACTGGCAGTAGCTACTGAGGCAGGGTGGGTGAGATGGTTGGGGTTCCCCTGGGAGGGGAGACCCAGAGCGTGGTAGGGTACTGCTGGGGCAGAACCCTAAGGAAAAGGGCACTGGGTTCCAGGAAGGACATGGGGGGCCTGAGGCAGGCAAGACACTGGACAGTAGGAGGTGCTCCGTACGCTAGAGAGCTAATTCCCAGGATAACCAGCAGGAGGCACCGCATTGGTGAGTCTCGCTTCGCTACACCCCACAAAGAAGGGGAGTTGGGGGATCTTGGACCTAAGACAGCTGAATACGTTCATCTGCCATTCAAGATTCAGCATGACTACACTGTCTGCTATAATCCCTTCCCTGAACAAAGGTGAATGCAACTCTCGTTTTGGTAGATAACTATTTCCGTGTAGATATTCACTCAGCGCACAAGAAATTCCTGCATTTTACAGTGAGCTTAGAACACATCCAATATAGGCTCCATTTCAGCCTATCAGTGGCCCTGAGAGTCTTTACAAAGTTCTGGCTATGGTGGTGGCACACCTGCACTGACAGGGCAACCCAGGTTTCCCTACCTAGATGACTGGCTGCTCATGGAATTGTCATATCCTGAGGTTCAGGCAGCAGTCACCTCTCTACTTGATCTTTGTTTTACGCCTTGGGACTTTAACTAAATCCGGAAAAGTCTACTTTAATGCCTACAAGAGTTATAAAATTTATTGGAGTGAATCTGGACTGGATCATGGCCAGGGCATACTTACCTCAGGACAGATTCCTTGTGATGAGAGATCTAATTACTCAACTTCGACTCAGCCTCCAGTCTACAGTCAGGTCCTGCTTAGTCCTGTTGGGCCACGTGACCTCATGCACCTATGTGATCCCCTTCACAAGGCTTCAGGGGTGGCTGAGAAAGGATTGTGCTCTGAGTAGAGACCCTCTGGACAAAAGGATCTCAGCTTATCTATCTGTTCACTACAGTTAGCATCTATTAGTGCCTTTCATCTTCTGGTGGAGAACTGCTCAGTTTTCATCCATCTCGCAACAGTAAGTTCCTAAAAGGCATTATCAGAATGTTTCTGACAGTACTGAAACCTTTGCATTCTGGGACCTGGTGCTATTGGCACTGACGAGCTTGCCATTTGAGCCCTTGGAAACTTGCATATCTTAGCAGTTTAGGTAGCTTTCCTAACTGCTGTCACCTTAGCTAGGAGAGTGGGTAAGCTCGAGGCCCTCAGGGCAGACTGCCTTGTATGATCTTTCACAGAGAGAGAAGGTAGGTGAGGTAATATATTTTATTGGACTAACTTCTGATTGTGAGAGAGACAAGCTTCTGAGCCAGAAAGAGCCCTTCTTCAGGTCTGGGATGGGAGTATCTTTCACAGACTGGAAGAAGAACTATGTGTGGCTTGAAAGCTTGTCTCTCACCAACAGAAGTTGGTCCAATAAAAGATATTACCTCACCCACATTGTGTCTCTCTCCTATCCAGGGACCAATATGACTGCAACTACATTACATTCGATCTTTCACAGTGACAGTCTCCCTGAGATTACACCCCAGGTTGATCCCCAGGGTTCTTCTGATTTTCACTTGAATCAAACAGTCCATCTACCTGTATTCTATCCAAAATCTCATCATAGTAGTGAGGACAGGAGACTCCATTCCCTGGTCAGACCCAGAGCTCTAGTACCTGAATAGAATGGAGCCCTTTAGAAGATCTCTGAGGTGATTTGTCGCCGTCGTTGAGAGGATGAATGGGGAAGCATTCTCTTCCTAAAGTATCAGAGGGGTAGTCGTGTTAGTCTGGATATGTAAAAAGCAACAGAAATCCTGTGGCACCTTTAAGACTAACAGATGTATTGGAGTATAAGCTTTCGTGGGTGAATGCCCACTTCATGCATCCGACAAAGTGGGCGTTCACCCACGAAAGCTTATGCTCCAATACATCTGTTAGTCTTAATCTGCCAAGGCTCATTCAGCCAGAATTCAAGCTGCCTCAGTGGCTTCCCTATAAGAAATTCCCCTCTGAGCTCCATAGAGCAGAAACCTGGGGCTCTGCTTATATATTTGGGTATTATGCCCTGGTTCAAACTTCAGATAAGGATGCTTCATTAGGTTCAGCATTTCCAAGAACAGTAGTTTAGAGCACATCCTTGCAACCTCCTTCTCAGTAGACACTGCTTGGGAATCATCCACAGTGAATACCTATAGGGACCAGCACCCAAAGAAGGAAGGTTACTTACCTTACAGTAAGTGGAGTTCTTCAAGATTTGTGATCCCTATGGGTATTCATGACCGACTCTCCTTCCCCTTTGCTTCGGATCCTTATACTAGGATTATTCACAGTAGAGTCGAACCTGGAGAAGATGGTGCAGATCAATTAGGGTTACCATTCGTCCGGATTCCCCCGGACATGTCCGGCTTTTTGAGCTAAAAATAGCGTCCGGGGGGAATTTGTAAATGTCCGGACTTCCCCCCCCATGCAGAGTGAGCCGGCCAGCCGGATGGTGCCACTTACATGGGGCTCTGACAGCCAGAGAGACCCCTCCTCCACTTCTCCCTCCTCCTCCCTGCAGCAGAGATCACTCCCTGCATTCACAGATAGTCTCCAGCAGTTTGGAGCTCCTCCCCCGCTGCTCCCCAGCCTGCCGGGACGAACGGCTCACAGAGACATTAGGCGAAGAAAGGCCAACAACAAGGGGGCCAGGGGGTCGGAGAAGGGGCAGGGAGGTTCTGGAGGGGGCAGTCAAGAGACCGGGGGGGGGGTCGGGAGTTCGGGGGGGGGGCTTTCTGGGGGTGTGGATAAGGTTTTGGGCAGTCAGGGTACTGGTAGGGGGTAGGGTCCTGGGGGGCATTGGGGGGGTCTTAGGAGGGGGCAGTCAGGGGACAAGAGGCAGGGAGGCTTAGGTAGGGGGTGGAGTCCTGGGGGGCAGTTAGGGGCAGGGGTCCCAGGAGGAGGCAGTCAGGGGACAAGGAGCAACAGGAGGATTGGGGGTTCTGAGGGGGGGAAGTGAAAGGGGCAGGGGCGGGGCTAGGGCAGGATGGGGCGGGGCCAGGGCAGGACGGGGACGGGGCTCCTCCCGTCCTCTTTTTTGCTTGCTGAAATATGGTAACCCTAAGATCAATGGACACTGCTATTGAAGAGTTATCAGTGTTGGGTGCATGAGCACCCACAGTGAATACCAATAGGGACCACACATCGCGAAGAACTCCAGTTATTGTAAGGTAAGTAACCTTCCTGTTTTGAATGACCAGAAGAGCAAGCACAAGAAAACCAGTGAGAGTGGCCATTCCAGCAAGACTTCCAAAAACAGATTCAGTGAGTTTTGAGTTTAATATCACTCAATATGTGATAGAAGCCCAGAGGCTCCTGTACAAACACATTCAAAGACATAGGGTAAAATTTTCAAAAGCTCCTAAGTCCTATTTTTGAAAGTCAAGGAGACTTAGGTTCCTGAGAGCCTGAATCATTTTGAAACTATTACTTTCAAGCCCTGCATCAATGAGCTGCAAATGCTAGGCCTTTGAATTTCTTGCATTTTTAATTTGAATATATTTTAACTTGTCCTATACATATTTGTGGATTGCATTTTTTTTTTTTTGGAAACATGAAATGATTCCCCTTCAAAAAATGTTTTCATTGCAATGTTGAGCTTTTGTGGAAAAACAACATAATAAGATGATTTGTACCCTGCTTTTAAACATGCTGAAAAGGATGGACTTTGTCCAGAGGAAGCTTTATCTCTCTAGCAAAGCCAGAGCCTTTACTTTCAGGGGAACTAAATGTATCAACACTGGAAGAAACTGAGTCCTATTTAAACCTGAAAGCCTACTAGATGGGACAAACCCCCTGCATTTCTAAGAGGAGAAAAAGCCATTCATGAGCAGTATAAAATGCAATTTTGTTTTAAAGCTCACTAAAAGCTATATAGGTCATGAAGACAATCAGTGGTTTATTCTCTGAAATAATTCACATTACAGCCCTGTGTATTACCACCCTTATCACAGAAAAGCCTTTAGATTTGTGTTGTCAGATAATTACAAATTGATTTCTGGACCCCTCTTTTTCGGAATTGTTCAGAAAATCTTTCCTTTTATTCCCTTTAAAAGCCTCTTATGATTTCTCCTGAATCATATTGAAGAAGTACCATCATGATGAGCTGGTCAGGTGTACTAAGCCACAAGACTATACAAAAGAGCCATACAGTACAAAAACCAAAATGTTCTGGAAATGAATTGTGAGATGCTGCAGATAACTGCTCTGGGCAGCATATTTAATGTTACGTTATCTCCATCCTTTATGTAATTCAAACTTGAAATAATTTTACAAATAGATAATTTACAAGTGTGACACATGTATGGGCTGCAACATACTGTATGTTTTTTTAAAAAAACAACCCTAGAATTTTATCTGTATGTTTTTGATCTTCTTTCATTAACATACTAATTCCTGGGTTCATTTTTGATCCTTAGGATTTAGGTTTGGAACATATTGTAGGAAAGATAAACTAACCTTTTATTGGTCATGTTCAAGCTTCTGAGGCTGAATTTATCAGTGGAGTAATGTCACTGACTTCATAACCAAACTCGAAGTTGAAAATTCAGTTCACACATAGTAATCACTGTGTTAAGCACCATACAAATATTTAGTAAATGACAGTCCTTGCCCCGCGGAGCTTGCAGTCTAAAAGACAAGACATAGCAGACAGCTGAAACACATAAGTAGATGAAGATGGTGGGCAGGAAGAGACAGACTATGCAGGAACAAAAATAACAGGCTATTTTACCCTAGACTCACTGTGGGCACAATTTGCAGTCAATCAGTAGCGGTAATCACTGTAATCACAGCTCACCACCTGCCTGGCCTTGCTATTTTTAAAGGGCAAATGACTTACAGCAGTTGCATTTTTAAAACTTGTCTATTGCTATAGACAGTTAAATAATGTTACCTCAGCATTTGGAGTCTACCCTGAGGATTCTTTACACTAAAAGTACCGGAGGTACACTAGTATGTGTAATATAGCCTATGTATTCCCTCTGTAAAGTTAGGGAAATGCCGATGAAGTACTTGCAAATACCAAGGGAAAGTTATCTAAGGGAAAATCAAAATTTTATGACCTCTGTATACATTGATTTTGTGGTTAACTCAATAATATATGTATACATTATGAAAAAATGAATATTTGACAGTATGTTTATTATTGCATTTATTTTTCTTTAAGGAACAAATTCTTCCCTTATATGTGTGAGATTGGCTTGCCTTAACTTTATCTACAAGCCCATACACATTTCCTGTAGGACGGACTTTGACCTTATAATTCCCAATATGACAGTGCAATTTGCCAACATTTTTAATAACAGTGTAAAAAGTGTCACTTTCTGTGAAAAGTCTGGAACTGTGTGTGTGGGAAATGTAACTTGATTATGTTTAGGGTTACCATTCGTCCGGATTTACCCGGACATGTCCTCCTTTTTGTGCTAAAAATAGTGTCCGGGGGGAATTTGTAAAGCACTCACAATGTCCGGGATTTCCCCCCTCCCCCGGAGCGGCTGGGAGGGCTGCAGGAAAGTCCCGGGCTGGACTCCGGAGCAGCTGGAGAGGAGCTCCGCCCTGCATTCTGAGCAAGTGTCTCAGCACAAAGTGCAGCCCTCCCCTTTTGCAACTGGGAGCAGTTACTGCCATGCAGCGTAGCAAAACGGGAGCGAGAGCACTTTGTGCTGATACAAGGGCAGCTCTCCCCTGCAACCCGGTCCGGGCCAGGGACCGGGTTTTGTTGTGCAGGGCCAGGGACCGGGTTTTGTTGTGCTGGGGAGCTTAGCCACGTGTCCGGCTCGCACAGAGCCCAACACCCTGTTCTGAGCAGCAGGGTAAGGGGGGCAGGAGAAGGGGCAGGGAGGTTCTGGAGGGGGCAGTCAAGAAACGGGGGGGGGCTTTTTGGGGGGAGTGGAGAAAGTTTTGGGCAGTCAGGGTACAGGTAGGGGGTAGGGTCCTGGTGGGCAGTTGGGGGGGGGTCTTAGGAGGGGGCAGTTAGGGGACAAGGAACAGGGAGTCTTAGGTAGGGGGTGGGGTTCTGGAGGGAAGTTAGGAGCAGGGGTCCCAGGAGGGGGCAGTCAGGGGACAAGGAGCGGGGGGGTAGGGGGCTGGGAGTTCTGGGGGGGAGCTGTCAGGGGGCAGGAGTGGGGAGAGGGATCGGCGCAGTCAGGGGACAGGGAGCAGAGGGGTTTAGATGGGTTGGGAGTTCTGGGGGGGGGCTGTCAGGGGGCAGGAGTGCGGAGAGGGATCGGAGCAGTCAGGGGACAGGGAGCAGAGGGGTTTAGATGGGTTGGGAGTTCTGGGGGGGAGCTGTCAGGGGGCAGGAGTGGGGAGAGGGATCGGAGCAGTTGGGACAGGGAGCAGAGGGGTTTAGATGGGTTGGGAGTTCTGGGGGGGGCTGTCAGGGGGTGGGGAGTGGTTGGATGGGGCGTGGGAGTCCCAGGGGTCTGTCTGGGGGTGGGGGTGTGGATAAAGGTTGGGGCAGTCAGGGGACAAGAGGCAGGGAGGCTTAGATAGTCCTGGGGGGCAGTTAGGGGCAGGGGTCCCAGGAGGGGGTAGTCAGGGGACAAGGAACGGGGGGAGGGTTGGGAGGTCAGGGGGGGCGGGAAGTGGGAGGGGCAGGGGCGGGGCTAGGGCGGGGCTTCTCCCGTCCTCTTTTTTGCTCGCTGAAATATGGTAACCCTAATTATGTTCCTCTTCGAAGCTGTATGCAAGAAAATAAACACTTCCCTTTTTTCTGGCTCATTTACTCTTTTCTCTACATATCCCAATGCCTTTCTTCTGCTTTTTTTCCACCTTCCTTTCATGTGCTCCATTTTCACCACTCTTTTTTTCTCCATTCACATCAAATAATGAAAATGCCTGAGATCCTACAAAAACCCTCAACATTTTGAAATGGCCAATTAAATACATAAAAACAAGGTGAAATGTGCAAGTTGACCGGGCATTTCTTGTTTCTTTGGGGAAGATTTCCAGCTTGATGTAAATTCATTGGGCCTGAGACTGTCCTCTTGTTTCCTCTCCCTCCTTGTAGTGTGTATCACTCTTGTCTTTTCCTGACTCCCCCTTTCCCATGCCAATATTTATTGATAGTATTTAAACTAGGTTTATTTATTGATAGGGCTTTAAACTAGGTTCACCGGGGGAAGGAGACCAAAGCCCTGAGGTAAGTGGGGAGGTGGGATACCGGGACAAAGCACAAGCAGGAGAGCGCAAGAGGGGAGGACTCTGCATCATACTGAGAAAGCAGGATGATCAGCGAGTTATCTTACGTGCCTATACACAAATGCAAGAAGCCTGGGAAACAAGCAGGGAGAACTGGAAGTCCTGGCACAGTCAAGGAATTATGGTGTGATTGGATTAACAGAGACTTGGTGGGATAACTCACATGACTGGAGTACTGTCATGGATGGATATAAACTGTTCAGGAAGGACAGGCAGGGCAGAAAAGGTGGGTGAGTTGCATTGTATGTAAGAGAGCACTATGGACTGCTCAGAGCTCTGGTATGAAACTGCAGAAAAACCTGAGAGTCTCTGGATTAAGTTTAGAAGTGTGAGCAACAAGGGGATGTTGTGGTGGGAGTCTGCTATAGACCACCAGATCAGGGGGATGAGGTGGATGAGGCTTTCTTCCAGCAACTAGCAGAAGTTACTAGATCGCAGGCCCTGGTTCTCATCGGAGACTTCAATCACCCTGATATCTGCTGGGAGAGCAATACAGTGGTGCACAGACAATCCAGGAAGTTTTTGGAAAGTGTAGGGGACAATTTCCTGGTGCAAGTGCTAGAGGAACCAACTAGGGGCAGAGCTCTTCTTGACCTGCTGCTCACAAACAGGGAAGAATTAGTAGGGGAAGCAAAAGTGGATGGGAACCTGGGAGGCAGTGACCATGAGATGGTCGAGTTCAGGATCCTGACACAAGGAAGAAAGGAGAGCAGCAGAATACGGACCCTAGATTTCAGAAAAGCAGACTTTGGCTCCCTCGGGGAACTGATGGGCAGGATCCCCTGGGAGAATAACATGAGGGGGAAAGGAGTCCAGGAGAGCTGGCTGTATTTTAAAGAATCCTTATTGCGGTTGCAGGAACAAACCATCCCGATGTGTAGAAAGAATAGTAAATATGGCAGGTGACCAGCGTGGCTTAACAGTGAAATCATTGCTGATCTTAAAGACAAAAAAGAAGCTTACAAGAAGTGGAAGATTGGACAAATGAACAGGGAGGAGTATAGAAATATTGCTTAGGCATGCAGGAGTGAAATCAGGAAAGCCAAATCATACTTGGAGTTGCAGCTAGCAAGAGATTTTAAGAGTAACAAGAAGGTTTTTTCAGGTACGTTAGCAACAACAAGAAAGTCAATGAAAGTGTGGGCCCCTTACTGAATGAGGGAGGCAACGTAGTGACAGAGGATGTGGAAAGTATGAGGAGTTAGCCATGTTAGTCTGTATCCATAAGAACAACAAGGAGTCCAGTGGCACCTTAAAGACTAACAAATTAATTTGGGCATAAGCTTTCATGGGTTAAAAACCTCACTTCTTCAGATGCATGGAGCTGAGGAAGTGTTGTTCTAAGTCAGCCATAAAAATGTTGGCATACTGTGGGGCCATGCGGGTACCCATAGCAGTGCAACTGATTTGAAGGTATAAGTTGTCCCCAAATCTGAAATGGTTGTAGGTGATTACAAAGTCACAAAGCTCAGCCACCAGGCGTGCTGTGGCCTCATCAGGGATACTGTTCCTGACAGCTTGTAGTCCATCCTCATGTGGAATATTGGTGTAAAGAGCTTCTACATCCATGGTGGCCAGGATGGTGTTTCCAGGAAGATTCCTCAATCTCCCTGGACATTCTATAACAGATTTAAAAGTCACTATTCTTCAACAAAAAAACTTCAGAAACAGATGTCAAAGAGAAACAGCAGAACTAAAATTCATTTGCAAATTTAACACCATTAATTTGGGCTTGAATAGGGACTGGGAGTGGTTGGCTCATTACAGAAGCAGCTTTGCCTCTCCTGGAATTGACACCACCTCATCTATTATTGGGAGTAGACTACATCCACCCTGATTGAAGTGGCCCTGTTAACACTGGTTCTCCACTTGTGAGGTACTCCCTTCTCTTCATGTGTCATTATATAATGCCTACATCTGTAACTTTCACTCCATGCATCTGAAGAAGTGAGGTTTTTTTACCCACAAAAGCTTATGCCCAAATAAATCTGTTAGTCTTAAAGGTGCCACCGGACTCCTTGTTGTTTTAGAGGATGTGGAAAAAGCCAATGTACTCAATGCTTTTTTTGCCGCTCTCTTCATGAACAAGGTCAGCTCCCAGACTACTGCACTGGGCAGCACAGCCTAGGGAGGAGGTGATCAGCCCTCTGTGGAGAAAGAAGTGATTCAGGACTATTTAGAAAAGCTGGACGAGCACAAGTCCATGGGACCGGATGCACTGCAGCCAAGGGTGCTAAAGGAGTTGGCAGATGTGATTGCAGAGCCATTGGCCATTATCTTTGAAAACTCATGGCGATTGGGGGCAGTTCCAGATGACTGGAAAAAGGCTAATGTAGTGCCCAGCTTTAAAAAAGGGAAGAAGGAGGATTCGAGGAACTACAGGCCAGTCAGCCTCAACTCAGTCCCTGGAAAAATCAGGAAGCACTTAGAAGAGAGGAAAGTGATCAGGAACAGTCAGCATGGATTCACCAAGGGCAAGTCATACTGACTAACCTAATTGCCTTCTATGATGAGATAACTCCCTCTGTGGATGAGGGGAAAGCAGTGGACATGTTATTCCTTGACTTTAGCAAAGCTTTTGATACGGTCTCCCACAGTATTCTTGCCGGCAAGTTAAAGAAGCATGGGCTGGATGAATGGACTATAAGGTGGATAGAAAGCTGGCTAGATCATCGGGCTCAACAGGTAGTGATCAATGGCTCCATGTCTAGTTGGCAGCCGGTATCAAACGGAGTGCCCCAAGGGTCTGTCCTAGGGCCAGTTTTGTTCAATATCTTCATTAATGATCTGGAGGATGGTGTGGACTGCACCCTCAGCAAGTTTTCAGAGAACACTAAACTTGGAGGAGAGGGAGATACACTGGAGGGTAGGGATGGGATACAGAGGGACCTAGACAAATTAGAGGATTGGGCCAAAAGAAATCTGATGAGGTTCAACAAGGAGAAGTGCAGAGTCCTGCACTTAGGGCAGAAGAATCCCATGCACGGCTATAGACTAGGGGCCGAGTGGCTAGGCAGCAGTTCTGCAGAAAAGGACCTAGGGGTTACAGTGGACAAGAAGCTGGATATGAGTCGACAGTGTGCCCTTGTTGCCAAGAAGGCTAACTGCATTTTGGGCTGTATAAGTAGGGGCATTGCCAGCAGCTCGAGGGACGTGATCATTCCCCTCTATTCAACATTGGTGAGGCGTCATCTGGAGTACTGTGTCCAGTTTTGGGCCCCCCACTACAAGAAGGAGGTGGAAAAATTGGAAAGAGTCCAGCGGAGGGCAACAAAAATGATTAGGGGTCTGTAGCGCATGACTTATGAGGAGAGGCTGAGGGAACTGAAATTGTTTAGTCTCCAGAAGAGAAGAATGAGGGGGGATTTGATAACTGCTTTCAACTACCCGAAAGGGGGTTCCAAAGAGGATGGAGCTCGGCTGTTCTCAGTGGTGGCAGATGACAGAACAAGGAGCAATGGTCTCAAGTTGCAGTTGGGGAGGTTTAGGTTGGAAATTGGGAAAAACTTTTTCACTAGGAGGGTGGTGAAGCACTGGCATGGGTCACCTAGGGAGATTGTGGAATCTCTTTCCTAAGAGGTTTTTAAGGTCAGGCTTAACAAAGCCCTGGCTGGGATGATTTAGTTGGGGATTGGTCCTGCTTTGAGCAGGGGGTTGGACTAGATGACTTCCTGAGGTCCCTTCCAACCCTGATATTCTATGATTCTATTCTCCTAGAGGTTGCCTTCTCATGTTCTGAGCATGCTGTTCAGGATGCTAAGAGAAGTGGTGTTGTCTTAAGGTTTGATGAGTTGCTGCTATGGAGAGACATGCAAGCGCCAGTATGGAACATTCTGCCTGCATTTAAATGTACTTAAAATTGGAGGCAGTTGTGTGGGAGAACAATCCACCACTGGGCGAAAAAGAAACTGGGGGTATCCCTTGTGCCTTCCCTTATCCTTGAAATTCTATCTGAGAAAGAGACATCATAAGTGAGAATTTTTTTTAAAGAATGTCACTGAAAATGAACCGGATTCCCAGTGTAGGATTCAGCATTGCACATTGTGCCATTCTGCCATGGGCATGTATCAATGAAACAGGAAATCATACACTCCATAATCCTGCTCAGCTCCTATGTACATCAGTCAGGGAGAAGAGTGGAGAGAGCAGCATAACTAGGGTTATGCAATGTGATGTAATTTCCGTGCTGGTTTCTGTGCCTAGATGATTCTAATGCAAAGATTCATCTCTTCTCTGTAAATCCAGTGCTCACAAAATAGTGCAGAACAAATCTTTCCTTACACAAAGGTTATTTTCTCTCTGGAGCATTCCTTTTTTCTGAGAGGCATTGTAGACTAGACATTTTCTAGGAGTTCAGGACACTCTGAGACCCTTCCTTTCATAGACAAGCTTTATAATAATAATACAGTGATTGAAATATTGAAGAGAGGTGGCTTTCTCCGATAGAGAATTCTCCTTTAATTCTACCCTAAAGAGACTGCAACAGAGCACCAACCTTTGTTCTTACTTCAGTGCCTGACTGTTACACCAACTATCTGTTAAAAGGAAAGTAAATGAGGTTGAAAAAGAATTGAGTGACTAAGGGTGGGTTGTTTTTTTTTTTTGGTTTGTTTCTTTTTGTTTTTACTAATGGGGGAGAGGTTGGTAAATTCGGGTTACAGGTTCTCCTGGGGGAAAATGTAATAAAATGAGAGGTGTAATATAGCTTTTGAGCTAGGATTGGGAAGCAGAGGGGAGGTTCCAGAAGAGACAAAGGAGAGTGTGGTGGGGGAGGGAGATGAACATGTTAGGGAGTCTTTAAGCAGCAGAATGACAATAGTAGATTGGTACAAAATGTACAGCATTATGATCTCTAAAATAATGTATTGATTATTAACTTTGTATGTTAGAGCCATAATTATTGAGAACATACAAAGCAAGTGGATGGTACACGATGGCATTATACTGTAAGAGTGCTGTAATATATGTGAGCTAAGACATGTCGTGAAAAGAAGCAGTTAATTCACAATTACTGTAATCACCTTTTATAGCCCATAGAAAAAAATTAGTGATGGAGTCAAAACAGCACAGAATATTCCCAGACTGTGGGAAATCTGGATCCAGATCTGAACTTTGCAGCCTGGGCCCTTCTTGATGGAAAAAGAAAATAGTATAAGTCCCAATTCAAAAAAGTGTATCTATTCAAAAAAGCATTTAATTACTTGGTTAGGTCCTGGGCCTTAAGCATTTGCTTAAATATTTTCTGCAATCGGGGTGAACATAGCATGTGCTTAAGTGCTTTCCTGAATTGGGGCCATAATCTTGCGCATATTTGTGTTTGTTGCTTCAGTCATAACTGTAAAATCATCCCTTTATGCTTTTGAGTAACCGTGGTTTGTTTTCATTCACCCACCCAGGGTTCTGATGGTTTGAAATGTAAGGAGGATTTATTTATTTATTTTGCACTTAGTATTCTGACTGTAGTGAGATTTGCCCCCTGTCCCAAAACAAAGTCTATTATGAAAGTTAATCTCCTTTTGTGGGGGATGGGAGACAAACCATTCACGTTTCTGACAGACCCAAGCTGGAATAAAAATGTTAACTTCATGTGAATACTACATGTTACATATGTTTTCTATATAATATTGGTGTTATTTGGCATGATATATTAACTCCTGAATATAAAAGTGGTCCAACCACTTATTTATAAAAAAATAAGATACATTTATCTCTGCGTAATATTATTTATTAAGCACCTACCTTCCACATTGTACAAGATACAAAGTGAGATGCCACCTGCTGAAAAGAGCTTACAATCTACAAGAATCACTGTCTCTCTATGAAACACACATATACTTTTCATGTGAAACCTCCATACTTCTATCCTTGCTTTGAAGTCCTTCATTTGCTATCACTATGTCAACTGTGAAACACTGGCCGTGCCTTACTCTCGGTTCTGCTTCTTAATTGGCCAATGGGATGCTGTCCAGATGCCATAGGCAGTGCTTAATTTGTAACGAAAGAGGTGCCGGGGCTCAAGTAACTTTTATTTTACATTCATAACTGATGCAGCAAGCCCAGAGGTGCTGGGCCTATGAACTGCCAAGCCCAGAGGTGCCAGGGTGCAGCCCTGGCACAAATTAAGCACTGGCCACAGGCCATCTCTCCAGCCAAGGATTAAGCATACGTTCTCAGCACTCCTTTCCCAGTTGAAAGAACAGTACAAACTCAATATGAAACCGAAGTCTCAAATATGCCAAAAAGCCACAAGTTCAGACAGGTAGCAGCTTTTCTGATGTTAATGACTGAGCAGCTTGAATATAAAACTGTGTAAAATTATCCTTGTAAGATACAAAGTTGTGTTCAGTTGTAGCAGTTCATCCCCAATGAGTGTGCAACCCTACTCACATTATGCCCTCACGCAAAATTCATTTTTATCCTGAAAGAAGTAAAAACGTTAAACAGAGGTAAAAGAAAAATGCAAAGTGTTGCTTTGAATTGACCAAAACAAAAATAAAAAAAAATCCTGTGCATATGTGAGAAGGTCTTAGGTTCAAGCCTCAGCAGATCTTGGGATCATAGTAGTTACTGGCATTGTAGTACTGGCCTAGAAGGCAGCTGCATTGCTAAGTGTGGCATCTTTACACACGCTTTTAAATGAACAAAGGCCAAGACCTGGCCCCACTGGGTGCGTCTACACTGCAATTACAAACCCGCAGCTGGCCTGAGCCAGCTGTCTCAGGCTCCTGGGACTCGGGCTAAGGGGCTGTTTAATTAGGGTTACCATATTTAACAAATTAAAAAAGAGGACCCTCCACGGGGCCCTGGCCCTGCCCATTTCCCACCCCAGCCCCACCCAACTCCGCCCCTTCCCCGTCCCAACCCCGCCCCCTCCTCCCTCCCACTCCCAGCCACGCGAAAAGGGCTGCCTGAGCGCTACCGGCTTCATGGTTTGCCGGGCAGCTCCCAGACCCTGCGCCCCCGGCCGGCGCTTCCCCAGCGCAGCTGGAGCCCAGGAGGGGAAGCGCCCAGCGTGAAGCCGGTAGCGCTTGGGCTTCGGGCAGCCCCTATGCCTCCGGACCCTGCGCCCCCGGCCGGGCACTTCCCCTCCCGGGCTCCGGCGGCGCAGGGTCCGGAGGTATGGGGGCTGCCCAAAACCCGTAGCGCTCGGCTCTTAAACAGAGCTGAAGAGTCGGGGAGGAGCAAAGCCGCCGCGGCCGGAGGCTCTGCTCCTCCCCTGACTTTTCGGCTCTGTTTAAGAGCCGAGCTGCCCGAGCGCTACCAGCTTCGGGCAGCCCCCATGCCTCCAGACCCTGCGCCGCCGGAGCCCGGGAGGGGAAGTGCCCGGCCGGTGGCTGGGGTCCGGAGGCAAGAGGGCTGCCTGAAGCCCATAGCGCTTAGGCAACTCGGCTCTTAAACAGAGCCGAAGAGTCAGGGGAGGAGCAGAGCCGCCACGGGAGGGGAAGTGCCCGGCCGGCATTTTCCTGGACATGTTCGGCTTTTTGGCAATTCCCCCGGATGGGGGTTTGAGTGCCGAAAAGCCGGACATGTCCGGGAAAAAACGGACGTATGGTATCCCTAATACCCACTGAAGTCAATAGGAGCTTTGCCACTGACTTCAATAGGACAAGACTTTGGACTTTACAGAGGAGGCAGTGTAGAAATAGTGGCATTTGAGACTCCATTTTGGAATCTATATGCCTTGCACAAAGCAAAGAAGACATGAGATGTGGCTGCAGCAACAGCTTTGAGCTTGTGTAACAGCCTGACCTCAGAGATAAACAGGAGAGTAGTTGTAATGGCAGCATCTGCAAACCCCTCGACAACGTCTGCTTTAGCCTCTATATGCTAAAAAAAGAGAGGCAGAGGACTGAGACTGTGTCACTTTAATAGAAAAGTTGCTTAATATATACAGTAATTGCAGTCTCTCTAGATAATTTATCAATGAAGAAGTCTCCAAAGTGTGAACCAATCACTGCAGCTTGCACATGTGTCCAGCAAATCTGGTTAGCCCACTGAGGGACTTAATGGCTCCACATCATTTCAGACTAGACCCTGATCATGTGCGGCATCTTGCATCTCACTTAAAGAACCAAAATGATTAAAAATTACAAAAAATTAGTAATTGAAATAATGTTTTGAAGTTAATTTAATAAATAGTAAAAACAAAGTATTCATTCTGCAAGTAATCTTCAGCAATTAGTAATGGATATTCATTAAACACTAATTCATTTGCAGAATGATGTATTTACTTTGTGGTATTTATCAGTGTTCCCTTTACTTATATTTTTATTGCATGCAATTACAATTCATTACTTTCCATAAAAATGTTAATTTTCAGGCATTTTAAGTTGAATGAATGATTCAGTAATTTAAAACTACTAAGTATTTGTTATCTTTAAGGGCTGTGAAAATGAACTGGCCATTGTAAAATTTCAAGTGTCAGTCTTGTGGCTAAAATAAATCAGTTCCTAGAGAGCCTATGAGCAGTATTGTCACAAAGGCAAAGGGAGAGGGAGGCAAGGGAAAGATTATTCTTTTTCCCCCCCTTACAGTTATGTCCTGAGGTGCAGTTTCCATTGAAGTCAGTGGGAGTGGAGGGTGCTCAGCACCCAGGAAAAATCAAGCCTTTCATATATTTTCGCAGTATATTATGTAAAAGAAGTAAAAGTGGAGAGACGTGGGCAGATAAAAGGAAAAAGAGGGTTCAACATTAGAAGAGACAGAGATCCGTGTGTTAAATGTAGATGACTCTTTCTGATGAGATCACAGAGAGTCTCTTTTTTTTTATTTGACCATTAAAGATTTTATGGCACCTTTTGTAGAAGTAGAATTTTGTCTAGGTGTTCTTGGTCAAAGTTTCACCTGTAATTTTTTCCAGCAGATTCTCTACTTCGGCTGTTTTTCCTGCACCATCTGTGGCTGCAGGATTCCCTATATGTATCATGTGTGAATTACTTTGGAATCCTTTGTGATGAAAGGCACTATATATCCCTCCACCTAATGATTGCACCTAATGTAGCAGCATCGCTCTATTTACTGAGTTTCAGGTTTTGGCTTATGTGATGGGGTATATCAGGCATTCACTGCCCCCTGCTGGAGACCCCCACTGCCTTGTTGCACTCCACCCCAGGAAGCATCCCTTTAAGCAAAGAAAAGCAGCAATGTTTGGATCTCTCGGGTTACCTAGAAAGACCTCCAGAGTTAACTGCTGTGAAACCAGCAAGACTTGGTTCTCCAGCAGCTAGAAGAGCTGGGAGCAGGCAGCAGCCAATCAGGACCCAGTAGGACAAATAAAAAAGGCTGGCTGCATCTATCAAATGGCAGTTCCCAGTTGAAACCAGAGGAGGGAGGAAGGATTTTCCCTTTACCATAACCCAAGAAACCAGGCTGGGTCAGGGCCCTTTGCCTTTTAGTTCAGGTTACGAGAGACTTTTTGGTGGCCCAGGCCCTGGCAAGCCAATCTGAGTTAGATGTTGAAAACTATTGAAAACTAGATGAACTCAGCCTGCCAATTCCTATGGTCATTGCTGCTTATTGCAGGGCGGGGGCCTCATTGGGAACAGAATCTTAGTGTCTTTGTGATTTCTGCAAGGTAATTTTGCTGACTCCCTAAGTCCCCTGCCACATCAAAATAAAATGGCATAAATCCAATTCTTCATCTTTATGCTTCATGTGTAAAATGTGGATTATATCTGGAATCTCACATACATGGTCTAATAATTTCTGGTGATATTTTTAAATACATAATTGGATATTTGCCCTTTAACTTTCAGAATCTGGGCAATGTATTTCAGAATTTTTTTGTTTTGATCTGCAGAAGAATATAGGAAAGCCGAGGCAATTGCCAAAGGTAGAGGAGGTAGTAAAGCTAATAACTGCGGGATTTGAATATGAAAAGCAGCCTTGTGACTGCATCTTTGTCCAAAGAAGGAAGTGAGAAGATTTTTATCATACACAGATTCTGTCATCTCCTTTGTTGAGGAGTGAATAAATATCCTGCCTAAATTCTTCAGAAATGAAATTACTGCAGTTTATCTGAAAAATGTACTTTATTCCTTTTTCAAATTAGTCATTTCCGCATGCATGGCTTCTCCTGCCTTTCTGTGCTGTAATTGAAACTTCAGTAATTGATGCCACCTTTACATATTTATTTCCTATAGAAATAGTTTATACAAACAGCCAGAGATGCAGTAGATAAAGATACCGTTTTTGAATACAGACTTTTCTATCAACTCCTCTAACAGCTGGGCTGATAAAAGTGATTTCCTGTTTAACAGTCATTAGAGCACTGCAATCTTATATACATAAAGGTCCTGCCTTATGCAAGTGCTGAGCACTCTGAACTCCAGTTTAATTAAATGGGCGCTGCGGGCATTCAGCACCACTGAAAATCAGGCCAAAGTGTGTATGTCTGTGAGAGAGGGAGAGAGAGAGAGAGAGAGAGAGAGGGAATTCATATTTTATACAGTGTGACACAGATTCTGCTCAGTATTACGACCTCAGTCTGATGAACACCCCTGGTTTATGCTTGCTTTGGGATGGTGTTTTTGTAATCCACACACTACTGGGTGTGGTGCTCTGTCCCATCTAGTGGCACGGATGCCACATAGAGAGAGATTAATGAGTCTGCTCTACAGCCTTAACTAACAGCCATATGGCTTTTAGCTCATACAATAGAGGCTCATGCATTTAGCTCCGGAGGTCCTAGGTTCGATCCTGCCTGCCTACGACTGGGGTTCTGTCGGGTTACAAGTGGGGGCTCATCTGGGATTTCAACTGGGAAGTCTCTGAAGCTTGGGGCATTCTTCCTCAGCTAGGAGAAGTATGTAACTCTCACACCTCCTGGGTGTGGTGTTCTGTCCCATCTAGTGGCACTGAGACCACTTAGAGAGAGAGAAATTAATGAGTTTACTCTATAGCCTTAATTAACAGCCAGTTGGCTTTTAGCTCATGCACTAAGCTCCAGAGGTCCCCAGTTCAATCCCACCCACCGGGGTCTGTCGGTGTTACACATGCTCATGAACTATGTTCAATAAGAGCGTCACCAGGGAGCCCAAGCATTTCATTTTCTTATTTATAGTCATTTAAATAATTAAATGGGGGATGAATTTAAATTTAAAAATAATGTGAGAAGCAGGCATTGCCTGTTTGTCAAGAAGACTAGAGAGAATAAATAAAGTGAAATGTTTGGACTAGTGAACTTCAAAATGGCCAAAAATGTGGCATGGGTCAGAGAAGAATTGGGGGTTCCCCACTGTTGTGTTAATTTAGATGGAATGTATGAGCCATGATGATGAAACTTGCTCCAGTAGTCTCCATTTGTTCTTCTGTGTTTTCCCTCTAATGTCTTTTTCTTTAAGGATCCAAAAAGGCAGTGATGAGTGGAATAGCCTATCCCCTCATTATTTTGTCCACCAGTTAGGCCTAGTTTCCAACACACTGTTTTTGGTTTATTAATTTTTGGGCACACATTTTCTTGTTTACCAAACATGATCTTAACACAGTCCTTGGGTGTAAACTGATTTAGTTTTTCTGTCTCCCTTTCATACCATTTCCAGTCAACATTTGTTGTTACAGGTTATTATGACATGTTATGAACTTTTACATACTTTTTACAGTTGAGCTCACAATTAAGGTAAATCTTGTCAGTCCAATTATCACAACATAATCTAGGAGGAGAAAAGTTTGGTTTGATTGATGTCTGAAGACATGGGTTTTTATTTCACCCACACTTGATTGCTCATCCTTAATTTTGACCTTCTGATCTAATATATCTATTTTAGCCATGTCTAAGAAATGTATCACTATAGTATTTAAGTTATGCAAAAAGAAACCAGGGATAGAAAGCCTGGGAAGTAGGGAAGTAGCTGGATATCATTGCCTTAGAGTAGATGATGATCTTATGTACACCAATACAGCTGCAATATCTAGTCAGAGCAAAGAGAGGCATTGAAAGGTAAATAGCAGGGTAGGTTTCATGTTTAACCCTGAATTTCTAGACATTGTCAGCTTGTGTGGAAGAGCCTGCACTAGTAAGCAAAAGGGAGCTACAGCTAAGCCACTGTTAACTGCATCTTATTCCCCAGCAGTGCAGATGGTCTGAAAAAGTACAGATGGGCTTTTTACCCACTCTACAGGAGCACAACAGAGCATACTGAGCTCTGATCACAGGGACTCTGAGAGGAGAGTACTGAGTAGATAGACTTGGCAGTGTGTGAACCACCATGCCTTCTGAAACCTTTCACGAGAGAGGGAGAGCGAGAAGAAGCCACTGTGCACTCTTCCCTGTTCTGGGGAGAGCTGAAATGGTCCCCTCTTCCCCAGAAGACCAGACAGTGATGTGAGAGAAGGAATGAGTCAAGAAGGAAATTTAGTAATCGGTCAAAAGAAGGGAGGCCCTACACTCAACTCTATGGCGTTCCTCAGTCTGGCTGTAACATGGTAACCTTTGAACACCGCAAGCAGAAGAATATTTCTGATGCCTCCTGCTGCTGTCTATATGTATCACGGTCAGAAATGTAACTTTCTCTCATTGGTTGTGCATCTCATTCTCCGTATGCAATGAAGTGTGTTTTACCCATCATTACCCAGTTATGAAAAACTGCTGGGGCAACTGAGTTTATGACACATCCTCAATGAGACTGAGACATATATTAGTAAGTAATGGAATGTTAATTCAGGTAAATAAATAATACTATTTGCATGCTAATGTTCTGTGGGCCTGGTTTTCCTTGCTCTTTACATGGGTTTTTTGCTATTGTAACTGTAGGAGGAAAGCCAGGTACTCTGTTCTGATTTGTGTATGAATCAGCAGATAGCTGATTCATTTTCTCCCTCTTATCAAGCAACATTTAAAAAAATATTAGGGTTGAAAAATTTAAATATTCCTGAACTTCTTTGACTTAGAAAACATGCTGATATTTTTGTGAAAGTTTCTGCAGGTATAGCAACTGTATAATGTATAAATCATTATAAACAAGGCTTGAAAGTAACTTCACTGTGTATTACCGTAGCTTTTCTGCCCTTTAGAAGCAAATACTGAAAATACCAGTGCATCTAGAATTCAGAGGAGAAGGGGGGAAAAAAGCGAGATCACATAAGGGTAACATAGTTCATCTAGGCTTAGCAAGTTTGGAATATTAAGCAGATTTGACCCATGCTGAGAAGCGTCTGAAGAGCAAATTCTCTGAGCATCATCTTTTATGTCAGGACCCTGATTAACAAAGACATTTAAAAATGTCACTGCACTTCATGACGATCTGAGCCTATTTACCCTTTTGTATGGGCGCTGAATGTAATATTTTTTTAACTTGACATATATGACCTCCATCTCTTAATGGTGTCAGGCAATGATAGTTGGAGTTATTACACTGAATATAAATGTAGCCTTCAAAAATAACAAAGCTTTTGTCCCTTTGCTGATGAAAACACAATGTTGCAGTTGCTTCCAATATTATAGCTGCGTTTCTGCTATTGCTACTTCAGCTAAGGGTGACTCAGGCCTGGTCTACACTCTAAACTTACATTGGTATAATTCTGTCACTCTGGAATATGAAAAATCCACACCCCTGAGCGATGCAGTTATACTGACCTAAGCCCCAGTGTCAACAGCGCTGTGTCTATGGGAGGGCTTCTCCCATGGACATAGCTACTGCCTCTCACAGAGGTGGATTAACTACGCTGATGGGAGAAGCTCTCTCATTGGCATAGTAGTGTCTTCACTGAAGCGCCACAGTGGCGCTGCAGAATTTAAGTGTAGACCCGCCCTCAATGAATTCATTAGAAATGTCTGTTTTCATGACGTGACTTATACTGACAAGAGCAGTGATTTTAATGTTAAAGTTACCTTGCTGTGCCTAGGTTGCAACATCGTTGTATATGTTGGATGTGAGGTTAGAAATGAACCTGGGGTTTGTTACTTGTTACGGATAAGTCAAGCCAAACTCTGAATTTCCTCATTTCAAGGTTTAATTCAAACCTTTAACATTTGCTACACGTATTTTTGTGTGTGCATTCATATCTTCCAGGGGAAACAAAGAGTTTTGAAAGTACAGCTGTTGTGAGGTAGCAGTAAATTAAAACCACTTATGTCTTCAAGGCATATGTAAATAATTTCAAGGGTCAATGGCTTCTCAGTTGGAATAAACAACAGTAGCTAACATGAGGAAGAAGAATGGAGGCTGTCTGTGTTTGAGTTTGTGTGTGATACACAATAAAGCCTGGAGAATGCCCCTAATGAAATGACATGGCTTGTATAGCACATGTATTTTTTCCTGCAGCTCATGTGGCCATTTACAACATCCTCCTAATTGGACCTATTTGTGTGGTAAAAAGGAGGGATGAATGAGCTGGGCTTGGAGGAGATAGGAACTCACTTAATCCATCATCCAAAACTCAAACTCAATCTAAATAATTTTCAAGGTTCAGAAAAGTAATTACCGTATATACTCGATCATAAGCCGGTTTGTTTACCAAAACAATTGCTGTATGCCCAACTCACCAAAGGAGAAAGGAAACAGGGATGCCAAAAAATAAATGCTTTAAAAACACCCTCAAGATAAACATCAAGAGATGTGGCATTGACACCACACACTGGGAGACAGCAGCCCAGGATAGGGCTAACTGGCAAAGACTTGTCAGAGAGGGAATGTCCACTTTTGAGGAAAATCGCCTTGCTGTGGTCGCAGAAAAATGGCAGAAAAGAAAGGAAAGACAACTATCACGTAGCAATCGCGGCCCAACCCTGTCTTCCAACACCACCTGCAATGTCTGCCAACCAGCCTGTGGCTCAGGGATCAGACTCCTCAGTCACCAAAGGACCCATGAAAAATAAAACCTGTGAAAGAGATCATCCTGGACCTCAAGGGATCGCTGATGATTATTAGTATAGTTTGAATTTTCAAGTGGCTTCTACACACCTCTGCTTTTGACTGAGAATGGAAGAGGGACTATTTCAGGAGAAATCTTTCACATTTTTTTTATTGGTGCAACTGAAACTACAAGTAATAGAACTGTTATGAGACCCTGTTTTCTCAAAATTCTTATCTGGAAGTCTAAATCAGAGGTTGCCGTAGGTTTGACTAAATATCTGAACTGAACCTCCTAACCACATGAGGTTCATTCACCATTAGTACAACTGAATGTCACATCTCTTCCTCCTTTCCCTCCAATACAACTATTAAATACTTTTTAGGGAAATGTTATGAAGAGAATAGGAACCAACCATCCCCTTATTTAATTATAAATGACAATATAAATTACTTTGTGGGGCTTCAATAAAACTTTCAGTGAAACACATATTATGTCCTTTTCTCTTCTGGCCTTATTCAAGAGCTCTGAAGTCCTAGCACTAAGTAGGCACTGAACCCCAATAGTTCAGGATTATAATTCTACAGTTATGAAACAGTCAAAATATTTAGTACAAAGTGTTTCAGAGTTAAATATAGATCTTTGAGGAGTTTCCTGCTAGTGTATTACACATCTTCAGAAGTGCATGGTTTAAAATTACATAAAATATTTTTCTTTAACAGATAATCCAGATCAAAGTCTCAGTTAATTTTGTGTGGGATTTGAGCAACTGAGGCTGAAAAGGTCCCCATAAAGAAGCATCAAATGCTTCAAACAGTCTCTAATTTCATTGTAATGTAGCCAAAGAGATGGAACGAAAGCACAGTTTCCCAACTTTTCCTCCAGTGCATTTCAGCTCCCCATCTTAAAGGATCTGTATTTACAAAGAGTAGTGGTGGTTTATATCATTCTATCAATTAAGATGTCTCTGAGGGTTCAGTAGTTGAAATGAGAGATTGTGGCAAGCTCTTCATTACATGCTCTGAATTCTTGTATGAAGTCTGATGGTTTTGCTATTTTTTAGTATGGTTGTGATATATTTTATTTCCACTGGAAAGGCCCAAGGATAGGTAACGAGATTGTACAGTACAACCTAAGATCTTTTGAGGCAAGAGAGATTATAACTATTTATTTATTTAGGAAGTTTTTTAACAGTTTTACAAATCACTGCCATGTAAACATCAGAAATAGGATATTACTCATTACAGTATGTATCTTTTTGTTTAGAAAAACATTATACAATAATATAATCAAATCTCTCTGTTTGGTGCAGGGTATTGTCATATTACAGTGTGAGCTTCTTTAGACCACCCACGATGTGTTGTTTCTGGAGACTTCATAAACTGAGTAAAACTACTGACTCTACTAATATTTATCAAAGCAATTGTGTCTGTCAAACATTAAGATGAAAAAAATAAGACGACGGCATTGAATAAATGGCAACCAAATATCTAACTATGTATTTGGCCTCTCTGTTTTGCTGCATACATAATTGATGAGTTAATTTTTCCATAACAACCTCCCATATTTTTTGGAATCATTTCTGTAATTTTGGGCTGTTTTAATTTGTTCCATTGACAGGATATCTGTAGTCTAACAGCTACTCAAAGATGAGAAATTAATTCTTCATTTCTTTGAGTATGACCATTTCTGCTAGTAAGCCCCAGGAAATCTTAATTTTTTTTTTAATCCTGAATTTCCTTGGTGGGGATTACTCCAAGGCTTGGCCTACACTGGGAAAATTATGTGTTTTACATCATGTGTAAAATAACACACCTTTTATTAATACCTTCAACATTACTCAGCACCTATAGTAGAGAAACAACTGTGGGCTGTTTAATTGCGGGGTAGACTGTCGGGCTTGGGCTGCAGCACAAACTCTGGAACCCTCCCACCTCAGAGGGTCCTAGAGCTGAGGCCCCAGCCCAACCCCGAACATATTAAAAAAACCACCAATTAAAAAAACCCTTAGAGCCCCACAAACCCAGCCATGGGTTTTTAATTGCAGTGTAGACATACCGTCAGAGCTCTGGCTGGTTCCAAATGAACCAGAGAATCAGGGCGCTATATCATCTTCTTGGAAATGTCCTGACTGCTGCACTTAACAGAGGCAAGGCAGCAGCTCTACTATGTAGACCTTCTAAGGCAGGGGTAGGCAACCTATGGCATGGTGCCAAAGGCGGCACGCAAGCTGATTTTCAGTGGCACTCACACTGCCCGGATCCTAGCCACCGGTCTGGGGGCCTCTGCATTTTAATTTAATTTTAAATGAAGCTTCTTAAACATTTTAAAACCCTTGTTTACTTTACATACAGCAATAGTTTAGTTATATATTGTAGACTTATAGAAACAGACCTTCTAAAAACGTTAAAATGTATTACTGGCACACGAAACCTTAAATTAGAGTGAATAAATGAAGACTTGGCACACCACTTCTGAAAGGTTGCCGACCCCTGTTCTAAGGTATATAGGACAGCATTCCAGTGGTGCCTAGCTACATAATTCCAAATTATGGAATTTGCATGCAGCATTGCCATTTTTTGTGTGCAAATGAGCACAACTTCAAAGTCCTGTATCATGTAGCTCCTTTTTCTTATCTTTCCATTTTTCATCTTTTTTTCTTAAAAATGAAGTAAAATCCACACAGAAAATGAAGATGTTTCAAAAACGTCAAGGATGTACAGATAAATTCACAGCATACTGTATTGCCTGACATCATGCTGAAATAGATTCCAACTTTGACAGCACCAGGCTGAACCAGCCATTGTATTTATATCTTTTACAAGTCTAATATGAAGGTGTCTAATGTGATACAAAAGATGTGTCAATTGCATTGATTATGGGGTATTGTAGCATATAAAGTCTATCGCAAAATATTCCCATGCAGAACATCAAAAAGCAAATGTATTTCATGACAGCTCTTTTGTGTAGCTTCTAATGAAAGGGTAGAAAAAAAGTTTTTTGCTTTTCTGCATGTATTTCAGAATTTCCAATTTCCCAGGGTCACTTTTTCCTTCTACGTGGCTTTTGATGTATTCCTGTTTTGTTTTTACTGTATGTTTCTGAGCTAGGTTTTAGAGTGGTTTAGGATTGATTCTGGCAGAAACAATATTAGGATTCAGATCCAAACACAAGCTGCACGTAGAGATTCTTCAAGGGCAATGGCAACATCACTTGTCATTGATTCTGCAGAACATTTAAGCAGAAGTGACATTTACTAGGGCTTGTTTTGAAGATTTATTAATGCAATATATTTTTGGCAAGAATAGCTGCTAGTAAATGTTGCGCTTTAACATGTAAACATAGGCTTTAGCAAAGGAAGATTCACTAGCAGTTAACAATTTATTAGGGATATGGCTTTACTTTTGCTTCACTCCACATGAAAAACCCTGACATCTGCTGCCTAGAGAGAGTTATTAAGGACAGCATGAATCAAGGACAAATTAGTTGTGGAAGTACCAAAAACGGTACGAATTTTCACCGTGAGGAACCCCACCTTTTACATGTAATAAATAGTAACATCAGGGAGGATAAATCCTGTTACCACGATGATGAGTGTAATATAAGAACCTAAGTAGAGCAGAATAGAATGATCCTGATTCTTGTCTACATGAAGGTTGCTTTACACTTCTCTGGCAGTGTTAAGGGGCCTTAAACGAAGTGCATAAATATAATCTATGCCCCCTTTAATCCACCTTTAAATACCAGAGCTATGTAAAGTGATATTAGCATGCATGAGAATCATGTTTCATGCTGCCTATCCCGCTTTGCAACTCAATACATTTCTTGGTATGTTGTCTAATACCCAAAATGGTATAGTTTTAGTGCATGTCTATTCTGGAAAGTGAACAGATAAGAATGGGAACTTTTTACTGAATGGATCTGTCCCCATGTGTATTCAAGTCACCTTTGCTTGCTTTAGTGGGAAAAAAAAAAGTTTGTCTACTTTCTCACTCCTGTTAGCACTAGAGTGCCAACAGGGAGAGTCAGGTGATTCTGTTTTGGTTTATGCTTCATCAGTAGAATGGTTAGCTGCATTCCAGTTGTATGGCTGCATTCTGCTCAGTTGCACCTGTGCAGTTGATTACTGATGATGATGCAGATGCATGAGCAGGATAGACCCCCATCTTTGCTTACATTTCATTTGTTATTGTTATGCTGTGTGCCAGTGTCACATTAACACCCAGAGTAACTTCAGGCCTCTCTAACATCCTCTAACCCAGAGGTTTGCCCTTTCTCCCATTGAACTAAATGGGAGTTGTACTATGGACTTTGGTGGGCGCAGGATCCAGCTCCTAGGCATATACTAAAAAGGCTCCTGCTGTCAAAAGCAGCTTTATTCTAGGGTATATCAGGATGGATGTGAATCCTTTGCAGAGACTCTGTTTGAATTTCACCAATACTGGTGGAAACAAGTAAGGCTTTGGAGCATGTTCATTTTCATAGATCGCTCCCCCCACGCACTCAGAATAATTTGTTAAGCATTTAGAAGAGCCTTAGAAAATAAGAATTTCTGCTTTCAAGTCAGATGGCACTGAAATCATTCAAGATGTTCACTGTGGACATTTATTTAACTGGCAGCAATGCTCTCCTGTGGTGCTTTACTTATAATGACATCTGGTGACTGCATGGTGTATTGCAACAGTTTTACATGTAAAAAATGATTAAATTTTGCTCCATTAGTACAGTATTATTTAGTCTCTCATATTATGTTAAATATACATAAACAAATAATAACAAAAACCCCTCACACTTTTAAATAAAGAACATGGACATCACATTTGGGATGATAGAGGACAAAAGTGAATGATGTAATAAATATAATGGATGAAGAGAGAGCTATTTACAGAGCTCTGAAAAGAATTTATTTTGTCAGAGTACTTTTGTTATAAGAATGCTTTTCTTGAAATCTGGGCTCTGTTATTAATGTACTGCCAATCAAACAGGGATGATCAAAAATAATCTTTTGGGGAGAGATGGGATATTTTTATCTTAAAATAAAGCAAGAAATAGTTACCGACAGGGCCCAATTCTGTGTGTAATAAGTTGAAAATTAATGAAATTTTATCCTATTTTAAGTGAAAGTGGACCAAAAAAAGAAGTTGTGTCAAAATAAATGTTTGAAAGACAATAAGAATGGCAAATTTGGTTTGTTTATAGATCTGAATCTTTGTCGTTTAGTTAAGGAGTGATTAATGAAAGCAGGTTGTGACAGAATATACCCCTGTATTCACACTCTACATACTGTTGTAATAAGCTTTGTACAAGGTATGGTCTTGTGAGGTATCATTTAAAGACTCATAACTTGCTGATCAAGAATATCATTGCAAAATGCACATAGCAATGTTATATGTATGCTTCCTAGCTAAGTCTGGGGAGTGGCTAAACCAGTTTCTTGGAGACAGAGGGCAAACTGAGGCCTCAGCCAGGTGTAAACAAGGCTGATGGATCATTATCTGCTAAGTGGCCATTCTTTGGCAAGGAAGGAGGGAGGGACAAAAATCTACATCTTACCAAAGAAATAGCATGGAGTTTGCTTTCTTCAATAGTCTGCCTGTCACCTTGGTCCCAGCTTGAAATGCTTCTCAAAGGGGGACAGGATTATAAAAAGAAGGGGCAGACAGCCCAAAACACTCTCCTCTCTCAATCTTTCGGTCTCTGGTATCGCACCTAAGAAGACAAAGGAAAACTACCGTTGGCCTGTGGGGGGCAGGGAGGGGGTGATTCCTGACCTGAGAGTTTGGTCATTAATCTGCTGGAGCATGTGGTGAGACACTTTGCTTGAATCTAATATCGTTTGTTAAAAAAGTTAGGCACTAGTAAGCGTTTTATCTTTATTTTTCCTGTAACCATTTCTAACTTTTATGCCTTGTTTCTTGTACTTGCTTAAAATCTCTCTCTTCGCAGTTAATAAATTTGTTTTACTGTTTTATCTAATCCACTGTGTTTAAATTGGAATGTCTAAATACTATATTTAAAATAATAAACTGGGCAAATTATTCCCTTTAAGGAATAACATACTTAATATATTTGTACTGTCCAGGAGAGGGCTGGGCAGTACAGGACATACATTTCTGGGCTGGGAGTGTGTTGGGGTCACCCTGCAGCTTAACCCAGGCTGGTGAGAGCCAAGGTGTAGCTGACAGGCGGAAGTCACATCCTGAGTGTCTGCACGTGACTTGTATGCTGAACGGCTGTTTGTGAGCGGCCCAGGTGGGAGTAACTACAGCAAGGCATTATAAGACACCCAAGATTGCAGTGCAGTGTTGACACAGTCGCTCCACTAGTCGGGATTGTGTCCTAGTAAGTCTCACAGTTATTTTCCTGTTTGCACATTCAGTGTGTAATGTGAATAAAACGAATGACTGGAGAACATATGAAGACAAAGGTGAACAGAAATAGTAAATGAACAACGACATTTTAGAATCATTCTAGGTCATGTGTCTGTTTTGTCAATTGTAATGACATTAGCAGAGTCTCATCTTTCCTTTACATTTTATTGAATCAGAGTAGCACTTTGTTCCTAAGCTATGAGAGAAAATGTTTTATATTCTTGGACACAGGACTGCAATGATTTTGTTTGCAAAGTAGTTAAAGGATATTCATCTAGGACGATCTCTGGACTGCCTGAAAACTCTTAATCCTGCAATTAACATTATGAGAAGGAGCTGTTGGTTGGTTGAAGATGGGTTGTCTAGTAAAGTTGCGAGGATGAAGCAGGACAATTTAACCAATTTATCCACTCACCATTCTCTCCGTCAGATCTGTGAATTTGGGAGTACTTATTGTTAAGAGCTTTCAGATCTGCAGATTTATGGGCCTGAACCACTAACGTTTTTCTGCGGAATGAAGGAGAAATTCTTTAAATTTCCATTCTTCTACTCAGAAGTAGTCCGTAAGGAAACATGGAGCCCTTGGATACTTTAGCTAATGATGTTCTGTAGATTGACAGTTGCTCACTATACCATTATTAAATAGTTGCAGTCTCATAAAAACAGACCGGCTAAAACAATCAGTGAATCAGAGATCTGATTTTTAAATAAAAGTACTTTGTAAAGTATTTAAGTATGGCAGGCTGGCTTCTTTTAAGCTGCATTGTTTATCATATATTAATTCAAACAGTTTCCATACCAATCAGATTAACTGCCACAGGTTCCATCTGTCATTATTATTATATGCAGAGTGGTAATGCCACTTTTGGTTAAGGTTGCCTAACGCTTTTCATTGTTTTTATGTGGCTCACTGGTGAAGATGATGCATTACAGACAAGCGAAGAAACCAGTTCCCCTCCTAATTAAATTTCTGCCATCCTTTTAAGTAATTTTCCAGTTTTATTTTCTCAAGCATGGGAGAAAACTGTACACTGCATTTAACCATGAAACCCTGAGGAGGTAGAAAATTAGGCAAACACTGTTCCACCACATCAAAGGTATGATAATAGTGTAGCGCTTGATTGTCTAGAAAGATATCACTGTTACTTAATACCCGCAGCCACTGATTAGAAGGACTTTCCATCCATACTATTACAGAGCATAGCAGCTACATTTGAAACTGCATCTGCAACGTTAGTCTCTTTTGAAATATTATACTATTATTATAATATCAATCTTCACTCTTATGGAGCTTTGCTTGCATGTATCTCATCCAGAAAGTTGAAGGACAACTCCTATAACTATCAAAACTTTTGGAAATACATTCGCTTATTGTATGTTAGTAGCTGTTATTCAGGGTGTAGAAATATACTGAAGTTGAGAAGATGAAAAAAACCAACCATCACACTTTACTGCTTGGTTGAAGATAGCAACTCGACGTTTTGTATACTGCAGTAAACCCTAATGGATAACAATTTCAAACTGTGCCTATTTTAGGCTTTTTTGTACAGCCCCCATTACTGTAGTATCTCAGTATTCATCCTCATAAAAACTATGAGGTAGGGCAGTGTTGTTATCCTCATGTAACTCCCATTGAAATCAATGGTATTTATTTAGGCACCTCACTTCCATGATTTCAGTGGGCGTGAGGTGCTTAAATACCTTTGAGGATACGGGCCTCAGTTCCATATCTATAAAATGAGGATGATTGCATAAGAACATAAGAATGGCCATACGGGGTCAGACCAAAGGTCCATCGAGCCCAGTATCCTGTCCTCTGACAGTGGCCAATGGCAGGTGCCCCAAAGGAAATGAACAGACGGGTTATCATCAAGTGATCCATGCTCTGTCACCCAATCCCAGCTTCTGGTAAACAGAGGCTAGGGACACCATTCCTGCCCATCCTGGCTAATAGCCATTGATGGACCTATCTTCCATGAATCTATCTAGCTCCCTTTTGAACCCTGTTATAGTATTAGCCTTCACAACACCCTCTAGTAAGGAGTTCCAGACGTTGACAGGGCGTTGTCTCAAAAAGTACTTTCTTGTGTTTGTTTTAAACCTGCTACCTATTAATTTCATTTAGTGGTGTTCTTGTATTATCAGAAAGAGTAAATAACACTTCCTTATTTACTTTCTCTATACCACTCATGATTTTATAGACCTCTATCATATCCCCCCTTAGTTGCCCCTTTTCCAAGATGAAAAGTCCGTCTTATTAATCTCTCCTCATACGGAAGCTGTTCTATACCCCTAATCATTTTTGTTGCCCTTTTCTGAACCTTTTTTTGAGATGGGACGACCACATCTGCACACAATATTCAAGGTGTGGGCGTACCATGGATTTATATAGAGGCAATATGATATTTTCTGTCTTATTATCTATCCGTTTCTTAATGATTCCCAACATTCTGTTCGCTTTTTTGACTGCTGCTGCACATTGAGTGGATGTTTTCAGAGAACTATCCACAATGACTCTAAGATCTCTTTCTTGAGTGGTAACAGTTAATTTAGACCCCATCATTTTATATGTATAGTTAGGATTATGTTTTCCAATGTGCATTACTTTGCATTTATCATCATTAAATTTCATCTGCCATTTTGTTGCCCAGTCACCCAGTTTTGTGAGATCCTTTTGTAGCTCTTCGCAGTCTGCCTGGGTCTTAGCTATCTTGAGTAGTTTTGTATCATCTGCAAATTTTGCCACCTCACTGCTTACCCCTTTTTCCAGATCGTTTATGAATATGTTAAATAGGACTGGGCCCAGTACAGATCCCTGGGGGACACCACTATTTACCTCTCTCCATTCTGAAAACTGACCATTTATTCCTACCCTTTGTTTCCTATGTTTTAACTAGTTACCAATCCATGAGAGAACCTTCCCTCTTATCCCATGGCAGCTCACTTTGCTTAAGAGCCTTTGGTGAGGGACCTTGTCAAAGGCTTTCTGAAAATCTAAATACATTATATCCACTGGATCTCCTTTGTCCGCATGCTTGTTGACCCCCTTTGAGCATTGAGCCAGAGGGACTAAGTGACTTACCCAAAGTCACAAAGGAATCCTGTGGTGGAGCAGGGAATTTTACCTGGGTCTCCCATCTCCCAGGCTAATGACCTAAGCAATTGGACCATCCTCCTTCTCACTGAATCATACCATCTAGTTACTCTTGTGATAATGATTCATGGTAGATTGATAAACTGTAGAGATTAAAATAATAGTTTTTGTGTTTAACATTTTATTTAAATATTTCATAAAGGGGAAAAAATTTCTTTATGGAACATGACTGATTAATTTGTTCAGTGATGGGTTACTGTTATTTTGATACCATAGATGAACAGGAATTGTCTTCATATTTAAGCAGTAAGATTGGGCTTGTAGTTTGAAATATAGGGCCTATTTATACTCAGAAAGTATATTGTGTTAGAAAATGTTTTGACTAATGCATTTTAATTTAGCATTCAGTTAAATATGAGTTGGTAGGGACAGAAACAATTGTATTTAAAAGCATCTTAGTAGGTCCATGTTAAACTCACAAAAGGCCAAAACGTGTTTAACATTGTGCTAGTTAAACATATGTTTTAACATGATGCATTTTCCCAGTTTATACAGGGCCATGGAGATAGAATTTGTCTGTAGTGTTTGTCTTTGCTGTGGTAACAAACCCCCTGCTATCTTCCTTTCTCTGACAAATGTGTGGCTTTGTTTTCAAGCTGTGCATTCTGAAAAATACCTGTGGCTTCATTGTATGCCAAATCACATTGTATTTTGCAAGTCCGGAAGGGAACTAGTGGTTACAGTCTATTTCCTAGTGGATCAGCATTAGGGTGACCAGATGTCCCAATTTTATAGGGACAGTCCCGATTTTTGGGTCTTTTTCTTATATAGGTTTCTATTACCCCCTACCCATTGTTCCGATTTTTCACATTTGCTGTCTCGTCATCCTAATCAGCATCCGTGTTAATGGCCACCATTCCAATTGGAACTAATTGTCATAACTACTGACAGTCTCAGAAAAGATAGTGGGCTTGGAGACTGAAATACACTCAGACCTTCTAGTTATGGTCTTTCCAGATGAGAGTTATGGCTAATTGAAGAGGACTGTATGGGGAAGTCTGTACTGAACTCTTTGAGGAAATGAGGACTTGGGTTTCCAAACGTGTTAATCCAACACCTTTTACAGGCACAATAGTCGCATGAAAAATCTTTAAAAGTATTTGGGAAAGAACTTCCTTTTTATTTCAATTTCATGTTTTTGTTTTGGAATACAAGCTGCAATATTCCAATAAATAAATAAATAGTCTATTTCTTTTTACACAGCTTTAGTTGGAACAAAAGATTAAATGTGGGGATAGAAGGAGCACTGGAGCACTGAAATGTAATAATTGTATCTGAAATTTTTGTGACTGTCACAAATATAAATTAATAACCTGCCTTAAAAAAAGCTGCTAGCATTATGATTGTGATTTCTCATCAATGTGATTGATGTTTTGGTAGCAACTAGGAATTCCTGTCCCAAGCAGGTTAAATCTAGTTCATACCAAACATATTGGACACAGGTAATACATGTTGTTCTTATGTGGTTTGGACTTAGTGGAGCTATTCCAGAATATTTACATTTTTAGCTAAAGACACAGAGCTCTCAAACCAGAGGGATTAAAAATAAACAGGACAAAAATGCACCTGAGAATGGTGGATACTTTATATGCCATGTGTGCGGTTTACTTTAATATGGTTTCATCATGGTACATGTTCTCCTGGAAGCCTTAGCTTTTCACTGAATTTTGAGGACCATGTTACTCGCAAGTAAAACCGTAATGCTGTACAAAGTTGGAATCACTTCATGCTTTTAAGCAATAAATGGCATCTCTAAAGTTCTTAAAAGTGAAGTGATGTATTATGGATGGGCATGAATGAAAACTCTGTTTGCTAATTCTCCCAAATTTAAAGGATGATTGGCTCCACATCTGTATATTACATCTCAGTCCCTCTTCTGATATAGATACTGTAAAGTAGCAACAATCTTAGAAGTACTCCGTTGGAAGAGACCGTAACTAGGGACAGACAATAAAGAAGCTAGAAAGGAAGCAGTTACTCAGGGACTAGACAGAGTGCACTTGACAAAGTATTAGTAACAATCAATAAATCTTAAATCAACATCTCAGGAGTGATCCAAAAGAGAGATCCATTGCTGCTTACTGAGATGCTAGCTGTGCTGAGTAAAGGGGGAAAGAATGGACTTCAAATATGGAACTGCATATTTACTGGTAGATGTGTAATTCAAATATGGAACTACATATATAAAGAAGAAGGTCAGGGAAAGTGTGGGACCCTAACTGAATGGGGGAGGCAACATAGTGACAGACGATGTGGAAAAAGCTGAAGTACTCAATGCTTTTTTTGCCTAGGTCTTCACAGACAAGGTCAGCTCCCAGACTGCTGCACTGGGGAGGAGGTGAACAGCCCTCAGTAGTGAAAGAACAGGTTAAGGACTATTTAGAAAAGCTGGACGAGCACAAGTCCATGGGTCCAGATCTAATGCATCCAAGGGTGCTGAGGGAATTGGCTGATGTGATTGCAGAGCCATTGGCTATTATCTTTGAAAACTTGTGGCGATCGGGGGAGGTCCCGGACGATTGGAAAAAGGCAAATATAGTGCCTATATTTAAAAAAGGGAAGAAAGAGAATCCGGTCAGCCTCACTTCAGTCCCCGGCAAAATCATGGAGCAGGTCCACAAGGAATCCATTTTGAAGCACTTGGAGGAGAGGAAGGTGATCAGGAACAGTCAACATGGATTCACCAAGGGCAAGTCCTGCCTGACCAACCTGATTGCCTTCTATGATGAGATAAATGGCTCTGTGGATATGGGGAAAGTGGTGGATGTGATATATCTTGACTTTAGCAAAGCTTTTGATACGGACTCGCACAGTATTATGGCCAGCAAGTTAAAAAAGTATGGATTGGATGAAAGGTGGATAGAAAGCTGACTAGATTGTCGGGCTAAACGGGTAGTGATCAATGGCTCGATGTCTAGTTGGCAGCCAGTATCAAGTGGAGTGCCCCAGAGGTCGGTCCTGGGGCTGGTTTTGTTCAACATCTTTATTAATGATCTGGATGATGGGATTAATTGTACCCTCAGAAAGTTTGCAGATGACACAAAGCTGGAGGGAGAGGTAGATACGCTGGAGGGTAGGGATAGGATACAGAGGGACCTAGACAAATTAGAGGATTGGGCCAAAAGAAATCTGATGAGGTTCAACAAGGACAAATGCAGAGTACTACACTTAGGAAGGAAGAATCCCATGCACTGCTACAGGCTGGGAAGCGACTGGCTAAGCAGCAGTTCTGCAGAAAAGGATGAGAGGATTACAGTGGATGAGAAACTGGATATGAGTCAACAGTGTGCCCTCGTTGCTAAGAAGGCCAACGGCATATTGGGCTGTATTAGTAGGAGCATTGCCAGCAGATCGAGGGAAGTGATTATTCTCCTCTATTGGACATTGGTGAGACCACAAGTGGAGTATTGCATCCAGTTTTGGTCATCCCACTACAGAAGGGATGTGGACAAATTGGAGAGAGTCCAGTGGAGGGCAACAAAAATGATTAGGGGGCTGAGGCACATGGCTTACGAGAGGAGGCTGAGGGAACTGGTGTTATTTAGTCTGCAGAAGAGAAGAATGAGAGGGGATTTGATAGCAGCCTTTAACTAACTGAAGGGGGTTTCCAAAGAGGATGGAGCTCGGCTGTTTTCAATGGTGGCAGATGACCGAGCAAGAAGCAGTGGTCTCATGTTGCTGTGGGGGAGGTCTAGGTTGGATATTAGGAAACACTATTTCACTAGGAGGGTGGTGAAGCACTTTAATGCGTTACCTAGGGAGGTGGTGGAATCTCCATCCTTGGAGGTTTTTAAGGCCCGGCTTGACAAAGCCCTGGCTGGGATGATTTAGTTGGGGTTGGTCCTGCTTTGAGCAAGGGATTGGACTAGATGACCTCCTGAGGTCTCTTCCAACCTTAATAGTCTATGATTCTGTGATTCTACATCAGCTGGAGACTAAGACACATGCATGCCAGGAATTCCTAAGTAAAAAAGCAAAGAGCATTATTGTATTACAGTACCTTGTGTCCTGTTCTGGTGCAATTGTAGCCAGGTAAAAACCTGTCTCTTGTTACATGTACAAGAGAATGGAAATAAGATAGTTGAAAGTACTCAAGCTGGAAATGGTAGGTGGCATTTTAGGGTTGAACAAGCTCACTCAGTGTGCATTTCCTGTGCATGGGGTGAGTTCAGACTGAAGCATGTGCAGTACATTGGCTGTTTTATTTAATATTTTATTGTTACTGAAGCAGTTTGAGTTGCATGGGATTCATCTTTGCTTCAGGCACATCCTCTTGGCCAAAATTCTTCACTGGAAAGTTTTAAGCTTTTGGCCATTGTGATCTTTCCCTGATTCCTAAAGGGAAATCATCCCTCATTTCTTCATTTGCTATATTATAATGACAGACATTGTAATTATTGTTATTTTTAATGTAGCACTGACAGGCTCCAGTTGGATCTGGGACCCATTGTCTAGGCATGTACAAACATGTATAACAAAAAGTCCTCTGCTTGGATGAATATGCAATCTAAGAAGAAAAGGGAAAAAGGGTGGGGGAGTTTGATTCTGATCATTTTAAATGAGCAGTTGTTTAATCTCTGATTCTCAGTTGATTTGCACTGGTGCTGATTTAGGTAGAGAATGGTGTGTGGGTGCACAGCGCTCATTAACAAACAAATTTCAAGTATGCCAGCTTTCTCCATGTTCTGTACTAAAAACATATTGCATAGTCTTTCAGTCTGACTGCTGATGCTGTCCAACTCATACAATTGATACAAATATTTCTATGTAAACCTTTAGGATTCACATTCAAAAACAGATGCTTAAGAGGATTTTGCATTTACAAATGAGTAACTGCATTTTCAGAGTAATCTGTTTTGCATCCCTTTGCACACACAACTAAAAGCCCATTTTAACATGTGGAAATTGATTTTCATGGACATCAGTGGGAGTTCAGTATGTGTAAGGAGAGAAGTATATCAGAGATAAGATTCATTATGCACTGTACACTCTGAAGGAAGAATTTTGCCGATAGGCATTTAAAAGTGTATGAAGAAAGTTGGAATTTGAGTTGAATTTTCTTGGCTGAATACAACAGGTATTTCTACATAATTCTCTATTTACATAAGCAGCAGTACATTTCTGTCCAATTATACTATGTCACAGGTGCTGTTATAATTCCCAAGGATAAGTGACTTCCAAACTCCTTCCTCTAAGACAGGGATCAGCAACCTTTGGCATGCGGCCTGCCAGGGTAAGCACCCTGGCAGGCTGGGCCGGTTTGTTTACCTGCCGCATCCGCAGGTTTGGCCGATTGCAGCTCCCACTGGCCGCGGTTTGCCACTCTAGGCCAATGGGGGTGGCAGGAAGTGGCGCGGGCCGAGGGATGTGCTGGACGCCACTTCCCATCGCCCCCATTGGCCTGGAGCGGCGAACCGCGGCCAGTGGGAGCTGCGATCGGCCGAACCTGCACATGTGGCAGGTAAACAAACTGGCCCAGCCCACCAGTTACTCTGGTGGGCCGTGGGCCAAAGGTTGCCGATCCCTACTCTAGGAACTAAGAGGGTGTGGCTGATGTGTCCTATTGCTGTCTTGAAACAGAATTGATAAGCTAGAACAGGAAAACAGAGCTGTGAAATTTATGGGTATCACAGATGACCATGTGGAAAGTGCCATTCATCTTCAGCATTGTAAAATCATCATCATCATTGCCAAGAAAACAGCCTACATTGTGGAATAGGCGAATGAAACTGTGGGTAGGGAGGGAAAGGAGAGCTATGATAGGCAGGGAATGAGCTAGGAAGATAGAGAAAGAGGCAGGTTAATTTTAGAGAAAAGGAATGGAGAGTGAAAGAATGACACCTCCCCCACTCTAGAAAGTGAATTGGAGTCCTCCACTGGAGAGTGGCCAGGAGGCCTGCACTTTATGTGTGAGCATTTAATGTATGGATTTCAAGTTGAATTTTGGTGGGATTGTTGGTTCCCCTCAGAAAAACTCAGAAAATCAGATAGCAGACCCAAATCAATATTTTTGTAGTTCTTTCAATCTCATGATTTTGGGCTGTGAGAGGATGTTGTGGTGTTCTTTAACTCTACGGGTTGGCAGTACTGGTTGCCTATTGAGGTAAAGTGCCTGTGCACATTCCCTTAGGTCAGAGAGTCACATTGGTGAGGATTGGAGGAGTATTAACTATACTTATCAGATACTGAATTTGTCATATGTTTTTGAAAAGTAGCATCGATGAAAAGTTCAGAGTTAGAAGATGAAAATATTTTCCTATATTTTATTTGCTTCCATCAGCTTCACTGATAGAGAAATCATGTCTATTTCTGCTCATGGGAACTGTCTCTTGCATAAGCCAGTGTCTCAAGAGTTATCTGTGTGTCCAATTTTGTGGCACATGCGGGATACAAAGAAATATTAAATATTGGAGAATCTTCAAAAATGAGCCATTGTCTCCTAATTTCATGAAATATCCTACTCAACCGAACCAAACTTTCCAGAAAACATTGAAGTTGCCAATGAGGTGTAATTCTAAATATTTGAAAGGAAAAGGATTCCTCCCCACCCACACACCTTTTTGGCGTTACCTGCGGTAAATCAAAATCAGGCACAGGATCATCTTGTAGTCTTTGTGACACTGGCAGACCACATGCCAGCTCTTGCCAGGCTTTAGGCCTCAGCCGAGCACTGACAAAATCATTGCTGGAAAAAAAGTCTGCATTAGTATGGTAAAGATGAGTATTGAAATTATAACAATGTGTTTAGTGTTTAGATTTAGTGAAATGCCTGTGAGTTACTGCATGCAATAATCTCACTTATAACATCTTTCTCACATGCTATAATATAATATTTAAGTTTTTGCTTTATAACTGTAAAAAAAAAAAAGTTTGCTCTGAAATTGTGAACCCAGTCAGGAGGGATTGTCTCTTGCCCATCAAGAAGGGCTATCAAAACTAAATGGGGCATTGTGGAACAACACAATACAAAGACTTTGTTAATTGCCCCCTCACACCATGAAGAGGCTATGTGCAAAAGGCCTCATCCCGTCAGCTTGAATTCTGGAAGAAGTAAATAAAAATAGCTGACAGGAATATTTTTCATCTCTTTTGCTATTTGGAATCTCATAGGGCCAGAGCTAGGAAACCAAAGCAGAGCTCAGGGTCATAGACTCATAGAAGATTAGGGTTGGAAGAGACCTCAGGAGGTCATCTAAGTCCAACTCTCTGCTCAAAGCAGGACCAACCCCAACTAAATCATCCCAGCCAAGGCTTTGTCAAGCTGGGCCTTAAAAACCTCCAAGGATGGAGATTCCACCACCTCCCTAGGTAACCCATTCCAGTGCTTCACCACCCTCCTAGTGAAATAGTTTTTCCTAACATTTAACCTAGACCTCCTCCACTGCAACTTGAGACCATTGCTCCTTGTTCTGTCATCTGCCACCACGGAAAACACCTAACTCCATCCTCTTCAGGTAGTTAAAGGCGGCTATCAAATCCCCCCTCACTCTTCTTTTCTGCAGACTAAATAAGCCCAGTTCCCTCAGCCTCTCCTCATAAGTCATGTGCCCCAGCCCCCTAATCATTTTCATTGCCCTCCACTGGACTTTCTCCAGTTTGTCCACATCCTTTCTGTAGTGGGGGGCCCAAAACTGGATGCAATACTCCAGATGTGGCCTCACCAGTGCCAAATAGAGGGGAATAATCACTTCCCTCGATCTGCTGGCAATACTCCTACTAATGCAGCCCAGTATACCGTTAGCCTTCTTGGCAACAAGGGCACACTGTTGACTCATATTCAGCTTCTCGTCCACTGTAATCTTCGGGTCCTTTTCTGCAGAACTGTCGCTTAGCCAGTCGGTCTCCAGCCTGTAGCGGTGCATGGGATTCTTCCTTCCTAAGTGCAGGTTAGGTTGCCTGGGCCCTAGTGCAGCTTAACAAGTTCTTCCCACGCTGTAGCTAAGGGACAGGAGGCAGCTGAGTTATGTTGGTGGCCAGCAGCAGCCTGGAGGTGTTAGCTGCCTTTTGACACTGCAGGCAGGAAGGGACAGGAGGTGCTTCCAGCCATAGGGGGAGATGGGGAGAAATGAGCTCTGCAAAGACAGGGGCCAGATCATCCCTTCCCCACCTCTTCCTGCCCTGCGGCTGGAAGCAGCTCCCATCCCTTCCCTCCTGCACAGTGCCAAAAGGCTGCTGCTGGCCACGTTCTGGTGTGAACCTTGGCAGAAATTGGGGGGGAGGGGGGATATGACCTTGCATGCTCCCGCCCACGTGTTGCCTCGGGAAGATGTGGTGCCAGGTACCAGGAGAGGAGGGTCAGGCCCAGCCAGGCATGGAGGGTGGAGAGAGCCGGGCAAGGAGGGTCAGGTCGATCAGTCACACCCCTCTTTCCCCTCTCCCCCGGATGAGAGAGATGTACGGGAGTGTGTGTGTCACCTCTCCCAGTGTGTGTGTGGGGGGTACGGGTGTGTGTGTCACCCCTTTCTGTGTGAACCCTAAAGCTTTAAAGATAAGAAGGTAAATAAAAAGAATCCGACTACGCAGTATTTGTTTTTAATAGGGGTCTCAGTCAACTTGATGTTAATTTGAATGTTTATACTGCATAGTTCTGATTGATTGCCATTGAACTTGCATGAATATGAGTAATTTTACCAGGTGTCCCGTATTCAGCATAGGGAAATATGGTCACCCTAGTTACAACCGTTGCCATTGGTGACAGTTAGATCTAAGGTACAAATTGACCTGGGTTAAGTGACTGCTCTCTTGGATCTGGAAGCAACCTGAATATTTTGTGGTCTTTGATGTATAGCAGCCAACTGTCACAGAGTCAAGCTTGCCTGTGTTGCAAGATAGATTGGAATGTCCAAGGGGACTATCTGTGACTCCATGGTAAGACTGTTATAGCGATCCAGGAGTTCACATTTGTTATTGAGTTGGTGAAATCTAATTATAGAACATGCACCCAGTTTGGGGTATCTGCCTTGCTTCTTGACAGTCTACCCTGAGGTTGGCCCTCATCGTGATGAGCCAATCCAGACAGGATGACAGTCTTAATTATGGAGAGACTACCACTTGTCCATAATAAAACAAAACACACCTCAGATTGGAACTGTGATGCTTTAGCCCCAAAAGCAGAGCTCCCAGTAACATCAATTGTCAAAAAGTCTCAATGGACATTCATGGGAGCAAGACTAGGCACATGATGCCTATTAAAATTGAAGGAGACAGTACTGGGACTCAAAATACCCACAACAAAATCATTATTAACTTTTTGTAACCAGCAGCAATTTTTTTTCAAATATAACTGGTGATCAAAATTAGAAGGAGATTTAATGCTGTGGCAAGTGTGACAGATCAGTAACCAGATGTTTTTAACCTAAAGGGAGACAACAGCAAGGTAGTTTTTAGTGAACTGTAACTCGAAAATACTTTGAAAAATTTTCTTCAAACCTGTAGTAAGTTTGACTTCACAACAAATCTGTTCATTTTCAGGCCAAATTTATATTTCAAGCCCGATATATCAACCCCTTTATAAAATAGGGATTATAATAATAGTTGCAGCCTTACCTGTGTGGAGAGAGGTGGTTATTGCCTCTTCACAATTATTATTGCCATTAACCTGCCAGTGAGGGTTGTATTGCAAAATCGCTATTAGAAAAAGTCCTGGTTTTCTTTTATTGTAATGGAAAACATCTTTGGCTGCATTCATAGATCGACAATGTGGCACTTGAAAGCATGAATCTTGCTATAGATACAGCAGCTCAGGCAGTAAAATTGCAATTGAGAGCAAACCAGTATTAAAATATGTGAACATCACTGGATATGTCCTTGAGCTCTGAAAATGGAGGCCTGGGATGAGAACAAGTGCTGCTCCTCTAGGGAACCTGGAAAGGCAGCCTGGAGAAAGTTATGTCTATATGTTGACCTGTCTGTGAAAATAGGGACGAAAGCCAATCACACACAATTCTACAGACATTCTGGAAGCTGAAGAAGGCATTAACAATTTGCAACACATAGCATGGGTGCTGAAATTCTCTGAGCTCTACAATGGAGAGTTTCCTGACTGAAGAAAGAAGCTCAGAGAAAAATGTAAAAATAACAAGGAGTTCTTGTGGCACCTTAGACTAACAAATTTATTTGGGCATAAACTTTTGTGGGATATAACCCACTTCATCAGATGCATGGAGCGGAAAATACAGTAGGCAGGTATAAATATACAGCACATGAAAAGATGGGAGTTACCTTACCAAGTGTAGGGGGTCAGTGCTAACAAGGCCAATTCAAATAGGGTGGATGTGGCCCATTCCTAACAGTTGACAAGATGGGGTGAATATCAACAGAGGGAAAATTACTTTTTGTAGTGCTAACGAGGCCAATTCAATCACTATATGCTGCATCAGGACAAAAAGGAAAATATAACTAAAAAGTGGAAAATAATTTAATGTCACAACTGAAAAATAGAATCAAATAAGTAACATGCAGTAGCTTCAACTTTGAGGTTTGCTGGTCTTTGTGGTTGGTAGGGAGAGAGGAGGAGTGTTTCTGACAAAGAAGGATCAGGTTTTAGTTTATAGATTGCTGCCAATATATAATAATCTCCTGTCACTTTGAATGGACTTGATATGGAAAAATCACTTTGTTGCCAATATATTGATGCAGAACTAATTATTTTGGATTTCAATTGGCACAAAAGCCGAAGTAATCCCATCACATTATCCACTCAGGTTCATTTGACTTGCTCTCAGACTCTTGGACGTAGCCCTGAGAATTTCACCCTCAGTGTTAAAGAAAAGCATCAGTAGTATGAACGGGCAGATTCAATGGGCCGGATCCTCATCTGGTGTGAATTGACACAGTTCCATTAACTTAGATTTACACCAGCATGTCTTTTCAAACGTAGACATTATGGTTTTCCTTCATAGGCCAACACAGTATGATATTAATACAAGAAATAGGCAGATTTTACATTCCGAATGAGAAATGGTTTGGGGATGGAAGGGCAATAGAGGGATATATTGAGCAGTGAGTGATCACATTTTGAAAATGTTAACATTGCTTTTCTATTAGCTCAGGAGTGTGGTTAGTGGGCTTGGTGCTCAGTGGAGTGGTGTAACTAAGCATAGCTCCACTGAAGTCAATGAAGCGATGCTGATTTACATCAGCTCAGGATGTGGTCCAGTATATTTAGATGGCCACCTAGTGTTACTAGGACAGGAGGCAGAGAACAACAGAGACATGGAAGTTAGTTACAAAATGTAAAAATCAGACAAGGAAAATATGGATTCGATGAATTGTGATTATTTTTTAATAATTCTGTAAATTTGGATGGTAACTAGTGTGGGGGCAATAGCAAATCATGTAAGATAAAAATGAAACTGCAATACAATTGTGAAGATAACTCTGAGTTCATACTCGCGGGGTCAGAGTCTGATATTGTCCATGCTAGTGTAAATCTCCAGTACCCAGAGTATCTTCAAACTATAGCACAGCCATTGTTTTTAAGTTCATGTTATGTTTACAATTTTTTAATACTTAAATTGGATACCCTTTGGGACAGAGCCTGTGTCTGCACAGTCAGTGTTCAGTGCCTAGCACAACAGGAGCCTAGCGGGTGTCTCTGGGTGCTACTATAATATAAATAATAATAGCAATGATTTGTGTTTAATTCTGCAGTGAAAAGGAAATACCTAGGGAGATCCTCTGATGGTAATATGGGAAGGACCAGACTGATCTCTGTTACTTCCAGAGTTACATTGATGTAACTCACTCACTTTGATGGGCAGCTCAAGTTCTGCAGAGCTACTCCAGATTCTCGCAGCTGTGAGAGAGATCAGCTTCAGGCTTTCAGTGACTCTGGCTTGTCATTTCTTTTCAACATAAATTTAGATTGTGGATTTTCAATTTTGGAAAAATAGAAGCAAATCCTCTACTACCTCACCCAGGAAGAGGAAATACGTGTTTTTCTTCCATGAGGAAAAAGAATATCAGACCTGTGGCTTTCGCCCAAACCTCCTTCCCTCACAATATTACTCAGGAGAGATCTTGCAACAATTAAATCACCTCCCAGTATCATTCTGTCACAAGAGTGCACAATGGGTGTGTATAGGTTTTCATTCTCCATCTGTGGGAATTCACAGTTAGAAAATACACAGCCTAGACGGAGCTCCAGCAGGGACAGTTAATCGGTAGCTGGGTGTCCCACAGTACAGTCCCATTTTAGTGACATGGAAGTAATGTGTGTACAACAGCACCACTGTGATCCTGCTCAGCCAGCAGAGTTAAATTGTTATAATTGGGTTGTGAGCCAGGAGCAGCCGCTAGGTGTGGTGTTATAGACAAAGGGAACAGGAAATTGCCATACGGCGTCATACACTGCTTCTCAACATTAATTTTGATTGCAGCTGTCAGCTTGGTATTAGAACTCTTCCATGTGTTATTTTATTGAGCTCAGCATGTGGGAGAGAATGTTTTTTATACTGAAACAAACCTGAAACATGATTGGCATAAGGTTAGCTTTAGACATCACTGCAATTCCTGAGATAGTTGCACTAAAAAAAGAAAAAAGTGCAATATTGACTAAAAGGTAAAGAGAGAAGATTTTCCTGAACAAATAAAGATTTGTTCCTCACCACTCTCTCGTGCAGCACCCCTATCTGACTTAGAAAGAAGTGTAGAGATTCAAGAATGGAGATTCTCTTTTTGTTTTTAAACTCCAGACAAGACACCTCTTTTTTAATGCCTCAGTTGTATTCTTTCACACCTCTACTACTTGTAATAGTTTGTAATGCTTTGTGAAAAAATGCTAATTTAATGCAATGGAAGGAAGAAAATAATCCTAGATTCCACGACAGACATAATTATGATGACCACTAAAAAGTAAGATTACAATTCTTTATTGTCCTGTGGTATTATTTACCATGGGGGGCTGACTTTTGACAAGGACTGTGTAGATGAAAGCTTGTTGAAATGGCTATTAACTATATTGACATATAAGTCCATGGATATAAATAGACACATAGAGGTGAGTTTTGTATTTCTTTGCGGGTATTGCAGATGAATCCTGGGCTTTGTTTCTAGAGAAGTGTGTGTGTGTACATCTATTCCAGTGGTTCTCAGCCAGGGGTATGCATACCCCTGCATTATGCAGAGGTCTTCCAGGGGGTATCAACTCATCTAGATGAGTGTGTCTCAACTTGGAGGTTGTGACCCCCAGGGAGGTCATGGGAGAGATTTAGAGGGGTTGCAAGTGCAGGGCTGGTGTTAGGGGGTGGCAAGCAGGGCAACTGCCCAGAGCCTCATGCCACAGGGAGCCATGCGAAGCTAAATTACATGCTTCAGCTCTGGGTGGTGGGGCTCTGGCTTCAGCCCCACCACTTGGGGCTCTGACTTCAGACATGGCTTGCAAGTATAAAACAGTTTCAAGTATCCACTGAAATGTAAGTACAATATTTATATTCAAAGCATTTCATAAGTATTTGGTAAAAATGAGAAAGTGAGCAATTTTTCAGTAATAGTGTGCTGTGACACTTTTGTATTTTTATATGTAGTTTTGTAAGCAAATAGTTTTTAAGTAAGGTGAAACTTGGGGTATGCAAGACAAAACAGACTCTTGAAAGGGGTACAGCAGTCTGGAAAAAATGAAAACCACTGCTGTATTCCATAATCTTAGTTTAAAACTAAGAGCTTGATATTCCCACGTTTGTTCATGCAAGTAGACTTCAATGGGGCTTTTTTGTGTTGGATAGCAGTTGCAGGATGGGTCCTTAATTCTTTTGGAAGCACTTGTTAAAATGTACAAACCTTTTCTTAAATGACCTGTTTTACCAACATTAATGCCTTTCATATAAATGTATATCTGGCTGATCCATTGTGCTGAATATCTACAACAGGGGTCGGCAACCTACGGCACGCGTGCCAAAGTTGACACGCGAGCCGATTTTTCCTGGCACGCGGCATGGGCTGAGCCGCTCAGCCCCGCCGCCACTCTGTAGTTCTCGCTGCCAGCTGCTGGCTCCTGTGGGACCCGCCGTGGGTCCAACTCAGAACCTGCTGCTGGCCTGGGGGGAAGGAATCCCAGGCTGGCAGTGGGCTGAGACCCTGGCTGGCAGGAGCCGCCGGTGAAAATCCCAGAGCCGCGGCGGGCTGAGCCGCTCAGCCCGCCTCGCTCTGGAGTTCCCGCTGCCGGCTCCTGCCAGCCGGGGTCCCCGCGGATCCCACTCAGCACCCGCTGCCGGCCTGGGTTAAGGAACCCCAGGCTGGCAGCGGGCTGAGACCTCAGCTGGCAGGAACTGGGGGCAGAAACCCCAGAGTGGTGGCAGGCAGAGACAGTCGCTGCTCTGGGGTTCTGGCTGCTGGCCCCTCGCCAGCAGGAGTCTCTACCGCGCATCTCCACTGACCTTGCTTCCGGTTAGAGGCTCTCTTGCAGACAGGATCCAGGTCTCCAGCCCTGCTCAGGCCTACCAGCCACCTACTCCACTCACCTCAGCTGCCAATCTTGGTTTCCAGCCCTTGCTCATCCTGCTTTCGGGCCTGGAGTCCCAGCAGGCCACCCTTTACGTATAACAGTAGTTTCGTTATATATTATAGACTTATAGAAAGACCTTCTAAAAAGTGTTAAAATGTATTACCGGAACACGAAGCCTTAAATTAGAGTGTATAAATGAAGATTCGGCACACCACTGCTGAAAGGTTGCCGACCCCTGATCTACAATCACCTAGACCTGATTTTCTTCTTAGTTTTCCCTTCTAAATGACTTCGTAAAAACAGTTCTAAGCAAGTGTGGAAAAAACTTGAACACATTAGGCACATTAATCCTAAAATAATTTAATACCATGTAACAATTACTATAAAACCACGGTGACTCATTCTTTCTGTATTCAGCTAAGAATATATTCTCTGAGCAATCTTAGGTTTAAACGTCTGCAAATGATTTGAATCCTGCCCCTGACAGTTCAGCTTTTGAAAAGGTGGGATTTGCATTTGAAAAGGCTGCAACAGATCTCAGAAAGTATTGGACTTCCCCCCCCCCCAGGGTTCAAAATCATTTAGAGTAGCTATAAACATCAGAGATGTTTTTGAATAAAGTATTTCCACAGCAAAATTGTGTATAATTTTATTCTGAGGATGGGAGAGGGAGGAGGAAATGGACAACGGATCCATTATGTGCCAAATAGTTTTATTTATTTGCAATACCCTTATACTACCCCAATGCTTCCAAGGATTTCATTCAACTTTCCATTAACAAAAATTAAATTTCCAGCTCCAAAGAGGAACTTCACTGACAAGGAAACATTTCCAAACATTGTAACTATGCACTTCTCCACCCCCCATCCCACTTTGTACCTATTCTACACTGGAAAATATTTCCTGTTAGCTGTACAGGCCAACCTGTCCTATAACAAGACACATCTTAGACTAGCAAAAAAGTGCTTTCATCGGTGTAGCTTATACTGGTTTGGTGAGTGAAATAAGCTATACTGACAAAAGCACTTTTATGCTGATATAAGTGTTACACTAAGGCTTTTGATGATATAGATATGTTGCAAAATTGTCACATATCTAACTGACATTGCAATACCAGCAAATGTTTCTAGTGGAGCCCTAGCCTAACATGAATGGTCACGCAGAAAATGCCTTGGTGAATCCAGGTTATGATGCATTTCAGTTGAACTTTACAAACATTTGTTAAGCCTTACAATATATGTGTGAGATTGGTAACTGTTATACACAGAAATACCGCTGCCAAGTCCAACCCGAAGCACTAGAAAGCACTCCCTCCTATATGTGGGCAGGTTATAGGTGCTAGAGAACATTTATAACAAGACTATTCCTTACAATGATCACAGTACTGGATTAAATGGGTACATGTAAATTCGTAACAGCCTTTATTGAGGTTTATGGTTCTGTGTAACTGTGCAAGGCATAAAAGTAGAATATTTCTGTAGTTATATGACATTTAGTTATTAAATAATTACAGTAATTGCATGGGGTATTTTTACAAACTAAAGTATTACCATAATATCTAAAATTTACAAATTGGATAACAATTATTCTTGGAGTTATATCATTATTCCAAGCATAATTACCATGTGATCAGCAGTGCATTTAATTAATGCATAATCACATGGAAGTTACCTTCATAACAAAATTCATCCTTGTTATAAAGCTCTTTGTCATAACATTTGACTATAAAGATAACAGAAAATGGCCCCCAGATGAGGTACATGAAACCTCACAATAATTGCTTCCACTGAAACACTATCCCCTTACCATTCTAAATGGTTGGCTTTACAGGAGGAGGTTGTAGGGCAAGGGCAGTGTATTGTATAAATGGTGAGGTGCAGAGAAGTGAGTAAATCACCTGTGAGAAGTAACTTTCCATTATTTACTACCATTCAGTTTGAAAGCTCTTTCACAATAGTTGAGCTAGAAATAACTCATCTCAACAACTAACCCAAAATAACTCTTTATTATACAGTAAAGCTGGCTTCTAGCACCTTAGAGCCTAGCCACACTAAAATTCTATTAAGTATAATCTCTTCTTAAACCTCATCACAACACCCACTGTCTTCCTAGAGGAGAACACTCCAACAGGATCAGTATTTCTGTAAGAGTATTTAGAAAGGCCTGATTAATAAAAGTGTCAGCAGGACAGGGGAACCTGCAGTTTGGCTCCTGGAGTATGCAGAATGAAACACATTTGAGCAAACAGCGCTTCTATCTATAGTTGTTTGCATAAAGACAGGTTTTTGCCAAACTTTGCAAGTTGGATTTGTTCTTTATGAGTCTGTCCTTATTTAACAGGTTTTACCTGGCAAGATGATTACATGCAGCACGTTATTGCCCTGGAACTCTCAAACATTCATAAAATCCACCACTGGCGCCCTGATTCATTTATATCTGATGGATCTGACACACTAAGGTAAGTCGTCTGTGATGTTATGTGCCATAGTGGTGGGTTTACAGGTGTGGAGAAACGGAATGTCCTGGAGACCAAATTCTTATGCAAATCACTAAATACTGTCCACAGGATGAGCAGAAACTAGTGGTCAACAGGATTTTAGAAGGTTGGTAAGAAACAGGGGTGAGAATGAGTGAACACTGCAGACACCTTGAATCTGAATACTAATAGGGTAGAAAAATGTTGGTGGCAAACATATTTCCCTTATCCTCTCCATCGATTGCACTGATATCAGAGAGAAATTGGAATAGCCAGACCAGACCTGTGGCTCATCTTGTCCAATATCTGGTCTCTGATAGTGGCCAGTACCAGCTGCTTAAGGGGGAGGAATAGGAAACTTTATAACAGACAGTTATAAAATAACTTGCCCATAGGAGAACTTTTTTCTGGAGTGAGCTTATAGAAGTTTCAGTTGAGTTAGTCTTGAATAACATAAAAATAGCAATTTTTAAAATCATTGTGACAGTACACTTCAGTGGTCCAATAACGTGAACGTTTAACTTAATACATTAGCATATAAGCGTGTTCTGAATAAGATACTGAACAATAATACATTGAATGGCTAATAAGAACTAAAGGAGGCCTGTACATGTTAAATAAAATTGCTCTCCCTAATAATACTAACTAGCTATTGTTTCTCAGTGGCTTAGCATGCATTGTAATGTCAGCAATTATTTTGAATTATTAAGGAGGAATTTTGGTTCTCTTTTGAAACAAGTATTGATGTCCTGATCCTACAAACTCTTACATGAGGTAAGTCAATATAAGCCAGATTTTTGAAAGAGCCAGGTTTTAGGTGCTCAGCATTCATTATTGGAAATTCATTTTCAAAATGGCCCAGTTCTTACCTAAGCACCTAAAGAAGGGCCAGATTTTTAAAAGGTGCTACGTAGTCAGTAGCCACTGATGTGACATTTATGACCGGATTTTCAGATTTATTATTATTTATGATCATAGCACCTAGGAGCCCCCGTCATGGACCAGGACCCCATTGTACTAGGTACAAACACAGAACAAAATGACAGTCCATGAAGCTCTCAGCGTCTGGCATGCTGAGCCCTTGAAAGTATGGACCAGCATGTCACCAGTTTAAAGTGTGTGTTGATTTTCAGGTTGTCTATTTTCAATACATACTGTACATTAGTTAATATATTTTATGTATTTTTTTATCTGCAATGATCTCATTTCTCCTGCCTCTCTCTCATTTATTTTATTTTTTAACTCTGTGGGTATTACTCTAGGCTCCTTGAAGCAGGAGTTCTGAATACTGTTGTCAAAACCAATTAAATAATGATATATGCCCTTAATGTATATATCTAATTATTAGGGCTGTCAGTTAACTGCAGTTAATTCAAGTGATCAATGCAAAACAAATTAACTAGATTAAAAAAATAAGTTGCAATTAATCACAATTTTAATCACACTGTTAAACAATAATTAGAATACTAATTTAAATATATTGCAGATATTTTGGATGTTTTTCTACATTTTCAAATATATTGATTTCAATTATAACACAATACAAAGTGTACAGTGCTCACTTTATATTATTATTTTATTACAAATATTTGCACTGTAAAAAAGAAACAAAAGAAATAGTATTTTTCAATCCACTTCATACGAGTCCTGTAGTGCAATTTCATTATTGTGAAAGTGCAGCTTGCAAATGTAGAATATTTTTTACATAACTGCACTCAAAAATAAAACAATGTAAAACTTTAGAGCCTACAAATCCACTCAGTCCTACTTCTTGTTCAGCCAATTGCTAAGACAAACAAGTTTGTTTACATTTATGGGAGATAAGGCTGCCTGTTTCTTATTTACAATGTCACCTGAAAGTGAGAACAGGCGTTCGCATGGCACTGTTGTATCTGGCGTTGCAAGGTATTTACATGCCAGATATGCTAAACATAAGTATGCCACTTCATGCTTTGACCACCATTCCAGAGGACATGCTTTCATGCTGATGACGCTCACTAAAAAATGCATTAATTAAATTTGTGACTGAACTCTTTGGGGGAGAATTGTATGTCTCCTGCTCTGTGGTTTCACCCACATTCTGCCATATATATATATATTATGGCAGTCTCGAATAACGAACCAGCATATGTTGTTTGATTTAAGAACACTTTCACCGCAGATTCAGAGGTGAAAGTAATTTACAGGACTTACCGGTACTGCTGGAGTCTTGAGGGGGGCATGGCCTCATCCGGAAGAGGCGTGGCCTCTCAAGATTTAAAGGCCCTGGGGCACCGGCTGTGGCTGGGAGCCCCAGGGCCTTTAAATCAACCTGGGGCTCCCAACTGCAGAGGTGGCTGGGAGCCCTCGGGGCTCAGGGGCAAATTAAAGCAGCAGGGAGCTCCGAGCCCTTTAAATCCCCGCCGCGGAAGCCGGTGCGGTCCAGCATGGCGTACTGGCTCTTGCCGGTATGCCGTACCGTACCGTACCGTCTTACTTTCACTTCTGTGCAGATTTGACAAAACACAAAGAAGGTACCAATATGAGATTTTTAAAGATAGCTACAGCACAGGATCCAACGTTTAAGAATCTGAAGTGTCTTCCAAAATCTGAGAGTGATGAGATGTGGAACATGCTGTCAGAAGTCTTAAAAGAGCAACACTCCAATGCAGAAGCTACAGAACCTGAACCACCAAAAGGGAAAATCAACCGTCAGTTGCTGGCATCTGACTCAGGTGATGAAAATTAATATGCGTCAGTCCACATTGCTTTGGATCGTTATCAAGCAGAACTCGTCGTCAGCATGGACGCATGTACTCTGGAAGTCGTCAAAAAGTACAATTAATGCTGTATTTAACACAATTTGAGACGATTCCCATCTCCTTAAGAAAAAGAGAAATTTGTTTTCGTCATCAAGTGAGTGTTAATACAACTGCCACAAGCAGGAGTTTGTAAGGGCTAATCTAAATTCTGTTTTCAGATATGTATGTGCAGTTCCCAGTGACTTCAGTGGACTTCAGAGGGCAGAATTTGGTCTTGCATTTCTGTTTTCATTCCCTTTCTTCTTAAAGTAAATGAAGAAAGGAGAAGAGTGATGTTGCAGATTAACTGAGGGATGAGAGGATCATTTGGAATTGATAGATCATTGGGATGGCTTCTGTGATGAGAACCCCTTTGGATTAGTTGGTTCTCACTGAAGCAGAAGTTGTACTGACTTACTAGATTCAAAACTGGCAGAAATTTTAGACTGGCTTTCGAGTTAGATAGAAAAGGAGGAGGAGTGGTGTGTGTGTGTGTGTGTGCGCGCGCGCGCACAGGTGTAGTTTAACTCAGATAATCTGACCTGGACATCCAACCTGCATGACAAGGCAGAATGTAGAGTTCTGGAACAAGAGAAGGGTATTTTGAGGTACCAGAATGTTTACATGGGGAAGCAAGTAGCATGGGAAACTAGCAAGAACTACAGTAAATTTATAGTAGTGCCCCCATAGTCATCTCTGCAGAAATCGCCTGAGTCCCCACAATCAGCGTATCTCATTTGACACCAGTGGTGAAAGCAAACACATACCTTTTGCTGGGTAAAAGCAACACAAAGCTGCTCTAAACTCTGCAAGTTTGGCCAGTGGAGGATTCCCGGACGCGAGAACTGAAGAAGTCAGCCATAAATTTGCCTTCTAATATCTTCCTTGCAAGCTCTGGTGTACTTCGTGTTCTGAGATGGGGGAGCACATTGGGGCTGCAACTCATTGCACTGCAGAAATTCCAGGCAGTGCTGTGACTTACTGGCAGCTTGGGACAGATTGCCATATCCTATGCAGGCCTCCAGAGCTCTGTAAACTACATAATCTTTCTCGCCCCCACACTGTGAGTTCTGCCTGCACCTATTAGAATCTCATATGCCTGACCTGTCTGTTCAGAGACTCTGTACTTGTGCATTGGCTCTGGGCCTTCTCCCCTACTTTCTTGGAATTGTGGTTCCAGTGAAACGCTGCTGCCAAGTGCAGCCATCTGCTGAGGGCTTATATAATTGAGACAGCTGCCTCCCGTGTGGCTCCTCATGGCACCGGATCACACTACAGGCAGCCTGCCTCGGTTTCCCCTCTTGGACTGTTCCAATAAAACTGCCTTTTATGCTTTTTCTTTTATCAAAAATACCCCTCCTTGATGACTAAGTTTATTACTATAAAATAAACTGCAAATAAAACTCAAAATACCAAAATAAAGTCAATTCCTAACTCCACACAAGCCCTAAGTCTTCCTCCTCTCAGCCCTTCCTGCTTGGGGCAACTCTCCTGATCTCAAGGTTTTCTCTGCAGAAGCCTTTTCCCATTGTCTGCATAATCTTCCTGAGCTGGCCACCTGCTGCCCTTTAGAGGGAATTACCTGATTTAATGCATTCAGCACAGGGATGCCTTATTCTGTAATCAAGCTTGGTTAGTCTAGGGTTACCATAAGTTTTCCCAGATACTTCCTTTTTTTTGCTCTTCTGTCCTCTGTCTGAGCGGATTTTTCAAACAAGAGGAAATGTCTGGGATTTTTGTGGAGCAGACATTACAGCTCAGAAAGAGCTGCCTGTGCGTCCTGATTGGTCCCTCTGCTGCTGCCGTAGCTGCCAAATCCCACTCACCCAGGCCCCGGCTCCCAGTCCTAGGGAGGGGGAGAGGCAGGGAGGAACTGGCTGATGGCAGGCGCTACATGCCAGGTCTGTGCCAGTCACCCTACCACCATGATGGAGTGACACTGCCCCTACCGTGAGAGTAAGGCTGCAGTACCCTCTCCAGCATCCCCCAAATACTCCTTCCCAGTACACACACAGCCCTCCAGAAACCCCCAACTGTACCCACCCCTATCATCTCTCCCTTCCCCCCCAGCAGTGTCCTCTTTTTGGTAACCCTATAGTCCCAGCCCTTAAGGGGTGAACCACCCTGCTATAGCATGTCATAAGAGTTATGTGGCCTGAGTCTGAAGTCACTTACACCAGTGTAACTCCATCAACTATGGTGGGATTACTTCAGACTTCCACCCCTAAAGCTGAGATCAGAATTAAGGGCAGGACACTTGATTTTTAGATATAAACATGACAGGCTACAGCTTTGTGTGAGGGATCACTGTTCACAAACCTAGGCCCATATGTCCACAGGAAGTGCCCAGATTGTGACTGCCACCCAACATCTCTCTAAGAACTCTGGCCCATTAAAGGCTCTGTCCATGAAGCTCCTCAGTGGAGTGAACATCCAGCCCCACTGATTGGCCCAGACATGCGACTTACGCCAGAAGGACGCACAGGAAGTTGTCTGAGCAACGGCATGAACTTCTGATCTGTTGCTGTCCTGGACCCTAACTCTGGTTGGATCCTGGCACTGTTCCCTGACTCCACTTTGATCCTTGATACTGGCATCTGACTCTGACTTGACCCCAGTGCTGTTCCCTGGTTCCTGACTCCAGTGCTGACCCATAGTATGACTCCTCACACTGATTCCAGCTCAACCTTTGGCATAACTCCTGACCTCAGCTCTGGCCCTTACCTTGGTGTGATCCTGACCCAACTCCAACGCTGACTCTGGCTTCGGTTCCTGACTGCTGAACCTGGCTCTGACCACTAGGCCTGACCACCAGTTCCCTGGTTTCCACGCTTTGTCAATTAATAAATAAAACTCAGCATGGTGGTACTCTTCCAAGCTCTGCCTTCAATATAAACTCCACCTGTGTGAGTCCGAAAAGTGAGGACTGGTCTACACTGAAAACTACATTGGCATAGCTGCAAAAAGAACAGGAGTACTTGTGGTACCTTAGAGACTAACAAATTTATTAGAGCATAAGCTTTCGTGGGCTACAGCCCACTTCTTCGGATGCATATAGGCCTCTCAGTGTTGGTAAGACAACTCCCACCTGTTCATGCTCTCTGTATGTGTGTATATATATATTGTCTTACCAACTCTGAGAGGCCTATATGCATCCGAAGAAGTGGGCTGTAGCCCACGAAAGCTTATGCTCTAATACATTTGTTAGTCTCTAAGGTGCCACAAGTACTCCTGTTCTTTTTGCGGATACAGACTAACACGGCTGCTACTCTGAAACCTGTCAAAATTGGCATAGCTGTGTCTCTCAGGTGTGTGAAAAAAACCACACCCATGAGAGACATAGCTCTGCCAGTCTAACCCCAGTATAGACAGTGCTCGGTCGATAGATGAATTCTTTCATTGACCTAGCTACCATCTCTCGGGGACGTGGATTACTACAGGTACAGAAGAACCCCTCCCGTTGCTACAGTGAGTGTCTACACTGAAGCGCAGCTGCAGCTGTGCCACAGTAGCAATTTACATGTAGTCATACCCATATGTAAGCAGGGGAATGGGCCTGCTTCCTGGCTTACACACTACCCTGGTGAAATGGGCTAGCAAAAGGATCTGAGTCCTCACTCCCACTTCCTTTACCCAGAGGCCTGCCTGACCTCAAGGGCTCCCCTTCCACTCTCCTGTGTGGCAGAGTTCTTGTAACCCCAACAAGGTTGGGCCCAGGATTCCTGGGGGGGCTTGACCCCCATCCTTGTTACGGTCACTTAGGGCAGGGGCTAGGGTGTCCCCACTCTGGGGTGCTCTCTCTGCACTGGTCGCTTCCCTGACCCACAGATCAGTACATACAGTTCAAAGCAAATACAATTTATTAAACAGCAATAAATTTTTTTTAAAAAAAGGAAGAAATGAGAGGGTTAAAGGAAAACACATAACCCCGCTCTGTGGCACGTGGACATCACAGCCAGCATCTCTGGAATGTCAGGGCAGTTCACAGTCTGTTCCTCCCAAGTCTCAGGCCTCCTTCTCAGGCCCTGGCTGTGCTGCAGAGACGCTGTGGGTCGGACACTTGCTCTGGCGGAGGCCACGTGCTCTCAGGCTCTAGGTGGCAGGGCTATTCTTCCCAGCATTGCCCCCGCCCGGTCGGGGTTATGATTCCGTTCCAAGTCTGGCCTGCAAGGTCTCTTGGCTGGGGCGTCTCCCTGTGCAGGGCCCACTGCCCAAGGTCCCCCTCGCTCTCTCCAGCTGCTCACCGCACCCAGCTTCAGACTGCTCCAGCTCCAGCACTCTGCCTCAGCTCCAGCTCCATCACTCTGTCTCAGCACTATTGCTGCTGCTCTGCCTCCAGCTCCCTGGGTTGCTTCTCTGGTCCCTCTGGCTCTGGTTGCTGCAGCTCTGCCCCCAGCACAGGTCTGCTCTCCGGGCTGCTTCTGTGACTCTGCTACCAGCACTGACCTGCTTCCTGGGCTGCTTTTCTGGCTCCGCTGGCTGGCACAGCTCTGCTCCCCAGCTCAGCTTGGGCCCCCGCTCTCTCCTTAGCTCGGCCCCACTCTGTCTGACCCAGCCCACATGGAGGAGGACGAGACCCCCCTGGCCTCCTGACTCCCTGATTAGCCTGCCCGCCCTGTCAAACAGGTTGACCTGGAGCATTGGCCTCTCCCCATTGTTCCTGGGGACGGTCAGTCTCAGGGTCCTGATTTCCCATCGACCCTTCCCTTTTCTTTTGGTACTGGGAGCTAGCCAACCAAAACACCCCCACTGAGTTTTAGTAAGGGGACAACAGTCCCCATACACATACGTACTGCTCACTGTAGACTGCAGCAGTGGTGCTGGAAGTAGGCGTGCTGGGGGTGCTGCCACACGCTCTGGATTGAAGTAGTAGTATCTAATGCCAAATGCATGGTTTCCATCATCAGCACCCCCACTATAAAAATTGTTCCAGCACCCCTGAACTGCAGATGTTCAAAATGAAATCATGCATGCAGTTCTGAATGCAACGGGGCACCTTTGACTTGACTCCTTGACTGGGAAGGAAATGGTGGAATGTCCCAAAAGCCACTTGAAAAAATCAAAATTAGATGTCGCCCATAGAAATGCAAATCCAGGAATCTCCATCTCCTTTCTTACATGAATGAAAGAGTTAACAATGTTGACATTTAAATTATCATTAGGCACTCAAGTTACCATCTCAATGAGATAGATGAGTGGAGTTGTTCACACCTCAGAGCTGTTATTCCAGACTTTCTGCAGACTCACAGACACCTCTAGAGCAGTTACACTTCGTCACATTTGAGAGTTTTGCATTTGTAGGGTTTTTTTTTTTTTTTGGTAGATGTAAGAGTTGGAGACTTAAGAAAAAAAAAAAGAGAATGTGAAGAACATGAGAATAGCTTCAGAGACATACAGATATACCATACCATTGCATACTGACTCAATCTGAGCTCAGAGTCAAGCTAACTATATTCTATAAAAATAGGTAACCTATATATCACATAAGAATCCTGGTCACAGGTGCAGATCAGAAGAAACTCTCATTTCATCCCATAACCTCATTTAAGCCCTACTGGTTGGTTAGTGGACACTGCATGTCCTTTGCCAATGGCATCTGGGGATTTTACAAGTTAGGTTTGGGACCCACATTGGGGCTGAAAAGAAATGGATTCTGATGGTAGGTTTAATAACTTCTTTGAAGTTCTGTTGTAAGTACAGCTGTGTATCCCTTTAGGGTGCACTGTAATGTTGCCTCTCGTATTTACAAATATTTTTTCCCCTTTGGACAAAACTTTGTCCTGATTCAGGCTTTGTAGTTGATTTGCAATTAGATCATTAATTATAATCATTATTTTATTACCTTACCAGTGGAGTTATGTTTTCATTTTGCTGAAATATAGAAATTTTCCACATTTTCTAGTGTCATGTTTAAAACTTTGTAGGTATATTTTGTTAAGAACATTCACACAGAGCTGACTTCTATAGCTTCAAATATAAAATGTAGTGACTTTTTTTTTCCTTCTGAGTTCAGCGTATATCATTTATGCCGGTAACATTCTTTTCCTTGGTTTTGATGTGCAGGACTTCAAAGCGGAGTGCTGCTGATAATGAAAGGAATTATGAGCTGGAAAAGGATGTGGACTTGGCCAAGTCCCTTCAGCAATATCTGGCATACCTAGGTATTCTCTCGCAGTCTGCAGCTCCAAATTTATATCCAAGGATGAAGAATGACAAAGCTTCTGTCAAGGTTGTACCTTTAGATGCTTTCTGCATTTTATATTAATTCCTTCTTTCTCCTCTGCCCTCTCCCTTTACACCCTGCTACCAGCCTTTGTTGTTTGAGTTAAGACACATAGGAAACTGAATAAAAGTAGTTGCTGCAAAAAGGTGAGCTGGTTAAGAACCCACCTCTTATGTGCTGTATTGTTACAGGGTTTGCTTCCTGCATATTAATATGCCTCAACTGAAATGCAATGTAAAATCTAATGTAATAAACTCTCAGTAGATACATAAAAGCTGATGTATTTATCCACAGTGAAGAGACATGCTCTATTTTTTGAAAACTGTCTCTCTGACAAGTTCATGCAATGCAATATGGTATTTTGAAGAAACTGGCAGATATTCTTGACCTCTTGGGTAATGTTTTGGCACCCTGTGATGTCTTAATGTGTTGGCTGTTTGCATGAATGCAACCTGGAGGCAGCAGGTGCACCGAAAAAAGATTCTTATGAGTTAGAGAGAGTCGGGCATGGAAGATAGACTTTACTGGTGATATGCTTGGTATCAAAACCAAACTGCCACAGCTGACAAACCTCTTCACCCCTCCCCCACCCCCCCCATGGCCTAAAGAGCTAATGACTCAGATACATAGAACTAGCAAGACCATCTACAGTAGCATTTTCTGGTGATTCCCAACAGTGGTACAGGTAGTACCTGACTTTTTATTTAGCTGTCACATGTCTGAAATATTCTGGAGAGACAAAGTGGGTGAGGTTATAAATTTATGCTCCTACCACCCCAAACTGGAACACATATGGGATATTGTTAAACAGTTACAACCCATATTCAATGGGGACCACATTCTGAAAGAAATATTTTTCTGAACTTCCTTTTCTGGCTTTCAAACAACCCCCCAAGCTCATCAGAAGAAAGCTCCCTACAGACTAGGACACACCAGCTCAGAGTGGCACCAGAACAACAAATGCAAAATTCCTAGTCACATGCTCAACACCCCCCACAATACACCTTCAAGATTCATGTGTCCTATACATACTTAACACATGTGGTATGCCCCATTAACAACTATATGAGTGAAACTAGACAATCACTATGCTCTCGAATGAACTTTCACAGTGAACTCACACAAATGATAAAAGACAAAAACATCATATCACCTGTAGATGAACACTTTTCACAAAGCGAATCACTCTATATCTGACCTCTCTGTTCTCATCTTCAAAGGAAACCTGCACAACACCTTCAAAAGACAAGCCTGGGAGCTTAAATTCATAAATTTGCAAGATACTAAAAATCATGGACTGAATAGAGACACTAGAGTTATGTTGAATTACAACAATCTATAACCCACTTAGCCCCCCTCCCGCTCCGCTGCCTTCCCATCCCCCTTCCTTTCCCCACCTTGAATGGTCCCTGGAAATATCTTACACTAAAAAATCCACCTTGTAGCTGTGACACAGAGTACATTTTCCAGAAATGAAGAAGAGCTCAGTGTAAGCTCAACAGCTTGTCTTTCTCACTAACAGAAGTTGGTCCAATAACACATCACTCACCTTGTCTCTCTCATGTCCTAACAATACGGCTACGACAACATTGAAGTATTATGGTCCGAAATCAGAACTATCTCAAATGTCACTGGAGTGAACAGCAGTAAGTTAGAATTTATGTGATATGACAACAGGTACTTATTTAGGGTTAGGGAAACTTTCAGGAAGCAGCAAAATAGGTATGGGAACTAATGAATGGGCCCACTCCCTTTGGTGCCTGAGCTCAGCTTTTTGAGTCCCCGGTTTTGAGTCTGAGGACATCGAGTGAGGACGTCATTCTTTGAAGCCTCTATCTTTCAGGGAAGTGGAAATTTGCCCCAAAGATATTTCAGTAGGGCTTTCATGCAAGTTCATAAATAATCCATATGTCTGAGATCTTCTGTAGGGAAGCCTGCCGTGATAACACCACCCACCAACATTATTGAGTGTTGCCATGGAGATAGGAACTTAGAAACCTGGGGGAGTGGGATAAAGAGCAGAAAATCTGGAAATGAAGCACATATAGAAACAAACTGTTGGATTTGTTCCACTGAGGAGCATTTTAAAACAACTGATCGTGACTCAGACTGCGTTATCTGCAATACAAAACAGAAGTAAAATACAGACAGCAAATAATGTCTCAAAAGCTACGGTCTCTTGGAGACCTTTCTCACCCCTAAAATTCAAAGGCAGTTGCTGATCTTTCAAAAAGTAATAAGTGAAACATTCCGTATTTATACAACGTATTCCTGTGTAAAAGGAGCAGTATTTAAATAAAATACAGGCCAGTGTGTTTAAGAATCTGCTAGACAGCTGACAAGCAATGTTACCTTTATGGTTTGAAAAGGAAAATAACTTTAAGAACTGCATTTAAAAAAGTCAAACCACTTACCAAATTGAAAACAGATTTTGCTCAATTTTGATCGCATACCACAATGGAAACTCCATATCTTCATAATTTTCTCCAAATATTGATGAATTCTGAGCAGACATTAAATAATGTTATTCCCCTTTTCATCTTCTGTACTTTCTTTATTAAAAATGCAGGAAAACTAGAAGTTCCATATTCTACTTTCACTTAGAATTGCCACCTCTATTGCTAAATATAGGCTTCTCTCTGGCTTCTTCTTTCTGCCCCTTCCATCAAAACATGTCCTTTCCAGATGCCAGTTGGATCCCCAAAAGCTATTTACTGTCCTCTGCCATCCCATCCTGCCTGTAGTCTTGGCAGAGAGTACTATACTATGCCTGGCTACTTTGGCACTACCTCCCTCTCCTGGCTGTGGGGAGGTGTGGGTGAAGTTTGTAGGAACAGCATGTAGTATTATAAAACAAATGCTAACAGTAGGCCAAATAAGATAATGTAAAATTGGTTTCCTGAATGTGAAAAGACGGTCTAAGAGACAGTTCCTGAATATATTCTGATTGGCCCTCATAGCGTTCTGAAATTTAAAAAAAATGAATGCCTAAAATTAGGCTCCTAAATACTTATTTTGAGGATTTACGGTATGAAGCTAAGCTTTAGGAACCCAATTTTGAAAATCTTGGTCTGTAGTTTTCCTTCCATCTCCCAAATGTATTTATATTAAGCTGAATAAAGTGGTTGACTTGCATATTAATCAAGTTGCAACTCAGCAATTGTGTATGACATCATTCTAAAATGCACATATAACTAAATACCTCAGAGGCAGCTAAGCATTCCATGCTTTGCATTGTCAAATATCAGTGAGCTTGAAGTCACCTCACACACCACAGCAGCAGTAATAACCTTATTGATGCTTAAGTTGTGCGACACAACAAACTTTATCTGTAGTTTACTTTCAGTTACAGAAGCCCCAGTGATTCTGATGCTTGGAGCAATATGAGTTCCTGGTGTCATGCCTTTTTTTTTTATTAGCATTGTTTTAGACATTATCCATTGCAAGCTCAATAGGTGTATTTTGGCATTTGATAATCACCTCACCAGCGAGTAAACAGAAAGTCATTCACAAGGCTTGGGGAATTTCTTTCCCAGAGCTTACAGCTCTAGAGAACATTTCACTGTAGTTCTGTTGAAAAAGTTTATTCAGAAAATGAGCACTTGGTGGCATTTGTCCCTTAGGCATTAGCTGGCATTTTTTTCATCCAGCCCTAATGAGGGCTTTACCATCTCACAAACTTCTGCACTGTCAATACTTGTGAATCCTTTCAATCAAATACTAGACTTAATTCACTCACTCACTCTCTGAAAAGGCATGGCTTTTAGGTAGCTGAAAATACAGAATCACAGAGGCTTCAAATTACAGATTTCCCCCCTAAATTGGAGCAAGACTCTTCCTTTCAGAGAAAACTGGACTTATTTACATCCTGCCTCTGCTGAAACCTAGGCAGGCAATTCATTTTGTTGGATTAGCATGCCCAGGACATATTTGATACTGAAGACATTTTGGTATTAAAGGAGGACATGTTTTGCTGTTCACAGTAGCCATGCTGGTATATTGTGGATATGTACTATAATAATCCTATAGCTGGGTCTCCTGGAAAACCTTGGAATGAAATCTTCAACAAATGTGACTGAGGGGAAGGAGCAAAGGCCACTGTGGCAAGGAGAGAAGCAGAAAAGTGCCAGCCTACGGAGGCAAAGGGCCTCCAAGGAAAGAAAGGAAGAGAGGGGCATCTGTGGGTTCATGCCACTCTGTTGAGTGGGTGGAAAGTGGAGACAGTTGTGTCTCCATTTGCCATGTGGGGGAGCCTCTTTTATGCCTCTATGCAGGCATGGGAGCACTTTTTATAAGCTTCTGATACTAGAGAGATAGGGGCTATATATATACCTGGTGGATAGATGTTTGCCTTAAAGAGGTAGATGTATTGGGAAAAGAAAGATGCTTTGTTTTCCATCTGGGAATGAGTCGAGAGGCTGTCACTTGCTGTTGAGCTCTTGTGCTGTATGTGCTTGCTGGGTCTGTGAGGCTCTCCTGTTGTTTCTCCTTGGGATGCTGGGGGATATGAGTGGGAACAGTTGGTCTTTTAGTCCTGTTTGGATATATGAGAGTTAGAGGGAACCTATACTGCTCCTTTAGTTCCTTGTTGGGGGCAGGAAATCCCTACTTTTCCTTTAGCTCCCTGGAGAATGTAATGAGAGGGAGGTTCCATTTCTCTTGCTCTGAAAGAAGCGGGTCTGGTCAGAGTATGGTGATGGAATAATTATGGGCTACTCCTGCAGTGGTGCTGCCTGTATTGTCTGGGCTCTATATTGGAATGTTTTTTGATACAAGAAATCTTAGGCCCTAATTTTAAAGTTTAAAGGAGAATGTTTAGGATCCTTGTTTATGCCTGTCAAACAGATAAGAAAATTATAGAACTGAGCAGAAGCTAGAGGGGAAGGGGAATGGGTTAGATCAACTGTCATTAGATACTGGCGAGGGGAGTGGTTGTGATTGTGAACTATTGGTGGGAGCTCATTTTGCTAGAACCTTGAAGCTTCTGGAAGGTGGACTCGGCATCTGATAACTTGGTTATCAGTTTTCATTGCCGTATGTATTGTTTCTAACTATAGTAAATGGGAAAACAGACCATTGGTTCTGAAATCAGGTAATTAGCGATTACCAAACATGAGTGTATGAATTTATTGGAGTACAGCATTTGATCAGCAGACTACAGCAACATAGGGCCATACAGTGCCTGCTAGAACTGAGCCCTCCTTCCTAGTGTGGTTTCTTGAATGCTAGGTAGAGCACTTGCTCTGATGATTACATGGAGTAGAAGAGAAAGGTTCCTTATGCTCTCTTTCCCCTTTAGTGCACCCGCCCTCAACGGATTATGTGCAGCTTAATTTTCCTAAATTGAAAACCAATTGCTGGATGCTTCTGTGAAACATTTAGTACTAATATCCCTGTCTTAGAAAATTTGAGTGCTTAAATAAACAGTCTAAAATATACTTTGAACTTATTCTTCTGAACAGCATTAATACTGGTAGGGTAATAAAAGAGATCATGGGGCATGCAGTCACTACTCATTTTAAATCCAGAGTATTAACTCCAAAGAGCAGAGCCCTAATTGTTGTAATATGGATCACTGTATCAGAGTCAGAATAGTCAGATACTGGTTTTGGTATCCAACTACCTCTTGGTGTGCTGTTGTATATGACTGTTGCAAAATCAAAAACCCCTATGCAACGTGAACCTTAAGTTCTGCTTTTAGCCGTCTGAGTATAAATGAGTAATTTGTAATGTAACCTGTACATAAAATAAATTCTTTCGTGAAAATATAAGGATTCAAATTACAGAAGATCTCCCCAAGGCTATACAGATTGTCTGTCAGTCTAAGGCTGGGTCTACACTACCCGCCTGAATCGGCGGGTAGAAATCGACTTCTCGGGGATCGATTTATCGTGTCCCGTCGGGACACAACAATCGATCCCTGAATCGACGCTCTTACTCCACCAGCGGAGGTGGGAGTAAGCGCCGTCGACGGGAAGCTGCAGAGGTCGATTTTGCCGCCGTCCCTACAGCGGGGTAAGTCGGCTGCGATACGTCAAATTCAGCTACGCTCTTCGCATAGCTGAATTTGCGTATCTTAAATCGACACCCCCCCCCGTAGTGTAGATGTAGCCTAAGATACTTATGTGGCCCCCTTTAGAGTGGTATCTGAATGTCTTATAGTCTTTATCGTCCCAACACTCTTTTGAGGTAGGGAAGTGCTATTATCCCCATTTTACAGAGGGAGTAATTGATTTGGCTCAAGTCACACAAGAAATCTGAGCTGGAGCAGGGACTTTAACCCAGCTCTCAAGTCCTAGGTAAGCACGCTAACCACAGGATCCTCCTTTTGTCTGCTGCTTTCACTTTTGCTTTAAGAAGGGGCAAATTTTGTAAGGGAGGATTGTACTTCAGCCACAGACCTGAGTACTTTCACTTCTGTCTGACTATGGATGTAACCCAAGTAGTTAGAGATGTAAATACTGAGTTTTTAGCACAAAAATGGGGCACAAAAAGCAAGGGGCCAATTGGTGCATTTTTGAATATTTTACCCTATAAGACTGAACATTATCTACTAAGGAAAAAACCCCTCCACCTACTGAGAATAAGAATCTATGGTTTCATTTAGGAGATTTCACAGCTCATCCATTTGTAAAATAGGAATGATAATTTACCCTACCTCACAGGGGTGAGGCGAGGATTATTTAAAGTACGTACAGTGCTTTAAAGATAGAAAATGCTATATAAATGGTATTATATATGCTAAGTATCAGCTAAAGGTCATCAGGCGATTGGGTCATGAGCAGTCTGGCATTCTTGGTGGAGTAGGAGTAAGGGCCAGCAGGCAGAGCAGAGCCAGGGCATGAACGCCAGAGCCCAGGGTTGAGGCAGAGTCAGAACCAGGAATTAGAGCTGCCTGTCGAGGCATTGCCTTGAGGTGGGGCAGGCAGGGGTAGGGCTGGGTTCCAACACAGGACTGGGACTGGGTGCAGGAAGACAGAGAATCAGCAGGCACATGCACTAAGCAAGGTACTGCTGGGGCTGGACATAAGAAGAGTCTCTCTGGCTTTCTCAGCCAATCAGAAGGGGCGGTTGGTAAGTTGTGCTCACTAGGTGTCAGGAGACTAAGCTGGTGCAGCTGCAGCCATACTGCTGACACAGGGCACTTATACAAAATCCCAGGTAATTAATTTTCAATAATTTCCTGGACACTGCTCAGACTTAATGGTTTGCTTTCAAATTTCGTGGACACTACTCAGATTTAATGGTTTGCTTTCAAATCTCTACTATTCAGGTGGTCTATATATATGTGGCTTTTTGGCACCTCTCAGTCTTATGTCTTCTAATCTGCTAAACCCAAGTATTTGGAGTTTGGCTCAACAGGTATCCTCCTTGTAATGTGACACTGCTTTGCTGTGTTATGATGCAAGCATCACACATTGTGCTTCAGTGCTGAGGGCTGGCTGACTCACCATGACCAGTTCAGTAAATAGCAGATGGTGGAACTGGTGCAAATTTAAAAATGTCTTCCTCGTTTAGTGTTAGCTCATAGAAGACTCAGGTGGGAGTAGATAGAGTTGCCAGCAATTTTAACATTAGCCTGTTTTGCTTAATTGTGTGTGTTTGGGGGGAAGGTTGTTACTCAACACCATCATGTTTGGTTTTTGTGAAAAACTTATTGCAAACAATTTTGTGTAATTGATGGAGATTTTTAAAGTTAAGGATTGATTCTGTAAGATTCTGAGAACTCTGGCTTTGATCCAGCACAGTACTTAAGCATGCATTTAACTTTAAGCACATGAAGAGACCCATTGACTTCAGTTTAAAATGTCTATATTCCTCCAAGACTTGTTTATTATGGGTGCCTACAGTACATCAGCCTTTAGGTAATGAGTTAGCTCAGTGTACCAGTTTCACCATATCCTTACAGAAAAATTGTTTAAACACCATTCTCGGAAATCTTATACTTCCATAACACACTTATGACATGTGAGCAAACTCTTCTCAGGGAAGAGAACTGGTAAATCCTAATAAACCCATCAGCCCTGATTACGTAGATGCACAACTCCTACAGTTCAGATGGAGTTCGTTGTCAATTCTTTGGCTCACATCATCTGGTAAAACTAAGGTTTCTGTTTGCTATGGAAACAAAGACAAACTGCCACTTCCACTTCATGCATAAGTCATTCCATTAGAACCAATAATCAAGAACATTAGCCAATAGGAGGAAGAACTGGTAGAGAGACAGAGCTACAGACTAGCACTGGATAGAACTGGGAAAGCTAAAGACTAGGAAGTTCCATAACTGAGAGGGAAAGATGAACATCTAGGAGGGCCAGGGTGGTGGAGAGGACTTGGGAAGCTAACATGAGAACTGGGGCATCACCACAGAAGTCAAGAAGGGCTGCAAGCACTTTGGTCTTAAAACTCATAACACAACTGAAGTAAGAACGTGTACACAAAGGAAACCAAAGTACTAATCCACTCTTTTTTTTGGGGGGGGGGACAGTTTAAAAATGAAAGAACATACAGTTCGCAATCAAATCTGTGCCAACTACATTTACAGCAGAGCAGATTACCAAATTATATGCAATCAGATGTCAGGCCTTTCTATTACACTGAAATTGCACAATCAGGATTTAGAGGCAAAGTCCTCACTAGTTCTGATCAAAAGAGACTCTGTGGAGCCATTTTGCTTGATCATCAGTAAGCTTTTGACACTAACTACAGGGTATTAATTAATATTCTTTTCTGATGTAGCTTTTAAATGGGTTCAAAGCTACAGGTCTCAGAAAGAAAGAAAAATATATTTATGGAAGAATTACTAGTGAACCATTTGGCTGGCATTATGTGGGAGGCCAGACTAGATTATCAAAATGGTCCCTCATAGCCTTAAAATCTATGAATCTATATACAGATTGTGAGCATGGTGATCTGTCTTCTATCATGGCTGCACTACAACAGAGCTGCACTTTAGGTCCTTTGCTAGTTTATGTGTATATGAATGGTCTTTCCAGTACTGGAACTAAATGTGGTGGTTTCTTGTATGGTGTCATGTCACTGCTATATGTAAGCAAACCATTAGTGAGGATAGAAGATGTTTTAATTCATGTTTGCCCAGAGGACTAAATTCTGCTTATGGATGCTTTCGTTGACTTTAACTGTAATTATATATATGCATCCTGAGGCCTAATTTGGTCCAGGGGCTCTAAATGCCTCCTCAGTCAGCTTTCTCTTAACATGAAAGTATACCACACCATTGAGTACCATTTTTGTAAAACTCTCCTCCCACACGCTGATCTAGTAATTGTACTACACTTTTTATGGTCCTGTTAGGAAATGTAGGATTTACATAAGCATATGGTATTTCTGGCATAGTGCTTTTACATATGATGCAGGGGTGTGTAGTTCACTCAGTACTAAGTTTTGTTCTAACTGAAAGATGTACATCTATTTAAATAAATATGCTGAAGAAAAGCTTTAGCTTATTCTTCTGTTGATGGCTTTTGTAAAACTCTTATTTTCTCTCATTATTGCCCGAAGGGTTCTGGTTTGAATGTGTGTTTTATGTTGCAGTTTATTTTGCCACCTTATCAAATAGGCACTGTGACTTGGTGTTAAACTATTGTGATTAGCTATTGTGGCCCCACTGGAGACAATGGGTACTAAGGTAGGGTTATCATATTTCAACAATCAAAAAAGAGGATGGGAGGAGCCCCGCCCTAGCCCCGCCCCTGTCCTGTCCTAGCCCCGCCCCCGTCCTGTCCTAGCCCCGCCCCTGCCCCTTCCACTCCCTCCCACTTCCTGCCCCCTCAGAACCCCCAACCCTCCCCCCCAGTCCTTGTCCCCTGACTGCCCCCCAGGACTCCACCCCCTCCCTAAGCCTCCCTGCCTCTTGTCCCCTGACTGCCCCCTCCTGAGACCTTCCCCACATCCTAACTGGCCCCCTAGGACCCTACCCCCTACCTGTCCCCTGACTGCCCCAACCCTTATCCACACCCCCACCCCCTGACAGCCCCCCCCCAGAACTCCTGACCCATCTAAACCCCTCTGCTCCCTGTCCCCCCACTCCTGGGACCCCTGCTCCTACCGTAACTGCCCTCCAGAACCCCACCCCCTACCTAAGCCTCCCTGTTCCTTATCCCCTAACTGCCCCTTCCTAAGACCCCCCCAACTGTCCCCCAGGACCCTACCTCCTACCTGTACCCTGACTGCCCAAAACCTTATCCACCCCCCCAGAAAGCCCCCCTGAACTCCCGACCCCCCCCCGCGCTCCTTGTCCCCTGACTGCCCCCTCCTGGGACCTCTGCTCCTAACTGCCCTCCAGAACCCCACACCCTACCTAAGCCTCCCTGTGCCTTGTCCCCTAACTGCCCCCTCCTGAGACCCCCCCCCACCTGTACCCTGACTGCCCAAAACCTTACACCCCCAACCCCCAGACAGCACCCCCCCCGAACTCCTGACCCATCCAACCCTCCCCCCTGCTCCCTGTCTCTTGACTACCCCCCCCACCCCAGAACCTCCCTGCTGCTTCTCTGGCCCCCGGCCCCCTTACTGTGCTGCAGAGCAGCGCGCTCGACAGCGGGGGAGGGGAGCAGGCTCGGAGCTCCAGACAGCGAACGGCCGGCGATCTGTGAATGCAGGGAGGGAGGGGGAGGGAGAGAGAGGAGGGGAGTGGTGTCAAGTTTCAGGAGAGAGGAGGGGGGAAGTGAAGGAAGGGTTCTGGCTCTGGCTGTCGGAGCCCGGGCTGCTTTGTAAGCCGCGCGCACGCTCTGTATGGGGGGGGGGGGGGGGAGGGGAAGTCCGGACATTGACAAATTCCTCCCGGACGCTATTTTTAACTCGAAAAAGCCGGACATGTCTGGGGGAATCCGGACGAATTCAATTCAATGCACCACTGCTCTGAATTCTGTTGCCCTTTTGTAGCTGAACTGGAAGTTAAAAAGTTATTCCATCTCTTACCGGCAAATTAACTGGCATTCATCAGCCTCTTCTGTATACATCTCAACCTTCTCTTTATTTTCAATAGCTCTTTGCAAAAGAAAATGCATAGTTTATAAACTGTCTCAGTGTGCATCTACAAGGTATAGCATTATGTGCCCTTTCTGTGAACTTTCATAGGGAAAATGTCAGTTACTTAACTAAACCACACCAGACATTGCCCTGATAATTCTGTGTTCAAAAAGGTTAATGTGTAGGTTTTATAGTATTTTTGATAGTGCCTCCTGTGAATTATCTACAGGATAAGGGTGATATGGGATTAAAAAATATTCTTTGAAGCAGGAGAGCCAGAATTTTCCTAAAAAAGCAATGTGACAGCTTAATATAATTTTTAAGGATCTTACAGCAATGACATGACTTAATTGAATAGTACCTTAACTACAAAACAATGCATGTTATTTCCATAATAATGGTTAACAGTGTCTATTGTCATGCATCCAAAAGCACCACAGAGGGAATTTACAAATCCCTGTAATCAGTATTAATTCAGGATATTAAAAAACAAACAAAGAAACCACTACCCTGCTCAGGTGTTACCCTTTCAAACTCATTTAACTTTGAAATTAGGCAAACCGGCGGTGTCCATATGCATGAGTCTACAATAAAACAGCACTTGAAACAGGACTATCACAGTGGCCTTTAATGTTTATTATTAGATTTGAAAATAAATAAAGTATTTAGAAGTAGTAACAAGATTCAAAGCTCTGTAGTGTAGGCAGCTCCCACTCCCTTCCATAAAATCAAAAAACTGTCTTTCAGGCCAATTGACATAGCAAATGCTTATTCTTTATTAGACACTGTATTTTGTATTGCATTATTTACCCATGCCTTGTCTTTCCTGGGGTTTCAGACTGTATGTTTCTATTTGCACATTTGTCCTGGTGGTATTTTGTTTGTCGGGTGTTTTGTTTCTCTGTTTAAGCTGAAGAGACTTGCCCACAGCTAGGAGGGTTCTTTAATTAAGTCAGACACAACTAGCTCAGATTGCCTGGCAACTGAATGTACTTTCAAGACAGGTGAGCTGTTGATACTGTACTTTAATTAGAACTTTTTGCATTATATCCCCAACTACCAGAACTGTGACTTGTCGAGCTGCTGAAAGACTGTCCCTTCTTGATACTGGATCAACTCTGAGCCTGAGATTGACACTTGTATCCAATTTGTATAAGATTGCTTGAGGTGTTTTTGTTTTTGTTTTTCTAGCTGTGCATGTTGGTTTACAAAGGAGCAGGAAATCACAAGCAGGGCCGGCTCCAGGGTTTTGGCTGCCCCAAGCAGCCAAACAAACAAACAAACAAAAAGCCGCGATCGCGATTTGCGGCGGCAATTCGGTGGGAGGTCCTTCGCTCCAAGCAGGAGTGAGGGACCATCCGCCGAATTGCCACCGAACAGCTGGACGTGCTGCCCCTCTTCAAAGTGGCCGCCCCAAGCACCTGCTTGGTAAGCTGATGCCTGGAGCCGGCCCTGATCACAAGTCAGCCAATTGAGCATATTTGTATTAGGTACATAGCTTCTCAAAATTTAGCCCTGATTACCTGATCTAAATCTTTCACAAACACTTTTGGTTTGGTTTGTAAACACTGCTAGTGTTGCCCACCTTATGATATTTTGTTTTAAGTAGGACTGTCAATTAATCGCAGTTAACTCATGCGATTAACTAAAAAAAATTAATCGTGATTAAAAAAATTAATCGCGATTAATCGCACTTATAACAATAGAATACCAATTGAAATTTATTAAATATTTTTGGATGTTTTTCTACATTTTCAATATTGATTTCAATTACAACACAGAATACAAAGTGCACAGTGCTCACTTAATATTATTATTTTTTATTACAAATATATGCACTGTAAAAATGATAAACAAAAAAAATAGTATTTTTCAATTCACCTTATACAAGTACTATACTGCAATCTCTTTATAGTGAAAGTGTAACTTACAAATGGAGATTTTTTTTGGTTACATAACTGCACTGAAAAACAAAACAGTGTAAAACTTTAGAGCCTACAGGTCCACTCAGTCCTACTTCTTATTCTGCCAATCACTAAGACAAACAAGTTTGTTTACATTGATGGGAATAATGCTGCCTGCTTTTTGTTTATAATGTTACCTGAAAGTGAGAACAAGCATTTGGATGACACTGGTGTAGCTGGCGTTGCAAGGTATTTACGTGCCACTTACGCTGAACATTCAGATGCCCCTTCATGCTTCGGCCACCATTCCAGAGGACATGCTTCCATGCTGATGACGCTTGTTAAAAAAAGAATGCATCAATTAAATTTGTGACTGTACTCCTTGGGGGAGGGGGGCGAATTGTATGTCTCTTGCTCTGTTTTAAATGTATTCTGCATATATTTCATGTTATATCAGTCTCAGATGACGACCCAGCACATGTTCGTTTTAAGAACATTTTCACAGCAGATTTCACAGAACGCAAAGAAGGTACCAATGTGAGATTTCTAAGGATAGATACAGCCTTCGACCCAAGGTTTAAGAATCTGAAGTGCTATCCAAAATCTGAGAGGGACAAGGTATGGAGCATGCTTTTAGAAGTCTTAGAAGAGCAGCACTCCGATATGGAAACTACAGAACCCAAACCACCAAAAAGGAAAATCCACCTTCTGCTGGTGGCATCTGACTCAGATGATGAAAATGAACATGCATCAGTCCGCACTGCTTTGGATCGTTACCAAGCAGATAAAGTCATCAGCATGGACACATGTCCTCTGGAATGGTGGTTGAAGCATGAAGGGACATATGAATCTTTAGCACATCTGGCACATAAATATCTTGCAATGCTAGCTACAACAGTGCCATCCGAACGCCTGTTCTCACTTTCAGGTGACACTGTAAACAAGAAGTGGGCAGCAGCATCTCCTGCAAATTGTAACCAACCTTGTTTATCTGAGAGTTTGGCTGGCCAAGAAGTAGGACTGAGTGGACTTGTAGGCTCTAAAGTATTACACTGTTTTATTTTTGAATGCAGTTTTTTTTTACATAATTCTACATTTGTAAGTTCCAGAGTGGTAGCAGTGTTAGTCTGTATCAGCAAAAACAACAAGGAGTATTGTGGAACCCTAGAGACTAACATATTTATTAGGGCATCTGATGAAGTGGGTCTTAGCCCATGAAAGCGTATGCCCTGATAAATGTGTTAGTCTTTACGGTGCCACAAGTACTCCCCATTATTTGTAAGTTCAACTTTCATGATATAGAGATTGCACTACAGTACTTGTATGAGGTGAATTGAAAAAAACAATTTTTTTGTTTTTTTACAGTGCAAATATCTGTAATAAAAAAATATAAAGTGAGCACTTTACACTTTATATTCTGTGTTGTAATTGAAATTAATATATTTGAAAATGTAGTAAACATCCAAAATATTTAAAATAAATGGTATTCTATTGTTAACAGTGCGATTAATCATGATTAATTTTTTTAATCGCTTGACAGCCCTAGTTTTAAGCATTAAATATCTCACCTTTTAGACTGCAACCCTCAAGAAACCAAGTCCTTTTCCAGATTGCACTTTGAGATCCTCAAATAAAAGGCACTATGTAAGTGCAAAGTAATTTTTTTTGCCACTGTTACTCCTCATTACTCCAGTTACAGTCAAGGCCGGCTCCAGGCACCAGCTTAACAAGCAGGTGCTTGGGGAGGCCAAAGGAGAGGGGCGGCACCTGTGGCAATTCGGGGGCGGCAGGTCCCTCGCTCCCTCCAGGAGCGAAGGACCTACCGCTGAACTGCCGCCGCCGATTGCGGCTTTTTTTTTTTCTTTCCCCAATTGCCGCCGCCGATCACGATTGCGATCGCGGCTTTTTTTTTTTTTTGCTTGGGGCGGCAGAAATGCTGGAGCCAGCCCTGGTTACAGTGATCCTGCTGATTCCTATGCCCAATATGCTTCACTGTGCCTACTAATTTGGTAGCTACATTTGCACCTCTCCCTTTGCTGCCCATGTTTGATAATATTGTTTCTGTGCACAGGAGCGCCGCCAGCTTTTTTGCCGCCCTAGGCGGCGGAAGGTTCTGCCCCTGAAATGCCGCCCCTGACAGAGGTGGCAGAAGGTCCCGCCCCCGAAATACCGCCGACAACCGGGGCGGCCGAAGATCCAGCCGCCGCGGTCGCCACCCCCCAAATGTTAGTGCCCTAGGCGATCACCTAGGTCGCCTAATGGGTTGCGCCGGCTCTGTCTGTGCAGTTTTGCTTGAATAATCATAGAATCATAGACATGCAGGTCTGGAAGGGACTTCAATGGGTCATCTAGTTTCTAGACCAGTCCCTGGACTCGGGACAGGACTAAGTATTATGTCTAACCTGTTTTTTAAAACCTCCAGTGACAGAGATTCCATGACCTTCCTATGTAATTTGTTCCAGTGCTTAACTACCCTCACAGCAAGGAAGTTTTTCCTAATGTCTAGCTTAAATCTCCCTTGCTGCAGTTTAAGCCAATTTCTTCTTGTCCTGCCCTCAGTGGATAAATAGAGCCCTGCGCAGATACAAAATTTATATCCACGGAAATGTAGGGTGACCATATTTCCCTATGCTGAATATGGGACACCTGGTAAAATTACTCATATTCAAGTGAGTTGAATGGCAATCAATCAGAACTATGCAGTACAAACATTCAAATTAACATAAAATTGAGTCCCTGTTAAAAAGAAATATCATGTAGTTCAGTGGTGGGCAACCTGCAGCCCGTGGGCCACACGTGGCCTGTAAGGGTAATCCGCTGGCAGGCTGCGAGACAGTTTGTTTACATTGACTGTCTGCAGGCACGGCCGCCCGCAGCTCCCAGTGTCTGCGGTTTGCCGTTCCTGGCCAATGGGAGCTTCAGGAAGCGGCGCGGGTTGACCAAGAACAGGGATTTTATAGGGGAACAGTAGGGAGATGCCATCTTGTGCTAGACATATGAACAGCTGACTACTGTCAATTGGTTAGTAATCAACCAAGAGAAGCTAGAACAATAGCCACACTTTAAGATAAGGAATGATTCTATCCATTGGTTCATGACCCCCAGACTAATAAAGTACGGGCCCACCTTCTGCTACCCTGGCTTTTTCATTGGGAGTCACTTTGTCTTACACACTCAGTACCATGCACCGGACACCTGGGAAGGGAGAAAACCCTTGAAAGAATTACTAGGTGGTTCTATTGGCCAGGCATCTATAAAGAGGTGAGGTATTACTGTGTGTCCTGCCTGGAGTTTCAGTCGGCAGGACCTAAGAGTTCTCTAAGGGCTCCCATTTGAGAGGACTGGCATGGATTTGATTGGACCACTAGAGAGGAATGCGAACGGACACCAACACATACTGGAGATCATGGATTATGTGACACAATACCCCAAGGCTATTCCACTTTGCACAACCAATGGAACTTATGAAGGTCTTTGTGAGGGTGGAGATCCCCAAATAAATAGTGATGGGCCAGGGAATGAACTTCATGTCACAACTGAGGAAGCCTTTATGTAAGCTACTGAAAATCAAATATCAGAGAACATCCATTCACTCCCCACAAATGGATACCTACTTGAATGCTTCAATGGGACCCTAAAAGGGATGCTGAGAAAGTTCATGGTGGAGGACCCTTTCCATGGGGATCACTTGTTACCACCACTCTAATATGCAGATGCGAGGTTCCTCAGGCCTTAATGGGGTTCTTGCCTGTCAAGTTGTTATATGGTAAATAACCTGGGGGTATCCTAGATCTAATTCAAGATACCTGGGAGAAGCAGGAGCCCATAGGCACCAGCGTAGTGCAGTACATTCTCCAGCTATGAGAGAAGCTAAAGACAGTAGGGTCTTTGTGAAGGAAAATCTCTTAAAGGCCCCAGTATCTCGAGCAAGGCTATAATAAGGGCACCTGCTCATGTGAATTCCAGCCTGGCAGCAGGGTACTGCTGTTGTTGCCCAGGTCACAGTCAAAGTTAATGACTAAAGTAGCATGCTGGGTGGGACGAGTGGATTATGAAATCCAGTAGTCCAGGAAGAGGAAAGAAACCCAGATTTACCATATAAGCCTTCTCAGGGTATGGTGGGACTGTGAGACCTCATTCTTAACACCTTCCCCCACCTCCAAATCCAGACCTGGCCCCCAGGCTCCACTGTGCTAAGACCCGGACACAATTTCCTTGAGGGGAAGGGTGTGGGAACCCCAAATGATTCAGATATTGCCAGTGGCCTAATCTCTTCCTTCTGTGTTCTCATCATGACCTGGATGAACCTGTTTGTTTTTTCACCACACCACGACAGTGCCTGGATGGAGAGTCAGTCAGAGCCACCGTCCCCTGTTCAGGAAGGTGTGGGATGCAGTACATTTGGGAGCTTCAGGTGATGTTGGACCTTGGGATAGTAGAGGAATTTCACAGTGGGTGGCAGAGATCCATTGTCTTGGTGCCCAAGTCTTGGGATGACTTTGTTTTGCATTGACTTTAGGAAAGTGAATGGGATATCCATGTTTGACACACATCCCATGCCCCAAGTTGACGAGTGGTTGGGGGCAGAGAAGCCTATCTAGAACTTAGATCTGATCAAGAGTTGCTGGTAGGTCCCATTAACCAAGGGATCTTGATGAAAAAGGTCTCTGCAAACACTTTTGACCCGTACCAGTTCAGGACTGTGCCCTTCAGCCTTCATGGCACCCGTGGCCACCTTTCAGTGACTGATGGACATGGTTCTGTGATCGCACAGCCCAGTATGCAGTGGCCTTCATAGACAATATAATCATTGATAGCTGTAATTGAGAGAGATACCTTGAGCATGTATTGGTGGTCCTACAGGCCCTCAAGTAAGCTGGCCTCATGGCAAACCAGGCCAAGTGCTGGTTGGAATTTCATGAGGTAACATACCTGGGACGTAATTGTCAGGAGGGGCAAACTTAGACCTCTGATTGAGAAAGACCAGGCCTTGAGAGATTGCCCTATTCCATCAACAAAGAAACAAGTTAGATGTTTTTGGGGCCTGGCTGGATATTATAGACAATTCATACCTAGGTTCGCCATGATTGCAGTGCCACTCACTTACTTAGTTAAGAACTCTAGCCCCAAGAAGGATGCTAGTCTGAGGCCTGTGACAAAGCCTTCAGGATCTTGAAAGATCTTCTGAGCAAAGTACCAGTCCTCTTCCACCCTGACTTCACCCAACTGTTAATACTCCACATGGATGCTTGAGATGTGGGGCAAAGAGTGGTGCTGTCCCAGAACATCCAATACTCTACATTAGCCAGAAGCTATTTTCCCTAAGAGAGACTCTACTCCACTATAAAGAAAGAGGCTTAATCAGCATCAAGGGAGGTTTAAGTTAGATATTATGAAAAACTTTCTAACTATAAGGATAGTCAAGTACTGGAATAGGCTTCCAAGGGAGGTTGTGGAATCCTCATCATTGGAGGTTTTTAAGAACCTCAACAGACAAACGCCTTCAGGGATGGTTTAACTATACTTGGTTCTGCCTCAGCGCAGGGCTGGACTAGATGACCTCTTGAGGTCCCTTCAGCATGATATTTCTATGATTCTATGATTAGCCCAGAGGTTCAGCATCAGCTAAATGCATAGCCACTGTCCGCTTAAGAGGTAAAGCTCAAAGGTAAATCTGCATGTGCTAGTGTGCCACAGACATGGAACTCAAATGCACTTTCTTTGCTGACAAAGGAGATTACATCTTTCCTTTGCCAAGAGACAGATTCCCCCTCAGAGTAATCATCACTCCATGAATTTTCTATAATGGTTTATGCTCTTAGAGAGCGGAGAGCTATAATCTCCTTTCAGAGTAACAGCCGTGTTAGTCTGTATCCGCAAAAAGAAGAACAGGAGTACTTGTGGCACCTTAGAGACAAATTTGTTAGTCTCTAAGGTGCCAGAAGTACTCCTGTTCTTCTATTTGTAGGAGGGGTTATGTGGCAGATTCTGATTTCTTGATTAATTTTGCCTAGCATTAAAATACAATGGAATGTGTGACCATGTGAAGTAATTCTTCCGCTTTACTCCATGCTGACAAGGCCTCAACTGTGGTACTGTGTCCAGTTCTGAGCATTACATTTCAGGAAAGATATGAACAAATTGGAGAAAGTCCAGAGAAGAGCAACAAAAATGCTGAAACGCCTGATGCTGAAAACGTAATCTATGAGGGAAGATTGAAAAAATTGGGTTTGTTTAGTCTAGAGAAGAGAAGACTGAGAGGGGACATAACAGTTTCAAATACATAAAATGTTGTTACAAGGAGGAGGGAGAAAAATTGTTCTACTTAATCTCTGAGGATAGGACAAGAAGCAAAAGGCTTAAATTGCAGCAATTAGGGCAATTTAGATTGGACATTAGGAAAAGCTTCCTAACTATCAGGGTAGTTAAGCACTGGAACAAATTGCCTAGGAGGTTGTGGAATCTCCATCATTGGAGGCTTTTAAAACAGGTTAGACAAACACCTGTTAGGAGTGGTTTAGTTATTACATAGTCCTGGCTTGAGTGCAGGGGATTGGACTAGATGACCTCTCGAGGTCCCTTCCAGTCCTACACGTATATGACTCTATGTTTCTGAATAACAAGTAAGCATTATGATGCAGTATACATTACAATAATGACCTAACCTAATTTTTTTCACTCCAGGATAACATCCAACCTGACCTCATTATAGACTACATGATGCAGAAGTCCAAAGGAAAAGCACCTGCTTTGACCCATCAAAAGTATGCTGAGAATCCTGCAGTGAGGACCTTCAATCAACCTCAGCTGGAGAACTTCCCGCCAGAGTCAAATGCAGAACTCGACAGAAATGCTCTGCTTTCTGCACTACATGCCTATGTCGCTCAAAAGATGGCAGCACAGAACAACGATAAAAGCTCCATTGGCAGGACTAAATGGTCTCACCTCTATGCTAATAGGTTCCGTTCATCTCAGAGTGGCCATTTTGATGGAACCTTTGCCAAAGAAGAGACAGAAGATTTTAAAATGAAGCAGCCATTCCTGCGGAGACCTGGAGCTGTAGTGCTGGGACCAAGTTCAGAGATGCTGAGTTATAAATCTGCTTCTCCTCAGGGTGATCTTAAAGATCCTCTGAATGCAGTGGATGGTAAGATTTATATTTATTTATTTTATCATCCGTGAAGCTTCCATCATGTGTTCTAGGCATGTTTGCAAAGATTATAATAGATTTTATAAGCAATAAAATCATCATGTAGAATAAGCTCCCCTTCTACCACTGAGAGATTTATATTTATCTACCACAGCTCCAATCTAACCATTCCTTCCCTGCATACTGCTTCCCACGTCCTTCAACCCATCCTCCCCTTATGCATGTGATACCTAACACTTATATAACTGTACATTTTCAAAACACATTATAAACAATAACTAACTGTGGAAATCCATTTGCACTCAAATCAGCTTTCATGCACATCTGTCACATTGCACACTTAGGTAGAACTGTCTCTTTGCTTTTGGTCTTCTGTTCTCTTTATTTAGCTATAAATTGGAGGACACTGGATAAAATGAAAAGTTAGCCAAAAGAGAATAATTACTGAAATATGCTCTATCATATAAACTCTGGCATACAACATGTGAAGAGGAGAAGGTTGTCAGTTCACGAAAACCTGAGATGCGGGGATGCAGGAGGATGAGGGTTACTGCTAGAATAGGATGAACTGTCAATTGCAAACAATTATTTGCCAAATTTGACCTTTTGTTTTCTATTTGCTAACTATCCATGAGCAGATCATGATTTTTATTAATTTGTTTTATTCATATTCATATAGCTTAACAGTCATAGCGTAACATGTTATGGGATCTTGTGATATATTTCAGTGGTGCTTCATGAGTCAACTTGTATCTTCTTTACATGGCTTGGGGGTAGGGAGAGTTTGGAAAAAAATGTGCATCCATTTGAACATTTGTCTGAACTAAACCAAGTATTGATGTTACTGCTGCAGTTCAGAGTGCCTGCAAAATCAATGAATCAACCCCTCACGCTCGCTATACATATGCATTTGATGCCTTGCAGCTGATCTTTCTACCTTAATTCCAGTTGATCCCCATCTGACCATAAAGAAAAGGGCTTTCATGAGTCTCTTCCATAGTTTACATTACCAACAAAGTTTTTTCTCCTTTGTTTGCTTTTGAAACACAAAATTGCTGAAACTTTGGCTTTTTGTCTGAAGGGTGACAATATCTGCAATCCAAAGGATGCCCAACGTGAAAGCATTCTTGGTATGGTGCCTGGAGAGATTATAGGTTTCAAAGAACAAACTGTAATGTAAATCAAATCCAGGTAGCACTGTAGGATTCTGCAACAGGTTGCATGGTTTTGCTGCTACACTCAAAGGAAAATAGGCCCATGTTGGTTAAACTGTCCTCCAACTGTTCCACTTCACCTTTCCTAGCAGGAGTCGACAGGCAACAAACATACTTAACACTTACAGTGAATAACGTGTTTCAAAATTCATTGGGTTGTGCTTCTTTGACTTTCACATGCATAATGTATCCTCTAGTAACGTACAGTTTTGCTAGCTTGCTTTTACGTATGCAGTTATATGAACTTATTAAATGCCCTGAAATTATTCATGTGAAGTATCAGTAGTATTGTTGATTTTTTTTTTGCTTCTTTGAGTCATTTACCAGTCCTTTAAGATACACGTGAGGTAACACATCAGTATATTCACAGTATAAAGTAGCAGTTAGAAATGAGGAAGGACAGAGACTGAATCTGCCAATCTGAGCAGCTTTCCTGCCTGTAGCAAAGCTGCCAAATTCCAGCCAGAGGTTTAGCCTAATGATATGATTGCTTTCTATAAATTCATCAGAGGGATAAATACAAGAGAGGGAGAGTAGCTTATTTAAGTTAAGCACCAATGTGGACACAAGAATAAATGGTTACAAACTTGCCCTCAACAAGTTTAGGTTTGAAATTAGGCGAAGGTTGTTAACTGTCAGAGGAGTGAAGTTCAGGAACAGCCTTCCAAAGGGAGCAGTGGGGGTAAAAAATCTAACTGGCTTCAAGACTGAGCTTGATAAGATTATGGAGGGGATGGTATGATGAGACTGCCTACAATGGCATGTGGCCCATTGGCAACTGCCATTAACAAAAATCCCCAACTGGTGGCGATGGGACACTAGATGGGGAGGGCTCTGAGTTACTACAGAGAATTCTTTCCCAGGTATCGGCCTGGCGGGTCTTGCCCACATGCTCAGGATCTAACTGACTGCCATCTTTGGGGTCGGGAAGGAATTTCCCCCCAGGTCAGATTGCCACAGACCTGGGGGGTTTCGCCTTCCTCTGCAGCATGGGGCACGGGTCACTTGCATGTTTAAACTAGTGTAAATGAGGGATTCTCTGTAACTTGAAGTCTCTAAACCGTGATTTGAGGGCTTCAGTAACTCAGCCAGAGGTTAGGGGTCTATTTCAGGAGTTGGTGGGTGAGGTTCTGTGGCCTGCAGTGTTCAGCAGGTCAGAGTAAGTGATCACAACGGTCCCTTCTGACCTTAAAGTCTACAAGGAAGATTTGCACTGAGGGCAATAATTGTATATCTGTGGAGAAATTTGGTTTCTTCTCTTGTTTTTCCCCTTTCTTCTCTGAATCTGCCGTCTCTCCCTGCTCCTAATCTTCCTCTAATCTTGCTGGTTGTGTGGGCTTTCTGTACACGTGCAAGCTGCCAGACTTCTTCTTCTTCAGTCAGTCAAATCATCAGCATTCCCTACTTTTCCTGACATACATGGTCAAAGTGCCAACCACAGAAGTGCTCACATATTAAACAGAGCACAGGACAGTGATTTGAGCTTGTGTCCCTACTCTGGCCACATGTTTCAGAAGTCGAGAAGGGAGAGAATATGTCTGGCAGAACAACAAAGAATGGCTTGAGCAGATCATCAGCGAGAGTTGGTGGGAAACAAGAGGAGGTTAACTAGGGAGCAGGAGGGAGACACTCATGCACAGGAAAATGCCTGGGCATATTCTTAAACCACTCATAACTAACAGGCTTGAAAGACAGAGTGTGCCCGGGAGTGGTGTGATCTGAGCGGGCCCTGGCTTTGGAGACAAAGTCCAATTGTTAAGTAAAAACCTGCCAACTGCACAAGCGCCATGTGCAAGTTAGCCCAGCTTTGTCCAGACTACTTTGATTCATGAATCATTACATTTTCAGGCTCCCCTGCCTAGGCCAAAGTGAGGCATTCACAGGGATTTTTATTAATAAAAATCAAGTTTTCATGTTTAAAGTGCAAAAAGTCATTTGAAAATACCCCAAGCATCCCAAAAAACCCAAATTCTCCCCATCAGAAGAAAGTCCATAGAACAAATAAAAAGCTAAAAGAATAAACAGCTAAAGTACTCTGGTCCCCACAGACAGAAATCCTTTTAAAGAGGGTCTTTACTGGAAAGAGTACCAAGCTCTAAATTATATAACCATGGCCTGGAGTTCTGGGATCTGATTCTCTGTGTGCTGGTAGTCCTTTGATTTTCATAGGTAAGGAGCCTGTGCTGTATATATCTGGGCACAGCGATAAGTCTTCTAACATCCACCCACCATCAAGCAAAGGAAAGTTACAAAGTGCAGCGTCATGCCACAATGTGCCCTTTTTGTTACTGAGTGTGTCCAGACTTCTCCAAACGTACTCCATGAGCTTGTATAGGGAAACCGTACATTACACTGCCAGAAGAAGCTGAGGCGTATTTTGATGGAGGGGGGACGCATTTAGACATGGCTCTTGCTAACGGATTGCCATGCACAAATCCAGCTGACTTGTTTTCCTGCTCTTGGCAATGGAGCTAAGTCCACCTGACACATAGGTTAAGCTCCCTCCTCTGCAGGAGAGCTGTGATCAGAGAGAAGTGAGGTGGCTGCGGCCCTTCTCTGTCAGACCTGGAGGATGTGTGGAGCTCCCTCTCCAGGAGACCACCGCAGCTGACCTTAGGGGGTCCAGAGCACATTTTGGCTGAGCAGATAGTTATGGAGCAGAGTCACTGGGATCACTTCTGATTCTATCCAGTATTGGGAAGAGGAAGAGTGATATGGGCACCCAGAAGTTTACGCATGTGCACACACACACATATGCTACCGGCTGTATTACAATATCCACTAACTGCTGACCCTCTTTTTCCTTGTTTTAGGAAATTCATAAGAACTAACTGAAATTCCCAAAAGGGTTTCAGTAAATACAGGACCCAACACAGATGTCTAGAAATTCCCTTATTGTATTTTAAATAGGCTCCTCATCTTATCAGCTGAAAATGATGTACAAGAATGGCTGTGTGCCAGCACAAGTGGGGAAAATGTCCATATTTAAAATGAACAAAAACACTTACTTAACAGCATATTTATTAGTCCCAGGTAGATACACAAGCTCTCTCCCCAGACCTTTTTACAAAGCAAATCATTTTCACCAGCTTGCATTGACCGTCTGGACAGACTTCTGCTGGTGCTCCTTCTGGCATACTTAACACATCACATTCCTCAAATTCCTCAGCACTGGCTCTACTCTGCAACTCTTCTGTTTTTTTAATAGGTAGGACAGTGGTTGTTCAATAATGGTAGCATACAATACTGTAATGCCTAGTTTTTGTCAAGTTCGAAGTCAGTGCTGACATGATGCTGTTTTTCAGGAGTTGCTCTTTTTGATGAACAGTTTCCTGGTGACATTGGCTAGATTGGGAATGGCAGGGAGGCAGGAGGCTTCTCTTACTCTGGTTTATTTAATGAACCAGAAGGACCTGCAGAGAGCCTGTTAGTGGAATCTGGAGCAGGGCCTGTGGTTATTCTCTTGTGTGATTTCTCTTGCCTTTATTTCCATTTTGCGGTTGAGACTGTGCTTTGTTATCAGCTATGAACCTATGGAAGTGGACTGTGGAGATAAGACTTTGCTAGATAATAGACACAAAGAAAAGAAGAGAGCTTGGAAAAAGTAAAGTGAAATTGAAATGACAAGATTATGTTGGCAGTTTGTTGTTCAGTAACTCAGTTGCTGATTTGGCAACTGGTTCTGATGTGAGGACATTAAACTGCACTTTAGAAAAATATAAGAATGTTACGTTTCTATAACATTTTTAATTAGCTGTGGCCTGAACCAAAACCCTGGATCTCAACTTTAGGGGAAATTTGGGTCTGGATCTGAATGTCATGGCTGGTCAGTACCTGTCTGGAGTAGAACCTAATCCTGGACAGACAGAGATTAAAGTCTCCTGGGGCCCAGCACCAATTTGAACTTGGAAACCCCCTGACTTCCCTGGTTTACAGCAAGAACTTAAACTACATGATGTTACCACTGTCCTCTACCTGACTTATGTTGTTTTTCTTAATTAAATGAACATACTTTATACTCATTTTTGTTCAATGAAATAAACCTTACACACTTTTTGCTAGGATTTAGGAGCCTACATCATGTTTCCTTTCAGTGAGACTGGAGCTTCTAAGTGCCTAAATCACTTTTTAAAACAAGACTTAGGCTTCTGAGACATTTTTGAAAATTTTACCCTAAGTCTAATTTTTTGGTACAATGACTTAATGTCGAGGAGGTCAAAGTCCCTGAGTTGAGTTTGCGCATTGTACTATGGAGGTGGCTTTTAACTCTTGAGCGCTGAAAATTAACATTCAGCATTTATGTGTGTGCTAGAAAGGCAGAAGTAGATCCGTGTAATCTATATGATAGAAAGAGTTGACAACAATTTGTAAATTTCACTTTTCTCTTTGGGGAAAGGTGCAGAAAATGCATAAAATGGTCATGAAAACCTTCAAAATCTTGATAGCACAGCAATTACATGTGAATTCATGGTCAAAAACCACGGGAAAACAGTCGTTGATTTTGTTGTAGGTTTCCATTGTTCTTTTTATAGATTCGCTTAGGTCATGCAATCATGCATAGTGTTTCAAACATACTCTTTTGTACTGTGATGTGCCATGTATGTATATATCAACATACTTGAAAAGCTTTTTTTGTTGTGAGTTGCAACTGACATTTAGTCTATTCTTCCCTATTTGGTTTATTTGCTTCCTCTTCATTATTTCGGATGTTGTTCCTGATCATTTTCATCTAGCTATACAAATAAAACACAATTCATAACTGATGCCTGAGCGGACATATGGCAATTGCATTGATTTGCTAGTACCTGTATTATTAAATCTGTGCAGTATCGTGTCCCACATTACCATCCTTAGTGTGTTTATTTTTGTAATGGCTCATCTTCTGAGCTAACTGTTGAGTGTCTAATCTTGCAGAAAGCTTCTGGGACTCATCCTGGCTAAGTCTGACTAAAGCTTTTTTGATTTCTGCATGCCCATGTGTGACGGGGTTGGGACTCACCACCTGGCGCCTCCTACTCTGATTGTCTCGGGAATTAGCTCTGAACAGTGGAGCGCCCCCTCCTGGTGGTGTCCCGTCCATCGTCTCACCCTCAGTTGGCGTGTCCGGACCCGCTTTGCTCCCAAGCTCGTGGTGTCCTCTTCAAGCCACAGCCCTCCGGCGGTGCCCCTTAGTCCATCCTCACCCCCTTCCGGGGGAGGGGGGGGGAGGGGAAGGGAATCAATCAGCTGCCTCTCTGCGTCCTGGCCGATGTGGCCAGCTGCATCCACAAAGTCACTCCCCTCTTGGCAAGGGGTTGGTGCAGCTCTAGATGGCCGCTCCGTCAGCCGGGTGTAAGGCAAGGAGGAAAAGGGGGGACCCAGGCCCGCCCACTACTCTGGGTCCCAACCCAGGGACCCTCTAGTGACAGCCGTCCTGCCCTCCTTCTCTCCCTCCGTCTGTCCACGTCCCTGGGCCGCTTCCCCTTCGGCCCCTCCAGGGCCAGCTCCAGGCACCAGGCAACCCAGCACATGCTTGGGGTGGCACCTGGTAAGGGGTGACCAATCTTGGGGTGGCAGGGGGCAGTGTGGCGTGGCACAGCATTCCGCAGGGGGGGGGTGCTCCGGCGGCGTGCGGTGCTCGGCGGGGGGGGCGGGCTTCGGCGGTGCTCGGCGGGGGGGCGGCGCGGGGCGCGGCGCTCAGGGGGGCAGTTCCGGTGGCGCAGCACTCGGGGGGGGGGGCGGGCTCCGGCACGGGGCATGGCGTTCGGGGTGGGGGGGGCTTTGGCGGGGCGGCGCTTTTTTTTGCTGCTTGGGGCAGCAAAAAAGTTAGAGCCGGCCCTGGGCCCCTCGCACTGGCTAGGCCCTTCCCTTCAGGGCCTGCAGCCTGACAAACTCTGGGCTGGAGTTACCCTCTGCTCGCCTGGGCCTGCCGCTGTCCTGGGTGCTAGTCTCCCAGCCTGGAGACAGACCTTCTCCTGTCAAAGGAGACAGACTGACTCTCCTCTCCCTGAGCAGCCTTCTTATAGGGCTGAGCCTGGCCCTGATTGGCTCCCTCCAATCTGGGCCCTGATTGGCTCCCTATAAGGCCTTCCCTGATTGGCTCCCTGTATGCGCAGGCCCACTGGCCTGCTGCAGCCCAAATTCAGGGAGTGGGGTAGCCCCCCCCACTACACCATGCAAAGAAACCTAGATTCATCTGTTCTTTTAGAATACCCAGTTGAAGAAAGGCATTTAATCATTTTTTTACTGTTTTTTGATAATGTTAGGTATTCATTTCCTGATGGTGAGTGGATGCCAGTAGTAAACTATGTATAAACCAAACATTTGTAACAGTTGTACAATATTATGTAGCACTCGTCAAATGTAGGTCGCAATTCTACCACCTTTACTTACTTTGAGTAGAACCTTACTGCACAGGGTCTTCCATTAGTGCAAGGCATATACCCTAGCCACCTCAATGGGCTGCTTTAATCTTGTTTGGAGGCATAGAATATACTTTTCAACACAACTTTTTAAAGCAATTTATAACCCTTTTTTGAGATATCAATGTTTCCATGTTGTTGTTTTTCTTACCTGACACTACAGACCTAAAAATGCCTGTTTTGCAAACAGAGAGAGACAGACACACAGAAGCAAACTGTAGAGTGAATTAGTGAGACAGAGTGGGTGAGGTATTATCTTTTATTGGATGAACTTTTGTTGGTGAAAGAGACAAGCTTACATGGAGCTCTTCTTCAGGTGAACTGGTGAATTAGCAATCAGTATTGATAAGCACAAAAGACATCACATGGCTGAAAAATGGTTTCTGAGACCATAATTAACTTTAATTAAGTGAGGCATCTCAAAGGGAGATTTGGATAAAGTCTGCAGAGTACTCAGCCCAGTGGCAATGAAGTGTAAGTGGACAGTCAAATAAAAGCTCTTTTTCCGGATGCTCATTGCCTCATTTTTGCGGCTGTCCAAATGTATCCTTCTAGTTTAACTCATCTCTAATCTCCATTGTCCTTGAAATTCTGTGTGGTAACACTTCCTAAAGCATGGTGTTTGTCCTCCTTTGTAAATATAGAACTAATAAATCCAATCCATCTCCCTTGTCTCCTGCTGCCTGAAATGTCATCTTCCATTTGCTTTCCTCAATGTAACTGATAAAAATATTTTCCCCTATTCTGTCAATGGCTGACAAGTCAAAGCAGCATTTAGGTAGAATTCTCATTTGACAAGACTTATTGTTTCTTCTTGCCGAATATGGTTTAGAAAATGTGTCAATTTCATATTATGGTATAAAACACTTGTGGATGGATAACAGCTTTTTGATTAAAGGATTAGATATCTGACTTTCCCGTTCCAAAATTTTTAATAATGTTTTAGCTACTTCCCGTATTGTAAAAATTAACAAATATATAAATAGTCACACCATAAAGTATGTTTATCCAAACTCCTTATCCTTAGCTATCTCTTACTTCAGTAATTATACCCATATCACTTATTGACTAGACAAGACTTATTATAAAATGTGGCTCAACAATTGATTCATAGCATGGTGGATAGAGCTGCATCATACACCATCTGACACAATATTCCCTACATGTAAAATAGCCTGTGCTATTTTAATGTAATCAAATAAATAACCATCAAGCTACCTTAAAAGTTATCTTAATTGACTACTATTGTCAAGTCACTTAAGGTCACGTGAAGTCAGCTTAGATTGGAAAAGTGTGATGATTCTTGGTGCAAAGAAAAACAGCAACAATTTTGTCCTAGAGACGTGAGTGCAGCTAACTAAGCCATACTGACTTCTATCCTTCAGCATCTGTCACAAGCTGGTCGTGCACTGAATTGAAAGCCTGCTTTCTGAAACAAAGTGCACCTCCTATGCAATGCAGTCATCTGTCATCAGACTATGATGGGGCTCACCAAATCCAGCCTTTTGGTGTGCTATTATAATGTTTCCATAAGTGTCTTACATTTTCCTGAAAATATTATAAGCATATTGCACTTGCACAATGTTTCTCTCTTGCATGTAAATAAATCCAGTGATCATGTTGGTGATTTTTTTTTTGACTTAGAAACATTTATTCAGGATATATTGAAAGACCTGAAGAAACACAAGGTGAACGTGGATAATCTTAGCCCACTGGAGCTTGACGAGATGGCTGATATTATTGCTGACGCCATTCAAGTTGTTGATGTGGCAGAAGAAAAGCAAAATGGAGCTGGAAAGTTTGAAGGAGAGAGATCAAAAGCAGAAGTCAAGGAAGTGGATGCACAAGGAGGAGCAGATGATGAGACTGGATTAATGGATGCCAATGTTAACATACAAGGTACTAGACCAAAAAGATAAACATGACAAAAAGCAATTTACAGTCATTTTCCTCTTTATTTTAACTGCAGTATTATGGTCTTGACCTCTCTCTCTTATTCATTGATTTTTAAAGAAGACAGGGAGGGAGAGTTTTTGTATTTTTTGCCAGAGTTCGGGATGGTTTCAGTCTTCAAATTTGCTTTTTACAATGCAGACATGTATTCAAGGTAAATGTGGCTATTTGTGAGCTCTGGATCATCAAGCTCCATAAACAGGATAAAAGGTAAATTGGTCTATGTTATTAGGCCTAATTTCTCATTCTTGAGAATGAGCTGTTTAAACAAAATGATAATAAAAAGCATTCTTTTTATACCAAGAATCTTAAATATAATTTTAAATATATAAATTATAAAGCAAAAAAATTTACCGTTTTGCTTTACAAGTAATCATTTTTTGTGTACCATAATTGCATGCAGCCGAAACTCTCAGACAAGCAAATATATACAAGCAACTTCTTCCTCTTTCTGCTCAGGAAATTAAGGAGATTCATTATACTTATTTGGTTGTGTTTGAGCACAGATTTTTGGTGGTCCAGTAATCAGTAATCCAGCTACTGTGGTTGCCATTAAAAACTCTACATTTACTACACAGAAGGATATGATATATTATAGTTTCTCCTTACCCCTCTTGTATGATAGAAAATGCTGCAGTATCTCAGATACCACCATTGTGTGGTATTTTGTGGCAAATGTTGACTTTTATGTTACTATCTTTTATTTGTTTGTTTATTTATTAATGGGAACAAGACTCTTGACAGTAGAAGTATAGCTCAAATTCCTACTAATATGGATTTAGGGAAATTATGATTTTTTTTATGATCACTACTGTGTCTGGTTTAAAATGAAACAGTCCTTTGGGTTTGTCTTGAGTCACACTGGGACAAATTACTAAGATACAATTCTTAATCTTTTTGTCTAAGAAGAACCATTGACTTCAGACAGTGATGTGATTGCAAAGTATGACTGTAATTTAACTGCAGGATGTGGTTCATTTCTGAAGTCTCTGCAGCATGTACAGAAATAAGTTTTTTTGGTTCCTTCATAATAACATAGTCGTATAAGCATCTATCAACCAAAAAGCGCATGCACAATGAATATGTTGCTACTGTTTGTTTATGTATATAATTATGATACTATTGCTAGGTAGAGTCATTTTATTGATTTTTTTCTTAGGCATTGGTAAACAGTGGTAAAATAATAAGCAATACCACTGCATTAGTTAGCATAATACACTGCTAATTTGACTCTAATTGTACTGTTTCTATTAACATTGCATTAGTTTGCTGTCCAAATGCAGCTAAAAGAACAAAACTGAACTACCCTTTTTACTTTAACCTTTCAACTAGAACATCGTAATGTTTAATCTCTAATAAAGAAGCTATCATTAAAAATTAGAGCAGCCCATGAGTAATCTGTGTTTTAAAAACAAAGTTCTGTATTTTATAACTACATATATACCCTGTTCATGTCCTGCAGATAATGGAGGACATGAAGAAGATGCCAGAGCTGATAAAAAGGTAAAGTAAAGTTTGTTAAACCAAATATTCCACACTATCATGTCAATAATTATTTCTCTATAGTTTTATGTTGAGGCATAATGCCTCATTCCTAAAAAGTAAAACATTCAAATGTATATAATTCTTATTTATTTACAAAATGTACCTACTCTGATTTATACATGAATGTACATAAATTGAATAGACATTTAATTAAAATTTAACTAAACTGAGAACCAGAAGAAAAATATCCCAATTTAGCATCCTCTCAAACAAAAGCTTGGGAAAAGGTCCTGAATGTCAGACAAACTCAGGCTCCCACAGGAATTGAATTCAAGCACTGAGGAATCTCATTGAAAATATCCTTTTACCAGTCCTTCAAATCTCAAATCTGGGGAATGCTAGCAATAGTGACTCAGGTGACATCTCCTGTTGAGATGGAATATGAGTAAAGAGGCTTTCTCTGAGGAAACTTTTTAGCAGGAAAACTGATGAAACCTTAAATCTCAAGGATTCAAAATTGACTTCCATTAATTGGGTCTCTATATCATCAATCTTTCACCTCCCCATGCAGGGATAAAATCTGCTCAAACCGATGAACATGAGAGGAGAGATTTTCATGACTCATCCTCTTCTGGACGGAAAAACCAGGATCCAGAAAGACAAATTGACCCCAAACTATGACACCAGGCTTGGGTCCTCAGCTAAGCAGCAAATTTGAGGATATTTTTGTGAGCCTTGGCTCAGAACTTGGGCACTTAATTCATTCGGGAACCTGGTGCTAAATCATTCGTAGACGACCTGATTCTGGGTCAGGGTTTCGTGCGTAGCAGAGCAGCTACCTCGCTGCGATCTATTGAAAGTCAGCCTTTGACACAAGACCGGCAGCGCCGTGGAGCCTCGGTTGGCCCCGGATATCCGGCCCCCCCCTCCGGGGGGTAGGGCTCGGTGAGGAGAGCCATTCGTGTCGGGACCGGAGTGCGGACAGAAGGGAGCCGCCTCTCACCCGTTGCGCACCGCATGTTCGTGGGGAACCTGGTGCTAAATCATTCGTAGACGACCTGATTCTGGGTCAGGGTTTCGTGCGTAGTCCTTTTGAGTATCATTGATTCTTTTTCTGGGTTGCATGGAGAAAAATTAACTCAGAGAAGAGTTTTGGCAAACCAAAGTGAGAAATTCTATGTGATGTACTATGTAAACTGTCAGGTTGTAACTAGATCTACCTCAGTTTGTCAAGAAGCCATCCATGGTGTGTTTATAACCAGGTCTCACCAACAGCTGTCCAGGCAAGAATACACTAGTGGGCCAGTTCAGCTGGAATTTCAACCATCCACACAAACTTGCTCTGAAGAACAAAGTGCTGCACTTGCTGTTTCACCAACGGGGTATTCCACAATAGATCTTTCAGCAACACTTTGAATAGGAGAGATGACAGAATGGAATACAGCTGTACACAAGAGAACTTTACATGGGGTTCCTAAGCAACCAGGCACCGCTCTCTGGGATAGCCCTAGATATAGCAAACATTTATGTAATGAACGTATCCCCCTCTGTGAGTTTTCAATTAATATGCCTTGATTTTACTAATTTGTTCATTATTTGACTTCATTAGACAAATCAGTTTTATGATCAAATCACAGCCTATGGATTGCTCACAAACTACTTACCACAACAATTTGCTAGAGACAATTCACTATTCATGCAGACCAATTGGACACCTAAATCACATGGTATTATTTCTGCTCCTGATGTGCTATCTCCTAAAAAGTTTTACAGATATTTTCAGTACCAACACTCAGGCAAATACATATTTGTAAAAGTAATTTGCATCATTTCTCATTTTCTTGAGGATAAAATTTTACTCTCATCAATTTTCACAAAACACAAACATAAGGGACTATAAATACTACCGTATATTGAATTTGAGATTTTGTTTTCAAACAAATATTTCTGAAATCTTTTTTTGCCATATTCTCCCAATTCTGTTCTACGATGTCTCAGAGAACAAAGGTTGTCAAGTTGAAAAGAGACATTTCATTTTGAAACAGCGTAAGTCCTACAGTTAAGTTAACACTTAAGTCTGACCTTGCATATAAATCTTATAATAATATAAAACCTCTCACAATATAGTGGAAGCTTTCAAGAATCTTTTCATATTGTGCTATAGTTTTATTTTCAGAATGTAAATATATTTATATATACTCTTTCTTCATTTAAACAGATCCTGCAAACACTTATTTACACGAGTAGATCCAATCACATGAGTAAGGGTTTGCAGGATCGGGTCCAGGCGTTGTATGTGATAAGTGGACCCATACCTCCATGTGTTTAATGTTACAAAGAGTTCTATTCTTTTAATACAGGAGAACAATTTGGGTGTAAAACTAATGGACTTCTTGAATGAGAATGCATTAACAGAAAATCTGCCAGATAAGCCTACTTCTGAAGAGTCCTTTAAGACTGAAACCAAGAAATCAGAAGACTCAGATTCTTCTTCCTCAGAAGAAGAAATGAAGGTTGGTGTTGAAAATGTAAAGAGTGAGACTTTCTCAAGGGAAGTGGCAGCTGAGAAGAAAACTGAATCCGAACCTGACTCTAAGGAGCTGAATGAGATCCACTACTGGATTAAGAATTCTTTGATGCGGGATGAAAGTGCCTATGAAGAACCTCAAAAAAAGATGGGAGAAGGCCTACAGCTAGAAGTGAAGTCTTCTGAGGAGAAGGAATATGGCTATATTGTGACAGAGAAAGAGTAAGTATAGTAGCAAACTTGAATTGCATTTTTTAAAATGGGGAAATGTAGACTGGTTGTAACTGATGAAACATGAATGTAAAAGAGGAAGATGCTATTTACTGTGCCACTTTTTGACACATCAGAAACACTTTGTTGGCAGCCAGCTCAGTACTTTGATGGAAATATAGGAGAGTAGAGCTGCCATTCTGTCTGTGTAGAAGATATATAATATGTAGGCCCTTTACTTACTTTTCGCTTGGTCCTCTGATGTCCCCGTGATCTGCACAATATATCAATCAGTGTATTTATGATTAAGGATGTGCGCTTTAAATATTTGACTTCAAAGTAGCCTAAATATCAATGCCTGAGTCATTCTTCAGAAAAATGATACACAATAACAAAGCACAATATTTCCTCTGTGGTTCCATTTTGATCTGAAAATAGCACAATCCAAACATCATGTACAAAGCTAGCTGAGAATGAAAGACCTAATGATTTCAGGTCATGTAACTAATGAATTTGACATTTAATACTATACTTCAAAAAGACAGCACTTTTTTTTTCTGATATGAAACACAGTGCTTTAAAGAGGGGGAAAACATTTGGAAGTTTAAAGTTTAGACTTTTCTTTTTTTACTTATTTCTTGAATAAAAATTTTGTATTTTGTTAGTGGCCCCCCTCAACTGTTGTAGACAATGGTTTAACTGCTAGGGTATAGGGGACATATCTATGTTCAGCACCATTACAGAAAGTGTTATTGAGACATCTGTAATGGTGCTGAAAATGGGTTTATCCCTTCCATATGAGCAGTTAAACCATTGTCTACAACAGTTGAGGAAGGCCAGGATAGGACCCATTGCTGACAACCACTGCCAGCAATCTCTTATTTTCCTAGTGTACATAGGGCCCTACAGAGCAATTGGACAGTATCTGACAGAGAAGCACAAGGACAGTTTCACTAAGGGTTTGAACAGAGTTGTTTTTCTTGAATTTTGGTGCATTAGATTTTTTGCTTTTGGGGGTTAGGCAGGTAAGGAGTGGTTGGTAACTATTTCTGCTCGGAAGTGGGGATACATTAAAAATTATACATTTCAACAACTGTCATCTTTTCATATCTTTAGTACCTTTTGCTATGGTATTAAGTTCTCCTAGTATAAATCTTGGAATGATTGTTTGTAATGAATTAGTAGTAACAAACACCATTGCCATGTTTTGAAAATATAACAATATCCTCTACAATGGGATATCACTATAAGTATGTGTTATATTGGCATATATTCAGACCTAGAGAGAGGGAGACATTGGCACTATAGCTAGAAAAATAGTTAATCTACCTGCTTTTCTGTACTACAAGTGGAAAAATAATTGGGTTCCATACAAGTTCAGAAAATCTGTTTTACATTTTATCCATTATCCTTTGTATGCGTGAATGTTTTATTTTTGTTTTAAAGTTTCTATTGAACTCTGAAACATTTAAACATTAAAAAATGGTAAAAATGTATATATATGATAGGGTTCAAGAGCAAGGTTGAAATGTAAAGCCTATTTCTAATATGTCTGCATTTTGGAGCAATCTGCAACATGCAGCGTCTTCCCTGAATACTTTGCAGTTAGGACATTCAAGGTTACAAAGCTAATATTAAGATTTAATTTATTTAACCCAGTAATAATTTGTACACAGTAAATGGACAGGTGAAATGCAATGTCAGATGTAGTGCCTAAGTTTAGAATATTATATTATATAGTTTTTTCTTCTTCTCCCACGTCAAGCTATATGTTGCCATTCTTAATATGTCAAGATTTTTTTATTAGCCAAACTGTTTTGTAATGATGAAGCTTCATTTTTACAGCTGAAACCAGTAGTCAGCTGGCAAAAAATGAAAAAAGTCCTACATATTTATACACTGGGGATGTCAGCTTGAGTTTCTTTGCATTCTGATCTCAAAATGCAACTGAAAAGATTGCACTCAGTGGTATAGTTGACAGATGTCAGAGGTGATTCATTCACTATTAGATTCTCAGGCTTCTTTGGCTTTGCAAGTGTGACCCAAGGAGATATTTAAGATTGTGGCATTGAACTCCTCAGATGACAGCTTTTAATTGTGCCACGAAGCAGAGATAATATTTCCATGTAATTCTTAAAGAAAAGATTTGTGATAGTTTAAAGACTTGTCATAATGGCAAACTGGTTGTCACTAGCAAGAACAATAGGTCACTCCTGCTGTTTCGTCTAGTGACCTTTCAGATGCTTAGAGCAGTACAATCCATACAAACCGTACTATCCATCTGGGCTAATCTTAGGAACAAATTGACAGTTTGTGTAGGCAATTGTCTAGAAAATCCTCTTGGGTGCTGCTTCAGCACTTTATTATGGTGAAAAACCAATCAAAATGGGTTATTTACTGTTTGTCCCCTTTAAAAAAAATTGGAACTACTTCTGTAAATGCTTTTTTTGTATGGGATTTGTTCTTCCTGGAAGAGTAACTCTTTCTGCTAATTGTAGGTCTAGTCTATGGCAAATTTACAAGAAGAAAAATAATTTAAAGGAAGTTATTATATTTTATATGTTTTTAACTTTGGTGCTATAATTATAAAAAATTCTCATATTATGACCTGGATGCATTGATAGGGACTCCAAAATTAAGGATAAAAAATTATTTTGCCTTTGGGAGGGCCATTAAAAGCCCCCTTTTTTCCCTTCTATTCAAAAATGGAAAATTTCTTCTTAACAGAAAATGAAAATGGCAAAATAAAATGCATTTTAACATATAGTTCCCTGAGGAGGAGAACAAAAGCTACATACCTTTTAGCCTGTGGGAGTGTGCACTGGGTTGGGGACTAGGAAACCATGACCACCATTTTTTTAAATGGGTGCCTAAAGTTAGGCTCCCAAGTCCATTTTTAGGCATTCAGCAGTAGGGCTGGTTGGGAATTTTTTTAACAAGATAGTTTTCCATTAGAAAATGCTGGATTGTCAAAATTAAAACTTTTCATGAGAACATACCAGTTTTGACAAAACTTTCCTTAGGTCTCCAGTGGGATTTCTGGTCAAAATAAGAGAGCCATCCAAGAATAATCAATAATTTGGGAAAAATAGCAGAGTAAGGACTTTGAACCTAGGTCTCCTATATCCCAGGAGTGTGCCCTAATCACTGAGCTAATGGCTATTCTGACAAAGGAAGCTGTGGTCTTTCTCGCTCTGTTTTTTTCACAAAACACTTCAAAGGGTCTCAATTCCATCCCCATACAAAACAGGACAAATTCTGAAATCTCAAAAAGTTTACAAGAGAAGAAATAGTTTCCCACCCAGCTCAACTCATCCGCTTCTGATTGCAAGCTGCTGAATGCTCAGTAGTTTGAATTATCAATCTTTGTACAGGTTCAGATGTATGGAGTTAGGATGCTAACTTTGAACATCCATTTTTGAAAATATTGGTCCATGAGTTCAAATCTCAACTCTTCTGCAGATTGGCCTTAATAATTCTGTGTGCTCCACAGCCTTTATTATTAAGCCAGGCATTAGGTGTCATTTGCCCCATTTTTTATTTGGAGTATGATTCTGGGAGATTGCACAAGATTACTCTGAGATACTCTGAGAATAGATTTCATCTATTCATCATCAGAAGACCACCCTGGATATCCACTTACCATATTGAAAAACCACAACCCTGTCCCCAGAATCTAGAAGCAAAAAAGCACAGAGTTATTAAAGAAGGATAGTAGGTAAGCATCAGACATATGTGAATGGTATGTATACTGTATGTAACCCTTCTACCAGGTTATGCTGGGTCCAATGTCTAGCGGTTCCTCTTAACAAGACAAAGCCCCCACCAGTAATCTGGAAAAACTAAACACCTCCACTAAGAGCCAGTGCTTTCCCACTCACAATGACTGAGTCTGTGTAACAGAAGAAAGCTCTTAATAAAAGTGAGAGGGAACCCAGCATTAATTTGGGAAAACACTGCAACAATGACTTGAAAGTACAAAACCAATAAGTGAAACACCCACCCCACAGTATCTTAGGAAGTGTCCTTTTTCTCGGTTTCCCACCTTGTGGTATGAACATCCCAGGGACAAATGTCTCTTTAACATGCTGCTCCCCTTTTCCCTCCGCTCCACCCCACTCCAGTTTGTTATCCAAGGACTCAGCAACATCCCCAGAGTCCAAGGATCATAGAATCATGGACTTTAAAGTCAGAAGGGACCATTATGATCATCTAGTCTGACCTCCTGCACAACGCAGGCCACTGAATCTCACCCACTCACTCCTGTATCAAACCTCTAAACTATGTCTGAGCTATTGAAGTCCTCAAATTGTCGTTTAAAGACTTCAAGGTGCAGAGAATCCTCCCGCAAGTGACCCGTGCCCTACGCTGCAGAGGAAGGCAAAAAACCCCCAGGGCCTCTGCCAATCTGCCCTGGAGGAAAATTCCTTCCCAACCCCAAATACGGCGATCAGCTAAATCCTGAGCATGTGGGCAAGACTCACCAGCCAGACACCCAGGAAAGAATTCTCTGTAGTAACTCAGATCCCACCCCATCCAACATCCCATCACAGGCCATTGGGCATATTTACCGCTAGTAGGCAAAGATCAATTAATTGCCAAAATTGAGCTATCCCATCATACCATCCCCTCCATAAACTTATCAAGCCAGATATGTCTTTTGCCCCCACTGCTCCCCTTGGAAGGCTGTTCCCAGGGCCGGCTTTAGCTTGCAGCAAGCCCCGCCCCCAGGAATCGAGCTGCGTTCCGGCCGGGGTTGCCGGGCTTGGGTCCGAACCGGAGCCACGCCGCGGGAGCCGGGCCGGGCCGGAGCTGCGCCACGGGGGCCGGGCCGGAGCCGCGCTGCGGGGACCGGGCCGGGGCTGGGCCGGAGCCGCGCCGCGGCGCGCCGACCGGGCCGGAGCCGACCCGAGCTGCGCTGACCGGGCCGGGCCGGGCCGGACCCGAGCCGGGCCAGAGCCGCTGGGGCCTGCGTGCTCGGCGTGAACGGGCGGCGCCTCCCCGGAGCCCTTCTCGCGCCCCCACCACCCCAGCTTACCTTGTGCTGCCGGCCCGCCCCTGCTTCTTTTCAGACTTCCCGCGAATCTCTGATTCGCGGGAAGCAGGGGAGGGGGCAGAGGATTCAGGGGAGGGGAGGAGGGGGAAGTGAGCTGGGGGCGGGGTGGAGAGCTGCAGCGCAGGGCCCTCTTGGCGCGGGGCCCAATTCAGCCAAATCGGCTGAATCGGCCTAAAGCCGGCCCTGGCTGTTCCAGAACTTCACTCTTCTGATGGTTAGAAACCTTCATCTAATTTCAAGTCTAAACTTCCTGATGGCCAGTTTATATCCATTTGTTGTTGTGTCCACATTGGTACTGAGCTAAAATAATTCCTCTCCCTCCCTGGTATTTATCTCTCTGATATATTTATAGAGAGCAATCATATCTCCCCTCAGCCTTCTTTTGGTTAGGCTAAACAAGCCAAGCTCTTTGAGTCTCCTTTCATGATTCCTCGGATCATCCTAGTAGCCCTTCTCTGTACCTGTTCCGGTTTGAATTCATCCTTCTTAAACATGGGAGACCAGAACTGCACACAGTATTCCAGATGAGGTCCCACTGGTGCCTTGTACAATGGTACTAACACCTCCTTATCTCTACTGGAAATACCTCACTTTATGCATCCCAAGACCGCATTAGCTTTTTTCACAGCCATATCACATTGGCCGCTCATAAGCATCCTGTGATCAACCAATACTCCAAGGTCCTTCTCCTCCTCTGTTACTTTCAACTGATGCATCCCCAGTTTATAACAAAAATTTTTGTTATTAATCCCTAAATGCATGACCTTGCACTTTTCACTATTAAATTTCATCCTATTACTATTACTCCAGTTTACAAGGTCATCCAGCTCTTCCTGTATGATATCCAGGTCCTTCTCTGTATTGACAATACCTCCCAGCTTTGTGTCATCCGCAAACTTTATTAGCACATTCCCACTTTTTGTGCCAAGGTCAGTAATAAAAAGATTAAATAAGAGTGGTCCCAAAACCGATCCCGAAGGAACTCCACTAGTAACCTCCTTCCAGCCTGACAGTTCACCTTTCAGTATGACCTGTTGTAGTCTCCCCTTTAACTAGTTCCTTATCCACCTTTAAATTTTCATATTGATCCCCATCTTTTTCAATTTAGCTAATAATTCCCTGTATGGAACCTTATCAAATGTCTTACTGAAATTCAGGTAAATTAGATCCACTGTGTTTCCTTTGTCTAAGAAATCTATTACCTTCTCAAAGAAGGAGATCAGATTGGTTTGGCATGATCAACCTTTTGTAAAACCATGTTGTATTTTGTCCCAATTACCATTGATCTCAATGTCCTTATCTACTTTCTCCTTCAAATTTTTTCCCAAGACCTTGCATACTACAGATGTCAAACTAACAGTCCTGTAGTTACCTGGATCACTTTTTTTCCTTTTCTTAAAAATAGGAACTAAGTTAGCAATTTTCCAGTCATATGGTACAACCCCTGAGTTTACAGATTCATTAAAAATTCTTGCTAACGGGCTTGCAATTTCATGTGCCAGTTCCTTTAATATTCTTGGATGAAGATTATCTGGGCTTCCCAATTTAGTCCCATTAAGCTGTTCGAGTTTGGCTTCTGCCTTGGATGCGGTAATATCTACCTCCATATCCTCCATTTGTCATCCCTAAGCTCCTCATTAGCCTCATTAAAGACTGAGGCAAAGTATTTGTTTAGCTATTGGGTGGGTTTGCCTCCTGCCCCAAAGGGGAGAGGCTGATTGAGTGATGCCTGTGCCTTTGCTCACCCTTGTTTCTGTTGTCTCTTGCCACTGCTTGTTGCTGTCATTGCTGTCATCACTGCTGTTGCTCAGAACTGCAACCTTAACTGCTACCTTTCGCTGCAATGCGGGGTTCTGAGATTGCACCATATAGGCCAGTTCTCATTGATTTCAACTCGTTAGTGATTGCCCTCGGTAGTGAGGAGCCTCTCTGCTGCTGCCTATTCTGCACTGTCTTTTCACCACAACACTGTCTGCCCGGTCTAAGGTTCAGCCCTCTTAGATCAGCTTATCAATGAGTTCAGCTCTAATGGTAACTGAGAAAGAACCAGGTCTCTCAAATGAATCTAGGCAGCTCTGTTGTTAAACACTGGAGACGGGGAGGGACGGAAGGAGCAAATGGCTTCTGGGACCCTTTAAACACTTGTCTCTACCCCCTTTGACTTTAACTTGGATTTGGCATCACTACCTCCTGTTTAGAAAGCGAGATTAACATTTAGGATGCCCCTCTTCAATCAGGGCATGTTAAGTACAGTCCTGCTGCTCTTTGCTCATATAATAATGATAACATTTCATTACCCTTGTCTTCAAGACCAGAGTGAATTTTAACCCTAAACAGGCAAAATTGATCACTTTGGCAACACAGGTCTGTCTGCTGATACCCAAGACAGAGTAGGTGTGTCTATGCACATACAGTCTGCTCCTGAAGTCTTTTCCCCTAATTCATCACTAGATGTCAGGGGAGAAATCTTTCAGACCCTGCTTAAATACATAATCATAGCATAGTACAGTATGGTGAACTGGGGAAGAGGTCTGTGGGTCTCATTTAACCTTTGGGTTGCACTTTGGACATCTCTGAATTAGAGTCTGGGATTAGTCTGTGAGATTTATGCTTTATTTTTGTATACAGTTTTAATCATTAAAATTGAACTACTGCAGTATCTCCTAACACTGTGTAGTAAACATTGCTATTTATAATGGCAATGACAGTACAGTTCATTACGAAAAAGTACTGTATTTAGTGCTCAGGAGAGATCCTGGAAGGTGAATCCTAAAGCTCTTTGGAGTATGATTCTGAGAGATTGCACATCACAAGACCACCATGATGGATAGCCACTTACCATATTGAAAAACCACAACCCCATCCCCAGAACCTAGAGGCAAAAAAGCACAGAGTTATTAAAAAAGGATTTCATTTCTTCTTTAGCGCTTTCTGTCTTCAATTCATCCCATATGCCTGAAGATACAGCACGTGACATTTTATCATGTTGACATGTATGTTTACTGCTTGTTCCAGGTCATCAGATCTGTGTATTGTCAGATGGAGCATATGCTCTTGAGAGTGTGTCTGCCATGACTAAGTGGCACTCACGTTGGAACTCCAGGGGCACATCATACTTCTATATTTTCAAAAGTAGACTCTGTATCATTGGAGGTGCTTCTCTGAGTCCCTGTTTGTGTAATGCAGTCAGTGGATTGTGATCAGTTTCTGCTTTGAAACTGAAGATAGAGAAAGTAGTGACATCTTGTGCATCTATATGCCAGGCTGTGTCTCTTTTTCAATGTGTACATACATCTTCTGTGTGGCTGTCATAGCCCTATAGGCATACAAGACTGGAAACTGGTCAGTTCCAAGACACTTTACTAGTATTGCTCCCAGCCCTATTTTTGAGACATCTGTGAAGAGTTTGATGTCTTTTAATGGTTCAAAAAATTGCAGCACTGGAGTTGATGTCAAAATGTGCTTTAAGTCCATGGAACTCTCTTTTATGCTCTGGAGTCCAGGCCCATTCCGTGACCTTGTGGAGGTGCTGTTTTAGGTGGGTTGTATGAGCTGTATAGTTAGGTATGAATTTTCTGACATAATTCAACATGCCTAGCAGCCCTTGAATTCCCTTTTTATGTTCAGATTTCAGCATGTTCAGTATTGCCTGAATCTTCGATTCATCGGGAAAGATTCCCTTTGGGGTCAGTCTCTCTCACAAGTATGTTATTTCTATTGTTTGAAATTGAGATTTGACCTTATTCAGTTTAAGACTATACATTCTCACAATTTCCAGTACTCTCCTCAGTCATTCCTGATGTTCACCTAACAGCCATCAGAGGGTAAAATTCTCACTACTCATCTTTGCTGGACTAGAACCAGCCATCTAGAGTTATGAGACATAGTATTCCAATCCCAGTCTTTTGAGCCAAAGAAATGTGTCTCCTGAGGAAATTAATTCAGAGAAATCAGAGTGTAATTTGTTAACATTATGAAGATGAGGGACTAAGTCTTAAAAATAACATCATTTGCGTAATTCAACAGCTTCTCAAGTTTTACCTGATGAGAATTTTTTTTATGTTTCTTTAGTTCATTCTTTCCTTGGATGATAGTGATCAAGTATTCCTTTTTCAGGTGGACTAGGTACTGTTTTCCCCCCTTTTTCTTTATGTGACCACTTAAATTGTCACCCTATCACAAGCAAGACACACTCTAGCACAGTAATGGTAACTGAAACCCAGATTCATTGTGGGGGTGTGTGTTAAAATATGCATAATAATAATAATATAATAGTTACATGTATTCAGTGAACAACTGTTTCCAAGATTTTTAGTCAAAGAATTATGTTTCATAGTAGGGAAAATCCTCTGCCACCTCTATCATTCAGTTTTAAATCCATCCTGAAATATTTTGGTAGTTTGTCATCTAAATCTTAAAATCCAAGATGCCACAATTATGCCAGAGATGGATGACTGTGCTTAGGGTATTCCCAATTCCAGAAAACATGTTTCTGCCAATGACAAAGTGCACGTGTGGGTTCCCTCCTCCCCTTTCTTTTGTTAACCATACCATTAGAGTAGATGGCACTAGCCTATGTTTGAAGTGACTATACCGCAAGTACAGGCTGGTTTGGTGTTACATTTCCATAATAACTCTGGAGAACTTATCCTTCTCCACTTCTGCATTACTGTTACCTTTCCATGATATAGTAATCTCCATTGACCTTCATAGTCTGACCACTGAAATTGATTTTTGCAAAGTGTCATCTGCGTTATAAATTGGTCTGGACTTGAATCTGTCTGAATTAAGAGGTTTAAATGTCACACCTACTGGTGATGGGAAGGGAGGGGACAGAAAATGTGTGAAGCGGAGATTTGCTGTATTGTCGAAACAGAAGTAAGTTTAAGAATGTTCAATATCCTAATAAAGCATGGGAGGAAACAAGAATGGAGAAAACTGTAGCTAGATACAGTAAATTGAAGTAAAAAGAATGAGGAGTACTTGTGGCACCTTAGAGACTAACAAATGTATTTGGGCATAAGCTATATCACTACAAACGTTTTTTTTCTCCTGCTGATATTATCCCACCTTAATTGATTAGTCTCATTAGAGTTGGTATGGCAACACCCATTTTTTCATGTTCTCTGTGAGTGTATTTATATCTTCCTACTTTATTTTCCACTGCATGCATCCAATGAAGTGGGTTTTAGCCCATGAAAGCTTATGCTTTGTTAGTCATGAACTTCTGCTTTTCCAAATGTAGAGAGGTCAATAGAGAGGAAGAGGTGGTTGTTAGGAAGAACTAGGGTGGATTTAGAAAAATCCCAGGTGGCTTTAAATACATTGAGGGATTAAGGAGCACAATGGCAGATGAAATTCATCTTGGATAAGTGCAACAGAATAATATACACTAGCAAAAACAGGCTTTATAGAAAAAAATCTGTTTAAAAAATCTCCTCTCATACACTGGGCTCTGGGAACTTTTGAGGAAAGGTTATTTAGGAGTTATTTCAATTAGCTTAATGTAGGTACACCTCTACCCCGATATAACGCGACCCGATATAACACGAATTCTGATATAACGCGGTAAAGCAGTGCTCCGGGAGGACGGGGCTGCGCACTCTGGTGGATCAAACAAGTTCGATATAACGTGGTTTCACCTATAATGCGGTAAGATTTTTTGGCTCTCGAGGACAGCATTATATCGAGGTAGATGTGTATCTGCCGTCTGTGATGTAGTTACAAAAGTAGTCAAATAAGCAAGCAAAATGCAGTTATAAAAACAATTAGTATATTTATGTGCATCAGTAGAGGGACAGAAAATCAATACATAAATTGTAACAATTATAACTCTGTCCAGTTCTGGTTGTTTCAATTAAGAAAGATAAAGTTGAGATCAAAGAGGAGTAGAGAAAGAGGAATGTAGATGATGTGTATTGTGACACAAATTTTCAAACTTAAAGACTTCAAATATGTAAAAAAATGTTATAAAGAGGTCAGTGATCAGTTGTCCACGTCTGCTAGGTGCAGGACAAGAAGTAATCAGTTCAATTTGGAGGAAGGGAGATTTAGGTTACATATTAGGAAAAACTTTCTAACTATAAAGATAGTTAAGCGCTGGCACAAGTTACCTAAGGAGGTTATGGAATCCCCCTCACGGAAGATTTTTAAGGACAGCATTGACAAACATCTGTCAGGGATGGTAGGTATACTTAATCCTTCCTCGCTGTGGTGGGATAGACTACAATGGCCTCTTGAGGTCCCTTCCAGTCCTACGTTTCTGTGATTCTATGCCTTAGGCACCTAAAGCCATACTCAGGTATCGAAATAAGAGGCCTTATTTTCAGTTGTGTAGACCACCCACAACCCTTTTTCAGAATACAAATGTCCTGATAAAATATCATTGGGGTCAAGAGTCCAGCAGGATTTTTAAAAATGGATTAAGCATTTTTAAGGCTAATGAGAATATCCATAATCACACAAGATAGGATTATAGAATTAATAATTACATTTATTTATTTTTGAAAGGAACGGAAACCCTCCTGCCTTAGGGAGTAAGGCTACAACTGATTGATTTCTCCACTTCATCTCATTGCTGTTTGGATGGAGTAGAGAGGTTGTGGGTGGGGGCGCAGGTCCCCACTCAGAGGGGCCCAATGCTGGTGCAAATTAGGGATGCACGGGGCAGCACTTACTTATGCTACTAGCATGAAGTGTCAGGGTGCCAGGGCTAGCTGCACCTTAAACTCTTCCCTACCGGTCCCGCTGAGTGTACCCCCTCACATGTTAGGCCTTGTGGCCTATCTTTTCTCCCAATCTTAGATAGGACCTTAGGCTACCGCCCCCTGAGCACCAACTTTGATTAATCAGCAGGCCTGGGTTCAGCACCTGCAAGTCTTCCCTACAGGAGCTGTGACCAGTGGCCAAGGCAGTGACCAGCTTTCTTAAAGTCTTTCTTTAAACTTAACAGTAGGAACATAGCAAAGCCTAAGAGAAAATAGAGGATTTTAAAACAACAAAAAGCCTGTACTGATGTATATGTTACTTATGGGCTTCCCTTCCCTTGGCAGAGAATTAGGCAGGTCCTTCTTTATTCCAAACCCTTGGCATCTGGGGTGTGTGTCTTTGAGAACCGCTTCTCATGAGCAACTCCAAATCATCACCCTCTCCCTTCCTTAAGAATATTGCTTTTATCTCCCCAAAGCCCTTTGTCTTGCTTCCAGGGCTTTTTGGTTCTCCTGTGTTCCCCACTGATCCTACCTATAGAAACTGGTCCATTGAGCTCAGTAGGGGGTTAGAGGTGGGACATCAAAGCAAATGGGTCTAGTATTGTCCCACAAGAGTGGTAAATGGGGGGCTGTCTGAAGCTATTGTGTAGGTAGAGCCAACCTCTGCTTGAATTAACCCCTTCTGTTCATATAAGAAACATGATGACAAACAGATGGGACATATAGTATTCATATGTTTTTACAGAGCAGCTCAAAATCTATCCCATAAATTATCTCAAGATCCAGTGCCCACTTCCTGTCCTTGCCAAGCCCTATGCCTGGAATGCAACATTCTCTCTGTGCAATATTACACTGGGGGAAGCTTGTGAAAGAAGCGGCAGAGTGGCAAGATATCTGCCAGCAGAGTGTCCAGCTCTGATATGCTTATGCTTATGCAGCACGAAATGGGCTTAGCAGACAGGAGAATCTTCTCCTCAGTTTTGTTTAATCAGAAACGTGGCCTCTAGAAACAAAATAATGTCCAATTTTTCTTGCATCTTTCCCATCCTTTATTTTTAAAACAACTTTTCCATACACTTTTCCAGACCTGTATTTTATATTGAGATTTTCTAATTTTGGCTTAGCGTTCACCCTGCTAAGAAAGGAGTCTTGGAAGTTGGTTTTATGTCATTATAAGTGGACATCATTGCAAAATAACAATGAAATTCTATGTATTTCAGATTATAAAATGCACCTGTCTTTAAAATTCAGTCTTTAAAAATGAACAGGGAAAAAATTGACCCAAATCAGCATTAAAACATTCTCTAATATTGGTCTGTCCTGTCCTAACTCATTCAGCCAACCTCTACTGAAGAAGCCTGGGTAAATGTATAAGCTTCACAATGTGTACTGAGGATAATCAAAATCAGGGTCTGTCAGACTAAGCTGGAGAGTAAATTCCAGAGGCAAGGACCCACCATTGGAAACATCCTGGCTAGTGCTGGGTGGGAAATAATTCTCCCATCCCACACATATTTTCAAGATTTAGAGTAATTTCCCATTCCATATTGGGACAAACCTGAGACCTTTCAGTGTTTTCCACAAGATGAGAGAGAGAGAGAGAGAGCATGCACGAGAACACACACGTTCATACAGTGTACCCTAGATAGCCAATAAGCTGGTGGTTAGGACAGCCACCAGAGATGTGGATTCAAGTCCCTATTCTAAATCAAACAGGCATATGAACTGTGGTCTCTCACCACAGTGAGAGGAGAGTGTGTCTCTCTTTTTCCCCTCCATCATGGAAATAAAAAACCTTCCCAATGAATCTGAGTTGAGTTGAAACTGATCCTTTCCTGAGAAAATATTTGTTTTGGACAAATCTGCATTTCTCAATGAAAAATTGTGTCTCAGAAAAATTCCCAACCAGCTCTAATCCAGACCCTGTACGAGCACATCCAGTGACTGTTAATTTGAGTGTCCCAAATGGAATATTATTGTTGTCACTTGAGCTGCTGGGGTAAAACACAAAGAGGAAGAGGATCGCTAAGGTATCCGTGACCCAAGCCATAAAGGACTTTATATATCCCTACCAACATCTTCAATTGGAAGTTGTTTACCTTTAATCTCAAATCATTCCCTATATGCTACTTTCATTGCATGGTGTGCTTAAGTGTATAGTAGAGGTTGGTTACCTAAGGTAACCATGCAACAAGTTTTGCATGTGGAGCTTCTATTTGGCAGTCATTTTTTTTACATTGTTATCCATGTGGAAAGTATACAACTGTTCCATTAAGACTCTTTCCAAGATTTCAGTTGAAAATACTGAATGCTAAATCTGAAAATTTAGTTAAGATTTCACTAGGGATTAGACAGACATGTAGGTTTAAGGAGTGTAATTCCCAATGTCAGGCTTATTTCTGTGCTGTAGGTTATTCCTCCTTTTTTTAGAAAATGATTCACGTGAACTTATCTGACAGAACTGAATGGATATCCATTACTGTGCTGCACTACGTTTCTTAAGAATGTATTGCAAGGGCACTGTGTACTGTTTGGGAAGGACAGCACATAATTTGAACAGTGGCACATGGGGATTTTAAGGCTCAGTAACTGGTTTTTGGAACACACTCGGCAACTCTGAGAAGGAAAAACGAATGAGAACAACTGCTTGTGAGGCTGACAACCTTACTGTGAGACACATATTTCTCTCCTTGGACTAGAGCAGGACTGGCAAGTATTAACAATTAAGCCATCTGTACAACTAGATCAAAAATTTTCTCCAAAAATGGACCAGTTTATGGGATCGTTTTCACAAGAGTTTTGGGAAATGCAGAAAATACATTTTTCATCTCTATTTTTTCTTCTCTTTTGCCATTACCCGGTAGCTTTTATTAGTAACTGAGTGTCATTCTGTGCTAGGCTGAGGGAACTGCCATGTTGCTCAATGGCTTTCCCTGCAGGACTCACCCCACTGCTTTTTTATGTATTTTCTTCCTGTTCTCTGACCAGAAATTGCAAACATACACTTGAACATATAATCATTAGATTCAGGCCAAAGAGATGTAATCTATCTTCTTCAAAGTAGCCTCTGCATATTCCCACTTCAGGGTGCACTGTTGAGCTTTGGGATCTTATAGAAATGTCCATTAGAATGTCACAACACCAAATATGTAATTAAGGCACCAAGCTGAACTAGGACTTGGATCAGGATCCGGCATTCAGCTCTGTTCTTTAAGTAATGGAGTCAGAGAAGATTTTGTAATGTTAAAAAATTTATCTTTTTTTTCAAGCCACACCTTACTTACTGGCTGCCTCTACACCATGCGCCCCACATCTGACCAAAGGGAATGTATACAATCCTTGTGGACTGCTATAAATGCTGCTCTTCACTCTTGTGACCACTGCAGAACTAACAGATCTGAGAGAAGGGTTGTATTCCTTATTCAGCATCAACTAAATAATGGTCTAAATTCCTCATAGGCTATGTCTACACTCTCACTTTTGTCGGTAAAACTTTTGTCAGTCAGGGGTGTGAAAAAACCCCATCCCTGACCAACATCCCTGGTTGCCAGAAGTTGGGAATGAGTGACTGGAGATGCTCTTCGGCTGACATAACTACTGTCGCTCATTCAGGGTGGTTTAATTATGCCAACGGGAGACCTCTCTCCCGTTGGCATAGAGCAGCTACACAGGAGACCGTACAGCAGCATAGCTGCAGTGGTACAGCCAGGGCCGGCTCCAGGCACCAGACGAGAAAGCACATGCCTGGGGCAGCACATTGTAAGGGGCGGCATGCTGGACAGTTTTGGGGCGGCCAGCCCAGCCCTGCAGGGGCACGAACTAAAGATCCCCACCGCTCACCGTGCCGCCGGGCTCCCCAGGATGCGCCACTCCCCGCTGCTTGCACCAGCCTCCGCCTCCTGCGCCGCTCTGCGCTCGGCCCGGCCGAGCCGCCTTTAAAGGAGCGGCTGAGCCAGCACCTCCTGAAGCCCCCGGGGGCTCTGCCTGCCCAGCCGGGACAGGCACCCCAAGGCCAGAGGGCTGCCCATGGGCGGAGGGAACGGGCGGGTGCCGTTTGTTTTTTTTTGCTTCGGCAGTCCGGCTGCCATTTTTTTTTCTTTTTTTTGTTTTTGCCTGGGGCGGCAAAAAAGCTAGAGTCGGCCCTGGGTACAGCTGTGCCGCTGTAAGGTCTTCAGTGGAGACATAGCCTCAGTTACATGTGTGTAATCCCATGTAAGGCGGGGAGGTTGCATGGATTATACTGAGGACATCATTTGGCTAGTATAAGATCATTTGGCTTTCTTGTGTTGGTGTATGAGAAGGAAATGGCCTGGTGTGACTGTGAGACACTTGCAAAACCAGAGGTCAGGAAAAAACTTTTTTTGTGTGTGTGTAAATTGAGCAGATTAGATGTGGAAGTCGTTGACAGAAAATGACAGTGGAAGTCTATGATGCCATTTTAGGCATGGAACTGCTCTTTAAAAATCAGGTTCTAACAGCGAGGGCTCTGTGTAAATGATTGCATCGTAGCGAGTGGTTGCTGTGTTTGCTGTGGTCTCTGTTTTTCTCTCATTTCAGTGTTCAGTACATTGTGTGGCAAAATTTCCAAAAGTGATTGCCTAATGTTAGGTTCCTTAATCCACATTCGGGAATCGAAATAGGTGGCCTGATTTTCAAAAGGGCTGAACAGGCAGCAGCTCCCATGAAAAGTTTCTGCGGCTTTATCAGGCCCTTTTCTAATTAAAATAGCATGATAGCCTGGTCCTGCTGTCCTTACTCAGACAAACCTCCTGGTGAAGTCAATGGGAGTTAATTAAAGTAAGTATTAGTTTTTCCTGAGCAAGTAGTTCTGGATTGGGCCCTGGATTTTTAAAATGACAAATGGGGATAGGGAGGTTTCTGCAAAGGGAGCTGTGATTAAGTCATGGTGCCAAATGATGCCACTGCAGTCTTGGTTTCAACAAAGAAGCCATTTCATCTGAGGGGATAATGTAACACCATCATATAATGTTTGCTATTTTGAATAGAAAAATGAGCTGCATGATGCAGCAGGTACAGCTATATGCCAGAGTTGTGTGCCTAATGATGTGAGGCTGGGAAGTGAGGAACAATAAAGAAAGTGGTGAAAGATTTTGGAAAGTGAAGACTCAGAGCCTGATTTTAAAAGAGTATAATCTATATTTATTTAACCCACGAGTAAAATGTATGTATTTCCTTATGCTCTTTATAACCTCATTGTTGTTAGCCCTTTAAACAAAGTACATTTTACAAATGATCTGAGATAGACTGTATAAGAACACTGACACTGGTTCAATATACATTTTTCGTTAGGTCTGTGACCTTTCAATTGAAAAATAATGTTTAAATTGCTGGTGACAGAAAGAGAAGGTGTTAGAGGATAATCCGATGGAAGTAAGGTGCTTTGTTTCAATAATGAAACACTGGTTTACACAGTAATGACCCTTGGGCAGGAGGGGGAATATAAGAAAATGGATGGTGATTTTTAGAGTTATTTATTAAACATACTACAAAATGCAGAATGGCTTTATATATAGCGAGCTATAAAGTATATATAGTATAGTCAATAGTTGTGTTTTATTCTGCTGCACTTTGCTTGCTCTCAAATCAGCCTTACAGCACAGCCTATATATTTGCAGATGATACCAAGCTGAAAGGCGTCAAAAACACTTTCCAGCTTGGTGTCATCTGCAACTATATAGGTGTTCTTATATATAAAAACAGAGTGGTGTGTGGGGTTGGCTCTCGAACAAGAGGCCTTGTGTACACTAGAGCAGGGGTGAGCAACCTGCAGCCCACAGGCCGCATGCAGCCCATCAGGTAATCTGCTGGCCGGGGCCGCCAGACAGTTGGTTTACTTTTGCACGGCTGACCGCAGCTCCCAGTGGCTGCAGTTCACCGTTCCTGTTGCTGCAGATTAAGCTCATTATTTCTTGTCCTGCCTTAATTGGATATGGAGAAGAATCGATCACCCTCCTTTTTTATAAAGTCCTTAACATATTTGAACACTTTTCAGCTTCCCGCCCCCTAGTCTTTTTTTCTTAAGACTTAATAAGCCCCATTTTAAAAAACTTTTTCTCATAGGTCATTTATATAATTTTTGTTGCTCTCTTCTGGCCTCTCTAAAATTTGTCCATGTTTTTCCTAAAATATGGTGTCCAGAACTGGACACTGTACTCCAGCTGAGGCCTCACAAGTGTTGAGTAGAGTGGGACAATTACCTCCCATGTATTACATTCAACACTTCTTGTTACTATACCCCAGAATGATATTAGCATTTTTGCACCTGCATGACATTGTTGACTCATTTTCAATTTGTGATCCATTATAACTCCCACCTAGCTAGTTATTCCCCAGTTTGTAGTTGTGTTCCTTCCTAAGTGAAGTATTTTGCACTTGTCTTTATTTAATTTCATCCTATTGAATTCAGACTAATACTCCAATTTGTCAAGGTTGTTTTGAAGTCTAATCCTGTCCTCAACCCCTCCCAGCGTGGTGTCATCTTCAGATTGTATAAACACATTCTCCACTCCATTATCTAAGTCATAAATGAAAATATTGAACAGTACCGGATGCAAGACTCACTCCTGTGGGATACCACTAGAAACGTCGTCCTGGTTTGACAGTGAACCATTGACAATTACTATTTGAGTACAGTCTTTCAACCAGTTGTGCACCCACCTTATAGCAATTTCATCTAGATCACCTTTCCCTTGTTTGCTTATGAGAATGTCATGTAGGGAACTGTATCAAAAGCCTTACTAAAGTCAAGATATATCACATCTACCCCCCTATCCACTAGGCCAGTCACCCTGTCAAAGAAGGAAATGAGGTCAGTTTGGCATGATTTGTTCTGGACAAATCCATGCTGGCTATTCCTTATAATCCTATTATCCTCTAGGTGCTTATAAATGGATTGTTTAATAATTTGTTCCAGTATCTTTTCAGGTATCCAAGTTAGGCTGATTGGTCTATAATTCTCTGAATCCTCTTTGTTCCTCTTTTTAAAGTATCCTTCTCCAGTCCTCTTTCCTTGCAGTTCTGTGTGTACTTGCTATTATAGCAAAAATCTACTTCCTGACACCAATCATCCCCCTAAATTTAAACCAGCATCTTTGGGAGGAAAGGATCTAATTAACACGTAAGCCCCTGAGTCACTTTAACAATCTACTTTCATGGTTATCTGTAAATAATCAGAGTTCTATCCACTGTCAGTCCTTGAAAGGTAAGGGTTTTTTATGAATAATCCATGGTACTTTTTTTTTTTTCTTGCAGAAGTGCTTATATTCTTTACTTTACTTTTACACAGGAACATCTCTGCCTTTTTCATGTAGAAGAACTCTAAGTTTATATGGTACCCTGAGGTGGTACGTCTGTCTGTGTGACAGGATGTCCCTTGAGCATTTTGGGTTAAGACTGTAGGAATGTGAAGAGAAGCTGAGTAATTCTATCCTAACCAAAGACCAAATGAGATATCCTGTTATTTAAATAGACATACCCTCTGGGCACTGTATGCAAAACACTGTAAATAAAAGTGCTCATTGCAGCCCAGTAGACAATACATAAAATGATGATGATTAATAAAAACTTGCAGGTGAAATCTTTCATTGAAATAAGAAAAAATAAAGTAGATCCTAGAAAATCTTTCTTTTTCTTTTTTTCCTTCTTGGCCTACATAAAGAAATCACCTTTAAGAGCATGCTTTTTTTCTCTATCACCCCCCTCCCTCCCCAAAGCCTTGAAGTAAAAATGTAAGGCCTGATCCTCTTCTCACTTGACTCTACTGCACTGGCTTCACTAGAATTGTTTCTGATTTACACTAGCATAAATGAGCTGACACTCATGCTTGTAAAATTTAATTATATGAACATTAGGGTTTAACAATGTTGAAAAGCACTGTTTAATCAAAATCCGTAAGAACATAACAGCCATACTGGGTCAGACCAAAGGTCCATCTAGCCCAGTATCCTCTCTTCCAACAATGGCCAATGCCAGGTCCCACAGAGGGAATGAACAGAACGGGTAATTACCAAATGATCCATCCCCTGTCGCCCATTCCCAGCTTCTGGCAAACAGAGGCTAGGGACACCATCCCTGTCCATCCTGGCTCTTAGCCATTGATGGACCTATCCTCCATGAATTTATGTAGTTCTTTGTTTAACCCTGTTATAGTCTTGACCTTCACAACATCCTCTGACAAGGAGTTCCACAGGTTGACCATGCATTGTGTGGAAAAAATACTTCCTTTTGTTTGTTTTAAACCTGCCTATTAATTTCATTTGGTGACCCCTAGTTCTTGTGTTATGAGCAGGAGTAAATAACACTTCCTTATTTACTTTCTCCACACCAGTCATGATTTTATAGACCTCTATCATATCCTCCCTTAGTCTTCTTTTTTCCAGGCTGAAAAGTCCCAATCTTATTAATCTCTTCTCATATGGCAGCCATTCCATACCGCTAATCATTTTTGTTGCCCTTTTCTGAACATTTTCCAATATATCTTTTTTGAGACAGGGTGACCACATCTACATGTAGTATTCTAGATGTGGGCATACCATGGACTTATATAGAGGCAATATGATATTTTCTGTTTTATTATCTATCCCTTTCTCAATGATTCCCAACATTCTGTTTGGTTTTTTGACTGCTGCTGCACATTGAGTGGATGTTTTCAGAGAACTATCCACAATGACTCCAAGATCTCTTTTTTGAGTGGTAACAGACAATTTAGACCCCATCATTTTATATAGTTGGGATTATGTTTTCCAATGTTCATTACTTTGCATTTATCAACATTAAATTTCATCTACCATTTTGTTGCCTAGTCACCCAGTTTTGAGAGATCCTTTTGTAGGTCTTCGCAGTTTGCCTGGGACTTAACTATCTTGATTAGTTTTGTATCCTCTGCAATTTTTGCCATTTATCTGTTTACTCCTTTTTCCAGATCATTTATGAACATGTTGAATAGGACTGGTCCCAGTAGAGACCCCTAGGGGACACCAATATTTACCTCTCTCCATTCTGAAAACTGACCGTTTATTCCTACCCTTTGTTTCCTATGTTTTAACTAGTTACCAATCCATGAGAGGACCTTCCCTCTTATCCCATGACAGCTCATTTTGCTTAAAAGCCTTTGGTGAGGAACCTTGTCAAAGGCTTTCTGAAAATCTAAGTACACTATATCCACTGGATCCCCCTTGTCCAATGCTTGTTGACCCCCTCAAAGAATTCTAGTAGATTGGTGAGGCATGATTTCCCTTTACAAAAACCACGTTGGCTCTTCCCCAACAAATTAAGTTCATCTATGTGTCTGATAATTTTGTTATTATAGTTTCAACCAATTTGCCCGGTACTGAAGTCAGGTTTACTGGTTTGTAATTGCCAGGATCGCCTCTGGAGCCCTTTTTAAAAATTGGTGTCACATTAGCTATCCTTCAGTCATTTGTACAGAAGCTGATTTAAATGATAGGTTACAGACTGCAGTTAGAGTCCTGCAATTTCACATTTGAGTTCCTTCAGAACTCTTGGGTGAATACCATCTGATCCTGGTGACTTACTACTGTTTAGTTTTATCAATTTGTTCTAAAACCTCCTCCAATGACACCTCAATCTGGGACAGTTCCTCAGATTTGTCACCTAAAAAGAATGGCTTAGGTTTGGGACTTTCCCTCACATCCTCAGCCGTGAAGACTGATGCAAAGAATTCATTTAGTTTCTTTGCAATGGCCTAATCATCCTTGAGTGCTCCTTTAGCATGTCAATCGTCCAGTGGCCCCACTGGTTGTTTAACAGGTTTCCTGCTTCTGATGTACTTAACAAATTTTTTTGCTATTACTTTATGAGTCTTTGGCTAGCTGTTCTTCAGATTCTTTTTTGGCCTTCCTTTATATATGTATATTTTTCCATTTAGTTTGTCAGAATTCATGCTCCTTTCTATTTTCCTCACTAAGATTTAACTTTCACTTTTTAAAGGATGCTTTTTTTTGCCTCTCACTGCTTCTTTTACTTTGTTGTTTAGTCATGGTGGCACTTTTTTTGTTATCTTCTATGTTTTTTAATTTGGGGAATACATTTAAGTTAAGCCTCTATTATGGTGTCTTTAAAAGTTTCCCTATAGCTTGTAGGGATTTCACTTTTGGTGCTGTACCTTTTCATTTCTGTTTAACTAACCTCCACATTTCTGTGTGGTTCCCTTTCTGAAATTAAATTAAATGTTACAGTGTTGGACTGCTCTGGTGTTTTCCCCACCACAGGGATGTTAAATTTAATTATATTATTGTCACTATTACCAAGTAGTCCAGCTATATTCACCTCTTGGACCAGATCCTTTGCTCCACTTAGGACTAAATCAAGAATTGCCTCTCCTCTTGTGTGTTCCAGGACTAGCTGCTCCAAGAAGCAGTCATTTAAGGTGTCAAGAAACTTGTAAGTCCCCATCCAGATAGGAACACTGCTGTCAATACATCACAGACAGAAAATGTAATGTTTGCGATACATCTTTAGAGTTATAAGAAAGCCTAAAGAACTTTTAACTAATAACCTGAAACTTTTTAGAAATGAAAATTTTGCATATAGCTAAATGCTTTCTTAAATGATAACACTGCACATGTGATATGCTTGATTGCAACTTGTTTTCTAAATTAAAAATGTAAATGTGGCATTGAGAAAATTTAAAAAGATTGAAGGCAGGTTATGTCAGCAGTGCACACACACACACACACACACACACACACACACACACACACACACACACACACACCAAAGAGTCTTCCATCTATCTAATCAGCCTCTCCTGCTCTGTGGGCCTATCTCAATTGTTTACTTTCAAATCCATAATATTTTTGCATCCTTTCCCTGGGTCAGGATTCATTTAAAAAAACTAATGGATTTAAAAATATGCTTTTCCCTTGTCCATTTGATACTGAGCCCTGCAATTTGACTTTCATTGTTTGTTTCCATCCTTGCCTCGCCAATCCTTTTCACTCTTTCTTTCTTTTTACTTTATTACATTTTTTATTGAGGCTTGAGATGAACCGGTCACTGCATCATGGGCCCATTACACTTCCTAACAATTCCATTTACACCTTATTGTTTGTCTTATTGCTGGAAAATTCAGGTGATTCATCATGCCTGAAGAAGCACCTGATCCCAATTCCCTTGATATCACAATTGCTATGTGACAGGAATACTGTAAGCAGTGATTTTCAGACCCTGACAGGCCAAGGTGATAACTCTTCGGGGACTTTTAGCCTATTGATGAGTTCCATTTTCATAATGCTGTGTTTTCTTGCTTCCTTTCAACAGCCCACTGAATGAGGAAAAGGGTTTGGAGTTAATAAAGGATGTGGCAGATCTCCTGAAGCTGCAGATGAGTGACTTTGACGATGTCAAGTATGTATATGGTGCTCATCCCTTCTATTTTATATGTTTTTTCATTGTTATGCTTTAGTATATATTTTCTTAAGGAAATAGCTAATTTTTTATCATCAAAATTCATCACATGGAGAGAGAGGGGAGGGTTGGGGGGGAGGGAGAATATCCTGGCATTCTTTACCAAGTTTTGTATACAGTTAGCAATAGCATACTTAATAAAAATGCTCTGATGCAGTCTCCAAAAGATCTCCATATTACCACTAGTGTAAGGTAAAAGGAAAAATTATAATCTTCAGAGCGCTGTATATACATTAACTAACCTTCACCGTACCCATGTAAGATAAGTATTGTAAGGGTTATTATACTCAGTTTCATAGAAGAGGAGGTAGTGTCTAAGGCTACATCTACACTACGGGGGGGGGGTCGATTTAAGATACGCAAATTCAGCTACGCGAATAGCGTAGCTGAATTAGACGTATCGCAGCCGACTTACCCCACTGTAGGGACGGCGGCAAAATCGACCTCTGCGGCTTCCCGTCGATGGCGCTTACTCCCACCTCCGCTGGTGGAGTAAGATCCCCGAGAGGTCGATTTCTACCCGTCGATTCAGGCGGGTAGTGTAGACCCAGCCTAAGGTAGAGTGGAACTCAGGGGTTTCTGACTTTGAGTTTTGTGCTTGGAACACTAGATTATGTCTCCTTCAGGAGTCCATCCTTGTTTAAACATTGTTTTACTTTTCTACGTTTCACACTGACTAATTATATGTATGTTCATCTGGTAAATTGGACAGGTAGTGACTTGACCAATCTGGTACAATGAAGATATTGCTTAAATTTTCTAAGGTGGAAATGTTTGCACAGGAACTATAGCTCCTCCATGAGAGAAAGTTTAAAAAACAGTACTGAACAGAATTTAATAGAGAACTAATTAGGGCATAAAGGTTAGTTCATGGGAGGATTTGATAGCTTTCAGAGAAATTCTGACATGGGAGACAATATTTGGGAGTTTTTTGATAGTCTCTGTAACTCTTCTGCCAGGTGTTGTCGGCAGTAGAAATGGTCAGGTTTAATTTTCTAGAAGTTTCCTTAAAGACTTAACTAACACTGGCTTAAGCCCTCATGCAGAAATCTGGGAACCTACATAAATCATCCTGGCTGCCCCTTATGAGCAGTTTTTCCACACTTGCAAGCGCTGAGTCCAGAGGTTACAACAAGGAGAACTTTGGGGGTGGAGAGGGGGAGGTACACAACACAATGAGTTGGTAAAACCACCAAGTAACAAATTCTATGATGTAAGACTCTCACCTCCCAGGATGTCTTAAAGGTACCTACCTTGGTCCTTCTTTGGCCATTATGAGTGACTAATGTGCTCTGGCCACTTCCTACCACCTCAGCTCTCTGCTCACAGTTAGCTATCCTGGATTGGAGAAATCCAAGGACTCTATTAGGTTGCGGCTGCCTGGGGGCTCCACTCCCTGACTCAGCTGGAGTGATTTCAGCTTTAATTGCTGGATAGAGAGGCCCACACCAGAGTCCCGTGGATAGACTGCTGCTCTGTCTGTGGTTTCAGTCCAAGCTGCCTACCTCTTCCACTGCTCTGTGCCATCCATCCCCTCAGAGGTGCTACTGCCACTGCTGTTCTGCATCATCTGTTGCCACAAAGCTGCCACTGCTGCCTTGAAGCTGCCTAGACTCTGTACTGTTCAGCAGTCTCAGCTCAACTCTCAGGATGAGTTCAGTGGTGTCTGGGACATTTGACAGAGTCCTCATCAGCAGAGAAGCCCCTCCAGCAGCTGTCAGGAGCCTTTTCCCTCTCTTCCTCCTTTACCTCTGTCCATGCTCCCTTACTCAACTGCCCCTGACTGCAATCTCGGTCAGGGTGACCTCAGGCACATTCAATGTCTTGTCCTTGTATTCCCCAACAAGGTCTGTTGCATTTAATTGCTCCTAAAGGCAAAACTAAACTGCATTTTATTCAGAATGCACCACACCATCATATAATATACAAATGAAGCCTGACACATTCAGTCAATTCTCCTTGCCCTCTGACTGATGCCAGCAGAGATCTCCCTCGCCAGTGAAGTCCCTTCCTATCTGCGGATCTTAAGTTGCTGTGGGCTGTTCTTCTCCCATTTCACCAACAAATGACAATGATGAGCTCCCTTCTCTCTAAAGCTTCAGGCCACAAGCTTTACATCTGGAAGGATGTGGTAGGTGCTCATTTGTAGTGGGACTCAGGGACTGACTGCTTTTAGCCCCTTAATTGTGTTGCTGCACTGCAGTAGCCTCCTCAATCTTTCCTGTTGTTGCCCTCACTCTGTCTATATGTGATGGTACCAGTAAATGCCATTAGTTTTCTGGTGCTATACCTTCGATTTACATGTATCTCGCTGGCCAGCTAATTTACCCTACATTGCCATTGTCAAGGCTGTATCCCCACTTTGAACTTTAGGGTACAAATGTAGGGGCCTGCATGAAAACTTCTACGCTTAACTACCAGCTTAGCTCTGGTTCCGCTGCCACCATTTCAATGGATTCCCTCCCTGGGAAGCCTTGAAAAACCTTCACCAATTCCCTGGTGAATACAGATCCAAACCCCTTGGATCTTAAAACAAGGAGAAATTAACCATTCCCCCTCCTTCCTCCCACCAACTCCTGGTGAATACAGTTCCAACCCCCCTGGGATCTAAAACAAGGAGAAATTAACCATCCGCCGTCCTTCCTCCCACCAACTCCTGGTGAATCAAGATCCAAACCCCTTGGATCTTAAAACAAGGACAAATCAATCAGGTTCTTAAAAAGAAGGCTTTTAATTAAAGAAAAAAAGTAAAAATCATCTATGTAAAATCAGTATGGAAATTAACCTTACAGGGTAATCAAACTTAAAGAGCTCAGAGGACTCCCCTCTAGTCTCAGGTTCAAAGTACAGCAAACAAAGATAAACACTCTAGTAAAAGGTACATTTACAAGTTGAAAAAACAAAGGAAAACTAACACGCCTTGCCTGGCTATTTACTTACAAGTTTGAAATAGGAGAGACTTGTTTAGAAAGATGTGGAGAACCTGGATTGATGTCTGGTCCCTCTCAGTCCCGAGAGCGAACACACTCCCAAACAAAGAACACAAACAAAAACCTTCCCCCCCCCCAAGATTTGAAAGTATCTTGTCCCCTTATTGGTCCTTTAGGTCAGATGCCAGCCAGGTTACCTGAGCTTCTTAACCCTTTACAGGGAAAAGGATTTTGGAGTCTCTGGCCAGGAGGGATTTTATAGTACTGTACACAGGACAGCTGTTACCCTTCCCTTTATTGTTATGACAGCCATATATCTCATTTAATCTCTGTGGTCGTTCTAGCACATGCCAAGAGAAGGATTCATAGATTCCAAGGCTAGAAGGGAGCATTGTGATTATCTAGTTTGACCTCCTGTATAACATAGACCATAGAACTTTCCCCAAAATAATTATTTTGGAACTAGAATGTATCTTTAAAAAAGATCCGATCTTGATCTAAACATTGCCAGTGGTGGAGAATCTGCACCTATGGTTCCTATGGTTAATTATCCTCTCTGTCAAAAATGTATGCCTTTTTTCCAGTCTGAATTGGTTTAGTTTCAACTTCCAGCCATTGGAACATTTTATATCTTTCTCTGCCAGATTGAAGAGCCCATTATTAAATATTTTTTCTCCATGTAGATACTTACAGAGTGTTGTCAAGTCGCCCCTTAACCTTTTTTTTCTTTTTCTTGTTTTTTTTGTTAAGCTAAATAGATTGAGCTCCTTAAGTCTATAATTATAAGGCATGTTTTTTAATCCTTTTATCATTTTCATGGCTCTTCTCTGAACCCTTTCCAATTTATCAACATCCTTCTTGAATTGTGGGCAAAAGAACTGGATATAGCATTCCAGCAGTGGTCATACTTTGCCAAATACAGAGGTAAAATAAATTCTCTACTCCTACTCCAGATTCCCCTGTTTATGCATCCCACGATTGCATTAGCTCTGTTGGCTACAGAGTCACATTAGCAGCTCATGTTCAGATACTTATCCACCATGACTCACAAATCTTTTACAGAGTCACAGCTTCCCAGGATAGAATCCCCCATCCTGTAAGTAAGTATATCTTACAACTCCTAGTATTCACCTTGATTTTCTAGTCAAAAACTTTTTATTGTCATTTGCTTTGTTGGGAAAAAATATCTTCTTCCATCAGAAACAGAGCCCTATACACAAACTCGTACTACTCCTGGTCAGTTTCCAATTGGGGTTAGCAGGGAACATATAGAAAACTGGACAGTATAAAAACAAGACCACACAGGCACCTTTATTGCACTGTGAGGGACATGAGTTTGAACGAGTGAAAGTGGCTTAAAGTTTTCCAAAAAGGAAAAAATGTTTCAGGGAAAATTTAATCAATTAAGAAATTTAATAAAATTTCTCCATGTTTTCCAAAGTTTCAGCAACTTGCAAGCAGGAAAATTTTGTTGAAAATAGCTTTCTCAACAGCTGTTTCACTCTACTTGCTTATAATGTCATCAGAATTGTAGAATGTCTCTATATAGCTTTCCATCATAGTTTTCTTGAATTCCATTCTTTGCATTTAACAGATGAGTAAAAATTATTGCAAATTAATAGCTTACCAGATTTATTTCCCAAACGGATAGCACTACTAGTGCATTGTATGTAAAAATTTTTTGAAGCTAAATTACTTATAAACACCTCAGAAGTGGCAGTCATATTGGACCTTCCTCACAGGGCCGGCTCTAGGCACCAGCAAAACAAGCTGGTGCTTGGGGCGGCATGGCCGGCGCCAGAATGCCGCCCCTAAAAATGTGCCCCGGCCGCCCTAGCTCACCTCCGCTGCTGCTGCCACGGCGCACGAAACAGCTGATTCGCGCGCCGCTACTCACCCTCCCTCCCAGGCTCTCAAACCTGGGAGGGAGGGGGAGCAGCGGCACGCGAATCAGCTGTTTCGCGCGTCACGGCGGCTCGGGGTCTCCCCCTCCCTTCCAGGCTCTCAAACCTAGGAGGGAGGGGGAGATCCCGAGCGGCTGGTTCACGCGCCGCTGCTCCCCCTCCGTCCCAGGCTTGGGAGCCTGGGAGGGAGGGGGAGAAGCGGCGCCCGCGCCGCGGCCACTCGGAGTCTCCCCCTCCCTCCCAGGCTCTCAAACCTGGAAGGGAGGGGGAGACTCCGAGTGGCCGCGGCGCGGCTCCGCTTCTCCCCCTCCCTCCCTCCTAGGCTTGAGAGCCTGGGGGGAGGAGGCAGGGCTGGGGATTTGGGGAAGGGGCGGAGTTGAGGCGGGGCCGGGGGTGGGGTAATTAAATAAGGGGGGGGCGGCCAAAATTGTTTTTGCTTTGGGCGGCAAAAATCCTAGAGCCGGTCCTGCTTCCTCAGAAGGTGAAAGTCCACTCATTTGTTCATGAAGCAGTAAAAGGTTTACTTTAATTGCTTATGGACTATTTTACCTACAGTTAGCTTTTTTTAAAAATGAAAAAATAAGCTTTAAAATTTCAAAAATGGCTGCAATTACTGTCTTCTGGAGGAAATTCAAGCTAGAGGCTAGGAGTGACATATGATAGGCCAGTGTCTGTCACACTTGTTAAGAGACAATGCCATGGGCCAAGTTCTCTGCTGGTGTCAATGAGTGCTGCCTCATTGACTTCACCCATTTACCAGTAGAACACTCACACTTACCAAGCTAATTATTAGCCCCCAAAAAGCCTTTAGGTGATTGATTATCACTGTTTCAATCACAACTAAATTGTAATTGGCAGACCATATATTGGTGCTAGTGAAACATAGTGTTCTAATGATATAGCCATAAACAATCTCTCTTTTTTTTTGGTCCTGTCATTGAGCTGATATGTAGCTAGAGGACTAGATATAGCTATATAGTAAAATGTAGCTATTTTAAAATATAAACTCAGATGCCAAATAGGAGAGAGCACCTTATTTCCATTAACCACAACACATTTAAAATTAAATCAGTTCTGCGCTTTATTTTAATAATGTCTATAACCTAGGGGAGAAAAGAATGAAATCATTTCCCAAATCTTGGGTCACTGAGGAATAACATATAATACATTTATTTTATTAATCAAATTAGATGTTTTGGCCCAGGTTCAATTCTCATTAATGCTATGAGATTTGGATCTGGCCAATAGATAACACAGGGATAGATGCCTTAGAAAAATTCTATACTAAGCAAAGAACTTGTGCTTTATAAAGCATCTACTTTTGTGGCACTGCCATGGCCATTCTAAGAGAAATGTAAGAATTTGAAAGTATTGGTTAGTTTCTGAGTAACCTCACAGGGAGAGGCTTCAGGAAAGACTTGACTTGGTGATTACCCCTAATCCACCTTTGATATTTCCAAGTGCAAGGCTCAGGCTGCTCTGGAAGTATGGATTTTACTTAGTCTCAGCCACTGAGGGATTGCTTTTTTCATAGAGAAATGCTCAGCCACTAAAATTATGTTTTTTTCACGAACACACTTGGCATTTCATCTTAACTTTCTTAACTTTTTCCCCCCAGATGCAAGTAGGGACTGGGGCGTGGGAGATCAGGCCTAATGGTTAGAGTCAGGAGTGTGGAACCGGAGCCGGGATCAAAGTCAAAGGCCAAGCCAAGAGTCAGAGCCAGTGAGATACCAAGCCAAAGGTCAGAGCTGGAGTTAGGAGTCAAGCCTGGAATCAGCGTCAGGGGTAGAGCATAGGAGCGGGACCTGGAGTAAGGTAGGAAAGCAGGAACTGGGAGCAGATGGGGGTCTGGGATGAGGAGGGAAGGGCCAGGACCAGGTTGGGAGGCAGGAACCAGGAGTCAGGCAAGTAGGCAGAGACCATAGTAACGGGCAGTCAGGGATTTGTTTGTTGTTCAGACAACTTCCTGTGCCTCTTTCTGGATTAAATAGAGCGTCCCAGCCAACTGGTGGGGCTGGATGTCTCCCCCAGTCAGGAGTTTCATGGGCAGGGCTCTTTGTGAGCTAGAGCTTCGTTAGCCCTCTTCTCTTCTGGTTGAAGTAAGCTGCTGTGTGTTGGTCCTGGTCTGAGCACTGCTTGGGGACTTCTGGGCCTGGGTTTGATGCTTGCACCTGTTCCCTCTCTCCCCAGGCAGTTAGCAACTTTTAAAAAGAATGAAGTATGTAACCAAGTGGGAAACCATTCAGTAAGTCTGAGGTCAGTTGAAGGAGTTAGAAATAAAGTGGAAGTGGGGAGGCGTGTGACATATTTGGCTAATTCAGAGGCTGTCATGGTAACACAACATGTGAATAAAACTAGAACTGAAATTCTCTCTCTCTCTCTTCTCTCTCCCCAACATACTCTATGGTGTGATGGTGACAGCACTATTTCCTGTGTCAGAGAGCCTTAAAGTATTGTCAACTTTTTGGGGTAAACATAAGTTTTACTAATGAAAACTACAGGGTTAATGTCAAAGACCATGCACAAGCAGCATGTTTAATAAGAATTATTTCTGAGACGTGCACCATAGCAAATTTAAACAATCAGTTCTTCTAAGGGACCTGTAATCCAGAACTCTCAATTGTTTCATGTGCATTTTTCTGCAATGTAGTCATTTTGAAAGGATTATTTCACAGAGGCGATCTTATTGTTTTGTTGTTAGTTTTGCTTCTGAATATTTATAGTATGTGCCCATTTTTAGCTTTTCCCACTGTTCTGGAATTTGGTTGAGTGAACAGTTGCCTTTGCAGCCTATTCTCATGTTATTTCTTGATTAGTTGATGCAGGGTGGTAATCAGATTATTTTATCTTCTCTCTTTCACCGACATGCCAGTTTTAACTGAGGACCTGGGATCCTCAATATAGTCTCAGCTTGGCTCCTAGAGTGCACAGTTCACTGCTACACTTGATTTATTTTCAAGTTACATTGACATAAACTTTGCTCTCCCTGTGAAGCGGATGAGTGGGGATTTATTTGGGGAATACATAATCAGAAATGTTTCAACATTGTAAAAAGGATCCAACATGTTAGCTGTCACTTTCAGATACAGCCTGAATTTTTATGGAAGTACTAGTTATGCTTAATATGTTTTGTTAATGGTTATGTAGCTGTCAGATAAATTCCATTATTTCTTATTACATCATTAGAGACCATTAAAAGGATATTAACATGCTGATGTAATTATGCAAACAGACGTAAAATGACTATAGTTATGATTTTAAAATCTAATTATGGGTGTCCACAGCCTCTGGTGATTGATTGTGGACTGGTATAGTATGGATTGGAGTCAGGTGGGTGGTAATACCAGGAGGCATGGCATAAAAAAAGGGGGGAGAGGGGATGGATTCCACCACAATGGAACTGTAGCAATGACCTTTCTCCTGGAATTAGTTCTTCAGCCATCATCAGCTGAACTTATAGAAAAGGAATCTTATCAATGAAAATCCAAATACAATATTTTAAAAATGTAAAACCTACTAGGTCAACTGAGAGTGTAAAGCAGGGGTGGATGTAGCCTCCCAATTCAATGGGTGCATTATACTAAACTGATGACGGGGCATTGACCACCCACAGCACCATCCTCTGCCCTGGCATTGCAACCCTAATACTGGCCTGGGGAGGAGGGGCAACTCCCGGCATAGGGAGAGGGATGCTGAAGAACAAGCCTGCCCTTCACTCGCCCTGCAGTGGTGGCTCCTGTCCCATGGAGCTGAGCCTGGTTTCCTGCTCCAGGTGTTGTGACCTGGTGCATGGGGGCACAATGCCACTCGGGTTTGTCTGCGGGATGATTTCTGTGGGTGCAGTTGAACCCATGAGCCCATGATAAAACTGCCCCTAGTGTGATAGGAAGGATAGTCAGATTCTGTGACTTGAGCCATTGGATTATCACAAACACCATCTTCCTGGATTCTTCTGAGATAGACAGTGAGATTTACCTATGCCTATTTATTCAGCATTCTTATGTTTGAAATAATACCAAAGAAGCTGCTGAGGAGATTTCTTGCCATTAAACTACTGGATGCCCTTAAATGTGAAGGAAATAAAAGGGGATGACCATGTCTATGCATCTGATATAATAACACTCTATACCAGGGGTTGTGTAACATTTTCATGGTATGGGCCACATGTTAAAAGTGAGATTATCTGGTGGATACCATATCTTCCATTGGTGATCAAACATCATCCCTATGGCAGCTGCAAAAATTGCTTATATAGAAAAGTAACAGTAGGAAATTTTAGCTGTCTTTGAACTCTATAGAAAAAAGCTATTCATAATATCTTTTTCTTCATTTTATTTCTTTTTACCATCATTTATGTCCTTCTCTTTAAAGATTCCTTGCTACCTGGTCTTTTTCTTCCCCTGCACGTACTTCTCTGTTGTTTTGATCCTCCTCTCCCTTTGCACATTCTTCTTTGCTTCCATATCCTTGTTTCCCAGCGTGCCTAAACCCTGTTAGGGAGGTATCATCTCTCTTAGGTGTGTTGGTACCTTAAGTTGCATGCTCCCTGAATCTTGTTCTCTCTTAGACTACCAAGTGTGCCTGTTTTTGGTGTTGTATTTTGTGACATAACTGGGAATAAAACTGAAACCTCCCAAAGGTAGGGTACTGAATGGGTATCTGTCCATGCTCTTCCCTGAAATTTCATCTTGTCTCTTCACATTGATACCCAGGTGGTTCATCAACAGGGTTGGATCCTTTAGATCTACCACACAGACCTCTGCCAGTTGAGCTAATCAACTGATAGCAATAGTAGCTAATACCAATAGCAGGTTGCCATCCTCTTTGTGGACCAGCACCAGATGGGAATGAGACACACATTTTGCCGATGGGTTAGCTTGTTGACAGAAGAGGAATAGTGACATTCAGGAATCCTGAATTCCATTCTAGACTCTGGAGTGGTGTATGGTCAAGTGGGCAGAGACTTTTCTGTCCATTTCCCTCAAGCTTGATGCATTCTGCCATGTCCCTGTCCAAGTTCTGTCTCATCCCCACCCTACATTCCTTATCTACCCAATCACAGTCTCTACTCCTCAGGCTTATGATCTAAGCCCCAGTCTCCTTGCCCAGCCTATTCTCCCACTCCAGGCTCACTGAGTCCTATTCTTGCTTCCCACCCCACAACACCGAGTCTCTTGCCTTCCCAACACCTGGTCTCCTTGCCCAGCTACTCTGAGTTCCATTGTCAAGGCCCCTTGTCTAATCTGTCTCTTCTTCCCATTGGCTCCTATTTCCAGTCTCCGCCCCCCGCAGGCTCCTGAGCCAGTCTTAGTCTCCCTCCCCACTCCCTCTTTGTCCCTGTCTCTTCACCCAGTCCCAGTTCTCTCCCCATATCCTAGCTCCTTGTCAGACCTGTCTCTCTTCCCCATATGCCCCCATTCCTCCATTCTGGTGAGCACTCGGAGCTGTGAGAGGCTTGAGCATGTGCAGACTGCAATTTTTCAAAGGCTTATAATTTGGCTAAATTTGGATGGATTTTCATGTGGACAGCAAAGGCACGTCCCAAACACAAAAGGCCACCCCCTGCCAAATTTCAATTGCTACAAAGCAATGGGAGTGATAAAATATTTCAAAGAAAAGGTCTCAAGAATTTTTTAACATGGGCCAAACAGTGTATTTTTTCCTGTCCTTGCTATTGCAAACGGCTTAACTGTTTTGGCAGAAAATAAATAAATAAATAAATGGGGGGGTGTCACACAACTGGCATGTAAAATTTTAGCCCAAACTTAAAGTTTGGTAAAGTTATAAGCAACTGAAAACAGGGTGTTATAATGAAAGTGCCAGGCAACCTTAGTGACAGCCAGCGCTAACAGCCCCACCTATAATGAATTTGTATGTCGGCAGTTGTGTACTAATCATACTACATATAGATTTGATTCACTGTTTTGTCTTGTTCTCTTGCTAACACTTGAAAAACCCAATCAGCCATTTAATCAATATTCAGTCATCCAGAACCTAAACACTGGAGATCAGTGCTTCATGGTTTCACTTCATCATGCTGATAGATTATGACATGTGATACATGTATGCTCTAAATGTGAGCATCTCAGGAAATTACTGGTAACTTGAGAGACAAGATAGTGTGAAGCTGGTTTATTTAACCCAGTATGCAGATTTGAAGGGCAGTAACGGGGATGGTGATACTCTGGAATAGATAAACTGTTCTATGATGCACAATATTTTTGGGATCACATCTAGGCTCTGGTTGGTGTGTTCTCTCTTCCGAACAGCAATCAAAGGGAGCCTTTCTTTGTGATGTAGCATGCTGAGCCTCTTCTCCAACATATGTTATTCATCTACAGTGGGTGCATCTAAAAAGTTTATCCTATTTTGACAGATTTTACTAGTTTGAGAGAGATTCCCAAATCATACAATGTACATACTGTACTTTGAGGCGTCCCAGACCTTTTCACTTAGTGAGTTCTATGCTTTTCCTCTTCTCTACTGGCTCTTTTTTAAAGTGTTTTTTTTTTTGTAATAAAGCAGCTGAAACAAAACACAGCAAAACAAATCCTTATGAAAAGCTATAGAGAATAGAGTAAAAGCCATAGAAATTACCTATATCTCCTAAATCACAAAAAACGATAAAATTTCTGTTATCTGTGATGTTTAGTTTTACTTAAGAGGAGTTTTCTAATATTGTGTTTATGAACATAAATATTATGAACAGTCTTTTCTCTTTGGGCATATCTCATGTTGTTATAGTGTTTGTGCCTATTATTGGTAGATTGAATTAATATTTCCATGATACCACTTACATTCATTTGTACGTAACTTAAACAAATTTTTCATTTTCCACTGGTAACTTGGTCTCAGCACAGAGGTAAATTTTTTTTTTCAAAGCTTGGGGAACATTTCCTCTGCTTTTCTTTTCATGTAATAATCAAGCCAACAAACTAAAGTCCATTCTGTATAATCCTCTTAGAAATGCTGTATGTGTGAATAACACATAAATAATGGAACTAGTTTTGTTCAAATGTGACTTCTATGGATTTCAATAAGTCTTAAAATCAAACCATTTGAAGACTGTACATACTGTGCTGTATCACCGTATTCAAGCTTTTTATAAGAAATTCCATTTTGTTTTCTATTACATACTATATTATTTGACAATTCATTTATTATACAAAGAACTCAGGCATAAGCAGAAGGAGACAAAATTAGGGCTGAATTTTCAACTTTATCTGGGATTTGAGTGAGGGAGTGATTTCTCAATCTGAATGTTTCATTGATCTTGAGCTTTTTATTACCCCCCCATGAAATAATATATTTTGTGTTTATTACCTGATAGATTTACATAGAACCAACACCATTTTGCAGTCTTCACTATAACTTTTATTACTAGCGAAAGATATAATAGGCATATGTGAAAATAATTAGGAGGATTCTGGTCTGCAGCATTTAATAAATGCTGGGTGACAAAGCAAAAAGCCGTAACATTCAGGGAGACTCTTCGGTTATGTCTACACAGCAGCTGGGAGTGCACTTCCCACCTGGATAGACAGACGTGCGCTAGCTGTACTTGAGCAAGCATGTTAAAAATAGCAGTGTGGCTGCAGCAGCATGGGTGGCAGCTAACCACCCAAATACAAACCTGCCCAACCCCCTCTGTACATACTTGGATGTCTAGTGCAAGCTGCTGCATATGCCACCATGGCCACTCTGCTATTTTTAGCATGCTAGCTCAAGGAGAGCTAGTCTATATCTGTCTACCAACACCAGGAAGCCATCTCCCAGCCTCTTTGTAGATATACCCTTACAAGTGAAAATGGGCTAAGTTCATAGAATCATAGAAATGAAGGATTGGAAGGAACCTTTAGAAGTCATCTAATCCATCCTCCAGCGCTGAGGCAGAACCAGGTAAACCTAAACCATCCCTGACAGGTATTTGTCAAACCTGTTCTTAGAAACCTCCAGTGATGGGAATTCTACAGCCTCCCTGGGAATCCTATCCAAGAATTTAATTACCCTTATAATTAGAAAGTTTTCCCTAATATCTAACCTAAATGTCCCTTGCTACAGATTAAGCCCATTACTTCTTGTTTTACCTTCAGTGGACATAGAGAATAATTGATCACAGTCCTCCTTATAACAGACCGAACATATTTGAAGACTCTTATCCACTCCCCCCTCAGTCTTCTTTTCTCAAGATTCGACATGCCCTGTTTTTTAACCTCTCCTCATAGGTCAGGTTTTTTAAACCTTTTATCATTTTTGTTGCTCTCCTTTGGACTTTTTCCAGTTATTCTACATCTTTCTTAAAGTATACCGCCCAGAGTTGGACACAATACTCCAGCTGATGCCTTACCAGTACCGAGTAGAGCGGGATAATTACTTCCTGTATTTTACATTTGACACTTCCATTAATGAACCACAGAATGATATTCGCCTCTTTTGCAATTGCATCATATTTTTGACTCCCATTCAATCTGATAATTCCTAATGGTTCTAAGATTGCTTCAGCTAGTTCCTTAAGTACCCTAGGATGACTTTCATCAGGCCCTGCTGACTTAAATACATCTAACTTATCTAAATATTCTTTAACTTTATCTTTGCTTATTTTGGCTTACATGCCTCCCCCTTGTTAATAGTAATTGTGTTGAGCATCTTGTCACCATTTAAGTGAAGACTGAAGCAAAATAGGCATTAAACACCTCAGCCTCCTTGATGTTCAGTTGATCGTTCTCCTTCCCTGCTAAGTAAAGGACCTATGATTTCCTTTGTCTTTCTCTTGCTTCTAATGTATTTAAATAGCCTCTTCTTATTGATTTTTATGTCCCTTGCTAGTGTAACTCATTATGTGTCTTAGTCTTTCTGATTTTGTCCCTACATGCATGTGCTATTCTTTTGTACTCCTCCTTTGCAATTTGGCCACGTTTCCACTTTTTGTAGGATTCTCTTTTGATTTTCAGGTCATTAGAGGGCTCCTGTTGGAGTGATAGTGGCCTCTTCCTGTTCTTCCTATCTTTTCTTTGTATTAAAATAATCAGAAGTTGTGCCTTTAATATTGGCTCTGTGGGAAACTGCCAGTCCTCCTGAACTCCTTTGTCCCTTAGATTTTCTTCCCATGGGACCTTATCTACCAATTCTCTGAGTTTGTTAAAGTCTGGGGTTTTTTTGAAGTTCATCATCCTTAGTCTGCTGCTCTCACTCCTTTCTTTCCTTAGAATCATGAAATCTATCAGTTCATGATTACTTTCACCCCAGTTGACTTCTGTCTTCAGACTCACAATCAGTATCTTACTATTAGTCAGAGTCAAGTCTAAAATGTAAAATCTCCCATTACACCAGGTCTTATGTTTTGGATATTGTGTAATTTATTCTAAAAATGCCTCATCTACCTCCTTTTCCTGATTTGGTAGTCTATAATAGACCCCTATCATGATATAATACATATTTTCCCCATTTTATCTTTAGCCAGACACTTTCAACTGGTCTCATCTCTTTCTGGACCTCAGATCAAGTGTATATATTCTTGGTGTATAATACAGCACCTCCTCTCTTTTTTCGTTGCCTGTCATTCCTGAACAAGCTATACCCCTCTATATCAATATTCCAGTCATGAGATTTATCTCATCAAGTTTCTGTGATGCCAATTAAACCATAATCCATTTTATGTGCTAATACTTCCAGTTCTTCCTGTTTGTTCCTCATACTCCTTGCATTTGTGTATAGACATCTAAGATGTCGAGCAGATTCACCCACTGATTTCCCTCTTGTTGCTCCTATAACTGATGGATGATCAAGGTGCTAAAGGAGCACTCAGGGAAGACAAAGCTGTTTCAGATAAGTTAAATGGATTCTTTGCATCAGTCTTCACTGCAGAGTATGTGAGCGAGATTCCGACACCATAGCCATTTTTTTTAGACGAAAATTTGAGGAACTGTCCCAGATTGAGGTGTCAATAGAGGAGGTTTTGGAACAGATTGATACATTTAACAGTAATAAGTCACCAGGACCAGATGGTATTAACCCCATTGTTTTGAAAAAACTTTAATATGAAATTATAGAACGACTAACTGTGGTATGTATCTATCACTATCACTTAAATCAACCTTTGTACTAGATGACTAGAAGGTAGCTAATATAACATAATTTTAAAAAAAAGTTTCCAGAGGTGATCGTGGCAATTACAGGCCAGTAAGCCTAACTTCAGTACCAGGCAAAATTGGTTGAAACTATAGTAAAGAACAGAATTACCAGACAGATAAATGAACACGATTTGTAGGGGAAGCATCAACACAGCTTTTTTAAAGGAAAATCATGCCTCACATATCTATTAGATTTCAACAAGCAGATGGACAAGGGTGATCCAGTTGATATAGTGTACCTGGACTTTCAGAATGTCTTTGACAAGGTCTCACACCAAAGGCTCTTAAGGAAAGTAAGCAGTCATGAGATAAGAGGGAAGGTCCTCTCATGAGGAACAATTTGGCAGATGAAAATCAATGTTGACAAATGCAAAGTATTGCACTTTGGAAAAATAATCCTAACTATGCATACAAAATGATGGGTCCAAATTAGCTGTTATCACTCAAGAAAGAGATCTTGGAGTCATCATTGATAGTGTTCTGAAAACATCTGCTCAATGTGCAGCAGCAGTCAAAAAGCTAACAGAATGTTAGGAAGCATTAAGAAAGGGATAGATAATAAGACAAAAACGATCATATTGCCACTATATACATCCATGGTATGCCCACACCTTGAATACTGTATGCGGCTCTGGTTGCCTCATCTCAAAGAAGATATATGAGTATTGGAAAAGGTATTAGGTGTATTGAACATCTTCCATATGGGGAGAGATTAAAAACACTGGGACTATTCATCTTAGAAAAGAAAGGGGATATGATAGAAGTCTATAAAATCATTTAGGGTATGGAGAAAGTAAATAAGAAAGTGTTATCTACCCCTTCCCATAACACATGAACCAGGGGTGACGCAATTAAATTAATAGGCAGTAGGTTTAAAACAAACATAAGGAAGTATTTCTCCACAGAATGCACAGTCAACCTGTGGACTCATTGCCAGGTGATGCTGTGAAGGCCAAAAGTATAACTGGGCTCAAAATAGAATTAGTTAAGTTCATGGAGGCTCAGTCCATCAATGGCAATTAGCCAAGAAGGTCAGGGACACAACCCCATGCTCTGGGGGTCCCTAAACCTGACTGCCAGAAGCTGGGACTAGACTCAAGATTTTCACTGTTCTGTTCATTCCCTCTGAAGCATTTGGCATGGGCTACTGTTGGAAGAAAGGATACAAGGCTATGTGGACCATTGGTCTTACCCAATCATAGAATCATAGAATATCAGGGTTGGAAGGGACCTCAGGAGGTCATCTAATCCAACCCCCTGCTCAAAGCAGGACCAATCCCCAACTAAATCATCCCAGCCAGGGCTTTGTCAAGCCGGGCCTTAAAAACCTCCAAGGAAGGAGACTCCACCACCTCCCTAGGTAATGCATTCCAGTGCTTCACCACCCTCCTAGTGAAATAGTGTTTCCTAATATCCAACCTGGACCTCCCCCACTGCAACTTGAGACCATTGCTCCTTGTTCTGTCATCTGCCATCACTGAGAACAGCCGAGCTCCATCCTCTTTGGAACCCCCCTTCAGGTAGTTGAGGGCTGCTATCAAATCCCCCCTCATTCTTCTCTTCTGGAGACTAAACAATCCCTGTTCCCTCAGCCTCTCCTCATAAGTCATGTGCTCCAGACCCCTAATCATTTTTGTTGCCCTCTGCTGGACTCTTTTCAATTTTTCCACATCCTTCTTGTAGTGTGGGGCCCAAAACTGGACACAGTATTCCAGATGAGGCCTCACCAATGTCGAATAAAGGGGAACGATCACGTTCCTCGATCTGCTGGCAATGCCCCTACTAATACAGCCCAAAATGCCGTTAGCCTTCTTGGCAACACGAGCACACTGTTGACTCATATCCAGCTTCTCGTCCACTGTGACCCCTAGGTCCTTTTCTGCAGAACTGCTACCTAGCCATTAGGTCCCTAGTCTGTAGCAGTGCATGGGATTCTTCCGTCCTAAGTGCAGGACTCTGCACTTGTCCTTGTTGAACCTCATCAGGTTTTTTTTGGCCCAATCCTCTAATTTGTCTAGGTCCCTCTGTATCCGATCCCTACCCTCTAGTGTATCTACCACGCCTCCTAGTTTAGTGTCATCTGCAAACTTGCTGAGAGTGCAGTCCACACCATCCTCCAGATCATTAATAAAGATATTAAACAAAACCGGCCCCAGGACCGACCCTTGGGGCACTCCGCTTGAAACGGGCTGCCAACTAGACATGGAGCCATTGATCACTACCCGTTGAGCCCGACGATCTAGACAGCTTTCTATCCACCTTACAGTCCATTCATTCAGCCCATACTTCTTTAACTTGGCGGCAAGAATACTGTGGGAGACCGTATCAAAAGCTTTGCTAAAGTCAAGGAATAACACATCCACTGCTTTCCCCTCATCCCAATATGACTGTTCTTATGACCCTATTGTAATTTTTCATGTCTCCCCCCCCAACATGTAGGGTCTCCTGATGTCACCCTTTTTTATGTTTATCTGTGGGTGTTTGTCATCTTATCCCTCCTAGTTTAAAGCCCTCCTCACAAGACTGGGGGGGTCAGTGTGTGAAGATGCTGTTCTCCTTTTTCTCCTGGGTGGAAGCCTCCAGGGTCAGGATGCCTGTGTGGCAAGGGGCAGGTGGAGGAAGAGCTAGCAGTGGTGTTGACGACACGCCATTTTCCTCCCATTGCAGATTCTTCCTTGTAGAGTACCTGCAAGTTAAAGAAAGGAAAGTTCTGTTCTACCATATACGAATTTGTTTCTCTTAAATGAGAGGGTTGCACCTCTGCAATTAAGGGCACATATTGGGCCAATACCTTACATATCTGTAACTACCAAATTCTTGGACACTCCTTAAGTCAGTAGTTCTCAAACTAGGGCTGCCGTTTGTTCAGGGAAAGCCCCTGGTGGGCCGGGTTGGTTTGTTTACCTGCCACGTCCACAGGTTCGGCCAATCGCGGCTCCCACTGGCTTCGGTTTGCCGCTCCAGGCCAATGGGGGCTACAGGAAGCGGCGCGGGCCAAGGGACGTGCTGGCTCCCCTTCCTGCAGCCCCCATTGGCCTGGAGTGGCGAACCGCAGCCAGTGGGAGCCACGATCGGCTGAACCTGTGGATGCGGCAGGTAAACAAACCAGCCTGGCCTGCCAGGGGCTTTCCCCGAACAAGTGGCAGACTGGCTTTGAGAACCACTGCCTTAAGTGATACTAAGTGTAAGCTTTTTCTGATTTATCCTCACGCCTTTCTTTTTTTAACTTCAGATTTTTTTCTCACCTCCTTTCCTCTCTGTCCCATTCTCTGTAATGAGAGGATCACCATATGGATTTGGTGAAATTAAGGTTAATAACTAGAGCTGTGTGAAACAGATTTTTTGGTTTGCTGGCTGACCAAACCAATTTTTTAAAATAAAAGATCTTGTTTCAGGTTGAGTGGAAATGAAACTTAAAAAAAGAAAAATTCATGAACCAAAAAAGTAAAATAAAATAAAAATTGATTTGGTCAAATGAAACATTTTGTTTAGTTTTTGAGAGTTTTTTTTAACCTTTTCTTTAAATAAAATTTAGATAAAATTCAAAACAAAAAGTTGGTTTTAATCAAAAAATTGAAACATTGTTTTGAAAATATTAAAATGAAACATTCTGATTTTTTGACCAACACAATTCACCAAATCTGGAATTTTTCAGCAACAAAAAAAGTTTTGTCTGAAAAATTTCATTTAGTTGTAGTTATAAGTGAGTTTGTGAAGATGAATCAGACTCATTTCATTTATATAGCCTTTCACACACCATTGGGATGTAATTGTTCCCATTTTACAGATGGGTACATTGAAGCTCAGAGAATTTTAAACGAGTTTCCCAAACGTATACAAGTCACTGGCAGATCTGTGGATAGAACCAAAGAGTCTTGGTTCCCAATCCTACTACTCTGGTCTAGCCTACTGAGCACACTTTACTAATAGAATAGTAGAAGTTAAAGTTGGAAAAGGCTTATGATGTAGAATGACCAAACTTACCTCTCAGTTTTCTAGGAATCATTTATTTTGAGAGGCCTGACATATTTAAAAAATGAATGTTTGTGTCCCAGTTTTTCAATCAATGGGTGAATTAGTTTTGTGACTCTGTATAGAGTGGCTGGCCCAGATGAGCAGCTGTACATCTCTTGTACATTTCATCACCCTAGCCAGCTTGTGCTGCAAATCCAGGGTTGTTTGCTTCAACATTGCTCCAACCTGCCTGTGGTGGGGTTTATAAACCCAAGGATTCATGCAGGCTTTGGGGAGCAGGAAATGCTTCACCAGGAGTAGATGCCAGCTCCAGTAAACAATATGCCTTCAGAAGTGAGAGGACTGGTTCAGGGAGACTGTTTCTCACTCACAGTTTGGAGGAAGAGGCACAGGAATGAAACAGCCAATTGGGATCTCCAGAACTATTTTTCCGCTGCCAGAGGAGAAGTTTCCAGACTTCTAAGTGGGCAATCACTATGGGCTCGGAAGAAACAAGCTGTCCTGTATTTTTGTGGCTGGTTTAGGTTTAGGCTGAAGAAAGCCAGTTAGTGTGCTTCCTCGGGACTTGGACTTATTTAACAGAGGCTTGGATGTACTCAACATTTAGCTTTTTAAAGGGACCGTAGATATGCAGCCTTCCCACTGGAACTTCCATACTTCCCTCACAAAGGAATCACAACCACGTGCAGCCCATGGGTCACGTCAGGTGGGTGTAGTCTAATCCTTTTCATACGGTGAACCATGCTTTCCAGCCTCACTGCCTCTAGTTCTTAAGCATTACTTTCTGGCCACTAAACTATGCTTTACCGACTACCACTCTGATTTGGTAAATTTTACACCTGTCATCATTTTCTCTCAACAAACATAAATGACTGCACCATGTACAATGCAGTGGAGAATCAGGCCCAAAGTCGGTGAACAATGTCTCTGATTAAGTCTTTATTGGCTAAAAATACAAGTCCCCTGCTTACTGGTATGCCAGCGGGGCTACTAAAATGTGTAAAAATACAAATGAAAATACAAATGTAACATCAGTTCTTCCTTTCATAATGACTTAATTACCACTCTGGAGGAAAATAAAACAAAACCTTTGTACAGTAAACCAGTGTTTCAAATGTATTTGCAGCTTCTCAGTGTCCAAACTCTACAGTTCAGCATTCTGGAAGTAAATTATAGCACTTGGGTATTTTGTGCTTCTACCAACCATAATTAGATACCTAGTTTTCACAGCAGGCAAAGTTGACAGATTTCACAGAGTTGGCATGATGAAAGTTTTACACTTGTTGCTGATTAATAGAAAAATTATTTAAAAACTCGGAAATTATTTGTAGACCTTGAGTGATTATCTGAGAGATTTCATTTTGTGAAGAATAAAAGTTATTAAAACTGAGCTGAGCATTCATTAAATAATTGCAATTATAAGGTTTAGTAAAAATCTTCACTTGGGACCAACTGAATTGAAAAATCTCTCAAATCTTAATTTTCAAATATATTTTTCACATTGGAAACAAACATCAGTAAAATGAGTTTGAATCAGAGCTTTACTGCATGTAGTGTCTGTTTGGACAGATCAACCATTTTATGTGATTTCACTTCTCAGATGTTGCTATTGACAATACTGTGTCAGCCATAATCAGTGAGATTGGTGCAGTAATGTCACTTCAGTGGTTGCACGTCCATAATGATAGAGGCTACGAGGACAGCACAAGATGTCCAAATAATTATCTGATTTACCTGCAGCTGCAGGAACCTACTAACATTATTCCATTAAATGGGACCATGCAGGTAGATTGCACAAATTGCTCAATGCCACAAAAATCAACCCAGATCAAAGTTTTGTTTCTGAATTCCCACCTCCCCACCCCTCAACTTTTAGAGACATTTGGATATGAAATATGGTTCAGTCTGTACATGATCCTCATTCATGAATAGATACATGAGAACTCATTTCTCAACAAGCACAGAATGGCTGAAATAAAGGAAAAATCTCTCTTCATCAGCCATAATATCCTGCTCAGGTTAATAGTAAATTTTAACACAGAACACGGAAAGGATTAAGATACTTATTCTATTAAAATTTGTTATTTGTATTACAGTAGTCCCCAGAGGTTCTGATCGGTATGTTGTATATTGAAAGTTCTTTTGAACATGGGCTTTTTGGTCTGTGCTTGTACAGCGCTTAGCATAATGGGGTCCCGGCCCATGACTGGGGCTGCTAGATGCTATCACAATACAAATAAATAATAACATCAATTGTTCTGGATAGTGAAAGACTGTTCCTCCTCCACAATGTTTACAATCTAATAAAAAGCAATGGAGGAGGAGGATTTTGGAAATGTATTGGGCATTTTGAGATCCCATCCTTTAAATGTTTCCCCTGTTCTCAGAATTATTATGCAGCTTGGAGTTTTGGCTACCTGTAAGCAAAGCTCTCTAGTTAGAACGTGCCTCTGAAATAATCTTGCTGAAGGTCAAAATACAGTGACAACCAATATGATTGTTTCCCCTTGTCCTGAGCTTCTATGTCATATATGCCAAGATATTGGCTTTGGCCCTGATTCAGGAAAGCCCTTCATCATATTCTTAGTGTTGAGTCTTCCTATTCAGCAAAACAGTTAAGCATATGCTTAAATCACATTAAATCAATATGACGAGCATATGTGTTGATGCTTTGCTGAAAATGAACTTTATAGTTATCTGGAATGGGGACTTAGAGGAAAGTAGTTGGCTTTCATGGGTGTAGAATCTTGTAGTATGGCATAATCCAACCACTGACTTTCTTGGCTGGTGAATACCAGTAGGCAGATCTGCTGGTTCTGTCAGTTACCTCAGTACCAAAATGCAAAGATAGATGTTTGCTGGTTCCATCTATAAGTGCTGGTCCGGACCAATTGTGGATACAGCCTCATCCATCTAAAGACCATCCGGTCACTGCAGATGCACTGGATATGTCAGAGTTAACTATGGAACCCCTCGGGCACCAGGGTATTCTGAGACTTGTATAACACCGGAAGATATATTCCTCCCTTATTCACAGTCTCCACTTCTGAAGAATGTCCTTACTCCCTCCAGAGGAGTCTACATCACTGGCCCAGGAACTGTCTCACTTCCAACCATCTGGTATGACTTCCCCAGTACTGATGGCACCACTGCTACCAATGGAGCAGTTCTCTGACTCAGAGGAATCAGAGGATATGGCCACACCGGTATCTCAGTGGAATCAGTTAAGCCCTGATGGACAGTTGAGGAGCTATGCTTGCCATTCTGCCAGGTACAACCCCCATTCGCCCCAGGGACTGCTGGTACTGATTTCCTTGGGGTCACTCGCAACCGATTGACCCCTCATTTTTATCTTATTGGAGTCCATGGGATCCTTATGGCAGGCATCTGGGCCCTCTGAAAAGTCGTACTGTTCCTCTTCCTTTCACCAGCCAGTTCGTCAGTATATGAGGAGGAAGAGCTGGAACCAGATCCACAGGTACTTGACAGCTCCTTCTTCATCATCCCTGGATGGAAGTGGTCACTCTTTCTTTGCCTTCTCTGCTGGATGACTGAAAAAAGGCAAATATAGTGCCAATCTATAAAAAGGGAAATAAGGACAACACCGGGGAATTACAGAGCAGTCAGCTTAACTTCAGTACTCGGAAAGATAATGGAGCAAATAATAAAGGAATCAATTTGCAAACACCTAGAAGATAATAAAGTGGTAAGTAACAATCAGCATGGATATGTCAAGGACAAATCATGTCAAACCAATAGCTTTCTTTGACAGGATAACAAGCCTTGCAGATGGGGGAAGTGGTAGATGTAGTATATTTTGACTTCAGTAAGACTTTTGATACTGTCTCACATGACCTTCTCATAAACAAATGTAGAGTGCTACAAGATAGCAAAATCCTTTCTCCAGTCATGTCACAGCTCACTCTATAGAAGCACAGGCTGCCTCCACAGCATCCCTACCAGATGTTCCACAACAGGACATCTGCAGAGCAGCCACTTGGAGTTCAATCCACATGTTTCTGACACTCTATGCCTAGTTCATGCCTTAGCTACAGATGCAGTGGGGGGACTGGCAGTATTGGAAGTATCTTTGCTACCAGCTTCCTTGCACCCACTTCCATTCTGAACACTGCTTGCCAATTATCCACATGTGGAATACATATAGGGACTTTCACTTGAAGAAGAAATGGAGGTTACTTACTGTTACTGGAGATTCTTTGAAATGGGTGGAATATCTTTATTGCACTATCTGCCCTCTATCCCATCTGCTTCAGATCCTGTTGGATTTGAAGTAAGAAGAGGTTGAAGTAAGAACCGAAGAGGTCAACCCACACTGCCTCTTATTCCGTGGGCTGGGAATGTGAGGAGCTACTGCAAATGTGGGCCAATGGTTGCTGCTTTGAGGAAATTCTGTACTCAGACACATTGCGCGCATGTGTACATGTGCGGGACCACATATCTCGAAGAACCTCCAGTTATAGTAAATAACCTCCATTTGTGTTGAGCTCCAGCACGGAATGGATTCTCATGCAGGCAATCTGACTAATTTTCTTGAGGAAGATTAATAAATAGCCTGAGGGAAGGGTCTGTTGTAGGATTTGTGTCTGAACAGGGTTGCTTACTTATTGAATTGTTTGCCTGAATTTCTTTTACTGAAATACCAGTTCATATGATATAAATATAGCATTGGAGACATTGATCCATGCAATATACATTTTGGATCAGGTTCACTAATACAACCTGAGTCCTTTGCACCATTCAATTCAAAGCGTTTAACTGACCATTTAAAATGGGATTGCAGCTGGTTTGATTAAAAAGGGACATGCAAAACCAGCCAGAGTGTACCAGTGAATCTGGATCTATATTGTTTAGGGATGAGCAAACACAATACACCTCTGGCTTTGTTTTGCTCTATCAATCAAGTGTTATGCAGACGTTCCATATCATGAAAATGCCACCATTAGATATTTGCTCTCTCTCTCTGTATGTATAATATAAGTGTGTGTGTGTTTAAATATTGATGCATTTTATATGTTATGTGTTTGTGGAAGTGCATGAGTCTAATTTTTCAGCTCATTTATGATGCCATGGAGAAAAGGAGATTTCCATGCAGTATTGAAGATGGATCTAAGCTTGAAATTTCTAAACACAGCAGACACAGAAATGTATAAACATTGCAAGCAATTAGTTCAAGCCTGCCAAACGTTCCCTAAAACAATTACCTTCACTGCTATAAAATTTAGTTTGCACTGTTCTCTGGAGTGTTACTAATTGTTTTTCTTAACCCCAAAAGATTAAAGATCTTTAAATGAACACATAGGGCTGTACTGTTTCGAATTTCAAATGTGAGTTGTATTAAGACCACAATAAATTGTTTGTATTATGAAACAGGGTTGATAAGAGAATATTTAATGTAGTAATTATCCACTGTTCCCCCTAACATCCCCCAGTCTCAAAGAAAATGTTTCACCGTTCTTTAAAAATGTGGTCCAGCTTCAAATTCATTTCTGTCTGGCATCAGCTCCATGTCTTGTCACTAAGAATAAACATAACCATGTTGGCACTTGTTTCTCAAATCCTTTTCCACTAGGGGGTATGATAGACTGTAACTGTATTTCACAGCAAACCTATATGATACTGTGGTACTAAGGAGTATACACATGAGGGAGAAGAACAGGCATGCAAAGCTCGATACATAATTTATACAGATTTAAGTCCTGTCATTCATAAATATAATTGTAACCTAAGGCTTGAAAGTGATATGGACATTGCCATATTGATCATACTGCAGCTCTGTGTTTTCAGGCAGTTCATTTGTTGACAGGCAAAATGCAACAAAAATGTTGCTGGTCTGTAAAACAATGAATGGAAGGAAATACTTATAATTATATATTAACACAAGACATATCGTTTACTTCCTTTGCATGTTGAAAGATGCACCTTCTAACCTTCAGATGTATAATATAAACCTGGTGGGGAGGGGTATGTGTGAGTAGCATTAAATCAGCAATCAACCTTCAAGTCATTTCAGTGCAAACACTGTAATTACTTCATCTATAGTAAACAGAATAGAAAACAATAGCACACAAGGGTGACAATTTGCAATAGGCTTTGAATGTCTTTGTTAAAAAAAACTAATATGGCTGAAGGAAACATTACTGAAATTAAAAAACAAAAAAGCAGAAGTTTTGACAGCCAACAGAGGGGGTAATTAGTCTGTACATTTCAAGTAATATATTTAGCAGATCATTGAAACAGACATTACATTTTGCACAGGGAGCATTTCGTGCTTATTACCCTAGAAGCCAGATTTGCCTACCTTTGCTGAAAAACATTTTAGCAAAAGTATTGTCAGAAGTGTTATGTGTGATTACAGTAATTTAGACGGAATGCATTTTAAGAGCCAACTTCTGCTCTCATATTTAAGTCAAGGGAGATTCCTCCAGATTTGCATTGATGTAAATGAGAGCAGAATCCAGTTCAAACAGGTATTAAAAAAATCTTAGGTGCAGTGTTGTATTTTTAGATGAAATGTGCTGCCTCCTGACATTTTTAATTTCTCTTTTAGCTGAAGAAATACCACGTTGCTTGTTCTGATCTTTCAAGCTGGATATTGTGCTTTATATTTATGATCTGTTTCATCTGCCCAGCTCACTGTGAATGCTAGTGTGATGTAATCTGCCACAAAAGGAGGGATTCCTTTACTAACTGGCAGAATCATCAGTGATTTGTGGGAACAGTTTGTTTGCAATCCATCAGGTCATAAACAATAGTGTTCACTTCAATGAGCTTCAGTATTTAGAGTGATGTAAAGACAATTGTCATTAATATTAGCTAGGCTTCAGTGTACTTGGCAGCATCAAGAACAAGCAATTAATCCATCTTGATCCCTGCTAACTAATTTCAGGTTCTTTTTCACTGTGTCGTGGGTGCATTTGGTGCGCCTTCCACCCTTTTCAAAGACTGCAACTCCCATTAAAGCCCCCTTAAAAATATTTATCAGTCAAATATTATTATATTTTGGTGTAACACACTCCTCCTACATATAATGAACAATGCAGGATTCCCAGGAGGACAAGCATTCTTATTGAAATGTTTGTTTATTGAGTGCTTTTTGCCAGAAAACCCCCATGAGAAAAGTCTTTATTTTATGAGCTCCTGAAGCTGTAAAACCATTCACAATACACCCAGAAGTAAATGCAATTTTGTCCAGTGAGCTCAGGGTTTTTTTTAACCAAAATTAATGCCAATGGCCAACAATTTCTGAGGGGGACTGAAAAGAATCTCTGTGTTATCCATGTACAGTAAATATGCCTAAAAAAGTTGTATGTTTTTATCCTCCAGTAAATCTTTTTACAGTACATTCAAGAATTAAATACTGTAGAATAACAACATAGTATCCCACATCATAATGGATTACTGAGGATCTTGAAAACCTTTGATTTCCTCTTCCCACTGTTGGAAGAGGAGTTCACCAATATCTTCTCAGTCCCCTGAGAATTTTCCAACCCCAACTGTTTTTCATCTTCATTCCCTGCACTTTTTCAGAAGCCCTCCGGGGCAGTGACAGTGCTTTCAGCAGAGGAAAGATTACTGTCTCTTTCCTACCCTAGATTGTGTCATGTTCTTGAGTTAGACAGATGGAGTCACTAGAGAGTAACATGACATGCTCCTTCCCACCCAAGGTCATGAGCATCCTGCCTCTATGAAATTCCCAAAACATTCTGGATTAGGACCTTGGGCTGCAAGCTTTTGTTCAGTTCATGGCAGTACATTGCACTGTTACTGGATTACCTACCAGGCTGGTTCCAGATGTTAGGTTGTAGGAGTCCATTTTAGGCTCTGAATAGCTCAAGATGATAGAAAGAAATCTTAATCAGAAGTACACCAATGCTGCCAAACTCCCTGACCACACTTTTACCTTACTAGTCCCAACTGTGCCAGTAACTCACTTTGTGACCCTGGCAAGTTACTGAGGCTCTTTTTGACTCATCTGTGGGGGTTAATATCTCCTCTGAGTGTGATCCGGATGTCCAGATCCTTGGCTACAATTGTGGAATGGCTAGTGAAGCTTGGGGAGGGGATGCAAAACTGGCTTTTATGCTTCCCTGATCCTGGACTGGCTCTATCATAGGTTGGTCCCACATTGTTTTATAGTTATGATCAGTTTCATCTGCACAGCTCACTGAATGATAGTGTGATGTAATCTGCCACAAAGAAGGGCTGTCTTTAGTAACTGGCAGAATCATCAGCTCCAGCCATGTGCCTTAGAGCAGCAGATGGTGGGAGACAGCTTAGGAGCATACCCATTACTACTAAGGGTGCCCCTACAGTGGGTGATTCTCCTGTGGCTAACTACCTCAGCTTCATGGCCAGAATCTGCCAGTGACCTGAATGTTTGCAACGCACTTTAAGAACCTCAGATGAAATGCAAGTGCATACACGTGTTAAGTATTATAATATAGAAAATACTATTTAAATGCTGCTGACAAAACATATAGACACTCATCATTTATTAAAATAAACTTCTTTGATATTGGTGACTGGGCTTCTGAGTTGTCATTTTAGCAATAGACCTTTCTGTTTTTTCTGAAAAGTACTTGAAGAAAAATTGATTGATTGCTGTCAATCTTCATTGGCTCAGAATAGAATGTGCACACTGGATGTGATGTGAGTAAAGGAGATGGCAGCTAGTGTTCATTGTGCCCACAGCTAGTCCAGGGTCAGAATTATTAGAGCAGAGGGGTAATTCTAATAACTATCTTATTTAATCGCTATGTAATAGTTTGCTAACTGCCAGGAACTGAAATTTCCTAGCCTAAATCCTGGCTTCCAGCTTCTGGTTTTCTACAGTAGCTTTGAAAACTATTTATAATATTGTATGTATATTTCCAAAAGTGTAATAGAACAACTAGCTTTTTGACTGGGTTTTTATAGGCTTCCTTGGTTTCTTTAGCGAGAGGGCTCAGATAATGCAGTGGTAGACAATGTGGACGGTCCAGTGTGGACTGCTCATAAACAGCCTGCAGCATGTATGTCCCTCCCAGCTATGTCTCTGTGTGTGTGTGCTGCAGCCAACCAGCCACACATTGCCTCGTACTAGCCTTAAAGATTACCACAGGGTGACCCTGATACACTCCCAGTCTCAGATTTCCCCCCAATATGCCCTGTACTGCCCAGTCCTCTCCTAGACAGTGCAAACATATTAAGTCCATTATTCTTTTAAGGGAATAATCTGCACACAACTTGTTACCCCAAATGGAGTTGCCCAGACACTTCAACTTCCACACACTGGATTAGATAAAACAATAAAACAAGTTTATTAACTACAAAAAGAGAGATTTTAAGTGAGTACAAGTAATGAGGCATGAAAGTTAGAAATGGTTACAAGAAAAATAAATATAAAATGCTTACTGGTGCTTAACTTAACAAACTACATTAGGTTCTAAGCAAAGTTCTTACCACATGCTTTCAGCAGTCTTACTGAACAAACTTTTTAGGTCAGGACCCATCCACCAGAGTCCAATGGCTGCTTCCTTTGTCTCTTCAGGTGCAATAAATGTGATGGGCAGGGAGAGAGACAGCGGGGTGTTTGTCCCTTCTTATAGTCCTGTCCCCACCCCTCACCCTGTGAGAAGGATTTCCAGCTGGGAGCAAGGTGACAGGCAGTCTGTGTGGAAGGAAATTCCATGCTGTTTCTTTGCTAAGATATAGATTTTTTGTCCCTTCCCCCTTTCCTGACAAAGAATGGCCACTTAGCAGTTAATGGTCCATCAGCCTTGCTTACATCTGGCTGAGGCTTCAGCTTATCCTTTGACTCCAAGGAACTGGTTTGGGCATTCCCCAGACTTACCTAGGAAACATACTTTTAGTCATGATTTCAGTTTATGTTTATAACTTCACATATAACGCTGCTACATGCATTTTGCTATGATATTACTGATCAACAAATTATGAGTTTTTAAATGATACCTCACACAGCAGACTTTGTACAAACATTATTATACTAGTGTGTTGGGTGTGAACACAGGGGTATATTCTGTCACAACCAAGTAGATCAAATATCATGTACTGTATGGGTTAACATTTATCATGGTGCCAAGTTTCATAGCTATTCAGCCTTGCACTGAGCTGTACTAAAACAGCATACGATTACTTCTAAAGCATTCTATTACCTGGTGAGTTTTTAAAAAGGGAATTGTCAGTGTATTTGAAAATTTATGAAAAATATATACAATCTGATTTTTATTCACTCTTTATAATAATCTACAAAGCCTGTAACTTAAATCTGTTTTCATTCTAATTTTATCCCCTTCATCATACATGCACAGCCATTTGGTATTATTGGGGTACTTCTGAGTATGGAACTATTGATGTTGATTTACTTTTCTTTAAAAAAATACACTGAGGCATTTGTTTTGTCAAACACTATGCTTATGATTTTACTGTTCATTATCATGCTGATTAGTACAGTGCTCTGTAAACTGCTCAAAGATTCATAGACTTTTATGGCTAGAAAGGACCACGGTGGTCAGTTAGTCTGACCTCCTACGTAACACAGGCCATAGAGTTTCACCAAATGGTTACTGCAGCAGCCTCATAACTGTAGTTGAGCTAGAGCAGATGTTTTTAGAGCTAGCCAGTCTTGACTTAAAGATGTCAAGTGATGGAGAATCCAACAGATCCCTAGAAAAGTGGTTAAGTACTCACATTGTTTAAAAAACTGCACCATCTTTCTAGTCTGAATTTGTCTAGCTTCAGCTTTTAGCACTTGGACGTCACTACACCTTTGGTAGATTAAAGAGCCCTCTACTATCAGAAATCTTTTTCTTATGAAGGTAGTAGTAGACCCAGATCAAATCATCTCTTCACCTTCTCTTTGTTGAGCTTCTTTTGTCTCTCACTATAAGGCAGGTTTTCCAGATATCCATTGGTTTTAATGGGGCTACTCGTGACATAAGCTACTTTTAGCTAAGGCTGGCAGAATCAGAAAGGACATCTGATTTAATCCTGGATTCTGAGTGCCATTGATGCTCTGTGTGGTGTTTGGGCAAATCACTTGTTTTCTGTGCATCAGTTTGCCCATCTCTGTAACAAGCACAGTACCTTTACGGTGGGTGTCATGAGGCTTAATTAATATCTGTAAAGTTATTTCAGACATATGATACATTAAAACAAAACACATATAAAGGTTTACATGGATGTTGCAAATGTGTTTAATGAACTAAAAGGAAAAGAAATAAATGATGCCTTAATAGTGATGCTTAAATTCATCTTTTTTTTAAAGTCTTGTTTTTGATAAGTGTTATGTTGTATTTCATTGTTACAAATCTCATATTTTTTAAATCTTTTTGTAGCATACGGGGATCAGCTGTGACCTTCAAAATGCACTCAAATGTCCAAAATATTACAACTGCAGATGTTGCCAAAGCAGCAGGTAAGAATCCCCCACCCCTGAACCGTGCCCATCCACCATTCAGTTTAGAAAACAGCACCACCAACAACAACAAAAGGAAGGAGCATTCTCACAGGAAGATTGACATTTAATGAAGGAGACAGTTGAGGGGTTAGTGGCACATATGGGAAATTGAAGTGTAACATCTCTGAGTCAATTAAAACTGCCTGAGACTTCATTGTTTGCAGAGGAACTGGATTAAACAGAGGGATGCAGTCGTGGCCTAGCATGGTGAAAAAGGCCTCAGAGTTACGTCTGAGAGAGAAAAATAGAGACTAGATTTTGAAAATGAAAAATTGACACCTGTGACATACAAAGAATTTGGTTGTAGGGGCTAACAGGAGCATTATTACAAGTCAATTTTTATTTCTGGATCTAAAAGAAGGTACAAATATGCTTTTATTTATGAGTTACTTTGACAATCCCCATGAACACTTAGGACATGAACATTCTATATCTAAAGCTAAACTGCTTCTATAAAAGCCACTGTTGTAAGCACTGCAGTTTGCTTACTGTCAGCTTGGATACCACTTGTTGTGACTACAAGAAATCATTTCTGCAAAATAACAGGTTCATTTGCTTCCAAATTACCTGAGATAGTTCAGATAGTTTGTAATACCGAAGGATAAATAATTAGCAATATCGCTTTAAAATGGGAACAAAGGACGTCAGTTTGGATAAACACAGGGAGAATCATCCTTGGTCTAATTCTGTGTGATTTCTGTGCTGTTACGCCAGGGAGGAATTTGGCCCTTAGATTTGAGATGTACAGGTTACTAATTCAGTCCTTGCTGTTTATATGTCTGCTTTTCAGGCCTGATCCAGGGCCTGCTGAAATCAATGGAAAGGCTAAATGGACATTTAATAAGGTTCTTACTCAAGAGCCCGAAGGTCCCAGTATTTTGCTAATATTGGCAATTTAGGCTTAAATAAAAGAGTTTTATACCATTTAATTTTTATTAAAACTTAAAACTGCTTAAAAATCTCTTAGAGGAATGCCTTCAAAACACTTAATTTACAAAACAAAACCAGAGCATACATACTTCCAGGGTAGACACTTCGTTGTTTCAACTTTATGGCTAAATACGTTAGTCCAGGATGTTTACAATTAAGTAACTTTACGTCAGCCTGGGAATTTTAAAACCAGACCCTGTATACAGAAAATGAATGGGTCCAGTCAACAGAATAATTTCACACACCATCACATCCTTGGAGGAAGAAAGGATTTATGAATCGAGGTACTCATATAGGCGAACTAGGCGGCCGCCTAGGGCACCTAGTGGTTGAAGGCACCTAAAAGCCCGCTCAGGTGAGGAGGTGGAGTGGAGGTGAGCTGGGGCAGGAGGCGTGAGGGGGGCTGCCCGCAGTAACAGGGGTGGCGCACAGGGGAACCGCTCCCTGCCCCAGAACACCTCCACTCTGCCTCCTCCGCTGAGCACACAGCCCCCGCTCTAATTCTCCTCCAATCGGCGCCACAAGCCTGAGAGGGGAGGAGAATTAGAGCGGTGCCGGCATGCTCAGCAGAGGAGGCGGAGCAGAGGTGAGCTGGGGTGGGCTCCTCGGGCGGGGTTAGCTGCAGAGGGGAGGTAGCTGCTGCGTGGGGGGGGGGGAGGGGGGCAGGTGGGCGTGGTTAGCTGCTGTGGGGGGGTGAGGTTAGCTGGGTCGGGGAGTGGCGACAAGGTGGAAGTTTCGCCTAGGGCACGAAACTTCCTTGCACCAGCCCTGTACTCATACTATAATGATATCCATATACTATATCACAGAAGTCACAGAATCCATGACTTTCAGAGACCTCCGTGACATTTTCTGCTTCAGCCCTGGGACCACGGGGCTGGAGCTGTTAGCCAGTGGGGACCTCAGAGCTCTCAGCTGCCACAGCTGCCAGCCCCAGAGCTCTGAGCCGTGGTGGGGTCCTGCAGCTCCCAGCTGCTGGGGGCATACTTGATTCATGCCCTTGAAAGATAATGCTCTCTGTGTCTCCTTCTTGTGGATGAAACCTTTCTAGGTAACCCCACATCCCAAGTAGCCATGAATGTCTTGATCCCCTTCCTGCAGTTGCCAAAACCCCCTGGCATCCTTGACATAATGACAAGCATCTCTAGCCTCTCTAGTTGCCAAACCTCTCACCGGTGGGTGTGGTATAGGGCCAGTCTTGCTCATAAGATTAATAAGAGAATAATTTAAATATTCAGTTGTTTTCTATAGAAGCTTTCATACAGTTTGTTATCTCTGCCTAATAACTTTTGTATTCCATTAAACTACAACAATGGAGTTCTATTTAATATTTTGTCAGTATCATGTATCTGACATTCATAATGTGGAAGAAGCTTAAGTTTGTGTAGCTTTTATATTCCAGTCATGTGAATGTTAGATGTGTCAAATATCTCAACATTTTTGATGATGCAAGATAATTCTATAAGTAAATGGCTTGGTAACTGTATATGACACAATAGTCCTTAAAATTAGACAGATTCGTGTATCTTTTATTTCCTCTTTTCAGTTTTAAGGTTAGAAGAAATCTAATGGAAAATAATTATAAATAGGATAATATTTCTCTCTATATGAAACAACATTGTAGTCCACAAGTATTGTAAGTGTAATAAGAAGTTACTTATTTGATCTTTATATAGAAATTACATTTGGGAATCATGTTCCTGTATATTCTAGCACTCTGCAAATTATATTGAACGTTTACAACTGTGTCACCTACGGGTTTATTCTCTTCATACCAGCTTGTAACTCCCATTAACGTTAACATCAACAGGAGAATAGACCTCCTAAGATTGCATTAGTATAGTAAATTCATTGTTGTACTGCTGAATGAAGACCATACAGATGCATATTAGTACCATATGTTTCCTTATATATATATCCTACTGGATCCCATCAAATACTAAAATATTCATTTTATATGATCCTGAAGCATGTTGAGTGCAGCATTTCATTATTACAAGAGCATCTTCCTATGGTATTATGCAAATATTTGTCTCAGACATCCTGGCTAATGTATTGTCTTGCTTTTGAACATACGGTATCAGTGCACATTAAGGTATTGGGAGGACTGCAAATGGTATAAAAGCATGAAGTATATCTGTTTATTTTTCCATGGAGTTAAGGTTACTGGACACCATCAATAAAAGCAAAGCATTAAAAATATAGGAAATCTTTAGCTGAATGGATTTGAAAACACCATCTTTCATGTGCTGCATTTCAATACGTGTAGTCAATTAAAAAAAATAACATAGCAACCTGAAGTCATATCCTATTGCATTTCTATACTCAATAAGTCATATTTTTCAAGAGTGTGAAATCACAATTGTCATAATATATTATTTTTTTAAAAATATACTAAACCAAATGGTTTCCAGAGAACCTTAAATCCACATTAATGCATGTCTTTTATTTTTAGAAAAACACATTTTGATTTCTTATTCATACTTATGTGAGTGTTATGATTGAAATACTTGGGCTGATCTTCCACTGTCTTATACTTGGGTGAAGTGAGTGCAAAACAGATGTAAAATGCCATCATTTTCATTTTATACGGTTTTAAGTATCAGAGGGGTAGCCGTGTTAGTCTGAATCTGTAAAAAGCAACAGAGGGTCCTGTGGCACCTTTAAGACTAACAGAAGTCTTCTGTTAGTCTTTACGGTTTTATACACCCTCTGGTCTCACTTTGATTATGCAAGGTGAAAGGCAGTACAGAATCAGACCCATTATGTATGAGAGAAGAAGTGATTTCTAAATTTTTAATGCACAGAGCTGTAGTGTGTGAGGCTGCTGTAAAACCAGCTGTGCATATATAGTGCTAATATAATGGTGCGGGACACTGAACATTATGGTAATGGAAGGGCTGATGTGAAAATAGCTGTATACGTGTAGTCCCAGCATTACAGTAACAAGAGAGCTGATCTGAAACTGGCACACATTTATATCTGGGTATTACTGTAAAGAGATAGCACCGTGAAATCATCTGTGTATGTTTAAACATGGCATGGTGGTGAGGGGACAGTGAAGGAGAATGCTGCTGAGCGTAAATAGCCCAAGCATTACGGTAAGGGGAAACTGATGTTAAACTAGATGGTAGTACATAGGCTAGATATTCGGGTATTTGGCTAGCTTATGTGAAAAGTGTGTGTGTGTGTATGTGTGTGGATACACATACCTGCTACTATGGTATGGAGGAGAGCTTGTATATTATGGGCACTGTGGTACTTGTGTAGCTATTGTGAAATCCAATATGCAAACTATTCCTGTCTGTGTGTAAGCAGAGTCAGGATGAGCTCTACCCTGACATCTGGTGGTGAATTATGGCGAGTGTGGAAAAGAACTCCAGGGGCTGATCTTGTTTGCATAGGCACACCCACTCGCCTGGCATGAAACCACAGCAACTCAAAGTGGTTACTTTGGCTGGTGTGGGATCCCCAGTTTCTCTGTTATTGGGGCAGGAAGAATAAAGTTTTGTTACCCTGATTCTGTGAATCAAGGCCAGTGGAACTGTTGTATGACAGAAGGACTGAGTGAGTCATTCACCATTACCTAAGTAGCATTTGCTTGTCAAGGGGCATGGGTTACAAAACCCAGTGAATTGAGAGAGGATGGGGACAGGTATTTGTACCTGATGGTATGGCCCCTCCCTGAGGGGGTTGAAACACCAATTGCACTACCTCCTCTCTCCACTGTTGAATGTCAGAGCTAACTTTGATTCCCTTAGGAGTCTAGTTACAGACTGCTGAGCTGAGTTCACTTTGGGCCAATAGTGCACCAGCACTGGGGCTCCCCTACTACTAGCTGAAATCACTAAGAGCTGAAATCACTAAGAGCTGAAGCTATTTAAGAGCTGAGATCACTGAGGTTGTGTTAACTAGTGGGGGAGCCTGAAGCTATATTGCTAAGCTAACTTAGCTTAGCGGGGGTGAGCGGAGCGGCTGGAGGAGCAGCTAGCAGAGCGGAGCCTTGTGGGAGCGGCCCAAGGGATGGCTGGAGCGGAGCGGCTCACAGGTCGGTGAGCGGAGCGGAGCGGCACGGCTCACAGGTCAGTGAGCGGAGCGGAGCGGCTCACAGGTCGGTGAGCGGAGTGGAGCGGAGCAGCTGCCAGAGCAGTTCGTGGGACGGCAGGAGTGGGACTGCGGGTGGAGTGGAGCAGTTCGTGGTGAAGGCTGCGGTGGAACCCCACGGAGAAGCAGCCGGTTGGCCTCGGATCACGTAAGGTGCCCCTTAACACCCTGCTCACCCCCCCCCTTTGAACTCTGGGGCTGCACTGATCATGGACAGAGACTTTGGGGGGTTGTTGGACTTTTGGGACTTTTGTGATTCTTGGGTCGCTGGTTTCAAGAACCAACGGGAGAGGACACGGCCCAATTTGCTGGGGTGGGTCTTCGCTCATGGTTTGGTCTAAGAACTCTAGATGTGGTGTTTTTCCAATTTAATGCTGATGTTGTTTACCTCATGTTATTAAACATTTTCTGTTACACTCAGACTCCGTGCTTGCGAGAGGGGAAGTATTGCCTCTTAGAGGTGCCCAGGGGGTGGTGTGTAATTGTCCCAGGTCACTGGGTGGGGGCTCGAGCCGGTTTTGCATTGTGTTATTGAAACGGAACCCCTAGATACAGAACCCGGCCCTTGTTGCTGCCAACTTAGATGGGCAGAAGGGTTACATGTGTAAAACTTCACTCTCTCACTTATTCTGTACTGGAGACATTATTAAGATATATGAATATAACACGTTTGAAGTTCTGTGTTTTCCCAATATTAAAATACAGTGACCTAAAGAAATGCTATAAAACCAGTGCAAATGTGGAAAAAATGAATTCTTCATAAAATGCTTCTAACTTATTTAATGATTCTCTTATTATTATTTGAAATTTACAACTCCCTTTCTGATGATTCTCCCTCTCCGTCCTCTCCCTCCCCACCCGCCCCAAGTCAAGGAGGTGCAGGCCCTTCCAAGTTTGGGAGTGTTCCTTATAGCTGTGCTTTGTGAAGTGCATAATCACTTAATAAAGTGAGCTGTAAGGCTCTTAACCAAGAATTGTTTCCCATTACTTACCTATTCTGTAAAAATACACACAGAACTTATTCTCCATAAAAAAATAATCAATTATATTCCTGTTATAAACTGTACTGTACAAAAATAATTTGGCTAAAATATCACAGCAGAAATTGAAATGATTGTAATATTGATTATGTTTTTAAAAATGCAGGTTAATACACTGTAAATTTAACTCATGTCTTAGATTTTGGAATCTACAAGTGATGTGAAAACTTTTAGTATCTAAAGCTCTAGACATCAAAACTTTGGCAACATTCAGTTTATCATCAAATGCACTTGACAGAAAACATTGCATCAGATCCTTTTGCCATGGTAGCTGAATGTTTGTTCTAAAATTATCAGTTGTAAAACAATGAACAATGTTGACATTCAAAACAGATCGTTTTTAGAATTAAAGGTTTTAGCATTAATCACATTCAGATGAATAAGGCAGTTCACATTGTTTTAGGCTGTTTGCTGACTCAGGCAGAGTTGACATTGCATTTGTTTACACTTGGTCCACAATTTCATCACCATGAGGACTAGAAACATATCATTTTTCAATCCTTGGGTTATGGAGCATCATTTTATTCACAAATATGTTTACAAATACTTTATTGTGTAAAAATTAAATCATATCATATTTGCTAAACCACAGACACTATTTGGATATATAAACATGGAAAAGGCCCTTCCCCACAATGTTTTACAACTCCAGTGAAAATTTCAAAAGACAGGTAGTTCAGATTCTCTTCTGTACTAAATATGCTTAGAATAGAGGATGGGGGGGCAGCATTACAGGGTAAGTTTGTTTCCCTGATTCTCATGGGGCATTTGTGCCAACCCCTGTCCATTGGCATAAATTAAAGCAGTTTACAGGATGCGCTTATTTATGCCTGTTCATAATTGGCATAGCTGTAGAGTGCTCCGACAACCCCACCTGCACCACAGTTCAAGGCGGCAGGTTGTGTAGGGGCCACTTATTCTCCTTTATGCTAGCTGATATCTTCCTTGTGCTGATGAGTTCACAGCTGGCCTGCTACTGCTGGATTCTGATGCTTTGCTCAACCAGACTGCTGCAAAGTGGCCAGAACAGGATGAGAGAATCTGGGCCAGGTAATTTAACGTAAACATTTTCAAAAAATAGGAACCTAAAGTTAGGCTCTTAAATCCATACATAGGCTCTAAATCAGTGCCCTGATTTCCAAAAGTTCTAAGCACCTAGAAGTTCACATTGAAGTGTAATGAGAGCTGCTGGGTCCTCAGTCTGTTTTAAAAACCAATCCATTGCTTTAGTTGCCTAGATAAGAACTTAAGGCAGGGCTTTGCAAAGCCACTTGAGATTTAGACACCCAGTCCCCATTAAAATGACTAGACATTCAAATCCCCTAAACCACTTTGGAAATATCTGCATTGGAGCCCAACTTTAGGCAGATATTTATGACACTCTTGGTATAATGCTTCTAATATTTAACAAATTCAACAAAATCACTGAAAACTTCAACAAAAATTCAATCTGGATCCTTTTAATCAGGTGACAGGCTGGGAAGATAGCATTTTGGGATTTTTAAATAAATTCTAGGGAATAAATCTCCACTTGAAATGCATTTTTCAATGACATCTTAATTATGGAGTTACTGGTTCATCTATAATATAGCTATAATGTTTGGATGAAATGTTTTTTAAAAATTTGCAACAAAGGTCTCTATTCACATTCAGTATAATTGAAATGTTTAATCATCCTGACTTAATTTTAGCAACTCTTCTCAGACTCTAAAGAATTCTACCTATGAAATGTATCTACCTTCAGCACTCATTCTACCTATGAAATGTAGTCATCTTTATGGGCTAAAAAGGTTTCTTTCCATATTACTGTATAATGTAAATAAATACATATTGCTGCATAATGTAAATATTCATAATACTTTTCATCCATAGCTCTTTAAGTGCTGTAAAGTGGGTAAGTATTAAGTCCCTAATTTACAGATTGGCAAACTGAGGCAGAGAGAGAAAATGACTTTCCAAAGATGAGGGAGTGAATTAGTCAGTGGGAAAGCAACGGCTGCCTGACTTCCCAGTCCTCTAAACTCTTCAGTAGATCAAACTGCATCCTAGCTTATAGGTTTTCTGTATGTTTTGTGCTTGTCTTCACTGTCATCAGCAGTATGATTATTGCATTAATTCTACTGTTATTTATTATTTTTATGAAAAGTGTCCCAGGTGGCTTACAGAAAAAATAAGAGAGATTCATTTCCTGCTCAGGAGATCTTACCATCTTACATGTGACATGTTGAGTTGAGGGTGAAAGAGTAGGAGAACAAGGGATGATTATGTGGTTATTCAGTTTAGATCTGTGCTTATAGGGATTGCTCAATTAAAAGTATATTTTAAAATGCTAATGGCTATTATCGACTCACTTCTTCTATGCTGCAGCATAATCTCAAGGAGGAATTTGAATGAGAAGAGGCTAATGGTTTACTGAAATCTCACTTATTCTGATGCATTCTGAGCATTCTGCCTTTACCCCACAGATTATATCAGCTCTTGACTAAATACTATCTGGCCTTTGTCTGATACATTTTTTAGAGACCATTTTTTGTTAATCTATTAAAGGTTCTTCTCATGATACATTTCTTTGAACTCATTGTAATCCAAGAATTAACTATCCAATCCATTGCTTCCATTTCTGAAGCTGTGAAAATGTTGCTAATATTGCTTGTTGAATTCTTTGGGTAATGGTAATATATTTCTCCTGTTTTTGTGGCGAGTGTCTCTGGAGGAGATACAAGTCATATATTATGAGAAGCAGGCTATGAGGAAGATTATTCTCCATGAAATCTTTCATCTTTTGAAATGGGCTCTAGCCAGTCCTACTTGTCTTCTTGATTTCTCCCTCTGTTTTTTGCATGATCTTGGCAGCTGTCTACACCCATCTGTGCAGGTGTTCTTTCCTTCTCTTGCCTCCACAAGTTTGAAGACTAATAATTTTTTGGCAGTATTTCTGTTTTTTAGGTGAAACTCCTCTCTTTTTGTTCTTGTAGCTCATGTGATCAGATGGAGATTGCGTGTTGTGGGAGAACATGACAAAGAGTATGCCTGTTCTCTTGGTTATTTGAAATTCAACTTTGTAGTGAATTGATTGCTACCTTGCCGGAAACTTGGAAACCAGTTGCCATGATCAGGTGTATAACAGTATTGAGTGCTATAATATCTGTAGCAGTAGTTCTCAACCTTTCCGGACTCTTGTACCCAGGGCCGGCTCCAGGGTTTTTGCCGCCCCAAGCGGCGGGGAAAAAAAAGAAGCCGCAATCGTGATCAGCGGCATTTTGGCGGCAGGTCCACCTCACCACTTTCTTTTTCAGCAGCACTTCGGCAGCAGGTCCTTCCCTCCGAGAAGGACCAAGTGACCCGCCGCTGAATTGCCGACAAAGAGCCGGACGTGTCGCCCTTCCCTTGGCCGCCCCAAGCACCTGCTTGCTGTGCTGGTGCCTGGAGCCGGCCTTGATTGTACCCCTTTCAGGAGTCTGATTTCTTGTGTGTACCCCCAAGTTTCACCTCACTTAAAAACTACTTGCTGACAAAAATCAGACAAAAATGCAAAAGTGTCACAGCGCACTATTACTAAAAATTGCTTACATTCTTATTTTTACCAGATAATTATAAAATCAATTAGAATATAAATATTGTGCTTACATTTCCATATATAGCCTATAGAACAGTATAAACAAGTCTGTATGAAATTTTAGTTTGTACAGACTTTGCTAGTGCTTTTTATGTAGCCTGTTGTAAAACTAGGCAAATATCTAGATGAGTTGATGTACTCCCCTGCAAGATCTCTAAGTACTCCCAGGAATACACATCTCCTTGGTTGAGAACCATTGGTCTATAGGACTGGAAAGCTATGAGATGTTCCTAACTTTAAATCAGTTTAGAACAGAAGAATTTATAACCAAAGTATAATTGTTTTAAGGACTTCATTTGTTCTCAAGTAAGTGGCACAGAAAGATTTCCTACTATCGTCATTAATATTTAAAAATTGCTTTTAATTATTTAAATAATCAATAATCATTTAGTAGAACAGGCCAAAGCAGTTATGACAGTCATACCTGGTAAATTCTAATTTTTAAAAACTCACTTCCCCTATTTATTGCATATTATTTGCTCTAATGTTTGAAGAGAAACCAAAACTCACAAACTTATGGACCATCATCTGTGTACTTTGGGGGTGCAGGGTTCGGGGCACTCAGCACCTCCTCACAGGATCAAGCACTATTCTTAGATACAAAGAGTTTTCCTTTTAGTGAGGACCATTCACAAAGGCCTTGATCCTGCAAAGACTCATGCATGGGCTTAATTTTATACACTATGACTAGTCCCAGTAAAGTTAATGCTGTTCTTTGCAGGCTTCAATCTAAGTGATAACATGAGATAAAATTGTCCAGGCTTGTTCTAAGTGCAAAGGTGATTTTTTCTGACAAGTTTGATCAAAATCCCTCAAGCCATTTTTGACCTTGTGAAGATGGGGGGGGGGGGGGGGGGAAATACACATTTCACATGTTAAAAGAATTAATGCCACATTTTTTTCTTGCACTGATGCAAAAACTGACATTTGAAATGTAAAAGGCTGATCCTCAGCTGGTGTAAATTGGTATAGCTTCACTGATGTCAACTGCTGAAAATGTCCAAAACTTTTTTAAAAATTTGGTTTCATTCTGAAGCTCTAAAGTATTGTAATAATTACTTTTGAGGATGCTCAGCAGACATCTGTTAATTTTTTTTAGCAAAGCCTAATTTGGCCTTGTTCAGACGTCCCATGTGGCATCACATTACAAATTCTCCCTGTTTAACTTCACCAGGCAATTGGTAGGGAAGAGGGCTTCTGGAGCCTGGTTGTTGCTTAACCAGTTTTCATGTGTGTGATTGTAAATGGATGTTACAATCCTCCGGGGGGGAAGGATAGCTCAGTGGTTTGAGTGTTGGCCTGCTAAACCCAGGGTTGTGAGTTCAATCCTTGAGGGGGGCATTTAGGGAACTGGGGTAAAAATCTGTTTGGGAATTTGGTCCTGCTTTGAGCAGGGTGTTGGACTAGATGATCTCCTGAGGTCCCTTCCAACCCTTCTATGATTGTTATGGGGTGTTATGGGGTTCACTCACTGCTAATGGCTCCTCCTCCTGGCAGTCCTGGGGATTAGCTGCGGCCAGCTGTCACGTCTTCTCCTTGCAGTGTCTCTCCCATTGTTGTATCGCTCTGAAGACCCCTCTCACTCCACAAACTGCATCTTCCTCTTCATGATTCAGTCTTTCAGCTGGGTCACAAGACATGTTCCCCACTTCTGGGGTTTCAAAGTCCTCAGACAGTCTTCTGCTCTCCACCCTGCTGGTGTCACTTTGTCAGTGGCTGGTAGGGGGATCTGGGCCCGCCCTCTACTCAGGGCCCCAGCTCAGGGACCCTTGTCATCAACAGCCAAGGTTTGACTTACCCCATACTTTGCTGCTTTTCCCCTGAGCCTTGCCTACCTCCCTGGCTCTCCCCCTTTTCTGGGCTTGGCACGCCCCACTCCCTCCTCCCAGGGAGTGACTGTAGGCTACTTGCCTCTAGTACTAGACACACCTCCCTTCTCACATGGAGTGTCTGAAGACTGCTTCCTTCCCGCCTCTTCTGTTGCCAACTTCCTGGCTTATAGGTCCCGCCTCTTTCTGCCCAGATGAGCCAGTTCCAATCAATTCTCTGCTCTCTGGCTCCTCCTCCAGGTGCAGTTTGGGCAGTTAATTGGCCCACTTTATCTTCTAACTCTTCCAGAACTCGTGTGGGATGAACACCACATCACAGTGATTGAAACATATTTCTCTTTGTATTGTGGTAGTGCTTCTGGCCCCACTCAAGGATCAGGGATCCTTCGTGCTAGGTACAGTATGAACTAGGTTGACCAGATGTCCTGATTTTATAGGGACAGTCCTGATATTCAGGTCTTTTTCTTATATAGGCGCCCATTATCCACCACCCCCGTCCCAATTTTTCACACTTGCTATTTGGTCACCCTATGAACACAGAACAAAAAGACAGTCCCTATCCCAAAGATTTTGCAAACTAAGCTATAGTTTTCCAGAAACTTCTGTCTTAATATGGCACATCATGTTAACTCTGCCAAGCTGCTTCTACTGTGTTTCCTGGTATATATCTTATAACATAAAGAGGCATCTAATAAACAATTTATTTTCCCAGAAAAACAGGAACACAAAGTACTACACATGTGCAGCATGGCTGAGTTAACCTTGATGTTGGGCCATTAATATTTGCATTTCCTGACACCTTTTATTTTAATTCTATAACTTGAATGTTGCCTTCATAGATTTCTTTACATTTATTATGCAGTACATTAGAGATCTGACCCAAATGGCACAATGTCCATTAAGTATTGTGTACGCTTAAACAAGGTAATGTGGAAAGAGAGATTAAAAGGAGACAGAATAAGAAATATAACAAGAAAAAGGCATTTAAGAATGAAACTTGTATGTAAAAAAGGGGGGTGATAGTCTCAAATTAGTGTGCCTTACCTACTGATCAACCTGTCTTTTGGAGCTCTATAAATAAAGTAGGAATTAAAAAACAAAAACAAAAAACAACTAAACTCAGAGGTGATAGCATTGTATGCTGATTTTTGTTAGGAAAGCAAAGCAAAGTACAGTTTTTCCACTCACTGGGCAGATTGATTATAGAGCTTCAGAGGTTGGAACATGAAAAACAAAACTAATAATTTTAGACTGTACATAAAAACAAATACTAAGCACTATGTGGAGCATAAGGATAAATTACTTTAGCTGTTACAAGGAGAAAATCTTCTTTACCTAGGGATAACCAAAGACCCTGTCTTTACAATATAAAAAATGTGTGATTTGTAATCTTGTCTTCATAAAAAACAGTCTCCATATCCACCAAATAATAAAAACCTTTAGTGGCAGCATTGCTACTGCATAGCCTCATGAAAAATGGCCCTGTTATTTAGAGTACAAGACAAAACAAAAACATCACGTACACTGACATCTTAAAATCAGACCATCAGCCTCTTTTCTTGAAGAAAAATAATAGCATGAAAATGCAATTTCCAGGCTTGATGATGATAATGTGTAGGGGCAGATGAACTGAATGTGGTAGAAATGTTTGTTCTCTTGCTTCCTGTATTGGTGGAACATGTATGATGTCTTGGGGAGGTGACGCACACAAGGGCTTTGGAGGAAGGGGCTAGTGGTTCTTTGAGTAGTATCCCAATGGGTGCTCCATTGGAAGTGTGCTTGTGTCCCTTTGCTGCTGGTTGGAGAATTTCTGTAGCAGTATCCATTAGGTCCACACATGTGCTATCCGTCTCCGTGCCCCGCCATGAGGCTAACCAGTGCACGTGACCTAAGTCCCCTCAGTTCCAGAGCCATTAGCAGTCTGTTTGCAATACTTAGCTTTAACATTTTTATTACTTAGTTAGTCTCTTCGGTCTTAGTTGTAGCCCCTTTCTTCTTTTATTTTCTTTTTTAAAAAAAACAACCCTTTATTTTTCCCCTTTTTGTCGGGGACCCCGCCCCGCAAGGGGTATCCCAGTTCACCAGGCTTCAAGAAGTGCCTTTCCTGCGAAAAGGCCATCTCTGTAGCAGCCAAACACTGCCGCTGCATAGGTTGCATTGGGGAGGGCCATGTTCCACAGAAGTGTGCTCTCTGCTCAGATCCAGATCTCAAAAGGACAGGTAGTTGAGACCGAAGATCATCTTCATGGAGGCAACTCTAAAGCCTTCCCTGGATCCTCACTAGGAATCACCCAGAAGACATGAGTCTTCCCCACAGCCCTCAACATCCAAAGACCATGGGCAAAATAAATCAGCAGAGGACCCCTCTCGTAAGGCATCAGAAAAGAGAGCGGTGAGTCCAAAGTGTGAGCCCTGAGCTAGCCACAAAAGATCTCCGGCACACTCCGGTATCTTCAGTACTGTCGTCACCGAGATGCTTCAAGCCCGGTTCCCATGGCTCATAAAGATCTGATGCAGCAGGTACCATTGACGTGCCTAAGGACCTGATGGGCACAGGCACCAAGCCAATGGTAGCGATGGGCAAAGATGGGAGTGGAGAGCACTCCAGTAAGAAGATGCTACCAGTACTCGTTATAGCTTCAGTACTGTCATCTGGGCCCAAGAAGCAGTGAGAGACAAAAAGGCATCCTTTAAAAAGTGAAGTTAAATCCTAGCGAAGAAAACAGAAAGGAGCATAAAATCTGGCAAATGAAGTGTAAAAATATAATTAGGAAGGCAAAAAAAGAATTTGAAGAACAGCTAGCCAAAGACTCAAAAAGCAACTCAAAATGGCAGATTAAATTCAATGTTGATAAATACAAAGTAATGCACATTGGAAAACATAATCCCAACTATACTTATAAAATGATGGGGTCTAAATTAACTGTTACCACTCAAGACAGAGATCTCGGAGTCATTGTAGATACTTCTCTGAAAACATCCACTCAATGTGCAGTGGCAGTCAAAAAAAAAGCAAACGGAACCATTAAGAAAGGAATAGATAATACGACAGAAAATATCATATTGCCTCTATATAAATCCATAAGCCCACATCTTGAATACTGCATGCAGATGTGGTCGCCCCATCTCAATAGAGATATATTGAAAATGGAAAAGGTTCAGAAAAGGGCAACATAAATGATTAGGAGCAATTAATAAGATGGGGACTTTTCAGCTTGGAAAAAGAGATGACAAAGGTGGGATATGATAGAGGTCTATAAAATCATGACTGGGAGTGGAGAAAGTAAATAAGGAAGTGTTATTTACTCCTTCTCATAACACAAGAACTAGGGGTCACCAAATAAAATTAATAGGCAGCAGGTTTAAAAAAAAAAAGGAAGTATTTTTTCCACACAATCCACAGGTTTACTTGCCAGAGGATGTTGTGAAGGCCAAGACTATAATAGGGTTCAAAAAAGAACTAGGTAAGTTCATGGAGGATAGATCCATCAATGGCTATTAGCCATGATGGGCAGGGGTGGTGTCCCTAACCTCTGTTTGCTAGAAGCTGGGAATGGGCAACAGGGGATGGATGCCTTGATGATTACCTGTTCTGTTCATTCCCTCTGGGGAACCTGGCATTGGCCACTGTTGGAAGACAGGATACTGGGCTAGATGGACCTTTGGTCTGATCCAGTATAGCCATTCTTATGTCATCGGTGCCCCATCCAGCACTGGAGCAATGGGTGCAGGTGAGATCCGCAATTCCCTCTGTACTACCAGTGGCACTGGGTCAGTTAGCACCGCTGGAATTCTGGGACTCAAGAGGCCCCAGGGTATCTGATATACCAGAGTCTCTTCATCTTAGCACTGGGGACTTCGGTACCGAGTCCTCTCTGAGTACGGGAGACTTCTCTGGTACCCTGCCATGCTCCTCCTCTTTCTAGTGGAAAATCGGGGCTTGTCTTCACTACCCGCCTGGATTGGCAGGTAGAAATCGATCTCTCGGGGATCAAATTATCGCGTCTCGTCGGGACGCGACAATCGATCCCTGAATCGACGCGCGTACTCCACCAGCGCAGATAGGAGTAAGCGCCGTCGACGGGGGAGCTGCGACGGCGGTCAATTTGCCGCCGTCCTCACAGTGGGATAAGTTGGCTTGGATACGTCGAATTCAGCTACGCTATTTGCGTAGCTGAATTTGCGTATCTTAAATCGATACCCCCCCTAGTGTAGACCTAGCCTCAGATAGTGAGCGTGAGGAGGTCATTTCCCACTACTCCTTCCATGCTCCCTATGATACTTGGTATCAAGAGGCTCCTTGGGTATACGCTCAGTTGTCCCCACCCCACCTCCTGCACAGTATGGACACGACTGGGCTCTATTCCACTGCCCCAATGGCCATACTGGGATCCGTGGGCAGCATATTGCCCCCACGCTTCTCGGGCTTCCAGCCTCAGCTCTTAGCCCCCAAGACATTCTCCCTCAGCTGCGGCATCCAGAAGCTCCAGAAGAGATCACGGGGGACAGGAGGGCAGACTTGAGGAAGAGGTCACTCGAAGGACAAACATCTCTTCCTCTTCCCCAGATGAAGTAATCATGCACCCACCACCATTCCTAGCCGGTGACTTCCAGCTCTTTCAAGACTTGGCAAAAAGAATTGCAGACACCACTGCAGATACCCTTGGAGGAAGTCTAGGACACTCATCACCAAGGTTCTTCTCCCTGGCCATGCTCATAGACATAGTACAAACCTGCCCTCAGATATAAGCCATACACTGCCGCCAACTCTTGGGATATATGCATCTGGCACTGCAGTGGTACTTCATGCCAGGTTTCACATGCAATGTCTCTAGATGTGGGTCAGCTTGGTCTATAGACCAAACAGACAGGCTAGACAAATCACTGTCTCTGCCCACCAAGGTCAGGAACTCCCTGGACTAATGGAAAAATCCAGCAGATGTTTGCAAAGGGATCCCCTTTTTGCAAACTTCCCTGTCAATACTTCTCACCACCAATGCATCACTGAAAGGATGGGGCACGCATCTAAATGACCTTACAACACAATGTAAGTGGTCATCCACAGAGATATCTCTCCACGTCAACCTCCTCGAGCTCAGGGCAGTCAGGAATTCGAGCACCAATTTCCTCCAGCTGATCAAAGGAAAACACACGAGAATCCTAACAGATAACATAGCATGTAGTATTACATAAATCGACAGGAAGGAGCCAGGTTGCCCTCCCTCTGTGCAGAAGCACTAAAGTTATGGAACTGGTGCCTCTCCCACAAAATTACACTATCAGCGGCCTACCGTCTGGGCACACAACTCGATAGTGGACAGTCTCAGTTGCAAGTTCTCACACCACCATGCACAGATGACCCATGCCTCTTGATACTGAGGGAGGCACAATCTAAAATAGAGGACACGTGACTGCCCCACATGTCTCCTCTGCCCAGCAACCTCCCTGACCTCTGCGCAGTCCGGTGCTGCCTCACTTTCCCCGCCCCACTGAGCTACCTGCAGGAGGAGGGGCTCTGTCATTCTCCCACTGTGCCCATGTTCGGCTGCTCTTCCTGGCAGCTGGGCCCGGGTGGGGACTAGGAGGGAACTGCTTCTCACACGGCTGAAGCGGACTGCTATGGGTTACTGCTCTGTGCAATGTGGCAGCTGCCTGAGAGAGAGCCTGGCTGGGGAGAGGGTGACTCGCCCCACTGCTCCCCATCCGGTCCTGGCTGCCAGGAACAGGAGCTGAGTGAGCCAGAGCCCCTCATCCATCCCAGTAATTTCCAGCTTGCTTGGCCCCTGTCCCTGGCTCCCTGGCAGCCGGGCGGAGAGCAGAGGAGGCAGAGCAGGCCACTGCCTCTCCAGCCAAGCTCTCTCTCAGGCAGCCACCAGACTGCACAGAGCAGAGGCCCAGAGCAGTTGGTGTGAAAAGTGGCTGGTCCCGCCCCTTCTGCTCCCTGCCCAGGCCCAGCTGCCAGGGACAGGGACTGAGCATGACGGGGGCAGGAGCAGTGGGAGAAGGACAGAGCCCCTCTCCTTCCCTCCTGGCAGACCAAACAGTAATGGGTGGGGAGCACTTGACCTCACATGTCCCCCCAATGCATCACCTATGACACCATGATGTTCTATAGGAGTGCAAGTTCAAAAAGAGAAAATGCCAGGTCCATGATAGTGATGTGGGGGAATTATTTGAGAGCTTTTGCAGAGTTTTGACATATATAAAAGAAAGTATGTTGGCCATATTCTGCCTCAGCAAATGCAGTTGTATGGGTATTCCTGATGGCACATTTTGGCCATATGTTTTTAGTTTTGCCTTCATTTTTAACATTTCTCACTGGAGTATTAGTTCTCACATGGATTGACCACAGCTTCAGCAGATGCTGCTACCTGATAGTCAGCAACTCTTATAGGGAACACAAAGCAGGTGATCATGAATTGTTTCTTTTCTGCACTCTGTCTTTAGTGTAGGAATTTTTTTCCTGAGTTTTATGAACTTTAGTTATCTGGTCTGACATGTAGGATAAGCCCCAGTAAGGGTTATAGGCCACTGAGAATGATTTACTTGGAGATAATTTTTTCCATTTTCCAGCAGTCTGACAAACAATTGTATGTAGAATGCAGAGATTAAAGGACATAGTAGTAACCTGCCAACAACTTAATCTCTCAGATATTTATTTGTTCTTTAAGATGCACACTAAATCTCTGTTTTTTGGAAAATATTTTCTGTTTGGGGGCATATATTTAAGCCTTGTGGTGGCTAGAAGTCAGGAGATGTGGATTATCATTCCAACTCAGCTACAGATTCACTGTATTCGAGCAAGTTACCTAATTTTTCTGTGCCCATATTTCCCATTTGTAAAATGGGGATATTAATATCATACAGGGTTCTTGTGAAGAAAATAAATAGAAGTTTGTAAAGCACTTTGAGATTCTTGGATGGAAGGCAGTCTAGAATTGTAAAGAATAATTGAATTTATTTGCACTTATGGTGACTTGTTTGTTTCTGTTTGTGTTATAGAAACAGGGTGACAGCAATCACAGAATCATTTGGGCCATTTAGTGGGTCATCTAGTCCATCCCCCAGAATTGTGGTGGGATTTCTGGGCTGGCGATCATTTAGCTAATATTTAATAGTCCAGGAAGAAAGAGAAATGGATGAAAGAAAAATGTTTATTCCAAAATCTAGAGGGTGCCTCTTGGCAAAGCTTTATAGACATTTTTGATCAGTAACAAGAAATGGTGGGTTGACGCACCCCATTACTCCTTCCTAAACAGCCAGGTAATTACTTTTGGCATTTTGACAAGTGTTTGCTGGAGTGAAGGTCAAAGCTGACAGCATATAAAATCTATGCTAATCTGCTCAGCTGGAGGAGACTCAGGTAGCTAATGTTTTTGTAATTAGAAGTTGTGGAAACCAGTTTTCTTCACAACTTTGCACTGTGCTTAAATGAGGCAATAATACGGAGCAATTTAATTTGTCATAGTTTACAGGAGTGTCTGAATAGAGGTGTAGGAGTAACAGAGGTGAAAGTAAGCCGGTACGGGCCAGTACAGCATACCGGTAAGAAAGTGGCTGCCGGTACGGGCAAGTACACAGCCGACATTAAAATGCTGCCGTGGCGGTGATTTAAGCACCGAACCGGCAGGGCCGCTGATGGTGGGGGGAGGAAGGGGCAGCTGCTCCATGGCCTGATGATTTAAAAGGGCCCAGGGCTCCTGGCAGCGGCCAGAGCCCCGGGCCTTTTAAATTGCCACTGGAGCCCCGGGTGGCGCCAGGCAGCCAGCACTGAAGTGCTGGTTGAAGGAGACTGGCCCCAGCCCCGCCCCTTGTGCCTGTGGCCCCACCCCTTCTGGGGGCCCCGAGCCACCTCCCCTACACCTTGCCCAGGACCCCAGCCGCCCTGCATACCGGTAAGTCCTTTAAGTTACTTTCACCCCTGAGGAGTAGCCTACATTATGAGATTAGATAATTATGGGTAGGTATATTAATGTAACAGGGTTTGCACTCACCTCTCGTGGGTGCCCCCTGGCCAAGTGCATGTGCCTGTACACTCTCTCTACCTGTTTGTCGTGGGTCTTCGTTGACTCAGCCCTCTGGCCAAATCACACACTGTCTATCTGTGTGTTAAAAGACAAGCAAACTTCTGGGATACAAGTCCAACATAGTTCTCTCATTGTCCTCTGTAGTGTCTTTCTCAGCAATGCCCAATGGCTCCTTCCCTGGAGGCAATGTCTTTGCCCTCTCAGGGCCTTTCTGGCCCCAGCTCTTCAGCTGGGCTATTACAATTCAATTCCCCCCCTGGCATACATCAATGTCCAGGCCACTTTCCCAGTGACTAATGGGGAGGTTGGGGGGGACCAAGGCCTGCCCACTACTCCAGGTCCCATTCCAGGGACCCTATAGATAGTAGCTGTTACTGTGTCCCTTTATCTAAGTCATGCTGCTGCTCCAATTTCATGGACCATTTCCCCACAGCCCTGCACCATCTTAACCCTTACCTCAGGGCCTTGTCCTGATGAAGTCCCTGCAACCAGCTCAGAGCTCTTTCTCGCCCTTCCTGGCTTCTGGAAGCACTACCTCATGCAAGGTCCCGCATCTCCCTTAGCCAGCCACATACCATCTACAAACTCCTCCAGCTCTAGCTAAGAACTGATCTCAGTGTGGCCCTGCAGCTCTTCTTATACCTGCCTGCTGGGCCCTGATTGGCTGCTTCCCACACAGACACTCTAGGCACCTCGGAGGACCTCTATACTGCCCTTTCCTAGGTATGGCTGGACCATAAGGCCTCCAGGAGGGGGCCTCAGGGCCTAGTCCACCCCCATCACACACCTCCCACCTCAAACAAGATTGAAGTGGTGCTCTTGCAAGCAGGGGTGAAAGCAACATTAAGCACTTACCGGTATGGGAGTCTGGAAGGAGCGGGGCCTTGGGCAGAAGGGCGGGGCCTCGGGTGGAAGGGGCGGGGCTGGGGGTCAGCCTCCCCCAGCCAGCCCATCCGCCCTGCCCAGCCCATGCCGTCTGGGGCTCCGGCAGCAATTTAAAGGGCCCAGGGCTCCGGCCGCTGCCACGGTAGCAGCAGCGGCAGCTGGGAGCCCCGGGCCCTTTTAAATCACTGGCCCCGGGGCAGCTGCCCCTTTTAAACCGCCCCCCCCATCAGCAGCCCAGGGCCAGTGAAATTTCCTTCTCAGGCCTTTCTACCTGGAGAGTTATTTGTGATAGTCTCTGCCTTCATTCTCAGGGTCTTTCTCCCAGGTCTCTCTACCTGGAGAGCTTTTAACAATCTTTTGCCCAGTTAGTCTGGGTTCCTCTCAGATCTCTGTCTGGAGAGTTACTTACAGTAGTCTCTTTCCTTGTCTGTCAGGGTTTCTCTCCCACTCCTTTCTACCTTTTAACCATCCCAGTGCCCCAGTTAGTAAGGGTTCCTCTCAGATCTCTTTGTCTGGATCGGTTTTCATTGTTCAGACTCCCTGTGTGCTCCTTCTCTTCAGAGCCAACCTATCTCAAAGATGGGCTTGACCAAAGTTACACTTTAGCCATGTTCTTTAGCCAAGGGGGAACTTCTTGTTTGGCTGACACTAGGAAGTTAACCAGGTCCTTGGCAATACCCTTATCTCCCTCACAGAAATATGAAGTTACCATGGCCCAGGGTCCCCCTTTTTGTAGGTAGCTCATACTATGCACATAACCCTCCATATTCAATGACATGTCATCATTTACTATATGTGGGACATTCAGCTTGAAGCCTTTTATCACCTCTAGAGTGGTTAACAGAGCTGGGATTTCCCCAGAAATAAACTCTTTTACTGTGGCCTCCTGATCTGGAGAGGAGTCCTTCTGTATGCATCTGCTTGTAAACCCTTCACAGTTAAAAATCTCTCTATCCAGGTTCAAATCCCTTTCAGGGCTTCCAGAGACCAGGGACTATACTGTTTTGCCCACTGCTTTCAATACCTGGTTTAGCAACATGCACTTTTGTTCTTTCTGTACCCATACTATTGTGTGGACAACATTCAGCAGGTTAGGATCATTTTTAGCTTCCTTTTTCCTCTTCTTAGTAGAGGTCTGGTTGTGGCCTTGCTCTGCCACTACACCAAGATCCTGGGGTTTTAGAGCCAGAGTCGGGTAGCTCCCTGCTTCAGCAGGCAGATATATGCCCTTGTCCAAGTCATCTTCCTTCTGTAGTGGCCCTGGTCTACAGAACTGCAGCCCTTTCTCCTTAGCCAAGTTGGACTTTGACACTGGCTGGACCTTGATCAGGTTTTGGAGCTTAGTCAGTTCCTTTGCAGCAGTAAGGACTGTTGTTCCGCTGTCTCCTTTTCAACTTTGAGACGGGTCAGCTCTTGCTCCCGTTTTACTACTTGCCCTACTATCCTGTTCCATGAAGAGCAGATCTCTTCCACTCCTGCCACTACCTGTGTCCATAGTTCCAGGATTTCAGCCTGGTTCAATCAGCCGTAGCAGCCTTCTCTTCTAGCTAACTCCAGTCCCTTATTGTAGAGATCTGCTATGTAGCTGAGGGGGCTGGTGCCATTATTTCAGCCTCCGCTGTGCATGGGAGCTCAGTGTTCATGCTACAGGACACCCACTCCTTTGTTAACCTGCTACCTTCTCCTTTCGGGGGGCTTTCCTTGGTACCCAGCATATCAATCAACCCACTGGCATCCAAACCAGCCTCGTGGTACTCTCTGGTTTTAGTCTCTGGCTCTTTTCCCAGTGTAGTAAGCTGCTCCTCTAAGACCTGCCAGGCCCTTTCTAGATCCAGCTTCTGTTGCTGGCTCTCTTTCAGCATTCTGCTCAATGAGAGGGTCTCTCGCTCCTGTACCTCTATTTCTGTACGGGCCCAGTGGTCTCCATAGTAGGCACAGCATTCCCTCTCCAAAACAAGCTGATGCTTCAACTCCTTCTGTCTGTCTTTTAAGTTGGAGACTTCTTCCTCCAGGTTTCAGTTCAGCTCATCTCCTTCACAGGGTTCCTGCTCATCGTCTCTTGTGTGCCCAGTGTCTCCCTCACTATTCGGACATGTTTTGCTTTCCTTGGCCACCTCTTTACATTCAGCCACCAGCGCCAGCTTCAGCTTCTTAAGGGGGTCCTGCTTGGTCTGTCCCAGCTGCTTCGCCAGCTCTTTCACCGCTTGAAAACATGTCCATTCTATTTCCTGGATCTGGGTCTCGTAAGCCTTCAACCTGTTATTTAGTTCATACCAGAGAGCATTCATCTGTTTCTGCAGGTTGTAGGGGTGCCTGGTGCCTAACCAAGAGTCCACGTCATTCTCTGAGCTCCCAGGCCCTGTGAAACAGGTTTCCCTCTGTCTCTGACACATTCTGTCAAGAAACCTTGCTGTCCCTCAGTGCTTCTTATTGGGGTCTTCTCCACAGGAGTCATCTCAGGGCCCCGGCCTTGCCTTAGTTCCTGCAACACATTAGGTACATTCCCCGTGTTCTCTTCTCTCAGGACAGAGACTGGAGGCTGGGTCTTGCCTTCAGCAAAAGGCCCCGCGACTGCTTTCCCATTTCTATCATTTGGGCCTCTGTCCTTTTTCCTTGTCTAGCCCAGATTTGCCAATTATGGGGAGGCCTGAGTCTATGATAGTACCAGTACTGCCTTCCCGAGTTAAGAGTTTTTCACAGGACAATACCTTCTTATGTGGCCCATTTCCCCACAATGGAAACAATACCTTCTTATGTGACCACTTCCTTGCCGCCCTGCACTGCGTTCACCCTTACCTCAGGGCCTTGTCCTGATGGAGTCCCTGCAACCAGCTCAGGGCTCCTTCTCATCCTTCCTGACTTCTGGCAGCACTACAACATGTAGGTTCATGTTATAATCATATTATTTGCAGTTTTGTTGTTATTTTTTTAAAAGAAAAGTGGGGAAGCACCAACAAGCTAAAGAAAAAGAAAAACAGCATTGTGAAGGTTCAGAGTTCACACAACCACCAAGGTTCTTGTACTTTTTCTGAACCTACTGAGCTTGCAAAATTGGGCTGGAAATTTCACAAGAACAAGCTTTTCTCTTGGAAGTCCTATTACCTCCTGACTCTAGTAGGACAGTGATACTATATGAATGGGCTCTTTTATAGAGCTGGTCAAAAACGGGGGGCAAAAAAGTCAAAATTGTAAAGTGATTTCTATTTTGCAGGGTTCAAAATATATTCGTTTTGTTTTGTAGGAAAAAATTTCAACACATTTAACTGATAAAAAAAAGTAGTAAAAATATTAAAAAGTGGAAAATAATCTTTTTTTTTTCTTGAAAAAAAATTGACTTGCTCTACTCTTATTGGCTATTTTAGCACCTTTTCTTTTTGTCCATCCTAGGATGTACAGAGTTGGAGGGTTTTTTTAAACCAAAAGTTTTGAAACTCAAACTGGATTTTTTGTTTTTGTCAGGAACTGAGGGATTTCACTTCTAATTTTACCTGCACCAAAAAATCCAAACTTTGACCCCAATCCTGGAATGACCTACATGTGTGCTTAACATATACACTATGATCTTGATCCAATGCCCATTGAAGTCAATAAGAATTTTCCTACTTACGGCAATAGGCCCTGGATTGAATCCTTTAAGCACCACTGACTTTATTGGGACTACTCACTGTATATAACATTAAGCCCACACACGAGTCTTTGTAGGATCAGGGAATTTGTGTGCGTTCTTCATTAAAAGGAAAACTTAAAAAAAAAAAAACATCTAAGAATAATGCTTGATCATAAGAGGTGCTGAGTGCCCCAGTCCTCATACACAGGAGATGCTCAGTGGGTTTTTGGGTTTTGTTTTTGTTTCCTACACTGTAATAAATAATATGCAACACAATTGGGGAAAGTAAGTTATTAAAAACTAGAGTTTGCCAGGTAAATCTGTTATAATTAGTTTGACCTGTTCTAATGAATTAATTATAATTAATTAATAATTATAGCTACTACTAATAATTTGTTGCTAATGTTGTAGCATCCAAAAGCATTAGTTGGGATCTGGATCCAATTGTGCGAGGTGTTTAACAAACACATAGGAAGATACTGTCACCGCCCATTAAGTGACTGAACACTTGATAGATGTGTTTGAGGAACACTCTCATTTATGAGCAATGCTTTACAGGTTCTAGGATTAGATTTTGTTGCTTCTTAGCAATGAACTAGATATAAGCTGCTACTTTGTTCTCCAGTTGCTTGTTAATAGAATTTGGATTCCAACCTCATACATAGTACCTTGAAAAAACTTTTACCTAAACCTTTTTGGCTTTAAATGTCATTCAGAGCATGTTGGTAAGAAAGCAGAATAAGAAATAGAGATGTGTAGCTAAGTTTGAAGAAACAACAGAGCCACAGCAAACTTGGACTTTAATTGTGAAACAGATATTTTTTACTACTATGGAAATGATGATGGTGCTTTCTGATAAGCAGTTGGAAAATCTTATTTAATTGTTAAGGTATTGCTGAAAACCCAGAACACAACTGATACTGGAGAATCTGTGTATTTTTCCTTCTTTTTTTCTCTTTGAATATATTTTGTGGATTACATTATCCTTTGTGACTTTTCCTTCCTTGGCATTTTCCCTCTTCAAGGGACTCACCACAAATTCATCTTCTTAGTTCATTGCCATTTAACAACTCGATGGTATATTCTCAATCCATGTGCAGAGATTTAGCTGTGAGACTCAGATTAGCATTCATGAGAAATGTGCACCTAAAATCCTCCACACTAGGTATTGTTATTGCTTCTGGGCTGTAAAGTCAGACATTTGAGTTGGAGTGTTCAAAATAAAATTGTTTCCCGTTAAGAACTGAGAATCCAACTGGACATTATTTTGACATTAAAATATTTCACTTCATAAATCTGTACTTCAAATTAGGAAATCAACCTGCTCTATTACCTGTTATTTTATGTCACAGTGTGACTTTTTTCCAAGTTAGGTTATTTGCAAAGCAAGGTTGGTTATGATTAGAAAAACTGTAATAAAAATTTTGATATGAACTGTTACTTAAATGGCAATTCCATTTTCTTAATACACACAGTTCTTTTAGGCTTAAATATTGGTATGTGATGGTAAACTGAGACTGCATTAATTGAACTGCAAAGAGCCAAATTCTCTTCTCAGTTTCACCAATGTAAATGTAGATCAACTCCATTGACTTTTATGGAGTTGTTCTGCATTTATCAGTTCCACATGTGGTTCAGCCACTCTGTGCTGCTCCCCTTTCCTCTCATGTCCCATCCCCAACCCTTTTGCTTCCTGGCAATATGTAGGAGAACTGTAGGGCTCAAAGTCTGGTAAATTCTGCAGAACTCAAGTGGGGTTCAGGTGAAGACCTGTAAAAAAGAACTAAAATACTGAGTAAATTCTGGGAAATCCAAGTTACCAACAATGTAAATATCCATTTCTATGTGTGGAACTATTGCAGAGAAGGGAGTTTATTTTCTCCAATAATTTGCTATAATTAATATTGAGACAAAGTTTGCATATTTGTCTAACTCGGGTGGGCAAACTACGGCTCGCGAGCCGGATCCGGCCTGTCAGGGCTTTGGATCCGGCCCATGGGATTGCCCCCCATAGTGCCGCGGGTCCCGCACCACTCTCAGAAGCAGCCGGCACCACTTCCCCAGGGCCCCTTGCCTCCAAGCACCGCCCCCCGCAGCTCTGGGAACAGGGAACCGCGGCCAATGGGAGCTTTGGGGAAGGTACCCGGAGGCGCGGCAAGGGCAGCGCACGCGGAGCCCTCAGCCCCCTCAGGGGCCGCAGCGCTTCTTGGAGCAGCGCGGCGTGGGGCCAGGGCAGGCATGCAGGGAGCCGGCCCTGGTCCCGGTGTGCGCCGCTGCCACACCTGAGCCGCTTTAGGTAAGTGGTGCTGGGCCAGAGCCCGAACTCTGCCTGCCCCCCGCCCCCCAACTCCCTTCCCTAAGCCCCCTGCCTGCACCTTGCACCCCTCCTGCACCCCAACTCCCTGCCATGAGCCCCCTCCCTCAATCCGCACCCCTCCTGCACCCCAACCCCCTGCCCTGAGCCCCCTCCTGCACTCTGGACCCGAACCCCCTGCCCTGAGCCCCCTCATACACTCTGCACTCCTCCTCTGGCTCAATCCCTTGCCCTGAGCCCCTTCCTGAACACTACACCCCCTTCCCCACCCTGCACTCCCTCCCGCACCCTAACCACCTGCCCTGGCCCTGCATACAATTTCCCCACCCATATGTGGCCCTCAGCCCATAAAGTTTGCCCACTCCTAATCTAACTTTTATGTTTCATGTATGTATTGTTCCTGCTCCTTTGATACTGTTTGTTAGGGTGTCTAAATAAATCCATCTTTTGTTTCGTGTTGGCTTGTTGGAGTGCTGCTTGTAGATAAAGAGTATAGAAGGGGATAAGTAGCCTAATTTGGTCTCCCCTTGAGATATGCTGTATTTAAAATCATAATCATAAGAGGGATATCAGTGAGCTCTAATGTGCTCTAATATGTTTTAAGCAAACTGAAGAGTGATATTGGCCTACAAATAAAGAACCCCTTGATATGGACAGGTCCAATACTTATCGCAGGTATCTGTAGCAATCCCATTTCAAACTAATTTTGGTATAAATCATTTCTTCTTTAGAAACAGAAATCAGGAAAAGCTGTAAAAAGAGAATGGATAGAAACACAGTACTGGAGTTTCTGCAGCGTAGTTACAGACTTTAGTTGGTTTGCATTGTACGTATTCAAGTCCAAATTCTGGTCCCAATGGAAATATTGTCATTGACTTCAGTGGAAGAAGAATTTTGTCCTTTAATGAATATTCAGTACAGCAATGGGCATGAGCTTTTTGCAGAATGTAGTGTTATTCTATAGTTAAATATGTGACATGGAGACAATCCTGCTAGTCTGAACATCCCACTGAATGGGATACTGTGTCCTTGTAGTCTACCTTGTATAAGTTTATAAAAGTAATATAAATATTCATTAACAAACTACTGATGGCTTGTATTAAGAGACACAAAACCCTGGGATTGGTGGGGATCACATCCTCATGCATGCAGTTAAGTACGATAAGTAGCCTGTGTTGATTCTTTAAGACTTATTAAAGGTGGGCGGTACAATTATACTTTTTAAATGTAAATGCATTTTGCACTCTTTCAACACCTTGTCTCATTTCCATTGTAAAGTACGGAAGGGCGAATTCAGTCTGAAAACCCCCTCTTTAGGCCCAATTAGTGAATTTTACTGAGTAATAAGAAATTTTAAACAAAATTACGGTTGTAGCAGCATGCACTACTACCTCTTATGGATCTCTACATTTTCATTATAAGGAAGACGTGTTGATAATGCAGTCAAAAATTGCTTTAGGCTAAGATCTGGCACACAGGTTGTCAGCACAGGAGCATTTATATATTTATTTTTAAGGGTTTTTTTTTAAGTATATGGAGTGCTATAGAGTGAGTCTACAGTTCATTCAACTCCAAATCATTCCCTCACTTCCTGGGCTGATAGTGGCTGAGAGCAGCACTCCCACTTGGGACAAGGAAAGTGCTGAATCTCTACGCCAGGTTCCCCTCTTTTTCCAGATAAGTTCAAGCTGCTACTTGTCACCTTCAAGGGTTTCAGTCGCTGGGATCTTGCCTATGCCCAAGCCCTTTTTCATCCTAAGCTCCTTCCTGTTTCTTCTGCTCCATCCAAGTTGTGCTACAAACCACAATCCTTTGACCTTATTGAAGATTACTCCAGGGGAAATTCTGCACCAAAATATTAAAAATTCTGCACACAATATTTTAAAATTCTGCAAATTTTATTTGTCAAAATAACACTACATAATCACACCAGTTTCAATTATTGTGGAAATTTATTTCAAAATACTTGTCAGCAAGTATGTCTGTAACAATACAAACACATACAAAAATTCCCCCAGGAGTAGAGTTAAAGAAACCCCTATGAAAACCCAGTCCTGTTTCTCTGCCCCCTGGCCCACAGAGCCGAGCTGTGGGGCATCCCCCCAGTCAATATATCTGAACCCCCTCCCCCCCAGAGCCCACCCACAGGACCCCCCCCAGTCCAGACACCTGCACTCCCTCCCCCACAATCCACCCGCAGACTCCCCCCGGCCCAGACATCCACACCCCCTTCCTCCCAGAGCCCAGATGTAGTCCCCCCAGTCCGCATACCTGCACCCTGTACCCTCAGAGCCCAGGAATCCAGAGGGAGAAATGGCCTGATGCTGGGTCCTGGGCTTGCACAGAGTTTCCTGTGCATTGCCTCCTTCCTTCTGGGCAGGCAGGTAATTACAACTGCTGGGAATGCTCCCGCTCCCTCCCCCTCCTCCTGGGAGTGTCTTCTCTGTGCGAGCTGGGTTCTGCCAGGTCCAGTAGCCCCTAATGGCGGCCAGCAACCCTGCAGCCCATTTCTGTGAGGGAAAGGATATTCTGTGCACACAACATTAATTTCTGCAAAATTCTGCGTTGTGTAGTGGTGCAGAATTCCTCCAGGAGGAGATGATGGACTCTGGCCCCAATTCAGGAAAGCCTCCCATGTTTCAAGTTAAACATGTCCATAAGTGCTTTGCTGGATTGGTATCATTGGTCCAGAGTGCTCAATATCTTATAGGATTGAACCACAGCAAAAGAGAAATAGAAGGATCTCAAAGAACTTCCATTCCACTTTTTTTTTAAATTTTAAATATAGCAGTTGTATGTGTTTGTAAGTGATAGCAATGCAAAGAATAAGCATCAGATGTCATGATTTCAAACATGGCCTTTGCAATATCTGGAAATTATTTGGAGTTTTTAATAGAATGCACTTCTTACGCATCTTTCATCAAGGGACCCCAAAGCCCTGAATATGGATTTCAGTGTTTCCCAGAAGGGGACACAGGGTAGAGGAATGGAACAGTTGGTCAGTTAATGTGTTCCTGTGTTTTCAGATAAAGCAGCAGGACTTTCCTTGAAAACTGGCCTCCATACCCTTCTGGCTGCTCCTAACGTAGTTGACTGCAGGTGTAACTCAAATGTACAGGGTTGCAGGCTCCATCATCAGCTCAGTGGCCCAAGTTTTCTTAATCTTCTCTGTTCTTATGGAACTCAGATCTCTCACAGTAGCAATGCAACCCAGTTCCACAAAGCTTTCCCAAACAGTGGCATGTAGTGGGGAGGGAATGAGGAACAAAAATCATGTAAGAACAAGGAGAATAAAAAAAGAGAATAACAAGATTAAAAAAAATGGTGCGAAAGGGAAAAAAGGACAGAGACAAAATATGTCAGGAGAATAAGAGAAAATGGACAGAAGGAAGGTGGTTGTAAGTGGGGCAGGGTGAGAAGTGGGAGGATATGGTGGAGCATCTATCCATGATAAATCACAGTGTTGTTATAACCTGTAGTGAAATAGTCATTTTTGGTCATTTTTAACTTTGAAAGTTATTCAGAATAAACAAAGAGCTAGACATACAGAATATATTATAATAAAAATAATCAATAGGAAAATAACACAATGTGGAGTAAAGGATGCCAGGCATTTATAAAATCTTCTATGGTTTTTACTCATGATGTTTACTCCTTCAAGAATGTTGCATACCCATGAAGCTGACAAAGACAATTATCCCTTTCTAGAATAATTCCCAAAAGGGAGTTTTCAGGTCCAAAAATTTAATCCAGCATTTGAGAATGCTGAGAAATCCTGAGTGTGTATTACCTGATCACTAAATTTAACAGCTGGGTTATGAGAGGCTTTTTTGTGTGTGGCTATAGAAGAGTTTCTCTCCATTTAACATGCCATAAAATAACCAAACTTTTCATGAATATGCTTGAAAAGTTCATGTTCTGACCTCACTCTGGAAGATTTCTTTTGAAATCATTTTCAAGAAAGAAGTAAAAAGACAAACTAACATACTTTTTATTTTTTCAGAACAGGCACCACTTCCCAAGGGCTATTCCATTTTTTTGGGGAATAATTTCCTGTACTTTTAATAGAAACAAGATTTCTTTTTATCTGTAATTAAATCCACAAGTTGTTATTCTCTGAAAGTCCTTGTGGACCGTGACTTGATTGTTACAAAAAATGAATGACTTGAAGAGCTTCCTAATATCAGTTTAGTGTAAGAATCTCATTTATTATTCATTAATTTGGTATTCTTTGTAATAGCACTAATCATAATTAACTCATTGGGTAGGTGTGAGAGTGTCGTGTACACTGTAATTCCATAGGAGCTCTGTTTTTAGTCATCTTCAGCAAAACATACTGTAATGCAGTTCTTCCAATAGTGTGTTAGTTTATTTCTGTTTATAATTATATGCCTGTATTTTATGTAAAGTGAAAATCTTCAGACATATAGGGTGAACTGAAATTAAAATGACTGTATACATGTATATGCTCCCTTGCCTGTTTTTCTGAATTTATAGTGCTAGATTCCCAGCTATTGTAAATCAACATAGCTTTAGCCAGTTTATTCCAGCTGGAAATCTGGCCCATGAAGGGCTATCAGGAGCTGCTTGCATGAACTAAGCACGAATAACAGCAGGTAAATGTTTGTATTACCAGATCAGAGTAGACAAAATTATATACATTAAAAGTAATTTTATTTTTGAGAATCATTAAGAAAAAAATTATTATTTGGGGGGGCTCTGTGAAATATTTTTAGTTGAAATTTGAAAACCTCAGAATTTGAGATTTTGGCAATGTCATCCTGATTTCACAAAATTTGAACTAATTTTGTGAGGGGGAAAAAACCTTTCTGAAGTTATTGGGTTTTCACTTACAACTATGACCATTTTTAGTTTAAATGGTCCTGTCTTTGAGCAAAAACTTCAGTTTAGTATTAGAAGATCACTGTTCACATCTAAACACATGAAATTTCCTGTTCTGTCATGTTTTGATATGAAACATCATTTCACAAATATTTAATGAAAAGCTGAGTTTTTGGTCTAAAACTGTCCAGAAGGGAATTGCAATTCTCCCCTCTTCTCCCCCCGCCACCCCGCCTCATCCCTATGTTACTTCAACACCAACTGTCCCAAATACTATTTCTCCTTGAGCATCTTGAGCCTAGGAAATGTTATTGAGTTAAAACATAATTGCGAGGAGTCAAGTTAGCTGACATGAAGCTGTCCATGAGTAACTTTTGGTCATTGTAGACAAGGCCACTTTATAATCAGCATCCGGTCACTATTTAGGATGACTAGCTTGGCATGGTGCGGAACATGGTTTGTCTTTGTCTGCCGTAATTCATGGATTGATAGATTCCAAGGCCAGAAGGGAACACCGTGATCATCTCGTTTGAATTCCTGTATAACTCAGGCCATAGAACTTCCCCAAATAATTCCTTGAGTATTCCTTTTGGAAAAACATCCTATCTGGATTTTAAAATTGTCAGTGATAGAGAATCCACCATGATCATTGATCAAGCAAACTTGTAATCTCATCACAAAAAGATATCAAGTTTGGTTGACATGATCTATTTTCCATAAATCCATGTTCATTGGCCTTAATTATATTACCCTTTTTTAATTCTTTATTAATTGAGCCCCATATTAGTTGTTCCATTATCTTTCTCAGGATTGATTTCAGACTGACAGGCCAATAATTACCGGGGTCATCCCGTTTATCCTTTTAAAATACTAACAAGACATTCACTTTCTTTCAGTCTTCTGAAAAGCTTCCCAGTTGTTGAAAATCAACATTAACAGTCCAGTGAACTCCTCCAACAGCTCTTTTAAAACTCTTGTTAACTCGTCAGTCATGCTCAGCTAACTCTACTCCTAAGAATCATGTTTCAACATAAAATTTCCTAGTTGAAACAAGCCCTCTGTGCTGTTTCCAATGCCTTAAAGGCCCAGCACAGAGCTGGGGGTGGCACAGAGCTGTACTGCTTAAAAGGGAGCATTAGGAGCCATTCTGTCTGGGGCGAATTTTTCTTTTCCCCCTCCCTTCACACTTACTGTGCTCCTGTTTTACAACCAGGAACAATCTGCTCCCAATTTATAACTATTATACATAGCAATAAAGAGAGAAAGATAATGTTTTGACCACCCATAGCTTTCTTCAAGTAATATTCTCTATACGTATTACCTTTCTCCTAAGCATAGCCTAAGGAGGGCTATGAAGTGGCTGAGATATTGTCCGCAGACTTGTAGCCCTACCTATGGTACAGAATTGCTTAGTATATAAGGGCTTGATTTGAGCCTGCTGAAGTCATTGACTTTACTTTGGGCTTTGGCTCAGTCCCTAATTACTTAAGCTATGATGCCTTTCCTTTAAACTAATGACTGGCATGCCATAGGATTTTTCAGAGGTTTTGATAATTTTGAGGTGTTTTGGGGACACCATCTGGCATTCAAACTGGATCACAAGCCTTGAAATATTTTAACTTTTCACTCAGTTTTCGTATATCAGGGTATGTCTACACTGCATATTAAGCCTTGTCTCTGACTCAGGTTTGAGCCCAAGCCACACTTCTAACCACTCACAAATCAATCTGACTTGGGTCAGCAAGCACTAGGACCAAGGTTTTAGTACTCTGCTAGAGGGTGAGTCAGAGCCCAATTCCTGCTGTGATTTGGGTCCAAGCCCTGTCATTCACAACTCAAGCCTCAGACCTGAGTCACAAGGTCTGTGTAATGCAGCCTAGACAAGTTAGCATGACTCTGAGACCCGAGTCCAAAAATTATAAGCTCAGGTTTACAATGCAGTGGGGATGCTCAAGCATGGATTTGAAAACACTAAATCCACAAGCCCCAGTCCCACAGGCCTGAGTTTACAATGCAATGTAGACATACCCTGAATGTTAGAATGCCCAGTAAGACACATGACCCTTCCAATCTTTTAGAAAGTGAAAGAAAACATTCTCAAGCTATAAATGATGAAGAGGACGAATAACAATTGCTGACGACAGAGCAAGTTATACAATTCACCTGCATATGCCTGTTTATATGCTGCATATTCACTGGTCTGATTAGTTGGTAGATTTTAGTTTGGAATAGGTTTTGCTGTTTTGAATGTTCAGGGTAGCTAGATAGTGGTTTATTTTACCATCCGTGCACACCTGCCTTCCACTAACAGAAGGCATAACTTTAAAAAAATAATCAAGCCCTGTGTAAGTAACTACATTTCTTAAAAGATCTAATAAAAAATCCCCAAACAAAAACTATTTTTTGAGAAGTGCTTGTTCTGATTTCAGTGCCTCTGTAGCAGTCATTGGCTTTGACTTTACTCCAAGGGGCTGCCATTTTTGGCAGGAAGTGACAGTGTGTGATGAAAGTAAATCACTATTCTGTACTTCAATTAATAAGAACAGCAGGGCTTTTTGAAGGATGTCTTCAGGTAGGTTGCAATTGATATTGAAATTATTTTCTTTTAAAGGCTAGTATGGTTCTAGTATAAGCTTCCTTTTTCTGCAGATGCTGTGTGCATCACTATGGCTGGTAGCATATTTGGGTCTCAGCATTACCACAGAAGGTGGCATATTTAAAAAATTGTCCAGCATTTATATTCATAAAAATAATTGTTTGTTGCACAAAACACACACAATTAAACCTCTGTTTAAATGACTAACAAGGAAAGCAAAGCACAACAACAAAACTTGAACACTAGCACAGAATAGAATATTGGTATAAAGGGATATAGCTTGTTTAGGAAGGATGAGCAGGATAAAAAGGGAGGAGATGTTGCATTATACATCAAGAAAATTTTATATATATATATATATATACACTCACATAGGCACCGACTTCCCCTCTGCCCGGTGGGTGCTCGACCCCACCGCTGGCCCCACCCCTGCCCTGCCTCTTCCTGCCCCTGCCCCGCCCTCACCCCATCCCCATTCCACCCCTTCTCCCAAGTCCCCACCCTTGCCCTGCCTCTTCTCCACCTCCTCCCCTGAGCACGCCAGGTTCCCCCTCTTCCTCCCCCTCCCTCCTGGAAAGTCCTAAGCATCGCCAAACAGCTGTTAGGCGGCAGGGGTGTGGGAAGCACTGGGAGGGAGGAGGAGGAGCAGGGGGCTGGGGAAGGAGGCAAGGATGGGGAGCTTGGCTGCCGGTGGGCTGATCTAATTTTTCCCCGTGGGTGCTCCAGCCCCGGAGCACCCACGGAGTCGGCGCCTATGCATACACTCCCCCCCCCACACACACACTTGTTCTGAAGTCCAGAAGGTGGGTAGCAGACCAGCTGATTGTCTGTGGGTAAGGATAACAAAGGTAAAAAATAGGGCTACATCATGGTCTGGATCTACTATAGGCCACCAAATCAGGGAGAGGAGGTGGATGATGTATTTCTAGAATAAATAACAGAAATATCCAGAACACAAGACATGGTAGTAATGGGGGACTTTAAAAACCCAGACATCTGTTGGAAAGGCAATAAGGCAAAACACAAATTTTCCAATATGTTCTTGGAATGTATTAGGGACAACTTTTTGTTCCAGAAAAGGGAGGAAGTGACCAAGGGGTCAGCCATTTTAGACTTAATTCTAACCAACAGGGAGGAATTGGTAGCAAATGTGAAAGTAGAAGGCTATGTGGGTGAAAGTGATGATAAAAGGATAGATTTCATGATTCTAAGGAAAGGAAGGAGTGAGTGCAGCAGAATAAGGACAATGGACTTCGAAAAAAGCAGACTTTCACAAACTTAGAGAACTGGTAGGCAAGATCCCGTGGGAACAAAAACTTAGGGAAAAAGTAGTTGAGGAGAGCTGCCAATGTCTCACAGAGACAACATCAAAGGCACAACTGCAAACCATCCCAACATGAAGGAAAGAAAGGAAGAATAGTCAGAAGCCAATATGGCTTCATCAGGAGCTCTTTAATTACCTGAAAATAAAAAAGGAATCCTACAAAAAGTGGAAATGGAGGAATGCAAAAGAATAGCACAAGCATATAGGAACAAAATCAGAAAAACTAAGGCACGAAATGAGTTATTCCAAGCAAGAAACATGAAAGGCAGTAAGAAGAGGTTCTTTAAATACATTAGGAGCAAGAGAAAGATGAAGGAAAGTGTACGTCCTCAACTACTGGGGAAGAAGAGCTAATAACTGATGATGTCAAGAAGGCTAAGGTGTTTAATCTCTATTTTGTTTCATTCTTCACTGAAAAGGTTAGTGGTATCTAGATACTCAACACAATTAATACTAACAACAAGGGGGAAGGAATATACCCAAAATAGAGAAATAATAGGTTAAAGAATATTTAGATAAGTTAGATGTATTCAAGTAATCAGGGCATGATGAAATTCATCCGAGGGTACTTAAGGAACTAGCTGAAGCAATATCGGAACCAGTAGAAATGATCTTTGAGAACTCTTGAAGGATAGATGAGGTTCCAGAAGACTGGCAAAGGGCAAACATAATACCTATCTTTAAAAAGGGGAACAAAGAGGATGTGGGGAATTATAAACCAGTCAGCTAACGTCAATGCCTGGGAACAATGAAACAATCAGTTTGTAAGCACTTGGAGGATAATAGGGTTATAAAGAATAGCCAGCATGGATTTGTCAGAAACAAATCATGCCAAACCAGCCTCATTTTCTTCTTTGACAGGGTTACTGGCTTAGTGGGTGTGATATATTTGATTTTTGGTAAGGCTTTTGACTCAGTCTCACGTAACATTCTCATAAGCAAACTAGTAGCATGTATCTAGTTGAGTCCTGCAAGGATCAGTCCTGGGTCTGGTAGTATTCAGTATTTTCATGAATAACTTGGATAATGGAATGGAGAGTATGCTATAAAGTTTGCAGATGACATTAAGCTGGGAGGCATTTCAAATACTTTGGAGGACAGAATTAGAATTCAAAACGGCCTGGAGAAATTGGAGAATTGACCTGAATTCAACAAGATAAAATCCAATAAACAGAAGTGAAAAATACATCACTTAGGTAGGAAGGAACAATCAAATACACAACTACAAAGTGGGGAATATCTGGCTAAATCGTATACTGCTGAAAAGGATCTATGGGTCATAATGAATCACACACTGAATATGAGTCAATAATGGGATGCAGCTGCAAAAAATGCTAATATCTTACTGAGGTGAACATAGGACATGGAAGTAGTTGTCCCACTCTACTCAGCACTGGTGAGGCCTCAGCTGGAATACTGTGTGCAATTCTGGGTGCCTCTCTTCAGGAAAAATATGAACAAATTGTAGAGAGTCCAGAGGAGAGAAACAAAAATTATTCAAGGTTTAGAAAACCTGACCTATGAGGAAAGTTTAAAAAAACTGGGCATGTTTAGTCTTGAGAAAAGAGGACTGAGGGGGAAGTTGATAAGTCTTCAAATATGTTAAGGACTGTTATAAAAAAGATGGTGATCAATTGTTCTCCATGTCGTCTGAATGTGGGACAAAAATTAATGGGCTTAATCTGATGCAAGGGAGATTTAGACTAGATAGTAGGAAAAACTGTTGTTAAGCTCTGGAATAGGCTTCCAAGGGAGGTTGTGGAATCCCCATCATTGAAAGTTTTAAAAACTTTTAAAATAGGTTGGACAAACACATGTCAGGGATGGTTTCAGTTTACTGGGTCTTGCCACAGTGCAGAGGACTGGACTTGATGACTTATTGAGTTCCCTTCCAGACCTATATTTCTATGATTGTGTGGTGCTCTTAAAAGAAAATGTCTTCCCAAATCTTCACTGAGCCCTTCAATGTGCTCTAGTGCATCTTTACACTGGAGCATCTATTATCCTGTTCCTCCATGGGCAAACCTTCTGGGACTAAGGAAAGAAGAGTGTTGAATAAACCTCTAGTTTCTTCACATTTTTCTGCTACCTCTCAGCGTGAGCAGAAGAGGTTACCTATCAAAATGACCCTCTTGTGAGACTGCTTTTCCCTGACTGCCCTATGAGAACCCCGCTCTAGATAGAGTGAGGATTATAACCAGAGCCTGTGCCAAGCTCCAAGAAGAAACCTCGCTACTACATCTGTTCTCCCTTTGATGATTTGGCCTGTTTATTCCCTTTCCCTGGACCTTCCAGAAGGTGTTTAAGTATCAGGCAGAGGAGTACACTAGTTACAGGTGGAACTGTGGATATTACTTGTTACTTTGTAAGAAGTCTGCTGTAGGAGGTGGTGCAGGTGTTTCCGTAGTGCTTCTGGAGCCTAGTACCTGAGATCGGCACAATATCTCGAAGTAACCCTGGGCAGTACAGTGCCACTCCTCCCCAATGTGTCACCAATCAAGGGTCAGGCACAATCTGGCCAATAACATGGGCAACCATCAGCTAAGCCAAAGAAGGGACGTCCAGCATGTTCAGCTTCTAGACCTCCAGTCTTGTTGTTGTAAGATACAGCTACAAAGTATAATGGTAGGATTGCTGGAAACAACCAACATTCTTTCATCAGGAAAACATATTCTCCTCTTGCATCAGAATTTCCTGTCACTCTGTGCTCCCTAATTATGTATCTCTACACTTAAAAAAGAATGGCAGTACACATTGAATTTTACCTGCATATAGCCATCAAAATCTCCTGATTTTCCCATTCATACTGAAGTGCACAGTCAATTTCCTTTTATCTTTCTTTGTTCCATTTCCTGGAAAACATTTAATAAACCCAAAGATACAAACTTTAGTTTTTAGATTGAATATAATTTTCAAAAATATCAAAGTGTACCATGTCTATTTTTACACAAGTTTTGACATTTAAAAGCATAAGCCTTATTGTCTTTCAGTGAGATGTAGGCCCTGATTCTCTAAGGTATTTAGGAAGTGAATGGGATTTAGGTGCCTAAATATCTTTGAGGATTTTGTATCATGTTCAGTGAAACTGGAGTGAGAGAGCCCATGTGCCCTAGAGAGACTGTTATTGATGGAACACCAGGGAATGTGGGGAATCAGGGTTGAAGCAACTCATCCACATAGGCAGTGCAGTGCACGGGGCTTAATAAAGTTCCACTTGTTCAACTTAACCTGCATTCAGCCTCACTCTTTGCTAATGAAACACATTTGGGTGTAAGCGCCTAACACACTTTCAACAATGGGACATATGTTCCTAATTTACTTAGGTACGTTTGAAAATTTTATCCTGAACTTCTCTGGGTTTTTAAATATTCACGGGAGGTGTCCTTAAACATTAACGGGAGGTATATTGTCTGCATTAACTACAGAATCATTCCTTTGCTGTTAATGAACAGAAGCTGAAATTCAGCTATTAAAAAGTTTATAATCTCTCTGTAAATGCACTTTTATATTGTGCCAGTTTTTATTACACGAATAATTAGAAAAACGTAATGGTCTGACTCCATTGGATAAGTTAAGGTTTTATTTCTCTAATGAAGTTTTTTTCCTTCACATCTTTAACATACAGTTAAGTTCTCTTTAGTCTCCTAAATCTGAAAATAATATCCTTTTGAGCAACAGAATATGGAATGTCACAGTCACTTGAAGCAAAACCTCCTCCAGGAAATTATTTTATGTATGCTTCTTTTGTGCAAGATACATACAGTGCTATTAGTCTGTATAAAAATGGATGTCTGTCTGAATGTATTAGAGGGAAACCTATTTCCATACATTGGAATTATATTTGCATCTATTTTTGCAATAGCTGATGACACAAAGAAGAAAAGATTGAAAATTCAACCACGCATCATGGGATTTCTAAGGCAACTATCAGTTGATGGGTTGCTTTATCTTCTCAGATTTTAGCATGTTGATGCTCATGTCTTCTTTGCCAGTGCATGAGTAATATGGACTGTGGAGCATTGCCCAGTTACCAGTCGATGCAGGGAGTGATACTGCCATGAGGCCAAGAAATGTGATGAGCTGACTTTCTGTCTTTGACGTAACATGAATAAATAGTGGGCATTTAGAGGAAATGCCAACCCTAAGTAGTAATGTAGAGTATCAATTCAGAACAAGACATTTGTAGACTTCTGTCACCTCTTTCTTCCAGGGCTTGATCTTGTGAGGTTCTGAGTGCCTCCTGGAAGATGCTGAGGGCCCACAGGTTTCAATGACATTATTGTGAGCCAAGGGCCCTCAGTACTTCACAGTATCAAGCATGTAGCCAGCAAGAGAATTGACAATGACTGTTTCATAATAAGCAGAATGGAGGGTATTACGTGTGTGTGCAGCTGCCCTCCTTTTCTCTAGAACCAGCCTGCCTGCTAGACTTAAAAAGTAGAAGGTGAAGGAGGAAGAAGTCTATTCCCATTTTTAAAAATGCCCTTAAAATTGTATTAATAATAAAAAATCCAGAGTTGCATTACCTCATTGGAGAGAAAAATTCTTAAAGGCATATAAACCCTCATGCTTTAATTTTTGGGGGTTTAAAAAAACCAACCACTTTCCTCTATAGGCAGATTATTCTGTGATTGTCCATTATAGGATATTTTGCTTTTTTCTTTGAAAACTCTGGCAGAGACAAGATATTGGAGTAGGTGGACCATTGGTTTGATCTGTTATGGCAGTTCTTATGATCCTAGCTCAACCATTTGGAAATAAATATTGCACCATTTATCACTGTCACCTTTATCTCCATGATCATCATTGCCCTGACAGCAATTAGAACAATAACAAGAAATTTCATTTGGCTTTGTCATTTCTTCTTAAAATATAAACTCTGTAGATTATTAGTAGTAAATCCAAAGCTTGCTGAAATTGTTTTCATATTTTGGAGATAACAATTAAGCTACATTCAAATCTGCAATATTAAATCGGACAGAGAAACATTCTAAATTGCTGATTAATGATACTGGAATATGCAGGAACCTGTTTTAAAAATTTTAATATATTAAACAAAGTAACTGGACTAAGAATGTGGATTTAATAACAATCACTGATACATATCAGTTATTTTAGATTAAATGAGACTTCAGCTTTTTATGATGTCAATAACAAGACATCTTTGCATTGTCCTGATATTGCCATTATTTCACTATTTTGACATGCTGGGTTTATTTCCAGTATCCCCTATTCATTTCTCTTTATTGCAGCTTTTACCAGACTTCATGTAGTTCATCTCCAGATGCTATACTACACAGAACCATGGGTCTGCTCCTACTCCCAATGAATTTCCATCAACTTCAATGGGAGTAGGATCAGACACCCCGGGTCAAATTTATGTAACCACATTGAAGTCCAGGGTGAAATGGACCGTGTGTCATTATGACATGCTCAGTAGTGTCCTGATCCAGTTCCTAGTGAGGTCAATGAAAAGACTATTGACTTCAGTGGGAGTTGGTTCAGGTTGGCTGACATATTATGTATATTCTAATTCTTTTTGTCATGTACATAGATCTCTTTTTATAGTGTTATGCCTTTTGCTCTTCAGCCTCTCACTCTTTCATTGAACCACTTTTAAAGATGTGTGACCCATATTAAAAACGATGGAGCTAACATCTATATCTTGCTTTGTCGACCAGCTTTCCTGGATGAAGGCTCAAGGGTCTGATGTTGGAAGGTGCTGAGAACCTTCAACTCTCTTTGCTTTCAACGATTCTCATGTCTTTTTCTTTGGGGAGACTTTTTAGCCTTCTCTACAACAGGAGTGAATGGCAAAGGAGGCCTAACCAAATAACTTTTAATAGAACAGATCTGAATATTAAGAGAGAGCACAATATGATTTTCTTGTTCCACAACAATTATAAATAAGTAAAATCACATTGTTTATGCATTAAAAGTCACTCCACTTTTTACAATGTATCCATTCAATGATCCAAAGATCTAAAATTATTCCACTAAGGATGTTAGTGACTAGACTCAATACATTTGGTATTTCTGCTGAATAGTGTGAGCTTTCTGGAGAAGGACAACATAACTGTAGCGACTGGTACGTGTTTAAAAGTGTGTGTGTGTAAGAAGCCTTTTTGTTTTTGTTCAGCCTATACTGACAATACTTCATCTGTGGTGCATTGTATCCCCTCCTCCCCCCGCAAAGAAGGTCAAAAAGTAATGAGCAAATGTCAAAAAAGATCACTTATGAGAAGTGGATGCTATGCATAATAAACATTAGCACATGTTTAACAAAAAATTTCCTCCAGTAGAAGTCATTCCCATATTAATTTAATTCTGCTGTCTAAGATAATACAATCTCTTTGAAACAGTCTTGATTCTTAGTGCATAGGGACCTTTTCTGGATCAGAGGCCAAATTTCCATTACCTGATGAGCTAATCTGACGTGACAGCCTCGTATGCAGATGGGGAATCTCTTGTCAATAGTTTTCTTCAGAGACAAAGAGAGACAAATGTCTATATTCATTCTCTCACTTCATGCATGAGTAACACTACCTTTTCTGTTTCCCTCTCACTCTATCTTTATTCTGGTAGTGATTGAGAATTTAAATATAAGCTTTTGTGTTTCTGAGTTAGTTTATGCATGCAAACCGGTTAACAGAAGACTGGCAACCTTGCGTATTTGTTTAAGTACAGTATGTATTTTGACATGTAAATTTACATGAGGCATATTTAATCAGTCACAATGATATGCTAATTGGATTCCTGTATGAACTACATAAAAACAGTATTTGAAAAAAAGAAGGGAACTTATTACCAGCTGAGACACTTTGTAATCAGTGTTATGCGTCATCAAAATGCACAAAGATAAAAGTGCCAGACATTCGAGACTCTGAAGATGCAGGAAATATGAAGAAAAGGAGTTCTTCTCTTTGTATAGGGACAAACCTTTAAATTAAGGTAGAAAACTGACCTAAACATTAGAATTCCAAAAATTTCTGAAGTGCTTAAACAGATCCTGAATGTAGTTCACAGATCAGTCATGTTCAGAGCATTTAGACTGGGGTGTTGTCTGCCCTGGGAATTTGCTCACCCATTGGTAAATGTAGACAGACAAAGCTATGATTTGCCTAGGTGCAACTTAACCCAGTCTCGAGCAAAAGCATGCTTCAGCAGTACAAATTGTGGCTCGTAGCACTTTACCGTATCTTGCACTAGTGCAGCTATGTTGATAACTGGGTACTGATGCCTAAAATTTCCATTGTAAATAAGGCCTTAAAGCTGGTAATCTGCACTGAGTCTAACAAGTCTAATCAGAGTTCAAACACTGCATGATGTACATACTATGAGGTCTTTTCTCTGGTACTCACTTATGACCCCCATTATTCCCGTATTTCGCCTCTCAATGTAACTGTTATAACCTCTATTGCCAGGTATCCAGACTCCATCACAGAGGGCTGATTGTCCACCTTCTTGTACAGGATACTGAACTAGATGGATGGCTGGTCTAATCCAGTATGGCAATTCATGGACTTGCCATATTGCGAGTGTCTGTAAAACTGCTGTGGGCCAGAGTCTGATATCCTTTCTTATGTTGAGTAGCACCTTACTTCAAGAGTAGTCTATTTTGTCTTTAAAAGGACCATTTTTGTAGTTATTTACTGGTCCACATGAGTAGGGTATACGATTCTGGTGCTATATGTGCAGTGATGCCTAAGCATTGTGTCTTGGTTGAAAGGTAGAACTTCAGCCTAAACTCTGAATTTCTGCAGAATGTAGAGAGGAACAGCCCTCTCAGCATTAGAAGGAGGGATGAAATAATATGTGATGAAAGTGTCACTAAAGGGCCTGATCCTGCAAACACTTAATGTGAGTTAAGTAACTTATGTAAGCATATACAGAATCAGGTCCTGAATTTGTACTTCAGCTGAGGAATATATATGTACTTTATTTACAAAAAAAGATGTTCTTGACCCAATAGTTCATAATTGGGAAGTGTGGTGAGGGGAGCCTTTCATTATGTGCTCACACATATGCAGTAATGCAGAAGGCAGAGTGTTGTTTGCACATCTATGCTTCTATGGTTACAGGAGAAAGGCAGTTCTTTTCTATTCTGTTGTATAGTACTATCTGGCAAACAGACTGATGTTTTGTGGTGATAGGAAGAAAGACCCTATTGTAATGCATATTCTGTAATGTTTATACCTTAACTCTGAATTTCCTGCCTTGGCTGCAGTTATAATATCCCTTTATGGTTTCCTTAATTTATTTTGTGCATATAATTTCTTTTAAGAGAGAAAAAAATTAAGTTTAATTTTCTTAAAGTAGGGAGGCAGTGCGTACAAGCTGGGACTGGAAATAGGGATGAAATCCTGGCACCACTTAAGTCAATAACCATTGACTTCAGTGGAGTCAGGATCCCCCCCCCCCCCCCCCCAAGGGTCCTGGATTTTACTCCCAGTTCCATCATTGACTTAAACCTTGCCTACACACAAACTCCACCTGTTTAGCAAAAGTTGTGTTTTAAAAAACAATTTAGTTAAGTTTGTGTGTTGGCACCATTATTTCAGGTTAAGAGTGGTTTATTTTGGTGTAGCATAATCCACTTTTTTTTTTACAGGAAATAAACTGAAATAAGAGTGTTTCCTCACAAACTTGCAAACACACCTTCAGTTAAAGCAGTGCAAGTATGTTTGTAGACAAGATCTCATTGTTACTTGGGGAAATCTCTTACCTCATCTCTGAAGTGGGAATAACCTAACATGGATACGGGTATTTTGAGGCTTGACTAATGTTTGTAAAGAACTTTGAGATCCTCAGATGAAAAATGTTATAGAAGTGCAAAATGTTATAAGGAACTGAAATGTAGAAGGGATGACATATTGCTTGGGATGAGGAAAACCACATGTCAATCTGTGCAATAGCATAGCTCAGCACCCAGCAGGGTGTTAACCAGAAACTCAGATCTTGCCTATGGTTAACTGGATGTGCTCTAGGTTGCACACCTCAGAGTCCCCATATAGCAGACTCGTTCCCCCAAACTACATCTATCAACAGAGAGAAAACTAAAGACAAGGTTAACTATAAAGCAAATTGGTTTATTAAACAATGGCTCAAACAGGTAACAGTAATTTATAGGAGCCAGCAAAACAATACACAAACGGCATACAGGTACAGGTTGGCACAACAAACTGACATAAAGTCCAGGTCCCAAATCCATGAGGACAAAGCGGAATTTGTTACAGGTAAGGTACAGATGTACACTGCATACTACACCAGGTTCACAGGAATGGACCCACGACAGAGGACATCGTGGTTGGAATTCATCAGGACAGCAAGGTGAAGACACAGGAGTTCAGGATACAGGTCAGATAGGAATCAATCAGGAACTGATAGCTGGAACTATGGAGTTTTAATCTTCTTCTGTGGTCTTCTGTAGATCCCTTGAAGTCTGGACTAGGACATGTACTGCGCTGTCACCAGGAAGGACAGCATCTCCTTTTGCGTGCAGCAGTCTTTTGTGCTCTCCTGTTACTAGGCAGCACACAGGCCATAGTGACCCTTGCTCTTTCCCGCCTCAGAGAGAAAAAGGCACCAGTTGTCTCAAGAAGAAGGTCACCAATATGGTGGACAAACAACAACTACTTACAAACAAAATGGGAAAATGCCTAAACAAACTGGAACTTGTAGTTTTTCCCCTACAAGGGTGTGCAGCCTTCACCATCTCTGAGCAGCAATAGCAAATAGTATGGGCCCAAACCTGCATCTAGTCACATGAGTGGCCCCATTGGACTGTTCACTCTTCCTGTGACCTGGATCCAAACTACCCCAAAAGGAATGAGGGTTCAGTGTTTGCACTCCCGCATGCGCCACAGAGCTGGGGGAGGGGTTGTCCTGGATTATGCCCATTGGTCTAGGAGGCTCCATAGCACCTTCCCATAGGCCAATGTACAAAATGCACAATCCAGTCCTTAAAATATAGCAGTGTAATATATGGATAATACATTTTACCATTTGGGTCTAAGTAAGATCTCCATGGTATGATAATAGCACAAGATCGCTTCATACCTCTTTGTACATTATCCATTACTCATGTACTCACTTCAACCCCAAACATCTGTTGTCTTCAATTTTTACTTATTTAAAATCTGCATGTGTATCATGCTATAGATTTCTGTATTGGAGCTAGTATTTTATGGAGTTTTCCTTGGAGGACCATGTCTAGGTAAACATCACTGATGTATAACACTGCTCTACAGCCAAAATGCTTCTGAAATAAATATAGTCAAACTTTACTAATTCTGGGTCACTGAGAACGAAAATGATGCTTAAAATTGTTGATTGGCTCTAGTTTTCAAGATATGCTATTGGGTCAGTATATATGACCCTTGACTTGGGAATGGCGGAGGATAAGTGAGTTATAAAGGGAAGGGATCTCAATTTAAACCAGAAATGACTAAAATACATCTTTGACTGGATCTATGAATAAATCTATGACTGGGTTTGGACAGTACTTGCTTTTTAGGCAAAACAATGAATGGTGCAATCTGAAGCTGGTATTGCATCATACATGATATGAATTGCATCATGTTATTCCTAGAAGTCATGGATGATGAAATCATAACGAAGCTTACATCACTCTGCTGAACAAATTGCCCTATATCAGCTCTAGAAATCATACAGTGTCATGCTCTCTTATTTGTCAGTGTTTGATTTTGCAAAGGGGCACATTTCTGTTTAGCCAAAGTGAGCAGAGATGCCTCGTACTCGTGTGAATAGTGCAGATAACTTCTGCTATGTTTGTGGTGAAGTGACTTTTGCATCACAAAAGCGCAGTATCACCACTATGGTTAAGACAGACTATTTTGGCTGCAAAATTGGAGATCAGGACAAGAGGTGGGCCCCACACATATGCTGCAACACTTGTGCAACAAATCTTCGCCAGTGGTTGAACAGGAAAAGGAAATCTATGCCTTTTGCAGTGCCAATGATTTGGAGAGAGCCAACAGATCATACCAGCAATTGTTACTTCTGCATGGTGCCTCCAGTTGGGAAAGGTGTGTCAAAGAAGAAAAAGTGGACTGTGCATTATCCAAACATTCCATCAGCTATATGCCCAGTACCCCATGGAGGAGGACTGCCGGTTCCTGATGCACCAGAATCATTTTCACTTGAGTCAGACGAGGAAGAGGAAGAGGATGAAACTTCTGGTCCTGAACCATCAATGTCACAGGACCTACATTTTCTCCCATCCTCCTCCTCTGAACCACACCTCATAACACAAGGTGAACTGAATGACCTTGTCAGGGATTTGGAACTACCCAAGAGTAAGGCAGAGCTGTTGGGCTCCAGACTACAGCAGTGGAATCTCCTGGCAGGTGATGTTAGGGTTTTCATGTTCCGTGACCGTCAAAAGGATCTTGTCCCATTCTTCTTCATGGAAGGTGATCTTGTAGCCTGCAACAACATCCATGGTGTGATGGCAGCCCTCAACATCGTTCACGATCCAGATGAGTGGAGACTGTTCATTGATTCATCGAAGACGAGTCTTAAAGCTGTTTTACTGCATAATGGCAATGTTTTGCCATCAATTCCAGTTGGTCATGCAGTCCATATGAAGGAAACCTATGACAACATGAAACAACTTTTGAGGTGCATAAACTATGACCAAATTCAGTGGCAGCTTTGTGGCGATTTGAAGGTTGTTGCTCTCTTGCTTGGTCTGCAGACTGGATACACAAAGTACTGCTGTTTTCTCTGTGAATGGGATAGTCGTGCAAGCGATTCCCACTACATCAAGAAAGACTGACCACTCCGACAGTCATTGGCGCCTGGGAGGAAAAGTGTTCAGCATCCACCACTTGTTGAATCAAGGAAGATTTTGTTACCACCCTTACACATCAAGCTGGGTCTGATGAAGAACTTTGTCAAGGCCATTGACAAAACACAAGGAGCTTTCAAGTACCTCCGTGGAAAATTTCCAAGGTTAAATGAAGCTAAGATAAAGGAAGGTGTCTTTGTTGGTCCTCAGATTTGTGAACTTCTTCGAGATGATGCATTTGACCATGCACTGCATTGCAAGGAAAAGACGGCATGGAAAGCCTTCCAGTTAGTGGCAATAAATTTTCTCGGAAACAACAAGGCAGACAACTACAGGTTGTTGGTGGAAAACGTCAAGGCATAAAAAAACCTTGGTTGCAACATGTCTCTAAAGATACATTTTTTGCACTCTCATCTAGATTTTTTCCACCGAACTGCGGAGCAGTGAGCAACAAGCACGGCAAGCGACTTCATCAGGATATTGGAACAATGGAGAAACCCTATCAGGGCAAATGGAGCCCATGAATGCTTGCAGACTATTGCTGGACATTGACAAGAGATGCTCCATTTAATGAATACAAGAGACAAGCCAAGAAGCGCCGAGTAGACACTGAATAGGACTAAACTATGTACATAATAGATTTTTGCCTTTTGTTTCATAATAAATTTTATTTATATAACCCTTTTGCTGATTTTTGAAGTGTTACATAAACAGGACAGGTGAAATATTATCATGTAAAGCAACCATAAACACATGAAAAGACCTAGGTTTACAATTTATGATTAAAATTCTATCTACACAATATACATAGACATAAAATGTACAAATTTAAATATCTTAGAAACAGTAGCCAATCAGTTGTCTTAATTGTCATATTTGAATTCAGCACATCAAAATACATAATAAATAGCACATTTTATCTCTGAAGCAGACGACTTCTCAAAAATTGTAGACCAGTGTAACCTAACCTATTAATGCTGTTTGCTGTTCCTGTTTATTCAGTAAACCAATTAATAAGTTACTTACCAGTATTTTTTCTCTATTTCCCTACTACTACTCTATTAAAGAACAAGTGTAGATTTCACACTGTCCCTTTACTAGGTTTAATGAGTCACAGTTGGAGGCCGTGTTCCTAAAGGCAAATATCTGCGATCCATTATTCCAGTCTGGTTTAATTACTCTCTCATTTCACTTCACTTCTTGATTCCTTTTTCCATTCACGGGGGGCTGGAGATGCCCACAATTTTGTGTCGCTCTTTCCTTTCCATCAAATGGGTTTGTAGGTCTTAGAGTTCCAATTCTTTTTTCTTCAGACTTCTTTTGACAGAGTCTTTCCATTGTATCCTCAGTTTTCCATATCTTTTCTTGCTGTCTTCTTCCTCCCAGGCTTTCTTTTCTCATCATTCTTCTCCTATTCTTATCACATGCCCAGTCCACCTCAAACGTGTGCTCTCTAGCCTATCACTGAGAGTTCCAAGTTCATCTTCCCCCTAATTTATTCGATACTCACTCTGTCTACCCTCTGCTTGCCTGCAATTCTTCTTAGTATATTGTTGTATACCTTTTATCTTCTTTTCTTCCATCTCCGTAAGACCCACTATTTTCCAACCATATAGCAGGCAGGGACAAACACACACAGCATACACTTTTCCTTTCTATTTGTTACTTAATTGCCAGTCCCATTGTACTCCTACCACCTTTTTTTCACTGTCATCCATGCACATTGGATTCTTCTTTTCAATTCTCCAGATCTCTGTGATGGCCCTAAGTGTACTTCCCAAATACACAAATTCTTTTTTCTGATTCTGCTTCTCTCCTGAAATGTCAATCACCAGCTCATCTTCAACCTTCTCTACTTGCATAACATCATTTTTCTTTGTATATACCTTCAAACCATGCTCTTCAAACACAGATGCCCACTCTGATACCATATTTACCAATTTCTCTTTGCTGTCAGTCAAAAGATCCAGACCGTCAGCATACATTAATTTTCTCGGTTTCTCTGTAGGCTTGGTTCTCCAACTAATTAACTCCATAACTAGGATAAAGAGAAGTGAACTCAGCACACTGACTTGTCTCAAATCCCAATGTCATCTCAAAAGTTCCTGAAATACCATGTATTGTTACCACCTTAGCTCTGGGCCTTCAATACAACTCTTCTATTATCTCCACTTACTGAAATCCCTCTTCATCCATACAATAAATGCTTCATTGTAGTTACACTCTCCATTTATCATTCTTTCAAACGTCTGTCTCATTGCAAATATTGTGTCTATAGTACTCCTTCCCTTCCTAAAGCCATATTGCTCCTCTCCTACATTTTCTTCTCCATTTTGCATTTCAGCTTTACCTCCAAAACTCTCTCAAGGTCTTTGAGAGGCTGACTTAACATGGTGATGCCCCAGTGGTTGTTTTGGATCATTTGCTGCATCATCCTTACCCTTTCAAAGAGGCACAATCAATCCTGTTCTCCAGTCCTCTGGTATCCTAGCTTGATCCCAGCAAACACATAGTAATCTATGGTGCCACTTCATCCAGTGTCTCCAACTGCCTTGATGATATCAACAGTTATCTCATCTTCACCAGCTGCTTCACCATCCTTCATCGTATTCAGTGCTTCTTCTACAGAGATCAGTACCTTTTGAGGCTTACCCATAATTGTTGGCAGTGCTTGCACTTGCAACTCTCTCTCCTCATTTAACAGCCTTTGGAAATACTTTTTAAAATTACTCTATCTGTGCATTTTAATATCCAGATGATTAATATAAATTAGAAAGGTTTCAGATTGATTTGCTAATTATTTTGAATTCTAAAAGAGCGCACAACCACAACAACAGAACAGAACAAATTGCTACTGCCACCCAAAGCCACTCTACTACAATGGATTCACTTGCTGAAAAGGGACATTAACAAACCTAACAAATTAATTGCTACAACTGACACCAAGAGGGTTCTCATCCCTCTCTTCCCAGGAAGGTCATCAGACCAGAGTTCTCTTAAATTAAGGAAGGAGATGAGTTTTGGAGATGGTAACTGCTCATGCAGAAGACCCTGCAAGCATCCCCTTCTTGAGCACCTCACTTGGTCACAAATGCCATGATATGTCCTGAAACTAGAGAGCTTTATAGGTCAAAAACAATACCTTGAACTCCACTAGAAAACTAGTTGGTAACCAGAGGAATCTTGGAGTAGCAATGCCACTGCTGCTCTGTATTGACAACTCTAATTGGGGAAGATAGCATTACAATTTTGTTGGAACTCTGCAAGCTAAGATCCACTTAATCAACACATCTCCCAGCTGGTCTACCCCAGCCCCCTAAAATAGTGGAACTCCATTTGTGGGGCTGCCCTATCTGGCTCCAGGCAGATTGGAAGAGAAAATGATTCACAACATTGCATTTCACTTCAGGCAGCAGACGTACTGCATCCTGCCTGGCACTGGCTTCTTCCAGCAGAACTGTAGTTTGATCCCTGTGTTTGAGCACTGTTTAAATTTACAATACTGTATAAATGATTAATAACAAGTTGGGCTAATTAGCAATTGTTTAAGTGCTCTTTGTGAGATTCTAGTGCCTTGAAATCTGATAAAGAGTTAAATAGAAGCATTTGAGTCAAGTAGAAGTTATTGGACCAGATTTATTCCAGCTTTAACTCCCCTGAAATCAGTAGAATAACAACAATTTGGCCTATTTTCTTCAAGAGCAGGAATCTCTGAAATATGTAGGTGTTAAATTGAGGGGCAAATGCTGTCAAGTGATTGTCCTTTGTATTCCATAGCCACATCAGACAGAGAAGCTTCACAGAACCTGTATTGCTCCAGACCACCTGACTAGAGCACATGGCAATGGTAGAGTGTGGCAGAAGAGGCATATTTGAACCAAAGATGGGAAAAGACGACTGGAATTGAAAAGGGCTGAGTTTTATGAGTCTTTGATTTTGTGCTGGCTAAGAGAGCAGAAAATTTGTTTTAAAAGACCATGTAAATTAATATATGCCTAAACTGTGCTATTTTTGCTATTACAACCTACAACCTACTTCTGAGAAAGCTATTATACATTGCAAATACAGTAGAATACGCTATTTTGATATACGCATTTGTATAGACTCACATCTCTTGTATGTGAATGTCCACTCACTTCTCTCCTAAAAAAGAGTATAGAACTTCCTGAGTGACAACATGTGTGCCTTCCTCTCCCTAAGCCTATCATTTAATCCCCTTAATTATTTTAGCCTAAATGTAACAGCTGCCTAATACAGAAGAAAAGAAAAACAAAAATTTTAAATAAATCAGTCCCATAAAGCATTGTATTAAGAAAAATGACATTAAAACTTATCTGTTAGATGATTAAATACACCTCTACCTCTATATAACGCTGTCCTCGGGAGCCAAAAAATCTTACCGTGTTATAGGTGAAACCGCGTTATATTGAACTTGCTTTGATCCACCGGAGTGCACAACCCCGCCCCCCCCGGAGCGCTGCTTTACCGCATTATATCTGAATTCAGGTTATATCAGGCCATGTTATATCGGGGTAGAGGTGTACTATGGCAATAGGAGCAATAGAAAGCCTTAAGATATAGCTGTAGATATAGAGTTTCTTGTGCTCTGGGGGGAGGAAAGTATAGCCATGAGGTCTTGTGATTTGTGGGAAGTAATAATTAGAGCTATAGAAAAGTCTGTTAAATTATATTTAATGGTTGTTTGATATTTTGAATGAATGTACTGCAAAACCATCCAGAGCATTGGACTGGTGCTTATGATTCTTATAAGCTAGAAGACTAACTATTAGTGAATAACGTTTTTCTAAGGTGTTTTCATTCTTAGAATTAGTAGAAGGGTCACATAGATTCATAGATTCTAGGACTGGAAGGGACCTCGAGAGGTCATCGAGTCCAGTCCCCTGTCCTCATGACAGGACCAAATACTGTCTAGACCATCCCTGATAGACATTTATCTAACCTACTATTAAATATCTCCACAGATGGAGATTCCACAACCTCTCTAGGCAATTTATTCCAGTGTTTAACCACCCTGACAGTTAGGAACTTTTTCCTAATGTCCAACCTAAATCTCCCTTGCTGCAGTTTAAGCCCATTGCTTCTTGTTCTATACTTAGAAGCTAAGATGAACAAGTTTTCTCCCTCCCCTTATGACACCCTTTTAGATACCTGAAAACTGCTATCATGTCCCCTCTCAGTCTTCTCTTTTCCAAACTAAACAAACCCATTTTTTTCAGCCTTCCTTCATAGGTCATGTTCTCTAGACATTTAATTATTCCTGTTGCTCTTCTCTGGACCCACTCCAATTTCTCCACATCTTTCTTGAAATGCAGTGCCCAGAATTGGACACAATACTCCAGTTGAGGCCTAACCAGCGCAGAGTAGAATGGAAGAATGACTTCTCGTGTCTTGCTCACAACACACTTGTTAATGCATCCCAGAATCATGTTTGCTTTTTTGCAACAGCATCACACTGTATTTAGCTTGTGGTCCACTATAACTCCTAGATCCCTTTCTGCCGTACTCCTTCCTAGACCGCCTCTTCCCATTCCGTATGTGTGAAACTGATTGTTTCTTCCTAAGTGGAGCACTTTGCATTTGTCTTTATTAAACTTCATCCAGTTTACCTCAGACCATTTCTCCAATTTGTCCAGATCATTTTGAATTATGACTCTATCCTCCAAAGCAGTTGCAATCCCTCCCAGTTTGGTATCATCTGCAAACTTAATAAGCTTACTTTCTATGCCAATATCTAAGTCATTGATGAAGATATTGAACAGAGCCGGTCTCAAAAGAGACCTCTGTGGAACGCCACTTGTTATACCTTTCCAGCAGGATTGGGAACCATTAATAACTACTCTCTGAGTACGGTTATCCAGCCAGTTATGCACCCACCTTATAGTAGCCCCATCTAAGTTGTATTTGCCTAGTTTATTGATAAGACTATCATGCAAGACCATATCAAATGCCTTACTAAAGTCTATGTATACCACATCCACCACTTCTCCCTTATCCACAAGACTCATTATCCTATCAAAGAAAGCTAACAGATTGGCTTGACATGATTTGTTCTTTACAAATCCATGCTGGCTACTCCCTATCACCTTACCACCTTCCAAGTGTTTGCAGATGATTTCCTTAATTACTTACTCCATTATCTTCCCTGGCACAGAAGTTAAACTAACTGGTCTGTAGTTTTCTGGGTTGTTTTTATTTCCTTTTTTATAGATGGGCACTATATTTGCCCTTTTCCAGTCTTCTGGAATCTCTCCCGTCTCCCATGATTTTCCAAAGATAATAGCTAGAGTCTCAGATACCTCCTCTATTAGCTCCTTGAGTGGACAGTTACCCTACTACAGGCAGTCCTCAACTTTACGACGTTCGACTTACAATGAACAGCATTTACAACGTTTCTGAATTGACACCCTGATTCGACTTATGACAATTGGTTTCAACTTTACAAAGCCTGGTTCTGCAATGGAGTGGATTGCGGTTGTGAGTTACGACGTTTTGACTTATGATGCAATTTTCGGGAACCAATTGTGTCGTAAGTCCGAGGACTGCCTGTAACTAATTACTAATCTTTAAATGACTGGCAAAGTAAACGCTTCCCTTATGCCTGTGCTTCCATCACCTGTGTGGTGGTCAAAAAGAACTCTTTCTTTCTATTTGTATGGAGAAACGGTGTCATTAATTGCAAAAATTGTAATTTACTTAGAAATAACATGATTCTCTGGCACTGACATAAGTGTGCAGAACAAAATGTCCATGGGCAGCAAAAAGATTATCCTAAATACACTGGATGTAGCAACAAAGCCCATGTGATGAATATGGCCCCAGGAAGTCCCAACCTATCTTACCCTATGAAAAGACTTAATGAATCACAAACATAGTGGAACTCTTCTATAAACAATGGGGTGCCATTGTAGCCATTCTTGGACTTCACCAAATGAAATATCAGTTGACTACCACTTCAGCCTCCAGAGATATCTGGAGTTGTGTTTGAGTGAATCAGTGCACTGCCCACAATACAATTAATATTTAGTATTCAGGTTTGAAGTGTACTTTAGATGGATGTGAGAGAAATTAATTACTATGTAAAATATTATTAATTTGTGAAAAGGAAGACAATACTGGCCATTCTTGTGTACCAAGTACCTTAAATTGTAGTGCAGTTTCCCTTCTGCTTCTGTTATCAGAAATACTACCTCCTGTTCAATTCCCATGTAACTGATCCATGTAGCTCATAAAATAAAGGGAAATATTTGTTTTAAACATCTGAGGACAGATTGTGACTAGTGGGCATAGGCTTGCAGAACTGCGTTGCCCCTGGAGAAACAATAGAAGCAAGTCACAATCCTTCCTGGAGTCCTTTGGCATACAGGGGCAAGCAGACCTGTAGCTGTGCCTCAAGAGGTGTACTAATATGTTAGCTGTGTGGACGATGGGCAGGCAGGCCATGGCCCCACTCTCTTTCTGCCTCCTTGGTGGTGGCCAGAGCCTCTGGGGAGTAGGAAGAAGCAATCCCTTTGATTTAGGAAACAGAGAAACTTTTTGCAGCTTCTCACTGCTTGCTACACATGCAACTGCCGGGCACCATCTGGCCTTGGATGTAATGGATATTAGATGTAGATTATTAGTATGTCTTAAAAAATAATGTTTTAATCTCAGTATATCATAGTCTTATGCACTGGCTTCTGCTCAGCAATGGACTAGCGAACACTTATGGTACATCCACGCTGCAGCTGGGAGTGTGCTTCCCAGCTGGGGTAGTCAGATCCGCTAGCTCTGCTTCAGCTAGTGTACTAAAAATAGCCAAGGGTAGCAGGAATGTACTCTGGTGGCTAGCCTGAGCCACCACCAGTGCTGCTCCCAGCTACCCTGCTATTTTTAGTTCGCTAGCTTGGGCAAAACTAGTGTATGTCTGCCTACCCACGCTAGGAGGCATGGTCCTATCTGCGGTTTAGATATACCCTTGGTGAAGTGCAGTTACTTGGTGGTGAGATAGCAGATCCTTTCATATTTAGACCACTGTTTTGAGTCTGGAAGTTGTTTCCCTCCGGTGGCTAATTTGCTGGGCTGTGTGAAATGAGTTTGAGGTCTCAATATTATTCTGCATCCTGCAAACCATCAACACAACCATGACACTGCCAACAAAGAGCCCAAAGATTGAATGGTGCAGAAAAGTGATCTGTCTTCTAACCGCTAGAAGAGGTCTACAGAGGCACTTTGGTGGGGCAAGCTTGTACTGCCTCTGCCCGCATTGTGGTATTTCAGTCTCAAGTCTATGCTAAATCAAGCAGTAAATTGACTTATAAAACTTTTTTTAAATGTAAAGCTACTCTGACTGCACCAGTGCAATATTTCCTGATTGTTAAAATTTTCAGATTGTTAAAAACTGAGCTGAATACCATTCCCAATGGTATTGTGTTGTGGCTGGGAACCTGGCGTTCTTTCCTTTCCTTTCATTTAGTGTTCGATTGGAGGCAATGAGAATCCGTTTATATAGAAATGTTTTAATTAACAAGCCCCAGATGCAATATCAAAAGTTCTAGTGGTAGTTTAAAAAAATATCCAGGATTTAGCCCTCTGTAAGGTATGACTATGAAAATCCCTTCTGGTGTAATTCATGCTACTCCTGTAGTTGCTCCTATTTTTTTTTTAACAGCATGTTATGCTGGGCCATGTTAAAAGATGTCAAGGTTTCAATTTGAAACCATGACAACCAGAAGTGATGATTTGCGTGTTTGCATGAGAATGTGATCATGTTATCTCTAGAGATAATAGACATAATGCAAATACTGTAACTACTCTACCTAATTCTGCAAAATGTGGAAAAATCACCTCCACTACCACAATCAAATTTAAGGAATAAAACTACTTATTTCCCTTTGGGTGAATTGGAAGTAGCAGGACTTAACTATAAAGTTATGTAAATATACTACTCAGATTCAACATATTCAAATGCTGAACTCAACAACAGCTGTCAAGGACATCATCAAGAATTGAAAAAGGAACTCTTTCTTCCCTGTCTTTCTTCACAAAATTAGGATTATTCCCATTTATACTGTGATGATAGATGCCTTCAAGAGAATATTTTCTGCTGCTAACAATCATAAAGTTAAGCACATTCTTAAGTGATTTCCTGAATGGGGGCCTTGGAGATGAAATCTAATTAATCGCATTGAAACAGAGATTTTCACCTGTTTAAAGAGCAAATCCAAAAACAACCTTCACTATGTGGTTGCTACCAACACCTGAATAATGTAAATGAAGTTATGCTCAGTAACCTCTGATTAATTCATGAAAAATCTGGGATGAGGGTGGCAGAACTGATGGCAGAGTAGCCAGAAGTATGTTAAATCAACCTTCCCAAATAGGAACCGGAAACCTATATAGTGCAACACTGAGTATCTCTGCAATGATTTCTAAAGATGAATAGTGGGAGAAGGATATGATTTTGTTTCTCATTAATGGTGGAACAAACAGAAAATGGTCCCTTAAAAGTTAAAGCTTAGCTGCTGCATAGTGTCCTCATGTATTATGAGTGAGAAACAAAGGAAACGGAGAAACTTCAAAGCTTCCTGTGGCATTCAGAGCTTTCCATCTTCAAAGCAGCTATCCCTTTTGTAGTTCTGCACTGGGTTTAATTAATACATTTTAAATATTGTTACTGTAAACAGCCTCATCTTTGTTTTCTACCCAGTTCTTGTTCAGAGTAATTTAAATTATTTTATGAAGCTATCTGTCATCTTTAATTAGTGCCTCTTAACCTCTTTTCTTTTACAAATGTGTAGTCACCTCCAGTTGAGATTAAAACAGCATTTGAAAGGGTGTGTGTGGGGGGGGGAAGGGAGGTGTGTGAGACAGAGTGAAGCAGTCCAGGAAAAAAATTGCTTTGCCTGCCTCATATCTAAATTCTCTAAAATAAAATAGGCATAACCCTCTCAGTTCATGCTTTAGCAATATTTTAATATTTTAAGACTGAACGAGAACACACAGTGAACATTTGGTTCAGAGAGCTAATTTTGAGGTTATAATAAACGATAGTGTAAGAAAAATACAATATGAAGCATGCACTTTGTTTCATTCTCTTGCATTTAATCTTATTTTCTTATTCATGTGACCATTGTACATTATTTCACCTCTAAAACACCTGTTGTATTTGCTAGAGGGAAAAAAAGATACCGTAGATGAAATTTAACATGTCTTGAAACTGATACTTCTGTCAATGGATAATGAAGAATTTATATCCATAAAATCATATATATTCATCTTTTTCATATATATTATGGACATTTTAACTTTTTTAAATGGTAGAGGAAAAGTACAATATTCATGTTGTAGAAATCTCTTCTCATCAGTTAGTCAAATATTACCGTATAGTTAGCAGGATCTGTTATATTGTTATGTCTGTTGAACATGACCTACTTACCCTGGGGGTTCTGAAGGAACCAGAAATGTATATATTATACATGTCAAAGTTCTATCATTGTTAATATTTTCCATGCCATGTTCAGTAACAGCAGGGAGTCGGGAGGATGGCTAGCCAAATAGGGAGCATAAGAAAAGGGTCTTTCAACTTTGATAGATGGTGCAAATCTAGTTCTGATCTTGTGTCAAAAAAAAGCCTCAGTTGCCAGTCTCAGTTCATCCATAATGATGCTGAATCAAATCACACCATACTTGAGACGTGAAGAAGAGACATTAAGATTTTATTTTCTTCGCTTTCCACAACACAAATCCTTTCCCTCCTCCAAAATGTAAAATGAGGTCCTGATCCAAAGTCCATTGAAACCAACAGACGTTCAGACCCTAAAAGCATGAAATGACCACTCTGCCATTTAATTCAATTTTAGATAAAACCATCTCTCCCCATCCAAATCTTGAATCATCATAACTGTCCTCCATCTTGATCCTGCATCATTTGAGTCAATGGGAATTGACTAATTGACTAAGCACCTGAATGTGCTTTAGTTCATTATTGTTTTAGGTGTTTCTGAGTCAGCCAGCAGCAGTCGCTGTTGATGACACAAGGCTCATCATTCACTTCCTTTGGCAACACGGAACTATGCAATATGTAAGTATATCCATATTGATATTTTTAAAATATTATCGTCTTAAGGATAGTGTTTGGGAGCAGTTGGGGTGAAAAAATGAAAATTGCATCTTGACATAATATAGATCTTTTCTTTTCTTCTAACATAACTGAATATTTTTGTGAGTAACAGTGCATTTTAGATCTGTTTCATCATTATTACTAAGGATGGAAGAAACACACTAAAATAAAGAAATAAAATTACCAGCCATTATTTGCAAGACTTAGATCAGGCAAGTCTTTATATTCCTCTAACTGATCTTGCAATATTTTAGACAAGATGTTAAAAGGATACAATAAACCCAATATGCATTCCTCCTTCTGCTAATATCAAACAAAATAAAAAAAATATCCTGAGTTAATTTGTTAATTGCATTTACTCCCCACCATTTGATTGTTTTCTCTGTCTTTCTCTCATTCCAGTTTTCTATTTTGAATTGACCTCTTGTGTATTTCTCCATGTTTCGGGCAAGCCTCATACAATTCTTCCATTTTAATTCTTCCATTCAGTTTTACTTTATTTATTGTCTTTTTTATGTTCTGTATTTATGATAGTTCGTGTTTCCTTTTTCTTCTTTTCTATTAGTCCTTTTTCCCTTTCATTTCTATTTTTGCCTCATTTTATCTCATTTTCTGCTTCTCTAACTCCAATTTTTGCCTTGTGTTCTCTGATCATTCCATTTTATACTGCATTTTTTCCTTATCATTGTTTCCTCCCCCTGCTTTCTCTTTCTCCCCGCCTCCTGGATTCTTGTTGTTTTCGCAGGCCAACTGTCATTCAAAATATTGCAGTAACATAACAAACAGATCTCATGAGATTTCATGAAAAATCCTGTGAAAGCAGCTGTTCTCATGGTGTTTTCAGCAGGAAAAGTGCATAGAGAAGAATAACTGGACCTGGGGACCAAATAGTGATGTATGTGAACTGATCCATTTATAATAAATTATGCAAGGTGTGAGGTGGGAATGGGGTTCAAATTCAATTCAGACCAGTCCATTCTGCACTCACTACCATTATGGAACACTGTTTTCAGGTCTTTGGCTTGCTAATAAAAATGTATTCCCTGTTGACATTTGGCAGACAAAGGTCAGAGCTCAGGAGGTTTTTTGTTTTGTTTTGTTCCACCCCCTTCCCCATCTTTCCTTTAAACAAAATGTGATGTAAATCCTACTTTGAGTTATAAAAAACAGTAGCATCTTTCAAGTTTCAGATGCTGTTTTGAAGTTTCCAGGACAATAATGCATTATGTGAACTAGAGCCTTTGGGGTTTTTCTAAATTAAAAAATGGATGAGGTTTGAAAACTAGCTGCTGCAGCAATAACTTTTTTTTCCCTGTGGCAATTTCTACAGTACTTACTTGCTGTCCATTTGCACTATGCTATGCAGGTTATAAAGATGAAGTTCCTTATTGATAAGATTTTGTTTTAGGAAAGAGAACGCTGACTTAAAAGATTCAGTTTTAAGCCTCCCAGAATGTTACCATGCTTATCAAGAACCATCTACCTTAGAATATATAATGTTTGACACTTCTTACACATAGGGACTGTCTTTTTATTATCTATTTGTACTGTGCCATCATGATTTGGGTTCCTGGGTGTTGCTATAATACAAATAATAAATTATAATAATAATTAGAGCTTTGTTATGTTTACAGGAAAACTGTTTTCATTGTAAAAATCAACTACCATTCTGATTTACATGTTTTGAGGGCACTGGAATAACTAGCCTGGATTGATTAAAAAGTTCTGCTAAGTAGAAGAAAAGTGATTTTTGTTGCAGCTGTTTGATGGTGTGTTATATAGATGTGTTAGGTTTTTTAGAGCTTTTTTTTGTTTATTTGCTTGCTTGCTTGCTTTAGAAAAGGTGCAACAGAAAAGGAGTCCAATAATCAGTAAAGAGAACCCAAAATTAAATCAGAAGATTTTAAAATGATGTCAGTCTTGGGATATTTCTCCATAAAATAAGAACTCTATAATCTGGTATAAAATTATGTAGAACTCTATCAACAGCTTGGTGGGATGATGTGACAAGAAGTATTTCAAATGCTTATTTGCAATAGTACTTGCCTTTATTTGGCAGTTTCTTTCAGTTCAAATAATCTGAAGTCAGCGTCATCTGCACTGTGTGTGTTCAGTTTTAAGTCCCTGTTTCTGTACTATTAAGTAAAAATCAGTGCAGTGAGTATTTTCATGTGACTGCAAATTTAGTTGCCAGTTTCTAACCAGTTTCTGGTTTGCTTGCAATGTCCTGGACCTGATTCTGCAAACCCTTATTACTGTAAGTAGTGCTTATGAGGGTAGTCCTATGGAGTTCATTTGGACTTTCTTGTGAATAAGGTTTTTCAAATCAGACCCCAAAATTTACAAATGAGTGGCCATCTTAAAAAAAACAACCCATAAAACAACACCTAGCATTTGCCAACAGTCACCACACCACTATATGTCTCATAGTGGTTGCTATTAAAAAGTGGTTGCTACATTTTATACTGTGGCAAGATAAATAGTGGTAGATGTTGACTTGTTAATAGAAAGCACTATTTAGTAAAATAATATTTCTATAGCACCTTTCATCTTGAGGTCCTCAGTATGGTTTTGTTCAAACAGTGAATGAAACTACTTCACAGAAATTGTGTTTTTGCTGCCAAATTTTATTAGGGTCTCTGGCTACACTTCATACTTACAGTAATTCTTATAACACATTAGTACATATATAATTCCGATTGGTTTATAACAATTTTTAAGGGAAGGAAAGGTTTACACATTTAAATAAAGCTATTTCAGTTTTCAGATTCTCAATCCAGCAGCTAGATGTGATATTGAGCTATTCTTTTGTTCATTTCCACTTCTTCACAGCCAGTACTTGACTGAGATAGTCAGAAGCAGAACTTTATTCAAAGTCACAGAGATAGATACTATGTTCTGTTGTGAGTTTTCCATTCTTTATTATTTTCAGTACTCATCTACATCTTTCTTCTTTTCTCCTTTTGTTTTTGCCTTTCTTTTTTATCCTTTGCTTTTACCCATTTTTTGTGCGCTTGAGCTTACGATAGAAGGGTCCCAAGCTAGTTGTGTGGTGATCATTTGAACTTTTCCATTATTACTATATGACTGAAATTTTTATAGTAATATTGACCATTTACTTGATAGACTTGTCCAATGCGTGTATCAGTGAACCAACTAAATAGATTCCAGTTTTCTTCATTTTCACAATATGGTACTCTTTTGTGTTCAGATATGTTATTCAAGAAAAATAAACTAGCTCATCACTCAAAGCCATTTTCTTGGTAGCTATAAACATAAACGACTCATGTGGTCTTTGCCTCTTTAGTTTTGATGTAATTTGGTGTAGCTGTATTGACCACAGTGATACAGAGTCTATAATTTGATCTAAATAGGCACTAACTTCAGATGAATCTATGAAAACTAAATAATGCATAAGCATCAGAAAGCACACTGTGCCCTTTCTATCTTCACCAGCCCTCTGGTTCTATCTAAATCGATATCTGTGTACTGCTGTGATGGCTCACAGCACGATGTGCGTTTGGCATACTGAAAGAGTTACATGCTTTAAAGCAACATAGGATCTTTTGGAAAGAGATTTTCCCCTCAAAATGTTACTGACAACGAAGCCCCATATAAATGGTCAATAACGACCGCTTGCCTCCATTACAAAAGGCACTGAAATGGAAAAGAAACCCAGACAATGGAAAATAAACTGAAGGGAAAATTCTTCTTGGGATCTAAATGAGCTCTCCTAGCTTGTTAATCCATAAGGCCTAGCTTCTGTAGTATACTCTAGATTCTTTACTTTGCATTTTATTTCTGAGCTTTGTGTCTGCTGTTACAGAAAATCTGTTAAACAACATACTGAGCTCCTGATGGATTTGTTCTGCTAAATAATTTTAGTTCTTGTTTCTTGGTTAATTCATTAAAAAATGTAAATACAGACAGCAGCTTAAATGTGAGATGTGCTTTTTTTTAAAGCCTACATTAATGCATGTGATATATTTGTTACTTTAGCATTCAGTCACAGGGCTCACTCCTTTATGGTAAGTACAGTTATTAGGCAAGTAAACAAAGAGATCCCAATTAATAAAAGTTTGAATATCAGGCATCTCTGGAAAAGGAAAAGATACACAGTTTATCGGTAGCAAATTTAATGACTGGTGATATCTCATTAGGCAAGTCTTCTGAGAAGCGTCAGGCAAGATATGGAACAGAGGGACTGATTCTGCCTCCCTTACTCACACAGTACTCACTCCTGCTCGTGTTGAAGATGTAAGGGAGGCAGAATCGGGCCCAGCATGGCTCCTCTGACAAATATGACAATCTCATGAGTAAGGGCTGCAGGATCAGGTTTATCATGGGAAACATCTTTCAGAATGAGTTAGTTTTTAAGTCTTCAGGTGACATACTATTAGAGAATAGTTACACAGTAGTATAATTCTCAGCTAATTACAGAATAGCTGTTACACCTCAACACCTTCTTATTAGAGATGACTCTAAGCAAAACTCCAGCTCCAAACATCCCAAACTTTGGAAGTGTTTGGACCTAGTTCAAGATACAACATTTGTGGATTAGGCCTATCTCTTCTTTCTATGGTACAAATTCTGGTTAGCCCTTACTGGGGTTGAATGGGAAGCGGCAAGGAGTCATAACTTTCAAGTGCAGCCCACTTTAGGACAGGCAGAAATGCTGTCCATGTGCTCTGGGGGACACAGGAACTGCTCCTCTACTACTTACCAAAAATGGAGGGGGTATGTCCCCATTCATCCCTGCACTGGGCCCACCGGGGGACCTCTTCATGGTAGTAAAGGATTTTATCAGCATGGATGCTCTCCCTGAACACTGTTGAGCTCTGGGAGACATTTCCATTCCCTCAGCCACTAGTGCGTCCACTGGGTGGTATCACTATATGCCATCCCTTATGAGCAATGCCTTAGAGACACAAGACAGACTATGTGGCAAAAAGTGGAAATGTGCCCTAAACTCCTTTCTCAACATTTGTACTCACAAAGTACAGGAATTTTTGTCATACACAAATGTCAATCAATGCAGTGTATAAAAGGTACGCTATGTCTGTCTTGTTTCTACTTTAAAAATCTCAGAATCATTATTATAAAAATTTCCAAACCTTTTGAGTACACACTTCAGAAATCACCAGTGTACATTGTGTATTCTTTTGAGAAGGAATCTTTGAATAACATTAGAAAGAAGAACCCTCTCCTGTCCCCCTCCAAAGCCCCTAGAATATTGAGCAATTGTCCTTTAATTCTTTTCAGTTTTTAAGTCTGTTTTCAGTGTAAGAGGTATTTAAATATTTTAAACATTCATTCTTTTATTTTAATGTGCACTGTGAATCTTATTTATATGGAGAAACAAATCACAAATTGATGTTATTTTTATTAACTCTACTGATTGAGTACAGTTATCCTCAATCTCCATTAAGAATTGCAGTAGATACTTTGCTCTTAACACTCTATTGATATTTTTAGTTCGGAAGATGGTACACAGTAAAACTTAGTGCAATTTAAGTGACTACAGTACAGTTTGAACATACACTACAAATTTCCAAATGTGCCTTCTAAAATTGCACCAAAGGTTTTGTATGTGCAGTTGCTTGGAGATATGAAACCTTCATTTGCATGAGCAAATCAGATAGATTCGTACATGCCTGATTTGTGCATATAAATGAGTGTTTTTTAAATGCTAACCATTAAGCACACACAACGTATGGATGTAACTGTCAACTAAAAGTTTCTGATATAGCCTGTGACAGTCCAGTGAATGAATGTCTACATCACTAAATCAACATGTTACATTTGTTAGCAGACTCCAGAAGAGAGACTCAGGATGGAGACTGAACTAACATTTCATGCATCTGATTCATTGCTAAATTGGTGATGATAATGCGTATGATATGCAACTTCAGTTGGATGTAGGAACATTCTGCCAATCCATAACTGTTGGAAAGAGATGCTGTGTGTTGGAAAACATTGCTGTGTTTCATCCTATTGGTGGGTAGCATGATCCCTGTGGATGGTTTCATATCAGTTTACATTTGGTTTTATGATTCTTTATGATTAGCTTGGTATCATGAATATAGGATTGGTAGCATAGCTTGAATGGTGCCTGCTCATGGCTTCATTTTGTTTCATTCCTAACATAAGTGAAAACATACTTAACCTCCAGGTGTTCAAACGGCTGATATTTCCTAACTTAAATCCCATCCCTGGAAACTCTCTACATAAAGTCACTGGCAGCCCTCTGCATGTGGAAGGTTTACAGGTATAAACCATGAATTTTTTCCCCATGATTCCCAAAATCTGTACAGACAATTATACAGGCAAACTGAGATACTGTGGTTTTCAGTGCTATATAAATAGTTAATTCTTTAGGCCCATCTAGACTTTGATTAAACTCTTTGTGGAAGGTCTCAGTGACCTGTGAAGAAAAGACATTTCCTTTCTGCACTGAGATTAAAGTATTTTAGGGATACAAATAATATTTCAACATGTACACAATAGAATGTGCCAGCTAAAAGTTTATTACTACACACTGTAAACATTACATAAAAACTTCTACGTAAGGGAAGCAATGACTATATTGATGGGGTATGATTCTTCACTATGGACTCTCCAGGCATTGCAGACATGTGACGTTTGTGTAAATGACAATCCGGTCGATGTGTGTGTGTGTGTGTGATTCTACTGAATGGAATTCTCTAAGTTGGTGAGAGTGCAGAGATGCTCTTCCTGATGCACAATGGGATGATTCCATCTCAGTTACACCTGTACTCCAATTGGGGTTGACTGCACTGGTCGCAAAATAGCAATGTGTTTTCTTTCTGCAGTAACCTTCAGTATTCAAATCTCTGTGCTTTGATTGGCTACTGCCAGCAGAATGCCACATTACTATCTTTATCCATCTGTCTAAACACAGTACTTATTTTTAGTGCTGCAGTTGCCATGGTATCTAGGAGGGAGAGCACATTCTGTATAATAATAACTTGGGGATGCTCTCGGTTAACATAGTAAAGAGAGTAACCTACAATGTCAAACCTTAAAAGTAACATGCTTGAGTAAAAAATTAGCAGCTTTCTGGTACACCCAGCATTTCTTAGACCACTTGGTATAGCTCTCCCTTACTATGTTCAGATATTTTGCTATGGAAGGGAGGAGAAGCATCAGACTTCTAGCAATGGAAAGCAAATTGGGTAATTTGATTGGTTAATGTACAGTGTATCACTGTTTCCGTACCTTTCCTCGGCTTCCCCCTAAGCATGGTTCAACATTCCTTATCTGGCCCCCAACACCACTCCCCTTGCCTCATTCAAATGTCTCCTAAAGAAACCCACAGCTACTATGATACTGTAAGAATTTGGCTAAGTAATAATATCAAGGTTGAAGTGTAACTGAGAAGTCTATCTTCAGACATTCAAGTAAACCAACTCTCCATAATATTATTCCACATTGTATTACCAATATGTGGCCAATTATCAGTTTGATCATTTGCATGTTTTGCCCTTTCCCCCATTTTTTGTTTATCTTGACTTTTTTTATTGCAAACCAGGGACCATGCCTTCCTTTATGTTTGTATGGCATCCATCACAGTGTGAACACTATGTGAAATTATTATATATTATAATAGCTACTTCTGCTACACCTATGACAGGATGTACAAAACAGCATCTATAAAAACAGAAAGAAACAACAGAAAGAACCCTGAAAAAGTACATTTAAAAATATTTAGTTTATAATTGTAACGATCACCTTGGCCCAAGGCATTTCCTTGGGGTTAATAGCCTGAGCATATCAGCTCCTCCCAGCTGGTCAGTTAATCCTCAGGAACTGCCCTGTGCCTCACTCACTAACGCTTTGAATCCGTAATTTTTAATACTTGCTTTAACTTTTAAGTTTCATAATCACCTTCTGTTGTTAAAGTGGTTTCATTCAAAGGGATACAATGAGTTCCTTGAACCCTGTAACCAGACTGCTGTTTATGAAATAACTTTAAAAAGGCTCTTATTCAATGGTTTTGTGTTCCACACTTAGTGAATAGCATGTTATTGGTCTGTTGGCTACTTCAGGAATACAAGGGAGATCATAATTAAGCAACCCCAATACTTCTATAATGCATTGCAAAGCTATCTTTTCCCTAGTAGTCTTCACACTTTCAACAATCCCCAACAATCTGATAGGTTGTTTGCAGAGATCATCAGTAAGATTTCTCAGGGCTTTATGATCTTCATAACAATAATGTTTTGTTGTCCATTGATCATTATCTTGATTACTTTAATTTTTCTCAGACTCTTTCAATCTTGAAACAAGGTTTTCAGATTTGTCATACATTTTGTAACCACTGAAGCAGGAATTAATATACCTGGCCATCTCCAAATACCTGCTAAGTTCTTACAAAGTATGCATGACAAATCTATACCTACAGTAAATTCCTGACTAGAAAATGGCTGGGAGAAAAATCCTAATTTTTATCTGTCATATTTAGGCATTGTAGGATGTCTCTAACTTCCTATTAAGAAATGATATTCTACAAAAACTAACCAGAGACTATGAAATGCTAAAATAAATAACTAGACAAAAGGATTGAAAGACGCATACTGTTTAAAGCCATCAGATATCTTGCACCTCTTGCATAGCACATCTTTCCCCAACCATGCCCAGACCTTTCTAATAACCATTGCTGTCAGAGTAGAAAGTCTGCTGCAGATTCCCTGGCTGTCTTACTGCTGTCCAGATCTGGGTTAAGCACACTCTGGCAATAGCTGGGATTCAAATTTATATGTTGTCTTCTGTTGAAAAAGAGTTGATTGATTACTAGTGCAGTTCAGAAACACATTCATTTGTGGCTGATTTTCTTCATGCACTTTATACAGTTGTCAGTGTTTTCCTCACTTATTATAGAGCAAATCATTCTCTTGCCCCTCAGCCTGCTGTGCATTCAAGGTTCCCAGCTGTCCTCACTTTCTCTATTCTTTTGGTAACATCTCTTCAAGGATCTAACCTTCAATGCTGTCTAATTTTCCGTTGGTTTAGGATCTCTTGTACTGCAGACCCACATGGGAAATGGCCATTTGCATTATTAAGCTCTATTATCTTGTTACTTTAAACCATGCCATTTTCAGTTGAAGTTGTGTAGTGTATCTAGTGGTTATTCTTTGCAGAATTTACTCTGACCTTCTTCTCTAAATGCAACATTTGAAAACTCCCTCTGCCTCTTCCTCTTCCTAGTTTTCCTCTTCTCTTCCGATTGTGTATATCTGATAGTTGACTACATTAGTTAAGCAAATATTTGTGCTCTTGAAATGCTTGTCTTGTAGCATGTGCTGTCTGCTGAAAGACAGTATTTGATAGGATGCAAGAAGAAAAGGATGAATTTATCACCTAACTGGAAGCCCGGAGATCTGGTTCTGTTCCTAATTCTGCCAATGACACTCCTTGTCACCGTGACCAAATAATTTAATCTTTAGGTGCCTCAGTTTCCTTATCTGTAAAATGTGGATACCAATACTACCCTGTTTCACAAAGATACCGTGAAGCTAACTTGATTAATGTTTGCAAAGTACTTTAGGACCTTTGGAGAAAAACACTATGAGCTTGATTCAAAGCCTGCTGAAGTCAGTGGAAAGACTTCCATTGAGTTGAGTGATCTTTGGATCTGGTCCAATATAAATGCATAGTATTATCATTATTTAATTATCAAGTAACAATTAGCTAATTTTCTTTAATGTGCTTTATCCCTCTGATAGTAATATTTCAAGGTGTTTTTTCTGTGTTAAAATATGAACCTTGTGGTTTTTCCACAGTGCCTGGTTTTTGACGCTATGGCTATGGTGACACAAGCCACAGAAAACTAATTAGGATTTTTTACATGCTGAGAGGATCTTTATGTGAAATTCACCCCACTGCAAAGGTCTCCATACCACTAAAGCTCTATTGTGGGATTTTATCTAGCTTCTACCTATTTTAGGTCCTTACATTGGGCCCTCAATGGAACTCAATGGAGAAAGTGGGCTTAACTCTCAGAATAGGCCAATCACAAAATCTTTTCCTCTCTCTTACTGTAATACTAAAAAAAAGTGATATTTTAGTTGGCCCCTTGAAAAAAAGGAACTTACTCACTCTGGGCAAATGGATGGATGGGGTTCCTCAAGCTGAATTAGGCTCAGATCCTCCAAACAATATGGGTCCCTATTCTGGAAGCTCTTTGGGGCTTGGGACTTTTTACTGTCTGGAAGACAACACCTTTGATGCTGTAGATATAGTCCCTATGATACTGTTTTCCCTGAAGTCTGCTGTTCGAGGTATGACTTTTCCCTGCAACCTCCCTTTGGCCTGTTGTGTCAAGTAGCGGAAATTCACTGCTCCCTGGCCCTACGAGAATTTTCATTTTGAGCTGCACTCAATTTTGTAACAAATACAGCTTTTTAGAAAAGGACAACCTACCCGTATAAAATGATATTTGTTAACAATATTAATTTGATTTATCTGAATGTTATTTTTACATAACTTTCTCACTTTCTTATCTCCCAAAAATTCAGAAGGGTGTGCTGTGATTTCCTCCACTGAAAAGATTTATGGGCTCTTTCAATACAGATTGGTGAAAGTGCATTATCAAAGCACTGTAGGTGGTAAAACTCAGTTATCATTTGTATGATTAGTTTCACCTTGTGGCTGTGTCTCTGAAAATGCAATTAACAGTTTCATATTCAGTATAGCTTGCTTTTATTCCTGCTGCATGGCGTGCAACATTTGAATCATAAAAAAAAAAAAAAAAAAAAAAAAAAAACCTAATTGGTAAACACAGCCTTGCCAGATTCTCTGCAATTCACCCAATTCTTGTAATGTTAATTGGCTCAGCTTCAACACACATTGGATGGGTTTTCAAAGGCAGCCGCAGATTAGAGAGCTTGCAAGCACTTGTGTTTCACAGTACTGACTCCAAGGAGACTCACGGAGGAGAAAAAAATATTTTAAATTAATACTGAATGCAGGCAAGCTCTCTTGTCCGATGGTTGCCATGGTAACCGTTTGTCTGCTAATCTGATAGTGGTGTGTATGTTTATTGGTACACATCTCTAATGACCTTCAGAGACTAACTCAGCAGGGTAGTACTATTCTACCACTGTGGCTAGAGACAGTGGCTAAGTGATTACATTCTAAATTCTGTTATTGTAGTTTACAGTGATTGTTTTATTATTATTGTAGTTCCCTGCTATACATTGTACCAAAAATTGCAATTCACAGCGTCTAGATGCATGTCTTGGGTGTGAGATACAGTAAGTAAAGTTTACATGGCAAGCACTTTTAAAATGGAAACTCTTGGCTTATTCTGCTTGGGGGAGTTTGCCAGTTTTCTGAGTTTGAATTTCACCAGTGGATTTTTTTTTCTAATCATGAGTTAATTCAAAATAATTATACGTTTCCTGGGGAAAAAACGAACATGCTGTACTGTCTGGAGAAATATTGTGATTCCTGATTCCCCAGTTCCTGGTGAATGAACTCATTCTGACTGAATTTTGAAAATGCTTGGAAAAAATCCTCCTTTATCACATACAAACAGAGGGCACTAATACTTGAAATTCATGTGTTACACATTTAAGACAAAAACTTTAATTAGAACTGGTTTGCTGATACTTTTTCAATTTAAAACTATCTAATAATTTGCAGTGTTGGAACAATTTCTGAAATTATATGAAAACCATGGTTCCCCAATTAACCAAGAAATCTTTCTTTATATCCTGATTGTATATAACTGTTAATATCCTTTAATTACCAAAACCAGAATGGACGCTTTACCATAGCCAGTTAACACAGACAATACTATCAGACAATACTGTACATGGAATTGTTAGGGATTTGTTTTCAAATCCTACAGAGAGATACTTAAACACTGCCCAAAGTGTTCATGTAATCACTGCGTGATGTAATTGTATCCTTTATCACTGAGCAATTATTTTAAAAAATCCCCTGTCCTGGTGGTAAAATAAATGGAAGACTCTTGAGTTACCATTCAGGAGAGCAAAGTGAGGCAGCTTAATCACCGTGAGCAGGACGTATCTGCAGCGGGAGGTTGAGTGGGGAAGGGTGAGGAGCAGGAGATGAACATGCTGATTCCTCATGCAGTGGCCCAGCAGTGCCTTACATAGTCCTGATTTTCTCTAAGGCAGTTAAAACCCACTGAGGCTTGCTCTTTTTCCCAGTCCCACAGGAGAGATGTGGCACTTCTCCCCCACCCCTGCAGGGGGAGCTGTGAACAGCTTCTATTCTGAGGTAGACACCAGGGTGGGGGAGCTCGCCAGTGAAGAAAGAGAAAGGTTGAGAAAAGGGGAATGGGATAAAAAATACAGTGAAAGGGACAGGGGGAGGTACAGCATCAAAATAAAAACAGCAAAGGGGAGAGAGGCTGAAACAGAAAAAAAAAAAAACCATGTTGAAGAAAGATTGAAAAATGTACAATCCCGCCCCCCCCATCTATTTATAAAGGATCAAAAATAGTCTGGGTGAAACCACAGACAATGAAAAAGAATGAAGGGCAGATGCATCAAAATACAGAATGAAAGATAGGAATAGAAAAGGGAAAGAAGGAATGAATACACAAGGGAGCTATGTTTGCTTTATGCAAAGCTATGATTTGAGAATGGCTTGACTTTTGATTTCAATAAAGTGAAAAAATATAAAAGGCTGGTGGGGGCCCTGTTCCTACTTTCAAATGTCCCTTTTTCCCTTTATTATTTATCACAGATCAGTAGAGATGTCAGACCTGCCTTATGTGTGTAAGCTCCTCTTAGCATGGGCCTGCCAGTGCCAGCCTAAACCAAGAAAGATATAGGCACGCCTCCTCTTCCACTGCCCCCCTCATATGGCAATTGCACCAACTTGCAGGGAGAAGAAAACCCTGCTGTGCACTGGGATGTCAAGTGTATCCCTAACTAAGCTGCAGATATGTTAAAATTAAATCTTCAAACCCCAGTTAGGTCAGGGAATTTATTTTGAAACCTTTGCAGGCATCAGCTCCAGCATCTTCCTGTGTGATATCATTTGCCCCCATTTTCCCCAGGATTTTATGTGTCATCAAATCATCTTGTCTTTAAAAAAATGCTCATTCCTGGATCCTCCTCTGCCTCTCCCAAGCTTCCTCTGTTTAAAATCAAACACATCTAAGATTAACATTTGGCCTTTTTAAAATTTTCATCTATGTTTGCAGTGATTTTCTTCTGAAAATACCAATTCCCATATTATGTGAATTCAATTTGAACTGTTGCAGCTGCCTCATTCTAACTAGTTGTGTGTTAAATTAGCAGTGGATGTAATTCAAAGCTGGTTATCATCACTAAGACTTCAGGAAGTGATCAGGTTATGTGTTCTTGGAACAAAACGTGCATTTTTGTGCTGCAGTTTGATTCTTCCCTCATTCACATGCAAAAATATATCCACAAAGAAAAGGCCAACTTCTGTCTTTTTGTTATTTTGGAGTTTTGATGTGCTTTTCAAGAGTTAAATAGCTTATTTTAGAAAGTGAAGCTCTTTACTTTCCTAAATATGAGGTACAGCAGTCCTACTGTAAATATGAGGTAAAGCAATCAGCTTGCTTTCTTTCCTTCCCCACTTCCCTATTAAGGTATTATTTCAGTAAGAATTTTTATTTTGTGTTATGAAATTCTGTGCTCATGAGGGAGGAGAGTCTGAAATTTTCAATTTATCTAGAAATTCAGTTTCCATTCCAAGAAAGGCAAGTGCAGTTGCCTCTCATTACTTTCTGTCTCTATACCTTGAAATGCAGTCTTAGCGCTCAGATCTGTGAGATACTGGGTTCTTCCAGGAAGGAGCTTGAGATCTCTTAATTTCCAAAGATATCTGTACATCATTAAAGCCCAGATCTGCAGCCTTTACTCAGTGGATTTTATTCCAAAGCCACGGTGCTGCTCCCATTGAAGTCAATGGTAAAACATCCATTGGTGAAGTATTGGGCTGTAAGTCTACACAGTCTTTTTAATTTCTGTTACAGGCTCCTATTAAGAAGATCCCAGTTTTCTGATTCTGTTTGAAAGATGGGCTTTTGTAATGTGAAATTTATTCTTTACATGTAAAACAAGATTATCTAAAAGACCAGAACTGAAAAATTGGGCCTTGGCATTGAAATAGAAGGAGTGCATAAAAATGTTAGTGCTGTTTACAATCCTCAAAGGATTACAGTCATGGGATTAATAAAACCTCTGGGATTAATATCTATATATAAAATGTGTTTCTGTGTTACACATAAAAATATGTGTATGTTTGTACATATATACTAGAGCTGGTTGGAAAAACTTGAGTGCAACAATTTTCCAACCAAAAATGTGGTTCCATCAAAACTGAAAGACTTTGTGAAATTGTGTTGATTTCACTGAAATTTTATTTCAGAGAAAAATATGGGAAAAAGTCCAAACGCTGTCACACACATCCGTTTTGACATTTTCAGAATGAAATGTTTTGGTTTTTCATTTTGAAATAACTCTTTGTTTTACATTTTTTCTTTTGAATTATATTATATAATACAAATTGAAGAACTGAAATTGAAATGAAATGTTTTGATTTTGTCAAAACATTTTTTCTATCTGAAACAATTTTTTTCAGAATTTTCCTTCTCTCAGAATTTTGAAATTTTTGTGTTTTATTCCAATTCAGATTGAAGCCAAATTTCAAAATCTCAAAATACTTTGTGAAATGGAATTTCCATCCTCCGCCCAGCTCTAATATATACACAAACATACATGGAATCACTTATGTGAAGGTGAGTTAATTTATTTGCATTTTTTGTGCAGCCTTATGTACCTCCTTCACAAAGTAATTCAGAACTCTCAGATTGCACAGGGAGGTATTTCTGCTTCTGTAATGTTTGTGGGAAAGATATCTTGTTCTGCTTTGTCTGGATAGTTGACAATGGATAGCACACATAATGTTGGTGGTGCACAAATAAACAAACCCTTCTTACTTCATTTATTTAGGGCAAAAGACATTATAAAACACATCAGATCCCAGTATTGCCATTCGTGTTGATTAGTCATAATGATTGTTTCTAGAAGTATAATTAGTCTAACACTTCTATATACAAAGATAATTTCAACCCAACTTACATATACAGGCAAGAAAAAATAATTGAAGCACAGCTATCCATTTTCAAAAATAGTTCATATTTTTTCTTCCTGTTTGATATACCTAAAAAAGCCTGAAAATAACATTTCTTTTGTTTCTGAGTTTGTCTTTTTTCATTTTGCAAATAGTGATAGTTTTCAGTTAGTAAAGAAAGAGTCAGCATGGTGTGCCTTCGTAGAGAAGGATTGTTAGGTAGATTTTTATCCCTCTGCTAAATCTGTGGCAGCGAAACAAAGCATTGCTGTATCATCATCATCATAATTAATATTTACCATATATATATAGTTCTTTACTGAATCTTCCCCTAGTAGTGCATAGGCCTCTTGCTGGCCTTCTGCACAAGGGTGAAATTCATCCTATTGAATTAACTAATCATTACAGTATCCCTGTAAGGTAGGTAAATACCATAAGTATCACTATCATCGTTTTACAGACTAAGAAACTGAGAGTTGCTTTCTAAGGCCACAGAAGTAATCCAGGTCAAAGGAATCGATGGAACCAAGGGCTTCCGAGTTCCATAACACTTCCTATCTTAATTTAGGCTCTCCGTTTCTCTCAGTCTCATGTATACATAGTGTCTGTGGTTCATTTTTTTAAAATATCTTAGTGATATTAGTAGACTTGGAAATAAAATTATTTACAGAAGGTAGATGACACTCCTCTGTTAATTATAATAATAATAATAATAAAGTTCTGTTGGATAGATGGGGCTGAAAATCTCAAACATCCCAATCCTGCAAACATATATGTATGTGCTTAGCTTTCAGCAGTTGAAGTAAATAGACTTCTCAGGTGCTTATACTTCAGAACATGCATAAGTGCTAGCAGGCTCAAGACTATACAAATTACAGTATAAAGGAAAGGACCTTTTAGGTCATCTTAATCTGGAGCCTTCCCGTGCAGCACTACTATCCATGATACATCTGCCATTACGCTGTGAAATGGCTGTGTCATATTGTATCAAGCTGTTCAGATTGTGACAACCACGGGTTGTCCTCACTGCTTTTAGCAATAAGAGGTAGTCATGAGCATATCAGTGTATGATGCACCTTAAAAGCAGTTAACCCGCACGTTCGTTGTTCTCCTTGCATGCATAACACACAGTGTTACTACAGTGGGAGTTTTGCTAGAGTAAGTAAATGCAGAATCTAAAGCTTGCTAATATATGTACAAAAAGATAGGCCTAGCCCCAGTGTATGTACATTTGCATGCCCTACATTTTTGGAATTCCATGCAGGTGTTCTTTAATGAAAATAGGCATTGTCTGTTTGGATATTTGTAGTAGGATGTTTTTGACACTCTCCCTATTTTTCTTTCCTGAATTGGTAAACCTCCCATAATAATGTGGCTGGAGCAGATGAAATTAATCATTCACATTTCCATTTGACATGTGTTAAGAAGAGAAAATTATCAAGGAACATGGGCAATTATGGCCCCTAATTCCATAATATATATTTCTCAATGTCTTCTAGGTAGGACCGCATCATTCACTACTCTAGCAGCATAACAAATTACATCTGAAACTTCTGTTGCTTTGTGACTTACAAGATCCCTACAAAGCTTAAATAGTGCACAAATAGTGCAAAAGGCTTCTTCCTGAAAACAGTCACATTGCTCTTATTCAAAGCTTGTCCCAAACTGCCCACTTCAAAGGTTTCCCCACTTCACAGGTTACTTCAAAGATGCTTCCGCCCCACCCTCACCCCCTTTTTAGAGTTTGTTTACATAGGAGATTTTTCCAGAATAGCTATTTCTGATTATTTTATTATTCTAGAGTAAATGGCTTATTCTGAATTAGTTTAAAACAAGTGGATTAAACTACTCAGAATGAGGTATTCTTATTCCAGATTTACAGCATCCACACATGGAGATAATCAGGAATAGTTAATCTGATTTAAAAATTCACCCACTATCTTAATTAAGATTAATTTTCATATGGAGACAAACCAATTGCCTTGTGACATAGAGTATTATGGTACTCCTAGTCTAACTAAACAAAATTAGACTTTTAGGCTATGATCCTTCAAAAACATGCACATGCTTGACACTAGGACTACTCACAGCATGGAAAGTTAAGTATATGTGTTTGTTTTTGCAGGAATGGGGCCTTAGATTCATTTGAGATTATTTCTATAATATATAAATATATAATTCATCCTGACACTTATGCTACTCTGTGTATTTGTTTTTGTATCAGTTTTTAAGGAGTTGAAAATCTGATTATAATGAAAATATGAAAATTGAATAAGAATGAGCACGTTCAATGCTCGCCTTTGATAGTTGCTCCTAACTTCTGTCATATATTCTTCTTCTGGTATTTTTGGTGTTTGGGGTTGCTTTCTGTATTTATCTAATTATTTACATTTAAATCTTTCTGTTTTTATGTCCTTACTTGGTTTGTATCTATATGAACACTATGGCCCAAATCTTCAGCTGGTATAAATTATCCTAGCTCCATTGCAGTCAATGTATATATATGCACATGTATGAAAATGTCCCTATAAAAAGATTTGGTAAATTAGTGAAATTGTTTGCCCTACTATTGATGATGTCACAGTTACTAGGTAAATTGCCCCTCTAACCCTCCTGGTCTCTCTGACCATGCTCCATCTGGGTCTCAGGCCTCTAGCCATAACCTGTCTCTTGAGTGGAATCATGCCATTCTCCCACTCTCAGACCACGGCCTGGTTGCAATCCACTGGTGCTCACCAGGATTCACGTTGGCGGGTCTGATTTCTGGACAGACTCTGCAATTCTGTTCCCTCTAGGGCAATGACAGTGGTAATCAGTGACCACTTTAAAGCAAAATATAACTTATTTAGAACAGTAGCATTTCAGACAAAACACATATCTTAAAAACAATAAAATGGCCTGCACACATATTTAATTTTTCCCTAAGACTTACCATTCCCTGGATCTGGGTAGGCCCAATTTCTTTAGACTCCTTCTGCAGTGTCTCTCACTCTGTGCCAGGATGTCTCCCTAGACAGCATCTCACAAGGGACCACATCCTCTTCTCAGAGGGCTTTTAATTGTTTAGTATCCTTCATATCTCCAACTTCCCATTCTGGCAAAACAAACTTGCATCTTCCCTGGAGATAGGATGCAATGTTCTTGAAACTGATAATTTTACCCATTGTCATTCTTATCTGAAAAGCCATTGTGTTGTTCTTCATACAGCCCCCAATGTAAGTTAGATCAGTATAGCCATATGGGCTGTAACCCAATTCACAATTAACTTCCCCTCCCTGATCCAGTCACATACACTGTGTTCATAAAATTGTTACATCTCAGTATTCATAAAATTATTACATATCAGCTCCACTTCTTCAAGAAGCTTTATTTAATTTGTAAATATTTGATCAAACAATGATCAATGTCTGGGACTAGCTTTGTTTTCTATTTTTTTTACAGTCTAAAGAAGGCTTCACAGCCAAAATGCCACCTCTAATCTTATTTTCTCTGTCTAGCGTGTATTTTATTAACCCCTTTTTTATTTTCCTCAATGATAGATTAGTGAATTCCAAAATAGCTTAGGAACATTGCTTAGTGACCTTTGGTTCTTTGCATTTTTTGCGACAAAATCAACAAAAGACAACAATAGTAACCTTTCCATATTCATTACCATAAGCTGCATTGACCTTAAGAAACAGACTTAGGATTCCACATTTTTATACAGGGTATTGCTGCTATGCTGATTTCCACAACTTGACAATTTTGCAGTTTCTGAGACGGTATAAGAGGAGGGAATAAAATGTTTCTTATATAATATTGTCTGTGTGTCTGCACTGGGCTGTTGGAGAAAAAAAAAAAAGGTCTTTCTAAAAGTGACTTTTTGTGAGCTTTTCCATAATAGTACATTTCCAGCTAGTGTTAAACTCAGTGTTTAGATTTTAATTAGGGCTGTCAAGCGATTAAAAAAATGAATCGCGATTAATTTCACTGTTAAACAATAATGGAATACCATTTATTTAAATATTTTTGGATGTTTTCTACATTTTCAAATATATTGATTTCTATTACAACACAGACTACAAAGTGTATAATGCTCACTGATATTTATTTTTGATTACAAATATTTGCATTGTAAAAAACAAAAGAAATAGTATTTTTCAATTCGCCTCATACAAGTACTGTAGTGCAATCTCTTTATCATGAAAGTTGAACTTACAAATGTGGAATTATATACAAAAAATAACTGCATTGAAAAATAAAACAATGTAAAACTTTAGAGCCTACAAGTCCACGCAGTCCTACTTCAGCCAATCACCCAGACAACCAAATTTGGTTACAATTTACAGGAGATAATGCTGCCCACTTCTTGTTTACAATGTCACCTGAAAGTGAGAACAAGCTTTCCCATGGCACTGTTGTAGCCGGCGTCGCAAGATATTTATGTGCCAGATGCACTAAAGATTCATATGTCCCTTCATCTTCAACCACCATTCCATAGGATATGCATCCATGCTGATGATGGCCTGTGCTCGATAATGATCCAAAGCGGAGCAGACTGATGCATGTTCACTTTCATCATCTGACTCAGATGCCACCATCAGAAGGTTGATTTTCTTTTTTGGTAGTTCGGGTTCTATAGTTTCCGTATCTGAGTGTTGCTTTTTTAAGACTTCTGAAAGCATGCTCCATACCTCGTCCCTCTCAGATTTTGGAAGGCACTTCAGATTCTTAAACCTTGGGTCGAGTGCTATAGCTATTTTTAGAAATCTCACATTGGTATCTTCTTTGCATTTTGTCAAATCTGCTGTGAAAGTGTTCTTAAAACGAACATTTGCTAGGTCATCATCCGAGACTGCTATAACATGAAATGTATGGCAGAATGCGGGTAAAACAGAGCTGACGACAGACAGTTCTTCCCCAAGGAGTTCAGTCACAAATTTAATTAATGCCTTATTTTTTAATGAGCATCATCATCATGGAAGCATGTCCTCTGGAATGGTGGCTGAAGCATGAAGGGGCATATGAATGTTTAGCATATCTGGCACATAAATACCTTGCAATGCCGGCTACACAAGTGCCGCAGATGACACTAAGCTGGGGAGAGAGGTAGATACGCTGGAGGGTAGGGATAGGGTCCAGAGCCACCTAGACAAATTGGAGGATTGGGCCAAAAGAAATTTGATGAGGTTCAACAAGGACAAGTGCAGAGTCCTGCACTTAGGAAGGAAGAATCCCATGCACCGCTACAGACTGGGGACCAACTGGCTAAGCAGCAGTTCTGCAGAAAAAAACCTGGGGATTACAGTGAACGAGAAGCTGGATATGAGTCAGCAGTGTGCCCTCATTGCCAAGAAGGCCAACGGATGGCATATTGGCCTTTATTAGTAGGAGCATTGCCAGCAGATTGAGGGAAGTGATTATTCCCCTCTATTCAACACTGGTGAGGCCACACCTGGAGTATTGCGTCCAGTTTTGTTCCCCCCACTATAGAAGGGATGTGGACGAATTGGAGACAGTCCAGCGGAGGGCAACGAAAATGATTAGGGGGCTGGAGCACATGACTTATGAGGAGAGGCTGAGGGAACTGGGGTTATTTAGTCTCCAGAAGAGAAGAGTGAGGGGGGATTTGATAGCAGCCTTCTGCTACCTGAAGGGGGGGTTCCAAAGGGGATGGAACTTGGGTGTTCTCAGTGGTGGCAGATGACAGAACAAGAAGCAATGGTCTCAAGTTGCAGTGGGTTAGGTCTAGGTCGGATATTAGGAAACACTGTTTCACTAGGAGGGTGGTGAAGCACTGGAATGGGTTACTTAGGGCGGTGGTGGAATCTCCATCCTTAGAGGTTTTTAAGGCCCGACTTGACAAAGCCTTGGCTGGCATGATTTAGTTGGTGCTGGTCCTGCCTTGTGCAGGGGGTTGGACTAGATGACCTCCTGAGGTCTCTTCCAACTCTAATATTCTATAATTCTAAGAAGCAGGCAGCAGCAGCATTTCCTGTAAATGTAAACAAACTTGTTTGTCTTAGTGATTGGCTGAACAAGAAGTAGGACTGCGTGGACTTGTAGGCTCTAAAGTTTTACATTGTTTTGTTCTTGAGAGCATTTATGTAAAAAAAATCTGCATTTGTAAGTTACACTTTCAAGATAAAGAGATTGCACAGCAGTACTTGTATGAGGTTAATTGGAGAATCCTATTTCTTTTGTTTATCATTTTTACAGTGCAAATACTTGTAATAAAAATAATATATAGTGAGCACTGTAGACTTTGTATTCTGTGTTGTAATAGAAATCAATATATTTGAAAATGTAGAAAAAATCCAAAAATATGTAATACATTTCAATTGGTATTCCATTGTTTAACAGTGTGATTAATCGCGATTAATTTTTTTAATCGTGATTTTTTTTTTAGTTAATCACATGAGTTAACAGTGATTCATTGACAGCCCCAATTTTAATGTGTTTTACAAAGCCCGATAAGAACAGGAATATTTTCATGATTGTTTTTAATTTAAATTAAATGCAAGTTTGGTGGTCTAGCTTAAGGTATTATTCATTCGGCTTAGCTAGTTAGGCCAAATGAGTAATACCTTAAGATTTAAATTTCACAGAGAAAGAGAAATAAGAAGTATGTATGTTCAACATACATAAGTCAACATTACCAGAGCAACCTGAACTTCTGGCATTTCCTGATATATGTATGTTGGGTCTTAGAACCTTAATGTTGTGCTAATGCTGATTTTTTGCATTTTATTTCCTTTGGGATTTTTAAAAAAATAAAAGGGAGAAAGAAAAGAAAGAGAAAATCTAGAGCTCATTGAAGTGTGCTACTTAAAAATTTGTCTGGTGAAACCAGCAGACCAACAAGTGTGTGCATAGTTGGGTGATTGTTCAACTAGGTGCACACTCATGTACAGCATGTCAGTTTTTAAGTGTGCACCTGTGAGTTTAAGGAATTTTTCTGCTGTGCAAGCTCAAAATGTAGTTTATAAGATATGATTATGTCAAGTTCCTCACAGCCCTTTCTTGTCCTGATAAACATCAAATAACCGTCATCTGCAAATTTTGCTATCTCACTACTCACCTCAGCTTTCTAGACCATTAATGAGTATATTAAACAAAACTGGACCTAATACAGAACCTTGAGGCATCCTGCTGTTAACCTTTTGCCATGATGAAATTAACCATTTAATCCAACTCTTTGCTTTTTGTCTCATAATGAGTTTTTTGATCCATGACAATACCTTGCATCTTCCATGATCACTTGGCTTCTTTAGTAGTGTCTTGTGTAGAACCTTGTCAAAAATCTTTTGCCAGTCTAAAATAGTTATGTCAATTGTTTTTTATTTATCCACTATTATGCTGAACCATTCAAAAACTACTAAGCGATTAGACACTAATTTTCCATTGCAGAAACAGTGCTGGTAAGGCCTTATCAAATCATGATCTTTCGGGTGTTTCGTTATTATGTTTTTAATTATTGTTTCCACCACTTTCCTAGGTATAGATGCAATGTTTACTGGCCTAGCATTCCCTGGAGCACCTCTAACAGACATTAAAAAATATAGTTACATTATTAGTTACCCTCCAATCCTCTAGCACAGAAGTAGTTTTTAATGACAAATTACTTATTTTTGTTAGCAGCTTACCTACTTCAGAGAATCATAGAAATGTAGGACTGGAAGGGACCTCGAAAGGTCTTCTTGTCCAGTCCACTGCACTCAAGGCACAACTAAGTATTATCTAGACCATCCCTGACAGGTGTTTGTCTAACCTGCTCTTAAAAATCTCCAATGATAGAGATTCCACCACCTCCCTAGGCAATTTGTTCCAGTGCTTAACCACCCTGACAGTTAGGAAGTTTTTTCTCATGTCCCACCTAAACCACCTGTGCTGTAATTTAAGCCCATTGCTTCTTGTCTATCCTCAGAGGTTAAGAAGAACAATTTTTCTCCCTCCTGCTTGTAACAACATTTTATGTACTTGAAAACGGTTATCAGTCTTTTCTTCTCCAGACTAAATAAACCCAGTTTTTTGCACTCTTCCCTCATAGGGCATGTTTTCTAGACCTTTAATAATTTTTGTTGCTCTTCTCTGGCTTCTCTCCAATTCATCCACATCTTTCCCGAAATGTGGCACCCAGAACTGGACACAATACTCCAGTTGATGCCTAATTGGCATGGAGTAGTGTGGACGAATTTCTCCTTGTGTCTTGCTTACAGCACTCACACAAATACATCCCAGAATGTTTGCTTTTTTTGCAACAGTATTACACTGTTGACTCCTATAGCTTGCGATCCACTATGACCTCTCCCCCTCCCCTCCCCGATCCCTTTCTGCAGTACTCCTTCCTAGGCAGTCATTTCCCATTTTGTATGTGTGCAACTGATTGTTTTTTCCTAAGTGGAGTACTTTGCATTTCCTTATTTCATCCTATTTATCATCATACTTGAACTCCTTCAGGATTCATGGGTGTGCCAACTGGGCCAGGTGACTTTTTGCTTGAAATTATCAATTTGCTACAAAACCTCTTCTTCTGATACCTCAGTCTCTGATAGTAGCTCATCTTTATAATAGAAAAGAGCAGGTATGAGCTAAGTATCTGCTCAGTATCTTTGATGGTGAAGAGTCAGGCAAAGAAATCATTTCGCTTCTCAGCAATGTCCTTAACCTCCTTAATTGCTCCTTTGATCCCCTGTGATCTGGCAGACTGATCTATTATTTCACAGGATTCCTGCTTCTGATATTCTTAAAGAATCTTAGTGTTTACACAGTTATTTGCTCGTTGAAAACCATTTTGGCCCTTCAAATTTCCCTCTTACTTAATTCCTGCTGTCATTTATTTTTCTATTTATTGGCTTCACTAGGGACATTTTTATGCTGCAGCCATGCCGCTATATCACCACAGTATAGCTGCTTCCACATTGATGGAAGGGGTTTTTCTCCAAGAGGCGGTAGCTAGTGTGGAGAGAAGAATTCTTCCATTGACCTAGCTGTGTCTATACCAACGGCTAAGTCGACCTTACTAAAGTGCTCAGGGTGCAAAATTTTTGACAGCCCTGAGTGACGTAGCTCCGTCAACACAAACTTTAAGTATAGACCATGCCTGGGATTAGCTATCCAAATGGTAAAGGATTGCTAATTGACCTGACTAGCCACATAAACCTTGCCATTTAGCCATAATGATTTACTCCCTGCCTTCTTTGTTCCCTTTTTCTTCAGGGGTATTCATGCACTTCTGAGGATTTTACTTCCTTTACTTTTTACTTTAGGGCCTTTTTGACTAGACTTTCCACTATACTGAAGTTTAGTGTCAGTGTGTCACTTTTTGGTACCCAAACTGCCCGTTGGATGTTGAAAACAATCAAATGAGCAAAAACAGGCCTCAAACTCTTTGCTCTTGCTCTTGTCTTTGCTCTTCATATTTTATGGTAGGGGGAAAATGAAAGACTCCAAAAATATAACAGATGTGGAAGCAGGGCCGGCTCCAGGCACCAGCCCACCAAGCATGTGCTTGGGGTGGCGCCTAGAGGGGAACGGCGCGGCGGGGCACTCCAGCCCGAGAGCGGGGCCGCGACTGGGCTCGCCGCCCTCCCCGCGGCGCTCCGGCCGCCGGGGAGAGCGGAGCCGCAGCGGGCTCGCCGCCAGGCTCTCCACCCTCCCCCCGGCACTCTGGCCGCCCGGGAGAGCGGAGAGCCCCGGCCAGCTCGCCGCCCTGCCCCCGGTGCTCTGGTCGCTGGGGGCTCTCCGCCCTGGTCCCGGTGCTCCAGCCGGTCGGGGATTGCGGGCCCGCGGCCGGGCTCAGCGCCCTCCCCTGCCGCGCTGGGCGGGGGGGGGCAGCGAGTGGCTTTTTTGCCTAGGGCGGCAAAAAAGCCAGAGCCGGCCCTGTGTGGAAGCAACTAGGAGTTTATAACAACAATCACTCTTTAAGAAAGAGAAACAGAGCTGCTTGACATAGCAACAGAAAACATGTAGCACTAGAACTGGGCCATCACTGATAACTTCAAGGCAAATACTTAGCCTTGCATCAATCCGAACTAAATGACTGGGTTGAGGCAGAATGCTATCATGAGGCTCTATAGCAGTCTCTATACTCCCCTTGGTGAGTGGGATGTCCTGTGTGCGGTATATGCGTAATCACAGATATTGATTGGCTCAGTGTCTCATGCCTAGACAGTCACAACCATGCCTCCAACCCTCTCCATAGGAAGACAGAAGGAAGCTCCTGTGGAAACATGCACTGCGGTGACTGGGGGATACAGAACCATCGCTTCATGGCCTCTCACCCCATCCCTTCCAGAATGGAATCAGAACTATTCCACTGCTTATCATGTGTTATGCACCCATGGGAAGGGGAGCATGATTTGCCCCTTGGATGTTTTGTGCAATGTATTTAAAAAGGTCATGATGTTTTATTTGCTCCTTAAATGTTTTGTGGTAGATATCTAAAAAGGTCATGTTTCACCACAGCCTGAGGTGTCTGTCCTAAGCTAGGGACTGTTAGCCAGTTTCTATTCCTTGCCTCTCATAAAACACATAATAAATCATGGCTTTCATACTTCGTCAAGTGAACATAAACTCTGTATGTAGTTTTCAGTCTGGAGCCTTTAATGATTCCCTCTCTCCTCTGATTACATGAAAGTGAAGTAGAAAATAGCCTTCCAAAAAATGACTTTTCAAATCTTGAGCTCTCAAATTTTGATCTGTGTTTATGTCAGACAATTTGGGAAACTCACTTTTTAAAATTAAATATAACTGGAAATGGCTTCCACATTGCACTGTCACCTGTCTAAGAAGTCAATGACCTTTGGGGTTTTTTTGGTTCCATATAAATGCCTAATTTTCAGAGGAACTGAGCACCTGCAGCTTCTACTGAAAGAGGCCATAGATCTTCAGGAAATAGATATTTATTATATGCAGTTTGTTTCGTTGATGCAACCTTACAGACAATTATGTGAAATAAAAATCAGCATCCAGTTGTTTACAAGCTACTGACAAGTATCCTATGACCATAAAGCAATCATGCCAACTCTCACTATTTTTGATGTTTTTCTTAAAGCCCCAGCTCTTGGAATCATGTGATTATGTGACAATCTCAACTTTCATTAAAAAAGTTAGTTTCTAGCCTTTGTGGTTGCGGAGACAAGCTTTTGAAAATGATTCTTCAAGTGCTTTCTCATGTCCATTCCAGTGTAGGTGTGTGCTCGCCCTGAGCACCTCCGCCAGAAAGGTTTTCCCTCAGTGGTATCCATCAGATTGGCTCTGGTGCCCCATGGAGTCGCGCCTCATAGTGCCGATATCTAGGGCCCCACTTCCCCCTGAGTTCCTTCTTACTGTCTGTGACGGTCACTGGAACTACGACTTATTCTTGCTTCTGCAAGTACTCCTCAGTGGACTTTTCTCTGTTTTATTGTATATAGTTGATTGAATTTAGTTTCAGTTACTAGTTAGTTAGTTAGGAGTTACCAAACCTTGTTAAGTGGGGGTTAATCCCTCTGTCTCCGGGATTTAAAACTTGAGTCTTGTCACAAGCCTTTGCCTATGAGTGACCCCCCATTCCAGCTGCCTCAAGTGTCTAGGGGAAGCCCATCTGCGGGAGCAGTGCAAGATCTGTAGGGACTTCAAGTCCAGCAACAAGAACAATAGAGACATTAAACAATGCTCTAACCTCCTGGAGGCAGCACCCTAACCTCTATCTTTGCCGGATCACTTGACTTGGTATGAATACTTCAGCCTCAGTAAGGAGCGCACTGGCTTCACTTCATGACACCTGATGCCATTCCCTGTCTCTAGCACCAAGGTGAGATGCTCCGACTGCGTCTAAGGAACCTCTGCACCATCAAACATCCCCGGTGCCGAAGACAGATATGTTGATGAGAGATACTAGGTATCATTCACCATCGCCGGTGCCTGGGAAGAAACAAAGGAAGACCGACAGAGGCTAATTACCAACGCCAAGGTCGGTGGGCTAAAGGGACACTTCCAGGGTGCGACCCATGTCAAGCCATCCTCTGGCATCAAGAGCCCGAACCGCCTCATTGACTCCAGTCCTAGAACGGGAGCCATTGAGTCCAGCACCGTTAGAGAGACACCAAAGCCCCACTAATCTGCCAGTACTGTCAATGCCAGAGGTGTTCACAGCAGCAAGGGACTTACTGGCGCTACTGGTACTGATGTACCCGCTGTATGGGATCTGTCAGCGGTGGTACCAATGGGAAAGACTTCTGCAGGCTCAAGACATCAGATAGTTTCAAAGGGGAAATCAGCCATGATGGCACTGATCGGCCCTGCTCCGCCCTGGTTTCTGGAGGGATCCTTGGAGATGGAGTCTTATGTTTCACGGAGGAGCCAGCACCGCCATTCCAGCAGGCACTGTCCCGCTGTGGACCCGAGCCAAGAAGTCCCATCTGCAGCATGGCCACTGGGTAGTGGCAATTCCCTGTGCAATGGCCTTTCTGGAACCTCCCGAGCATTTCCAGCACAGCCAGCTTCCCATTTCAGGAGGTCAGATTCAGTGGCTTCGGAGCCCAGACCGCTTTGACCACGAGGACATGATCCAGGCCAATGCTGTGTACCAAGAGACAGCATCGCAGGTCCCGGCCAGTGCCGAGGGCAAAGAGCAGGTCCCGGTGTCAGTCCACATGTCGTCCTCCTCTTCCCCAGATGAGGAGGTTGTGGGAAGTGATATTGCGCCCTCGGAGGAGGATTATAAGGTGCTTCAAGAGCTTCTAAGGAAGGTAGCTCAGAACCTGGGTATTCAGGTGGAGGAAATTAGAGTCCTCCCACTCCCTTGTGGAAATCTTGGCAGCAATGGGCCCTGTGACATTGGTGTTGCCCATGAATGATGCCATTATAGACCCCATCAGGGCAGACCCTGGCATCACTGAAGCATACAGCAAAGAAAACTGACAGGAAATACTTTGTCCCAGTGAAGGGGCTTGAGTTCCTGTACTCTCTCCCACCATCGGGCCTTTGGTGGTGTCAGCAGCCAACAAACAGGAAAGGCAGGGCCAACAGGGACCGACACCCAAGGCCAAAGACATCAAAAAGTTAGACCTTTTTGGGAGGAAGGTCTATTTGACTGGGGGTCTCCAGCTCAAGTTCGCCAATCAGCAGGCGCTGCTGAGCAGGTATAATTTCAACTCCTGGGACTCTATACAGAAATTTAAGGAGTTGCTACCACAAAACTCCAGACAAGTGTTTGCGGCTCTCATACAGGAAGACAAGTCCATGGCAAAGGCATCCCTGGATGTGGAGAACCTTGCAGCCCAATCAGTGGCTTTGGCTGTGACTATGTGGAGAAGCTCCAGGCTGCAATCCTCGGGCTTGCCCCACAAGGTTCAACAAACTTTGCAGGACCTCCTTTTTGAGTGTACATTGTTCTTTTCTGAGCAGATGGACTCCAAATTCCACAGTTTGAAGGACTTGAGGGCCACAGTTAAGTCCTTAGGCTTTCATACTCCAAACTCTGTGTGGAAACACTGTAGGCCACAGCCGATGGCTTGCTTCTTCATGCCACCTGCTTGACAGGACTATAGTAGGAAGAGGAGAAGAGGCGACATCCGCCACAGTCTTAGAATATCAGTGTTGGGAGGGATCTCAGGAGGTCATCTAGTCCAACCCCCTGCTCAAAGCAGGGCCAATCCCCAGATAGATTTTTACCCCAGTTCCCTAAATGGCCTCCTCAAGGATTGAACTCACAACCCTGGGTTTAACAGGCCAATGCTCAAACCACTGAGCTATCCCTCCCCATAGATGTGGGACCTTTTGCTATCCCAGAAGGGGAGTGAAGTGACAGGTGGAGACCTGAGCCACCAACTCCCCAGAGATGGAGTTGGGAGAAGACCCCAGCCGGGACTGGAAACAGCCACTGGAGGAGGACGTGTAGGGTACAAGAGGCAAAGTCCTATGCAATACCATGTCCAGACACAAGGGGTGCCATAGAGGTGAGGATCCCCCACCATTTCCACCCCAAACAGAATCACACATGCCTAAAAAAAATTTTTTTTAAACATCTCATAGAACTGGAAGGGACCTTGAAAGGTCATTGAGTCCAGTCCCCTGCCTTCATGGCAGGACCAAGTATTGTCCCTGACAGATTTTTGCCCCAGATCCCTAAATGGCCCCCTCAAGGGTTAAACTCACAACCCTGGGTTTAGTAGGCCAATGCTCAAACCACTGAGCTATCCCTTCCCCCTCTTCACCTGCATTTGTACCTGCACCCCCCAGACATTTGGCAGGGTCAAAGCAGGTTTTTTGATGAGATGCTCAGGGACGACATTCCAGGATAATTTGTGGATCCCAATTCCCTAGTTTTTTTGGACTGGTTAACCCACTTCCATTGCGTATGGGCCTGTATCACCTCAGACCAATGGGTGCTACACATGATAGCACTTGGATACACCCTTCCATTTTTCTGCTTCCCTCCTTCCCACCCTCCCACCCCATCCGGCTTCAGGGACCCTTCTGACAAGCAGCTTCTAGCCCAAGAGGTGCAGTCACTCCTAAAGATGGGAGCAGTGGAGGAGGTTCCACCACAACTAAAGGGCTCTTCCTGCTATTTCCTAATCCTGAAAGCCAACGGCAATCTCAGACTGATTCTGGACCTGTGAAACCTCAACAAATTCATGAAGAAGCTGAAGTTCTGCATGGTCTCCTTTTCCTCCATCATTCCCTCCTTGGATCCAGGGGACTGGTACACTACCCTCAACTTGAAGAACACTTATTTCAACATTGCTATCTTTCAGGGATACAGAAGGTTCCTCAGTTTTGTCATGAGCCATGTGCACTACCAATTTAGGGTGCTCCCGTTCAGCCCTGTTGATGGCCCTTCGGAGCATGGCAGTCATTGCAACTTTCCTGAGAAGACAAGGGATTCAGGTTTATCAGAGATCGGTCCAGATTTCAGGTATAGGTGGATGTGAGACTAATACAGTCGAGCTTCCAGGACTTAGGTCTGCTCATAAATGCACAGATATCCATTTTCTCTCCGGTCCAGAGGATAGAATTCATTGGGGCAATTCTGGAGTAGGTACAGGCCAGAGCTTCCCTCCCAGAAGCACGCTTCCAAGCAATAAAGAAGCTTATAGAAAGCGTCAGGAATCACCCTGTCACCATGGCGAGAAATTGCTTACAGCTCTTGAGCCACATGGCATCTTGTACCTATGTGGTTCAGCATGCAAGACTTCAGCTCAGACCCCTCCAGGCATGGCTAGCGTCGGTATACACACCAAGCCAACATCATCTAGACTCAGTCATTACAGTTCCCCTGTTGATGATTACACCTCTACCCTGATATAACGCAACCCAATATAACACAAATTCGAATATAATGTTGTAAAGCAGTGCTCCGGGGGGGCGGGGTTGTGCACTCTGGTGGATCAAAGCAAGTTCGATATAACACAGTTTCACCTATTACACGGTAAGATTTTTTGGCTCCCGAGGACAGCGTTATATCGAGGTAGAGGTGTACTTCCCTCGAATGGTGGCTAGACCTGCTAGCGGTATGCACAGGAGTCCATTTCTCAAGACCCCAACCATCAGTGTCCCTCAACACATATGGCAATGGAGTAGGGAGCTCACTTGGGGTCCCTCAGAAGTCAGGCCCTCTGGTCTCTCGAAGAGCTCCCCAAATAGATTTGCTTGCAACAAAGAACAACAGGAAGTGTCTACACTTCTGCTCGTTCCTGGGCAGGATCTCTGACAGATGACTTACTCTTGCCTTGGACAGGTCATCTGTTCTATGCATTTCCACCCATTCCTCTCATACACAAGGTCTTACTGAGGATCAGATGAGACAGAGCACGAGTCATCCTGATAGCCTCAGCCTTTCAATGGACCTGTCAGTGGAAAAACCAATCTGGCTACCTCAGGTTCCAGACCTGATATACCAGGACCACGGTCACCTGCATCACCTGAATCTCGAGTCCCTTCATCTCATGGCCTGGAAGCTCCAGGGCTGAACCCATTGGAGCTAGCATGCTCCAGACCAGTTTGGGAAGTTTTCAGGAAGCAGAAAGCTATCCCCTAGAGCTATGTACCTAGCAAAGTGGAAAAGGTTCTCACTTTGGTCAGCACAGAAAGGTGTTCCACCCACGTGGTCATCAGTGCCATTCATTTTGGTTTGCTTGCTACACCTGAAGCAGCAAGGGTTATCGGTGTCATCAATTACAGTCCACCTGGCTGCAGTTTCAGCATTTCACCCATCGGTAAATGGCCAATCCATCTTTGCAACCTCTATCTGCAGATGTTTTCTCCAAGGGCTTGACAGACTATACCCCCAGGTATGACAATGAGTGCCTCCCTGGGATCTCAACTAGGTATTGCCAAGACTCATAGCTCCCACATTGAAGCCACTGGCAAGGTGTTCTCTGCTGTATTTGTCCTGGAAGCTGGCCTTCCTTGTGGCCATTACTTTGGCAAGAAGGGTCTCAGAGATCAGGGCCTTTACTTCAGAACCTGTACAATGTATTCTTCTCACTATGCCATCACTCAGCAGGCTAGAGACGATGCTGGGTTTGGTAGAGCGGTGCTAGAATCTGCGTATCAGTGAACTCCAACCTCTCGTCCTGCATCTCCTTGGGAGTTACCTACATTGCAATGGACATGAGGAAGCACTCGAAGAAGAAAAAACAGTTACTAATCTTCTGTAACTGTTGTTCTTCGAGATGTGTTGCTCATGCCCATTCCAACCGCCCCCCCACACACAGACACTCTGTCTGAGTTAGCCAGCAAGAAGGAACCAGAGGGGCAGTGGGTTGGCAGGGCCCTTTATATTGGCACTATGAGAGCATGTCTCCAGGAGGTGCCAGAGCCAACCCGACAGGTACCAATGGGGGGAAAACTTTCCATCAGTGGTGCTTGGGGTGAGCACACACCTACATTGGAATGGACATGAGGAAGCACTCGAAGAAGAAAAAACAGTTACTAATCTTCTGTAACTGTTGTTCTTCGAGATGTGTTGCTCATGCCCATTCCAACCGCCCCCCCACACACAGACACTCTGTCTGAGTTAGCCAGCAAGAAGGAACCAGAGGGGCAGTGGGTTGGCAGGGCCCTTTATATTGGCACTATGAGAGCATGTCTCCAGGAGGTGCCAGAGCCAACCCGACAGGTACCAATGGGGGGAAAACTTTCCATCAGTGGTGCTTGGGGTGAGCACACACCTACATTGGAATGGACATGAGCAACACATCTTGAAAAACAACAGTTGTGGAAGGTTAGTAATCATTTTATCTCAAAAGCACATAAACCAGAATATAAATTAAAAAAGCCGAACATTTATTATTTTTATGCCAGTCTCATGAGTGTGGGGCCCTGATCCATGATTTTGGAATGCCTACGGTTGGCAACACTGGAGTGGCAATAGTAATTGGAGGGTTTTTTTTCTATTTTTAGAGTTGTAAATTCAGTTTGCTGATAAAGACCAAAGTCTACATGGCATTTAGTTGCGGATCTCTCGAGGCATCTAGACAGACTTATGTGTAGTGCTAGGAAGGAGCCGGTGGTCGTGGTACATGTAGGTACCAATGACATAGGGATTTCAATTATCCCCATATTGATTGGGAACATTTCACTTCAGGACGAAATCCAGAGATAAAATTTCTCGATACTTTAAATGACTGCTTCATGGAGCAGTTGGTACGGGAACCCACAAGAGGAGAGGCAACTCTAGATTTAGTCCTGAGTGGAGCGCAGGAGCTGGTCCAAGAGGTAACTATAGCAGGACCGCTTGGAAATAGTGACCATAATACAATAGCATTCAACATCCCTGTGGTGGGAAGAACATCTCAACAGCCCAACACTGTGGCATTTAATCTCAAAAGGGGGAACTATGCAAAAATGAGGGGGTTAGTTAAACAGAAGTTAAAAGGTACAGTGACTAAAGTGAAATCCCTGCAAGCTGCATGGGCGCTTTTTAAAGACACCATAATAGAGGCCCAACTTCAATGTATACCCCAAATTAAGAAACACAGTATAAGAACTAAAAAAGAGCCACAGTGGCTTAATAACCATGTAAAAGAAGCAGTGAGAGATAAAAAGACTTCCTTTAAAAAGTGGAAGTCAAATCCTAGTGAGGCAAATAGAAAGGAGCATAAACGCTGCCAAATTAAGTGCAAGAATGTAATAAGAAAAGCCAAAGAGGAGTTTGAAGAACGGCTAGCCAAAAACTCCAAAGGTAATAACAAAATGTTTTTTAAGTACATCAGAAGCAGGAAGCCTGCTAAACAACCAGTGGGGCCCCTTGATGATCGAGATACAAAAGGAGCGCTTACAGACGATAAAGTCATTGCGGAGAAACTAAATGGATTCTTTGCTTCAGTCTTCATGGCTGAGGATGTTAAGGAGATTCCCAAACCTGAGCTGGCTTTTGTAGGTGACAAATCTGAGGAACTGTCATGGATTGAAGTGTCACGAGAGGAGGTTTTGGAATTAATTGATAAACTTAACATTAACAAGTCACCGGGGCCAGATGGCATTCACCCAAGAGTTCTGAAAGAACTCAAATGTGAAGTTGCGGAACTGTTAACTAAGGTTTGTAACCTGTCCTTTAAATCGGCTTCTGTACCCAATGACTGGAAGTTAGCTAATGTAACGCCAATATTTAAAAAGGGCTATAGAGGTGATCCCGGCAATTACAGACCGGTAAGTCTAACGTCTGTACCGGGCAAATTAGTCGAAACAATAGTTAAGAATAAAATTGTCCGACACATAGAAAAACATAAACTGTTGAGCAATAGTCAACATGGTTTCTGCAAAGGGAAATCATGTCTTACTAATCTATTAGAATTCTTTGAAGGGGTCAACAAACATGTGGACAAGGGGGATCCAGTGGACATAGTGTACTTAGATTTCCAGAAAGCCTTTGACAAGGTCCCTCATCAAAGGCTCTTATGTAAATTAAGCTGCCATGGGATAAAAGGGAAGGTCCTTTCATGGATTGAGAACTGGTTAAAAGACAGGGAACAAAGGGTAGGAATTAATGGTAAATTCTCAAAATGGAGAGGGGTAACTAGTGGTGTTCCCCAAGGGTCAGTCCTCGGACCAATCCTATTCAACTTATTCATAAATGATCTGGAGAAAGGGGTAAACAGTGAGGTGGCAAAGTTTGCAGATGATACTAAGCTGCTCAAGATAGTTAAGTCCAAAGCAGACTGTGAAGAACTTCAAAAAGATCTCACAAAACTAAGTGATTGGGCAACAAAATGGCAAATGAAATTTAATGTGGATAAATGTAAAGTAATGCACATTGGAAAAAATAACCCCAACTATACATACAATGTGATGGGGGCTAATTTAGCTACAAGTCAGGAAAAAGATCTTGGAGTCATCGTGGATAGTTCTCTGAAAATGTCCACGCAGTGTGCAGAGGTGGTCAAAAAAGCAAACAGGATGTTAGGAATCATTAAAAAGGGGATAGAGAATAAGACTGAGAATATATTATGGTACGCCCTCATCTCGAATACTGCGTACAGATGTGGTCTCCTCATCTCAAAAAAGATATACTGGCACTAGAAAAGGTTCAGAAAAGGGCAACTAAAATGATTAAGGGTTGGAACGGGTCCCATATGAGGAGAGATTAAAGAGGCTAGGACTCTTCAGCTTGGAAAAGAGGAGACTAAGGCGGGATATGATAGAGGTATATAAAATCATGAGTGATGTGGAGAAAGTGGATAAGGAAAAGTTATTTACTTATTCCCATAATACAAGAACTAGGAGTCATCAAATGAAATTAATAGGCAGCAGGTTTAAAACAAATAAAAGGAAGTTCTTCTTCATGCAGCGCACAGTCAACTTGTGGAACTCCTTACCTGAGGAGGTTGTGAAGGCTAGGACTATAACAGAGTTTAAAAGAGAACTGGATAAATTCATGAAGGTTAAGTCCATTAATGGCTGTTAGCCAGGACGGGTAAGGAATGGTGTCCCTAGCCTCTGTCTGTCAGAGGGTGGAGATGGATGGCAGGAGAGAGATCACTTGATCATTGCCTGTTAGGTTCACTCCCTCTGGGGCACCTGGCATTGGCCACTGGGAAATCCTGCAAATCGGCCCAGGTTCACTCAGGGAAGGGATGGGGTAAGAAAGAATGAGGACAAGATCTATTGCTTGGCATTAGGATCTAAGTTTGCTGCCTTTTCTCAGTGTGTTTGATAAAACTATGTTAGTGGAATTAGAGCTGATTAAGAGATCACATGAACATTCAGTTTATGCACATTCACTTCTTGGTGGCTCCGCTTATTTATGAATTTATAAAAGGTGAGGAAATAAGAGGCCCTAATATTGTCTCCCTTACTGTAGCTACCAAAGAAGTTGTGAGTTTTCACTATTGGCCATTTTCAGTATTTTTTTTAAAAAGAAGGCATGTGTATTGGGGAGAGGAACTGAACTCTCTTAGTTCCACAGCTGTATAACTTGGGTAGAATTTGAGAAGAACTCATTATCACCCCTTTCTTAATAATTATACCACATTTCATAGTATCGGGAAAGTACACATAAGGTCTGATGAAATCTAGCTGCAGGTGATCAGCTCTGTAGTTCCACTTATAGAACTTCATCAAATACAGGGAGGAGGAACACCAAACTCTGAGAGAGTAATTGCAAACAGTAGATCTTTCCCTTGATTTGATAGTATGGATTGGGTAATTTTCCAAATCACTAATTCCTCAGTAGACCACACAGCACAGGTGGCTGCTGCTAACTCAAGCCTGCAAGTAGTCACAAAGCTGACATGTTCAGGGCATTACTGTCACTGCATATGTTGGTATAAAATACCTAGTAACACTCCAGAGGAGGAGAGGGAGTGAGAAATGATAACATTAAATCAATAATCTTTATTTGACTCCTTTTATCTTTGTTCAGCGCAGTAGCATGAGAAAATGAAAGCAATGAGTTTTTCTGAGAAATTTGGATAGCACAGAGAACGCTCAACCACCATGAAAGTAATTTCATATCTGGAGATGACAAAGTAGCTTTGGTGTTTATTTAAAGGATAGACCAGAGAGGCCCAATATGACTAGAAGCTATTGAATACAGCGGAGGAGTGCCTGCATGTTTCCCTTTAAGTGTCTTAAATTTCTTTCAGATTAGGAAATCGGTCTCATGAGAAGACATTAAAATATGGCACACAGCTTCAACCTGTTAAACAGTGGTAGCAATGCCATCGTTTGCTCTGAGTTTATTTTGGTGACATGCAGACATCAGATTGTATAATTACCAAACTGGCTCTTGCAATATGTTATTGGCTCAGATCTTGGCAGACAGATAGTAGCTGAGCAGAATGATTGAGCCCAGCCCCAAATATTCTAGTTTCCCAGGATACACAAAAAGGCACTGTGTGCAAAAAATTGGTTTGGAAAACTTTATACAGATATTATTTAGAATATTAAAGATCTTTTTCTCTCTCAGTTCTCTGCAGTGCCCATCTGTGAATATACATCTTACTAGTGTTTGGGGTTAGCAACTCAGTCAAGATATTACACCATTGAATGGATGCCTGAGATTTATGATCTGAGTGAGGGAATGTCTGTATGTGGGTGTAAAGTGTCTCTTCTACTTTTTTAATATTACTGAAAACCTGCGTGTCACTGTATGGTCATGTATTATTCTAAAGGGAAATAAAGTGGAAAAGGCCAAAGCCATCACTCCTACCAGCTGAGACTATTTAACCTACCATCTGTTTCTCAACTGCAGTACTAGCCTCTAGTTATCGAGAAAGCTGCAGTTCAGTTAACCTTACTGAGCCGTATATTTATGGACTCAAACTAGGAGAGACAAAACAGAAAGAAATGCATGATTTCTAACATCCACATCTCTTCTTGGTTCACCAGCTGTAATCCTGTGAATCCTTGTGAAAATAAAATCAAAGCAGCAGTCCTTATGAAATATTTTGTGATACTGTGTATTGTAGATGCCGTGTAAATATCAAATGCATTGCATTTGTCAAGCAAGTGGAAAGAATGCACATCCAGAGTAGGTTTTATAGAGCTAATCACATTATTTCATGAACTTGTATCATAAGTAAAATTTGCAGTCACATCTTCCATTGGTAGCTATGCACTTAAATTGCTTTGCAGTTTCCTTATTAGTACAGTAGTCACTGCAGCTCAGGCTGTTGTCTTATCAGACTTTGCCAGCTAAACTTTATTGGATCTGGTCTGCATGTGTATAGGAAACCTCCAAGGAATGCCTAGGTACTGCAGGAAATGCTACTAGTAATTCTGTAGGTGGCCCTCTTTCCTCTGTCTTAGTACTGAAACAGTGCCTTTGTGTCATGCTGATTGATTCTATGTTGCTTTGTTTTCCATAGAATATTGAGCCCAACATCATGGTCTAATTCAGGGGTTCTCAAACTGGGGGTCGGGACCTCTCGGGGGTCATGAGGTTATTACATGGGGGGGTCGTGAGCTGTCAGCCTCCACCCCAAACCCTGCTTTGACTCCAGCATTTGTAATGGAGTTAAATATATTTTTTAAGTGCTTAATTGATAAGGGGGGTTGCACTCAGAGGCTTGCTATGTGAAAGGGGTCACCAGTACAAAAGTTTGAGAACCACTGGTCTAATTCTAATTGAAGTACATTCTGCCAACCTGAATTGCACCTATAGTTCCAGTTGCATAATCTTTACTTCCTGTCCTAAACTCGTAAGTACTGCTGTTGTATGCTATTAAATAGCTGATGGTTTATGTCAGTGATGGATGCAGTGATTACTGTATGATCACTGTGGTGTCTTTTGAGATAACAAATAAATGTAAGTTGTTCTTGGCTGTGGATAAAAGTTGCTGTATAACAGTTACATAGATTAGTAATAGTATTATTACCATTCAAAGCCATGGGCTGCTACCTTTATTCATTGTGATGGGGTATGTACCCCAAACAAGCTTCAAAGGGTGTTAATATCGGCCTGAGAAGCCAGTTAACATATCAGGCAGCATCTGGTGGGAGAGGCAGTGTTGACTGAAGATGAAGCCAGCGGGGGAGGGCTGGCACAGGACTGTAAATAGAAAAAGTTGTGAGCAGAAAGATGAGTGTTCTTTACCATTAAAAAAAAGAAAAGGAAAAGAAAGCTGCAGGGAGCAGAGGAATTTTGCAGTTGTTCTCTAGGATTAGAGAGATTGTCAAGAAAAAGCCTCGGGGGACAGTTGGTCCAGGCATCTTCTCTAAGTAGGGAAGTCTGGCAAGAGGCCAGGAGAGACAAAATGCAACCACTGGAACAGGCTTGAGTAGTAAGTCTTGTTAAATGGGCAGGTTCTAGACTTCCAAGAAGGGAGAGGGCCATGGGCGGATGTTCGGTTAAGGAAAAAAGCAGGGGAAATGGGGTGGCAGAAAGGCATGAAAAGCCAATTCTGAGGAAGTTGGTTGAGTTTCGGTTTGTTAAGGAGATTCCAGGGGCGGGCCCTGAGAGAAGGGGAAATTGCGAGCAGCTGAGGGGAGAGAGCTTGAGAAAGGCTGTTTAGGAAGAAGCCCATGGAAGAAGCTGCTGATTACAGGGCCCCTGGGCTGGAGCCCAGTGTCGTGAGAGGGCCTGAGTTCCCTAACCAGTCAGTGGTATGGTGGTATGAGTCTGCAGAAGCAGATAAGGACAACTGGAAGCCCTGAAGAATCATGGAGTCCAGAGTTGGGGTTGGAGACCTGATATAAGGACACTGGGTTTTTTTGGTGGGACTCTGTTACCCTGGAAGAGAAGGACTAAATCGTGACCTTGCCAAAGGGCTGAGTCCTGGGAATAGGTAGACCTCCGGGGGACCAGAGCAGCTGGAGAGGAGGTGGCAGATGGGGAGAGAAACATTATGCCACGCCTGGTCCAAGGAGGCACTCTAGTGGTGAGTTCACGGCAGGAAGGGTGGCAGAATCTGGCCATTTTAGGAAAGTTAGCAGATCTGTGAAGTTAATTTCATAGACTGTTTTCACAAACTCGAGTAATTTGCTAGATGAAATATGCCATCTTTCCTCATGGCTGAGCCCCAAACTCAGCATTGTCAGACCATACGTGAGGGATCTTGAACTAACAGGCTGCATCATAGGTATAGAGTGTGCCTGCAGCTTCCAAGAAAGAACGGCATAATCCACAAAAGGGGAAGAATTACCTTTCCCATCAACTCTTTGCTAAAAGGACTGAGATCTGAGGGATATAGGGGGTTGGGAGATGCAGCTCCCTTTGTAAAATACATAGATGAGATTGAGAAGGGAATGAGAGATTTGTTCCCTTGTTAAATGCTCAATCCCTGCTTGCACCACAGAAAAGCTCTTATGTTTTTAAGGTCCTGGGGAGTGAATTCTGACATTTCAGCCCACTTACCTCAGCTGGAATATGAGGTCTTAACTATAACCTTAGTTAAAGGGAATGCATAAAATCAGAAACTGTGGGTGCATGGCTTCTTGAACTGGTAACAATTCTACCAACTCATTGACATCAAGAGATGTGACACACTGATGTCATCTCAAAGGCTTCATGCTTGTTAGCCTCTCACTCCTATTAGGATGTTCCTGGTTTAGTTCAATGGGCAAATTTAGTAATTATATTTAAGGGATTTATAGAAATTTCAAAGATAGCTATCAGCTGAACATTAGATGCTGCAAGCTGTGTAACAGGAGGAGTGCAAGGAAGTTGGTATTTACTGAACAAAGTGAGACCTTTTCCTGAATCCACAAAGCTTTTAAAACCCCTCCTCTCCCATTTTAGGAGGCTTTTAAAGTTATCCTATATGACCATTTACTGTCATTGTTATATACCTTTAGTGAGGTACAAGGGATGTCTGAACAACTTTTCCAACCAGAAATGCAATATGGAGATTTAGATATACAGTTTATCTAAGACAAATTATGTACTTATGCAAAGCTGAGTATACCATACAAGAGCATGACTCATTGGCCAAATTTATCTCTGGTGTAACCCCACTGCTGTTAGCTATACAGTGGACTGAAAGTCTAATTGAGGCACAGAGCCTTTTGACCTGGCGAGAAAGCACGTTAATGAGAATACTGTTTTCTCTGATTTCCAAATGATGACACAACACATTCTCATATTGGAAACATGGCAGCTTTCAAGTATATGAGTCTAGTTAATTCATTACTCAAGGATCCTGATTCAAATACTTTTATGGATCCAATGGGGAAAATATGTTGAACTTAGTTTTCATTTGTGCAGCTTTTGGAGAGTGCAAATTTCCTGCATTACCTTGACTGATTAGTGTATTGCTTTTCCTGGGTCATGTTTTGTGCAGTGTTTTGTGACAAAGGTCATTAAATAGTCAGATGTTTGTGTTGTATTTATCAGCTCATTACTCTCAGTAGCCTATGCACCTCTATTTTTTGTCTTATTTCCAGTAAAGAGTGGCCATTTCAGGAGATACCTAGCACCAAACTAACTAAAAAACTTCTTTTTTTAAATAAAGGAGCTAACACAATGCATACAAGTAACCCTGTAAAAACAAGACACTTCATGTCATTATGCTGTGTATATCTTAGTCCCATTTGATTTGCCTATTGTACATATGCTGTCAACCAGATTCTGCCACCTTTACGCACATTGAGTAGTACCTTATTCCCTGAGTAATCACATTGAAGTTGGTGGGACTGTTTATGAAATAAGTACTACCTACTGTGAGTAAAGATGACAGAATCAGGCCCTCGGTAGTGTCTTATCTACCAGAGGATGCAGTCCTGTAACTCATCATACATATTGAATTTACTCTAGCATTAATTTCAGTGGGACTGATTGTGTAAGGAAGTTCAGCTCAACTTGAGTATTACTGAATCAGGCCCCTTGATTATAAACTCCTTTAGGTAGGAACTGGGGCCTTGATTCTCTACTATGTATGATTGTGGCTGCCTGATTCAAGGCCGTCCAGTCTAGAGTAGAGTTCCTTATGCTAGCAGAGGATTGGGCATAGTGGCACTCAGCTCTGCCATCATCCCGATGCCCCCAGCTAGTCCCTGACATACCCCTTCCTATACACCAGTATTGATTCTCCCATCTCTGGAAAGTTTAAGTCCAAAAGGCTCATGTCTTTTATTTGACATTAAACTGCCATATGCACCTAATAATAATACATAATAGAGTGGAAGCTACTTTAAATAGTTCCTGCTGGAGAAGTTAGAACACTTAGCATATTTAGTTATGCACGGAGTCAAAGAACCACAGGGATATAATTACATCAAATACGGCTGAGACTGGAAGTTTGGTGTGGTTTGGCCAAACTTTGGGTGCTTTTTTGATGATTTAGGTGATATCCTCTATTCCTTCACTCCAGAGAGAATCCCCACATGGATATATATAGGTATGCCACCTGTTCCTGGCCACTGTGATGGGGGACTCACCCCTTGTCAGCACCTCCTGTTGGTTAGGTGTCTTCTACAATCTTTTTACTCTACCCCAGGGGGGGAGGGATAGCTCAGTGGTTTGAGCATTGGCCTACTAAACCCAGGGTTGTGAGTTCAGTCCTTGAGGGGGCCACTTGGGGATCTGGGGCAAAATAAGTACTTGGTCCTTATGTGAAGTCAGGGGGCTGAACTCAATGACCTTTCAAGGTCCCTTCCAGTTCTAGGAGATAGGATATCTCCTATTATTATTACCCTGTAGGTTGTTGACCTTGCTTGGTTGGCCTTCAGTGGCTCAGCCCTCCAGCCAAGTCACACAGTCCAAAATAGACCCTTTTCCAGGACTAACAAGGGCTATCAGTCTGCCCTTACTAGTGTCTTTAGTCCTGCCTCTGGTCTTGTTAAATCCAGCCCCTTTCCCCAGGCTTTTAGTAAAGAGTCCAACCAGAATTGTTGGTCTGCTCTCACCAGGGTCTTCAGCCCTGTCTCTAGGCTCTTTACATTTAGGGCTTTTAAACCACATCTTGGGCTTTTAAACTAGCCATGTCCCCTCTCCGGGACTTAGGCCGGTGGGGGAACCCAGGCCTGCCTACTACTCTGGGTACCACCCCAGGGACCCTATAAACAACAGCCATGTATGCTTCCTCTGATTGGTTGCTGCTGTTTTCCCTGGGCTTCTTCCCACCTGGTCCCTTTCCTTTCACCCATTACCTTAGGGTTACAATTGTCAGGTCCTCTCATTCACAAGGCCAATGAATCAGCCCATTAAGCACCTGTGGCCAAAGCAGAGCACCCTCCCTTGTTCCTTTGGTCCGAGCCAGCAACTGACCTGCTCAGCCCTGCAGCTCCTTTTATCTGAGCCTGCTGGGCTAATATTGGCTGCTTCCGTGAGGCCCGTCTAGGCTGGGCTAGAGGACCCACCTTTGCCACTCCTTCCTGGGGTGGAGTGTAATACAACTGCAAGGTTCTCGGCAGGGAGCCACAAAGAGCCTGGTAAAATCAGTCACACACCACCCTTTTTGTCAGGGGCTGGAGAGGATATGGCCAGAGTGCCTTTTACTTCAGCAATCCTGGGCCAGCTGAATAACTCCCTAGGGACCTGTCAGGACTGAGATCCCCACTTTGAACTTTAGGGTACAAATGTAGGGGCCTGCGTGAAAAACTTCTAAGCTTAACTACCAGCTTAGCTCTGCTTCGGCTGCCACCATCAATGGATTCCCTCCCTGGGAAGCCTTGAAAAACCCTCACCAAATCCCTGGTGAAAACAAATCCAAAACCCCTTGGATCTTAAAACAAGGAGAAATTAACCATTCCCCTCCTTCCTCCCACCAACTCCTGGTGAATCAGTTCCAACCCCCCCCTGGGATCTACAACAGGGAGAAATTAACCATCCCCCCTCCTTCCTCCCACCAACTCCTGGTGAATCAAGATCCAAAACCCCTTTGGATCTAAAACAAGGAAAAATCAATCAGGTTCTTAAAAAGAAGGTTTTTAATTAAAGAAAAAGGTAAAAATCATCTCTGTAAAATCAGTATGGAAATTAACCTTACAGGGTAATCAAACTTAAAGAGCTCAGAGGACTCCCCTCTAGTCTCAGGTTCAAAGTACAGCAAACAAAGATAAACACTCTAGTAAAAGGTACATTTACAAGTTGAGAAAAACAAAGGAAAACTAACACGCCTTGCCTGGCTATTTACTTACAAGTTTGAAATAGGAGAGGCTTGTTTAGAAAGATGTGGAGAACCTGGATTGATGTCTGGTCCCTCTCATTCCCGGAGAACGAACACACTCCCAAACAAAGAACACAAACAAAAGCCTTCCCCCCCCAAGATTTGAAAGTATCTTGTCCCCTTATTGGTCCTTTAGGTCAGATGCCAGCCAGGTTACCTGAGCTTCTTAACCCTTTACAGGGAAAAGGATTTTGGAGTCTCTGGCCAGGAGGGATTTATAGTACTGTACACAGGACAGCTATTACCCTTCCCTTTATAGTTATGACAGGACCATTATCAGCCTGAAGAATTTGCAGCCACCTCCAGGCTGCTCTAAATTTCACAGTGATCAACTAACTAGGTTGGCCTGGCATAACATCCCTCTCCCTTCTTCTTTTTCCCTTCCTACATGGATCCTGTGTTCAGAGTGGTTCAGCCACATATGAGAATCTGGCTCTTCAGGTCTGTAAATCTGTGCTGAAAATTATGTCAGGAATAGCCTCTCACATAGTGTATGTGGATGCTTCTGCTTCCGAGCCTGGCCAAAACAATTAAGTGCTAAGCCACATAAAATGAGTTTTTAAAAGACACTAAAAAAACATTTCTGACCCCCAGAGAAAGATCTTTTAGAGCTTGTCTGACAATTCAGTGAATCCTTACTTTATCCACATTCCCAATTTGATTATCCTAAAAAGTGACACTTTATCATACCTGGATAATGAAGGAGTGAACATCCAGTGCATAAGAAAAGATACAACGGGAAAATGGAGTAGATCTGTGAAATGGATACACTTTGTGTTTACCAAACTATTACATTTTTGTGTACAATGAGGTTATTTAAAAAAAAAAAAAAAAAGGTTTATATGATACGTAGTATGTCATGATGTTTCTGTGTGTGACAGCGGAAGCATTAGTACTCTGACTTCTCATAGCATGCGACAACACATCCTGACAACTCAGTGAATAACAAAAAATAATTTTTAATCAGTTCTTTTATCCATTAATCTCAATTGGGATCAGACAAAATTACCCATTAGTCTCAACGGGGATCTCACAAAATTATTCAGACTTTCATGACTTTAAATTAGTCTTCTTTCTCCGAAAGAATAATAAAAGAACTAATGGAAAAGGTAAACTCACTTTGTGCACCTTGGCACAAATGTCAAATTTTAATGATTGCCTCATTTGAAGCTTGGACAAATCAGACTTTTTGGAGCACTGATACCAGCACTGAAAACAGTAAATGGTCACCAAAATAGTCAAGGTCCCATGTGTCCTTTTGCCTCTGATCAAAGCTATAGTTGTATGTAATCATTTACTTCCATTTTGTTATGAATTAAAAATGGGCCCATTTTCAAGAAAAAATATTATGTGAATATTTTGGAGTAAAATTCATGTTTTTCTTCTATTTTGGTTCTCAAATAGGTGTCTCATTGAAATTTTGTACAGAACTAAATTTGGAAGTCTGTGAAATTTGTGAGAAAAGATTGTCCAAGTGCAGAATTCTGTTGGATGAAAATGTTGAACTTTGCACAACTCTAGAGTGGGATTTTTCAAAAGTACCTAGGCCTATGTGATAAATCTCATTGGAAGTCAATGAGACATGCTCCTAAATCATCTGGGTGCTTTTGAAAACATCATCCATAATCACAATATTACTACTCAGTTCAACCAAAAATACTTCCATCTTTCATTATGTGGAAATTGGAGCATGGCCAGGAAAGCTGATTTTTTTTCCCCCTTGCCCTCCCAGCTTTATGCAGACTTCAGTTGTAGTATATGAAACAGACTATATTTTTGGCTGAGCGGGGACCCTTATGTGGGAAAATAGCTTTGATGTCTAGGTAAGGGTACTGGATGCTTGTCCATGTTTGATGTTTTTCTTGCAGTTAAATCAAAGAAAATCGTTGTTTCGTTTCCTCAGAAAAAAATTGGATAAGAACAGGGAACAAGAAAACAAGAAGATTTTTACATTTTAAAAATCTTTCCCCCTACTTTTATGATTGCCTCTATCGCTCTCTCACAAATCACCTCAATTTATGAAAATATGTTGTAGATATTAGTTTAAGCTGACCTGGTAATTTACTAGGCACTTTATTTTATCATTACTAAAAACATTCAATATAAAAAATGTAGTTATACATGAATATATCTAAATTCAACTGTATCCACATTATTTCCCTCAGGGTAATCAAATACACTAATTTGTGTTTCTTTTTTGCAATATCATCAGACAATCGTGCGCCTAAAAATGTCTGTCTCTTCAAACTAGCTGATTCTTACAGTATAAAGTTGGTGTAAACAAAGTGCATGTCTAAAGGAAATGTGAAAAAGCAGAATGTTAAAACTCAAGAACCCTCTTTGTTTAGTATTTTGTGATTTCACTGGTTTAGGTGGGTATAAAAAGGAGGGGGAGCAAAGGCAAGATTAATACTACTTGAATTCCTTGTCATGGAATTCACAGCAGAATGCACTAAATTGGCCATGAACACTGGAAAATTGTTTGTAGGATGCTCATTTTTGGAGTTCCTCCCTTGTTTTAGAATGTAATATATATGAAATTGCTGTGGAAGGAGAAGAAGAGAGAATGTGACACAGAACAGTAGGGAGCCTGATTAAAAACACAGTTCAAGCCTCATATGGTGGTACAGTTTAGTTGTGCGCCGATAGGAAGCAGTCATAGTCTTTCCTCGTGAATCAAAGCAACAAAAAGGGCATGACAAAACCACAAGCTTGATTTCTATGCCAAGGGCTCAGCAGAAGCAGATCTCTTGGCTTGGCACCCTTCTCCTTGACAGGAGCAAATCGAGTTATCCCGACTTCCCTGTGGGGGAGACAAGCTCAAGAACAGTACAGCCTGGTCTTGCTGCAGCAGCTGAGCACCTCCAGCAAATTAGGATGTAGACTCATACCAGTGACTTCCTGTCATGCAGCCAATCCTCATGGGGGAGGGGATAGCGGGGAAGGAGAATGCCTAAAGGCAGTATGTTGAAAGGAAGAGGGGGAGTGTGGGCTTTTGAAGACCAAGCAGGCGTGAAAACAAAACAAGCCAAGATCTTCCTGAGGATATCTTGATGTGTTATAATTCTCTTCAGCTTCTTGCATTTTTCCTGAAATATAATTATTCTTCATCGGCTTCCCTTTAATTATTGTTTGCTGCTACCAGAAGGAAAATGCAGCAGCCAACTAACACTTCGGCATATTTGGAAGCGGACACACAAACACATTAGGGATAGAACTGCAGGATACAGTATGTGGTACACATAGACACAGATACAGTGTGTCATATGCAGCAGATAAAGTGGAAGCCGAGACTTCATGCCAAATAATGGGAAATGGTTTTGACAGGAGTGGGAAAACATATGCCAGATTCAGAACCAATCATTATTACTTTTTTTTTTTTTTTTTTTGCTATTTTGTATTGCTACAAACTTTCTTGCTTCAAACTTGCTTCTCTTTAGAAAATAATACTTCAGAAAATAAGCGAATCCTCATTTTTGTTAAAAATTTCTGGAATAATTGCCTGTCCATACTATCTGGAAGTAAATTAGCCACCATCAGGTCTGACAGAGTACTGTGGATTATCTGTGGGTTCATTCTGCTCATGTTCTTGTTCAGGGTCAGCTCAGTTCAGATGGTCTATACAGATGGTACAGTTTACTTTTTAAGAAACAGCCAACTGAAAAGGAGGATGTTAAATAAATCCCTGAATTAAGAATCTTTGCACATACTTTGTCATATAAAACTAGTCCGTCCATGTACAATCTGATGATTTCACAACTGTTTTTACTGCAACTAATAGTGCACATTTGTAGAGTGCCTTTTATTCCAAAAGAACCCAAAACACTCTAGTACACATGCATGCATACATACACAGACACACACACGCATAGAAATTGCAAATGTTTCTTCTACCTGCAAGATGGAATGTAAAAGCTGTTTAACAGTGCACAACAGGTTAGGACAGGAATTAAGAAGGCAGAAAGTAATTAACCAAACTGTTATTTTGCAAGAGGCTGGGGCCAATGCTTCTATTGTTACAAAAGTGTCATAGGATCTTTCATGACCACAATTGATTGGGATCTCTTATGGCTTGTGTGAAAGCCCAGTGTCCTTGCTGGGACATTTGTTTTGATAGACTCTTAGGGAAGAGTGACACCTAAATCACTATCACCATTTCCTGCAGCATCTGAGCCTTCAAGATTTTCCATCCAAATCCTACCCCAACTGAGCTCCCTGTAGGCACTAGGATCTTTAGGAGCTGAAAAAATATATCTTCAGCCTCTTTTCTATTATTTTTCTTTCTTTTTGCATAATATAAGCTTTACCCTTTGGTGTTTAATTTAAATGTATTAAATTTATTTCATATTTAAGATCAAATACAAATAAATGTTAGCAGATGTATTAATGTTTAATAGCAGTAATTGCTATTTTTGCTCAACATGAGTATACAACTTTAATTGCTGGTAAATAGAACTACCATGGTATAACCCATCACAAAGTATAATCTTTTTTCAAATAATGTACTAGAATAATGCTGCAGAACCTCAGAGTTACGAACACCTCGGGAATGAAGGTTGTTTGTAATTATGAACAAACCGTTATGGTTGTTCTTTCAAAAGTTTACAACTGAACACTGACTTAAAACAGCTTTGAAACTTTACTATGAAGAAAAAAATGCTGCTTTTTCTTTAGTTTTTTAGTAGTTTATGTTTAACACAGAACTGTATTCTCTTCTCTTCTTTTTTTTTTTTTTTTTTTTTGTCTCTGCTGTTGCCCGATTGTGTATTCTGGTTCCAAATGAGCTATGTGATTGACTAGTCAGTTCATAACTCTGGTATTCGTAACTCTGAAGTTCTACTGTAATGACAATAAGGAGCACATTAATGCTGCTAGAAAACAGTGGATTAAAAGGTTGTACTCCAAGTCTATTTTGTAATATTGATCCTTTTAAAAATATTCTAGCACATATCTACCATGATCAATATTAGAGACTTCGTCTAATAATTATTTCACTATCAATGCTCCTGTGTGAATTTAAATCCAACATAGGAAATCTGTTATTTGCTACTAATTGAGTACTACGTTTAGTATGAAAAGGCATACAGAGCTGCATTTTCAGAAAGTCAGACATGTTTAATTTGTGCACAAAGTTACTGCAGCTCATGGATTCCAGCCCTACATTTTTATCAGAGGCGGCACCAGCGCAGCAAGCGCATGTCTGGGGCAGCAAGCCGCGGGGAGTGGCCTGCCGGTCGCTGTGAGGGCAGCAGGCAGGTGGCTTTCAGCGGCGCACCTGCAGGATGTCCACCAGTCCCGCAGCTTCAGCGGCAATTTGGCAGCGGGGACGCAGATGGCGTGGCACCGGCGAACCTCCCGCAGGCATGCCGCCGAATCCGCATGACCAGTGGACCGCCCGCAGGCATGCTGCCAAAAGCCGCCTGCTTGGGGTGGCAAAAAACGTGCTTGGGGTGGCAAAAAACATAGAGCCGCCCCTGATTTTTATGGTTCTATATAACAAAGAACTAGATGCAGCCTCAAACAGCTTGCATTCACTGTCTTTCTTTTCAAAAACAAACAAGAAGGGCTTGACTGTCTTTAAGGTCGAAGGCCGTGTTTGAACTTGGGAAAAGTTACTGGTGGTAGAAAAAGGGTATTTGTGTTATTGTGACTGTACTGTTCTTATGATAAGTGTATACATACATATTCCCTTGCCTCAGAAATCATCATTCTGTGCATTAGCTGACCTCTGTAACTGTATACCTTTCTCAATATTATCCTCTTCATTCTCCTTCGTGCTGTTTGCAAAACCTACTTTCTGTGTTTTGCTTTACATTTGGTTTGTAAGGTGTTGGGGGAAGGACATCTGTCTTTGTGTGTACAATGCCCTAGCACGATGGGTGTAGGTACTGGAACTAGGGGTGCTCTGGGTGCTGCCACCCCGGCTCAAAGTGGTTTCCATTATATCCAGGGTTTACAGTTTGGTTCAATGGCTCTCAGCACCCTCACTATACAGCATCCCTGACGATGGGGCCCTGATTCTGGTTGCAGCATCCAGTCATTAATGTGATATAAATAAATGAAGAGATGTGGTGCGTCCTGAATCACTGGTTCAGTATAGTAGGAATAGAGCATTGGGCCAATGAGAGCAACACTGGTTAAGGTCTGCAGAAAGAAAATAAAATTTCCACCATCTCCAAGTCCAGGTGTCCAGCTTTCGACCACAACACCTGGTCGAAAGGGGACCCTGGCAGTTCTGGTCAACACCACTGATCGGGCCGTTAGAAGTTCAGTTGGTATGGGGCTGGCAGGCTCCCTACCCAGCTCCATGCACTCCCAGGAAGCAGCGGGCATGTCCCTCTGGGTCCGAGGCCTTGGGGTGGCCATGGGGGCTCCGCGCGCTGCCCCTGCCTTGAGAACCGGCTTCACGCACTCCAACCACTGCCCCAGCTCAGAACCCCCTTCTGCAACCCCCTCCCGCACCCCACATCCCCTCCCATACCCCAACCCCCTGCCCCAGCCCTGAGCCCCCCCTCCTGCAACCCAAAACCCTTCATGCCCGGCCCCACCCCAGAGCCCACCCCCCCAGCTGGAGCCCTCAACACCCCACACACCCCAATCCCCTGCCCCAGCCCGGAGTCCCCTCCCATGGCTTGAACCCCTTATTTCTGGCCCCACCCCAGAGCCCACACCCTAACCCCCTGCCCCAGCCTGGTGAAAATTGAAAATGACTCAGTGTGAGGTACCTCCCATTGTGAAGTAGGTTTGCCATAGGATTTAAGTTGTCATTTCATACATAGCCCATCATCTTATATTTATTATCATATAATCTCAGTATTAAAATGCTGCTTGAACTGAGGCACACTAGGGGACTTCTATGATTTAGGATATTGGTTTTGGAATACAGAGCTTTTCATCGCTTCTTATTAAACTGTTCTTTTATTTTCTCTGCCTATTGTCATTTTGTGCACCATTCTTCTGGTTATCTATGAATAATATGTAAATATTAATCTATAGCTGTTTAAAATATATCTTCTGATTTGATGTATGATCCAAAATAAAGCCAAGCTATAATCCATTATGCAGAAAGAAGATATTATGGGGCAGATCTCCAGGTGGTGTAAATTGTCATAGCTCCATTTTGTTCTTAGCCCTCCCCTATCTCACCTTCTCCAGGCTAAACTGTGGAATTTATCAAGACGGGATAGTTATAGGTTCTCTTTGTTGGCCTTTCTTTTCTCCCCAGGCTCTGCATAAAAATAGCCTTTCCTTTCCTTTGTGATTGAAATAATTTTGTTTCCCATCCAGCCAGGCTAAATATTGTTTGTGTTTCATATTATAGCTAAATACTAATAAAACAGATTTTAGAAAATATTCATCTTATGAGTGAGGATGCTGTAAGCTTTAGAACTGGCTTGTGCTCTTGTAGTTTTACATCAAACATTTGGTCTTTATTAAATGATGAAATTTAAAACATATCCAGTAAACTCAATCGTTTCCTCTATTTGATATCTGAACTCAAAATTATGGTGGGCTGGCACAATTTGATATGGGAAACTTGCATTTGAACCTGAATCTATTATGTGTTGATACAGGATCTTCTAGGAGGCATATATTTCATTGGAATGATTCTCAGTTATATTAGCTATCAGAAAATAGGAAGTTGCAATCCATGGTAAAAAGTGACGCAAGACACTCAGCAATAATCTTTCTCAGAACTTAATATGCAGGTTTGTAAGCACAGTCATGACCCAGGTCAACATGTTCATTTCTTTCATGTCCTTCATATAATAGAAAAGTTACTAAGATAGGATAGGATTTTCCTGGGTTGTGATATTCTTATCATAACAAGCCTTCAGTGAATTGCCTAAGTCTACTTTGTGTATCTCCAGATACTTTTTTCCCAGTTGAATCTAGGAGCATTAATGGGAAAAAGCAATGGTCCTCTCTATTTTTTTTATGTGTGTGTGGAAAAACAGGTCAGGCTGTCTGAGTGCAAGTATTTATTACTTGTGTGTGTAACCCTTTCACTTCGCTTATTAACATTCCCCAGTACACTCTGGCTGATTTGCAGACAACACACCCTTGCACTTGGATCTACACACACACACTCCACATCCCCAATGGAGGAGCTACTATGATCTTCACCAAACTCCTTTCCAAAATCCTCTACCCTCCTGTCCTAGGCAAGGGAAAACTGTAGGATCCTCACCTTGCCCTGCCCAGCAAGCTTTATTTGGAAGGAAGGGTATGTGACTATCAAGTTGCAGATAGATTAGAGAGCTTTTGGTCTGGCCAGGTTGCCCTAACTCTCCTTGCTCTGAGACTGCAGAGGGAAGAACAAGTGGAGTCCCTGCTCGAAGCTACCACTCTGTAGCTGCACCACGCAACAGCCCCTACTGAATGCCGCTAGTAGAGCACTGCCAGGGACCATCCAGCAGGGCTCAGTTGCACAGTCCACCTTCAAGAGAACAGGGCATGTTTTCTGATTCTTTCCAAATAGAAAAAAGAATGAAAAACACTCTCTCTGTCTCTCATTGCATGCAGTTTCCAACCAAAAATCCCCTACATTTTTAAAGAGCATTAAGGCTGCAAATTCAAGCACTCAAAAGTTAAGGAAATGCCAAAATTAAGGTTGCCTGTGCAAACTTAAACTTGCCCATTTCCATTGGGTTCCTTTGTGTGTATGCACAAATTATGTCTTTAAGAAAATGATTCCATACCAGTATGACCCCTGTCTCATTCAAGGAATGGGTAGTTATCCAATATTTTTTTTTTATCCTCTTCATTCAGTGTATGGACCCAGACCATCTTTACCATACACCATTCAAAATCTTCCATTTCTCATGAGCTCTTCTGTGGTGCTCATAACCACAGTATCTGAGTGTTTCACAAACATCCATGGATTTATTTTCACTGCACCATTGTGAGAGTATATGGTATTATTCCCATTTTTACACATGGGGAAATGAGACATAGACAAAGGCAAAATTGTCAGGGGTGCCCACTAATTTTGGGTGCCTAACTTGAAACAGATAGGGTCTGTTTTTTCAGAGTACACTGCATTTTTATAGGAATTTGTTATATTCAAACACCGCTCTAATTGATTTCAGTTGTAGTTATGAATGTTTAATCTGGTACCAGGTATATAGCCGGGTGAAATTTTCCAGACAACTAGTTTATTCAATGAAAAATACTGCTTCAGATGCCCCCAAGCTATTAATAAATTTGACATGCATATTTTTGGCCATTCACAAAATAACCAGAGTAGGGATCTGCTTGAGTCTAATTTTTAGGCATAACCTGGACCCCAAACATGCCTGGGAAGGTCAAACTGCTTTCTGACCTAACTTGACCCTTCCCACTGAACCTAAGTTGCCACCTCCTCTTGCCTGGGGTCATTGCAGTGGTGGCTGTGTGCCCTGCTCCTGGTGTGCATATAATAGAAGAAGTGGGCTATAGTCCACGAAAGCTTATGCTCTAATAAATTTGTTAGTCTCTAAGGTGCCACAAGTACTCCTGTTCTTCTTTTTGCGGATACAGACTAACACGGCTGCTACTCTGAAACACCACCCAGTATTCATGCAGCAAACCCAACAACTGAAATGAGACTGAAGTATCACAGCCCAGAGGAAATTAGACTGAAGTATCACAGCCCAGAGGAAACTAGACTATTATGTGCCTACACTGCGAGGTAGGGTTCCTGTGAACTGTTAAATAGCTGCTATAGTTTGCCACAGAGATAGCTTAGAAATTGCATCCGAAGAAGTGATATGCATATGATATGCATCCGAAGAAGTGGGCTGTAGTCCACGAAAGCTTATGCTCTAATAAATTTGTTAGTCTCTAAGGTGCCACAAGTACTCCTGTTCTTCTTTTTTTGGGTGGTGTTGGTGCCCTATTATATATCGGAGATGAGCCTAGATGATCTGGTGGTCCATTCTCGCCTTAAACTCTGTGGGGACAGGAAGTAAAAAGAACCCCCTTCCCAGATAACATAATGAACACATTTTAAGAACCTGAACAGAATAGAACTGAACTGAATTGACATTGCCGGGGGAATTTAGGAAGGTGGAATACCCAGATGGGAATTTGGCAAAGAGACTGGGGCTCCCACCTTTACTCTTGCCAAAGTGCTACAGGATCTTCAGTGGTCAACAAGTGATCAGTACCTTGGTGATCCAACTCATTGCAGAAATGTCACTGAGTACCATAAGGGCCTGCTGTAGTTCAGTATTAACTCAGAGGAAAGAGTGCCACCTATTGAATCACCAGTACATCTTCCTGCAGCATCCAGGTGCTTCTATCCAAGTCCTAACCCTACTTGGCTTATGAGGTCAAGCGAGACTATATTTTGAAAAAAGAACAGGAGTACTTGTGGCACCTTAGAGACTAACAATTTTTTTTCTGCATAAGCTTAACAATTTTGAATATTTTGAAACGCTTTAACTACAGGTACAGTATGTTCCTTTGGGTTGAACTCCCATGTGAATTTGCGGCTATTAAAATGCTCATGACTAGCTGGTGAATCAGAGCATTTTAAAACCAAATTTGTTAACAATTTTCCACGGTGCTTAACGAATAGTTTTTGCTATTGCAATGCTGTAGCTAAGAGTCCGTGAGGTGACAGGCCTGGGCATGACTACATGTATTATTTTATAGAAGGAATTTTGCCTAGTTTTCTCACCTCACTTGTGGGTATATTTTTCAGCTTCTGCTCTCTTGATAAGGAGCCAGAATTTATTCACCCATTACGTGGTGCCCTGGTGGGCATGAAAATTCCTTTGACATTGGGAGGTGCCAGTGATCAGTGAAGGGAAGTGGCTTTAGCAAAGGGATGCTGTGACAGGGAATATCACTCTTTAATTTACTACTCCAATTCCTTTGCCTATCATAATCCAGCCAGAGTAGGACCTGCTCATTCAAGACAGTTTCTCATCAGTTTTACTGAATGACAAATCACAAAAGGATTTGAGGTTCCTTTGTATTAGGACAAGTTTCCATAAATTTACATTACATAGTTCCAAACTTAGCTGAAACTCTCTGTTCTGTAAGTGCAGCTGGGAGGGCTCCTGGGAATAGGCTTTATTATAAGATGTCCAGAAAATTCCTAGGGCTATGTTGTGCAATCAGATTTTGAACAAAACTCCTCATTGCCTTCTGCTCAAGAGCTGACAGTACCATATAGTTCCTGCTTTTTCCAGGCCATAAACCTTGGTGTTTGTTTCAGAGTAGCAGCCATGTTAGTCTGTATCCGCAAAAAGAACAGGAATACTTGTGGCACCTTAGGCCTTGGCTACACTTGCAAGTTACAGTGCTGTAAAGCCTCCCACAGCGCTGTAACTTACTCCCCGTCCACACTGGCAGGGCACTTATAGTGCTGTATCTCCCTGGGTACACCGCTACAGGTACTCCACATCTCTGAGCGGAATAACAGCTGCAGCGGAGTGGCTACGACTTACAGGTGTGAGTGTAAACGCTTGCAGCGCTGTACTAATCACCTTGTCAAGTGGCCAATCCTCTCCATTGTTGTGACCGGCTGCAGGAATGCGGAAGTGCTGGTTTCAAAGCTCATATCACAGAGAAAAGCAAACAGTTTGCAGCTTGCTTTGAGTGAGTGAATGAATGAGCAGGGGGCCAGGAGTTTGGAACTTGCAAAATAGAGAGCTGACTGCTCCAAAAAGTACTCTCTCTCCCCCCACACTCCCTGTCACAATCCACCCCCCCCCATTTTGAAAAGCACGTTGCAGCCACATGAATGCTGGGATAGCTGCCCATAATGCACCGCTCCCAACACAGCTGCAAATGTTGCAAGTGTGGCCACACCACTGCGCTGGCAGCTCTCAGTGTGGACAGACTGCAGCGCTTTTCCCTACTCAGCTGTACGAAGACAGGTTTACCTCACAGCGCTGTACGGCTGCAAGTGTAGCCAAGGCCTTAGAGACTAACAAATTTATTTGAGCATAAGCTTTCGTGGGCTACAACCTACTTCATTGGATGCATAGAATGGAACATATAGTGAGGAGATATATATACACATACAGAGAACATAAAACGGTGGGAGTTGCCCTACCAACTCTAAGAGGCTAATTAATTAAGATGAGCAATTATCAGCAGGAGAAAAAAAACTTTTGTAATGATAATGATAAGAAGGTGTGAGGATATTTAACATGGGGAAATAGATTCAATGTGTGTAATGGCTCAGCCATTCCCAGTCTCTATTCAAGCCTAAATTGATGGTATCTAGTTTGCATATTAATTCAAGTTCATAGAATATCAGGGTTGGAAGGGACCTCAGGAAGTTGTCTAGTCCAACCCCCCCTGCTCAAAGCAGGACCAATCCCCAGACAAATATTTGTCCCAAATCCCTAAATGGCCCCCCTCAAGGATTGAGCTCATAGCCCTGGGTTTAGCAGGCCAATGCTCAAACCACTGAGCTATCCCTCCCCTAGTAGTTTCTCCTTGGAGTCTGTTTTTGAAGCTTTTCTGTTGCAAGATTGCCACCTTTAAGTCTGTTACTGAGTGACCCAAAAGTTTTTTTTCTCCTGCTGATAATTGCTTCTTAATTAATTAGTCTCTAAGGTGCCACAAGTAGTCCTGTTCTTTTTGGTGTTTGTGATTCTGGTCCCAGCCAAAACCAAGAAAAGCTGACACTTCAAAAATTTTAGAAACAAAGCAAAACAAAGTTAACCAAACTCCTTTAAACTTGAAAAAAATAGTTTGTTTAGTGCACGCTTTAGTTCTAGTCTCAGTTTATCCAAAGCAGTTTGCCTGTGATTCCAATTCAGGATAATTACTGCAAATCATTTTTATATATATCCCATGAAGGAATTGAAGTATTTGCATAGTGAAGATCAAATTCCATTGTCAGTGATGCTCAACAAAACCACTGTGACTTCTGTGAGGTCACACAGGGATGAAAATCACCCCTCTGTGGCCAATTCAAGGCCTGTGTAGTAGTCAAGACACACTGACTCCCTATTTTGTAGATTTCACCGAGTTTTAAGTGCTTCATAGGAATTATGTTGAGTCTCTGAACAGGGGTGGATTTAACATTGGATTGGAGGATAGAAGCTGGCCCTAAATATACAATATGTGTGTTGTCAGCAGAGTAGATGTGAATCTGCATTACTGACAATGGAAGTCGAGGAGTCACTCTGGATTTATCCCAGTGAGAGCAGAATAGGGCCCGAAATTAAATTAATCAGTGCCAAATAATGAACATTCACCTTCTTTTTCTTTCTTCCTGGGGCTGTTATCCATTATAAAATCTTTCTTCCCTTCCTCCTGATGTTTCCATAAACTTTGCACTAGCTTGTCATATTATTTTTACTTGTAATGCGTGTAATCATTTTCATTGGTTTATTACTATAGGTTCTAGACACTGGTCCTCTGGGGGGTTAAGTTAGCTTAGTCTGTCAGCATGTTCAAAACTATGTCGTGCAGAAGGTATATCGCTCAAGGCAAATGTAAATATTCTGCTTTGCATATACTCCCAAAGGTTTTAATCGCAGCAGCATGGCCTAGCACTTAATAAACAAGCATTTGGGAAGCTGAGATGAGGATACAGCTTGTTATTTTAGTTGTAGTGAACCATTTTTTTTCTCTCGCTTCTGTTTGATTCTCAAACTTTTCAGCTGCTTCTTTGATTAATCTGAGCTTTCTTCCTACAAATGAATCTCAGAATAAAGCAGGGTTTTTCTTTCATGGTATCATGCATATATTAGAATTTTTACATGCATACTTTATGTCTTACAAAATGTGGACAACATGTCTCATACCCTAAAAATATGGATGCAACTGAAAGTTCTTGATTATGATTATTTGTATTACACAGAAGTACGAGAGATTCCAACTAAAGTTAGGACTGCATTGTGCTAGGCTCTGTACAAACACTTGCTAAGAGACAGTCCCTGCCTTGAAGTGTTTATGGTCTAGAGACAAGACAGACAAACAATGAGAGAATTTATTATATTTTACAGAGGGGGAACTGAGACACAGAGATTGAGGTCCAAAGGAATTTTGGAGTCTAGAAAATCACTTGCAATCTAGAAAGCCTGAATTAGGTGCCCAGGCTCCCTATATAATGCGTAGGGAGAGACAGAGACATTTGCGAATGAGATCCACAAATGCCAGCGTATTAGGCAGGGAGCTACCTAAGGGAGCCAATGGGAGATACCAATGAGAGGGGTGTATCCTAAGTCTCTTCCCACCAAGCCAGGGAGGTGCCTAATGCTGGACTAGAGGGAGGTGCCTATCTTTGCTTGGGATCCACAGCCAAAAAACCCTCTCCTGGAGTCAAGTGGCTTATGCATATTTCTAACTCCATACACAATGGCTGGAGTGCGGGAGGAGGAAGTGGCCTCCCTTTTAATCTGGAGCCCCACAGTGAGGGTACTCACGTGAGATGCTGGAGTTTCTTTCTCCCTCCCAGCTATTTTAGGTGGTGTTAGGCATGCTCAGAGCACACCTACCCGATTGGCTTTACAGATGAGATAGGTTTTGCCCCTCCTATCTCCATCTAGCTTGATGATCACACTGGGATTAGGCATGAGATGAGCATCTGCCTGAAACAGCAGTGCACATGCCCAGAAGCAGAAACATAGGCACCTATGGAACTTATACAGTGGAAATTTAGGCCTTGACTTGAGTATAGGCGCCTATAGATTTAGACAAGGCAGTTAAGCAGGGGTTTTGTGGATCACAGTAGCACCTAAATCTAGGACTTAGATGCCAAAGTCCCTTTATGGATCTGGACCTGAGTGATTTGCCCAAGGTCGCACAAAGTCTGTAGCAGAGCTTGGAATTGTATCCTAGTCTCCAGAGTCCCACTCTAGCACCTTAACCACAAGACCCTCCTGACGGTCTGATATGAAGTAATTATTAAGGAATAATAATATGTTTGACTTTCTAAACGAAGCTACTGAAATAGTTCTAGGGTAGCATTCACATTCATTTGTGTCCGGGTAGTTATAAATTGTAACTTACTATAGAGCCTACAAAGCGTAAGACTTCACATTGGAATGTAATCAATGTGTTTCCTTGAAAAGGTAACATTCAGGTGCAGCATATGCATTTGTTCTGATAAATAACAATGTACCATATAAGGATTGCTGGTTAATATCAAGTAGAATAGGCCATGTTAGATCTGTGTGCACAAAGCTGCAACTTGGCACTGGTATTTATGAAAAGATTTTATTTTTAGTCTGAGGATAGCTCTGCTTCTTTCAGTGACTTTTTTTTTTCAGATGACCTCTCGATCTTCCTTAAATTACACTTTCCAAGTAGGTTGAGAGAAAGTGAGTTATCCATACACATAGGGAGGGTGGGTTTTACATTTGTGTGTGTGTGTGTGTGTATGTGTGTGTGAATAGCAAAACTGATGATATATTTTACACTCTTGGGAGCAAATTCCTTAAAAATGTATCTAAAGGAATCTAAAGAAATTCCAAAATGTGAAGTGGCAGTGAAAAAACTACCCATGATTTTCTGTGATACAGGATTTGAAAAGCCTTTTACCTTTAAACTTTATAAATGCAGCTTTTAAAGTGAAGAAGAAGCTGCAAGCACAGGGACATAGCTATTTTTGGTGTTTAGTGAAAGGGTGATGGCACCGACCTTTAGAGTGTTTGTTGAGTATGAGCAAAGTGCTTGAACCATTCACTCCAGTGATGTAAAACTACCAAGGATATAACCTGTGAGACTAGGCGCAAGTATAGTAATCATTCTTATATAGTCCTAAGGCTCTGGTCTAGCTTTTTTAATAGTGTGAGTTTATCCTCCCTCCCCCACATATTTTCTGATGGCAGACATTGTGACCCACATTATAATCTACTGAAAGAACATTCAGATGATACTACCACTGCACATGGAGTTGGGTATATGTAAATTACAGACTTCATCGTTGTTTTAAATTATGGTCACAGAGAATAAGAATCTAGTACTCATGAGAACAGCATGATTCCCAATGCTAGTAGAGCAGTTCATGTAGACACAGTGAAAAGACAGCCTAGATCAGTATGCAGATGCTGTTCACACCATATGATGATCTGCACTAAACATTTTGTTAAAGTGACGAATAGTATAGGGCCTAACTGAAATAATTTAAAAGATCCCATTAATCTCAGTGGGCTCCAGATCAGGCATATAGTGTGTGTGTGTGTATACACGTACACAGGTATATGTCTGAAGGTGTATTGATCACAAGTATGTATCTAGAGAAGGATTCTGCAGGAATAATGTGTCCTGTTCTGGTATCCACAATTCAAGAAGGAAGCTAATAAATTGGAGAGGGTTCAGAGAAGAGCCACAAGAATGATTAAAGACTTGGACAACATGCCTTGTACTATAGGAACTCAATCTGTTTACTTTAACAAATAGAAGGTTACAGAGTGACTTGATCACAATCAACAGGTATATAATCACTCTTTAAAATCAGAAGCTGAAAAATTTAATTGCATTTAATTGAGAACCAAATCCTAGTCCAGCTGAAGCTAGTGGCCAACCAACCTCTCTTTGACTTTAGTATGTCAAGAGGTTAACACTGAACACACACGTTTCAGGAAAACATTCTATTTAAGTAGATATCTACAAGGCAAAAGTAGTAGCTGAAAATATATTTCAGAGAGGAGGAGGAGGAAGGGGAAGAAGAAGTAGAGGTAAAAAAGAAACTGCTCTTATTCAAATTATATAAAATATCTTAGTCACTAAGGGGGTGAGCAACTCAGACTGCCCTAGTCCTACTACATCATGGAATTAGCAAAGTTCAGAGTAGACTTGCAACTCTCAACATACAATTAATCCCCTGTGAAATGAGGAATTCAGCCAGACATAAATGACTCGTTCCTTGATTCCAAGAACATATCAGGTTCAGGCTGTTAAGAGAAGAAATAAACAAGGGACAATACCAATTTCCATACATGCAACAATGTCGATAGAGAAGCGCCTTGCAATTTCAGAGGGATAGCAGGGCCTCCTGCAGCGTGATTCCTCCTGGTGAATTGGATTCAAACACACCCATTACAAAGAGCAGGTACAATCTAATAATGTACAATGAGAGCATAATGCAGCTCATACGAAAATGTGAGCTCATAGCAACTGACCTGAAAAATAACAGATGGTACCAACTGACATTTGTGGTAGTGGATGGTAAGCAGCATGTCCTGTTTTGTGGAATACAGCCGTATAAGCTATGGATCTGATCAGAAAGCAGCATCAGTTTTATAACTGCAGTGTAGTGCAAGAAGAAAAAAGGGGAGTCCTGTGGTCAAAAGCATATGGGGATCTTTTCAAAGATGACAGGTGCCTTGAAGGAAAACTGCAACTGGAAGTAGACCCCACAGTGGAACTTGTATGCTTCCCATAAAGGAAAATTCCAGTTGCATTACATAATCCAGTATGCAAGGCACTTGAAAGCCTACAGAGTAGGGATATCATAGCACCTGTAGAAGCCTTTATAGCCTGGGTAAGCAGCATGTGCTGTAAAGAAGTCACTGTGCATACTATGCATCTGCATGGACCCAAAGCCACTGAACCAGGTATTGAAAAGTTGCCATTATCCACTGCCCACAATTGATGACCTCTTACCAGAACTTTCCAAAGCCAGAATATTTACAGCTGTAATGTGAAGGATTGGTTTTGGCACACAAGCCTGGATAAAGACTCTAATGGTGACAACCTTTGCAATATCATTTGGTCACTATAGATGTCTTTCTATGCCGATGAGCCTAAGCCCAGCACCTGAGATAACCCAGAGAAGACTCACCCAAGCACTGGAAGGACTGCCTGGGGTTAAAATAATTGCAGATGATATCCTCAATGTAGGTGAAGAGCAATGATACAGAAGCTGAATGAGACCATGACAGAAAACTACAAGCTTTTCTGCAGCGATGCAGTGCAAGAACACAAAACTCAACCCCCCAAAATTGTGACTCCAGCAGTGTGAACTGACATACATTATACATCTGCTTACAGCAGAGGGACTGAAAGTACATCCCAACAAGATGGAGACAGTCAGACATGCCAGCTTCAAAGGATGTGAAAGGGGTACAGTATAATACATTTTCTGTCAAAGCTCCGTCTACACCTGGCTGCAGCAGTGGAACCCATACATCAGCTCACAAGGCAGGATGTTGAGTGGGATTGGCCAACAGTAAGCATTTGACATGCAGAAAAGAAATGATAACAGATGTTCTTGCCCTGAAGTACTGTCAGCCAGGGGAGCCCCAGTTGCTCCAGAGTAATGCATCGGAGAAGGATTGGGTGTAGCTCTTTTGCAGGAACACTTATGCCAGCAGAGCCCTGTCTGAACAGGGGTACACCCAAATAAAAAATGAGCTTCTGGCTGTGGTATTTGGAGTGGAGCAATTCCATCAGTACACCAATGGCCACCCAGTAATAGTGCAAGCAGACCACAAACCCCTAGAGACAGTCATGGCAAAGATCCTTCTCAGTGCTCCAAAGAAATTGCCGCGCATATTGATGCTCCTCCTGCACTGCCCAGTAGAGATCAGACATATCAGGATGATTACTGGTCTTAGCTGACACCCTGTGAAGGGCATATATACCTAAAATCAGTGAGTTGGGGGTTGGGGATCAGGACATTGAATCCATTACTGGGCTGCACTATCTCCCAGTTTCAGTAGCAAAGCTGATGGAAATCCAGGAGGCTATAGAAAAGGACATCCAAACAGGCAAGGAGCCAGGTGGCCAGAAGGCAAAAGCCAAGTACCAATAGGAGCAGAACCATATTTTAAAATTAAAGATCAACTGAATGTGAAGATGGAATCATATTTCAAGGACAGAGAGCTGCTGACCCCGCCTCGTTACATAAAGATGTCATGCAAAAAGTACATGCCTCATGCCTGAGCATTGACTGCTGTCTTAGACAGGTTCAAGAGTGTGTTTACTGACCAGGAATGAATACACAACTCTGCTTCTTGATAGAAGGGTGTGACACCTGCCAATCATGTGATAAACACTTGGGCACTCTGTTACTGCATGAGCTACCCACCCAACCATGGGAACAGACTTATTTACCTTCAATGAAAAGCAGTACTTGATTACAGTGGACTACTATTCAAATTTCTGGGAGGCTGATGACCTTGTCTTATACAAGAATTAAGTCAGTGATTGGCAAATTGAGGCCCACATGGTCATATATGGCATTTCGGACACTGTATTCATGATAGTGGACCCCTAATTTGCTTTGGAAGAATTACAGGAATTTACACGGAAATGGGAGTTTGACCACCACACCTCCTCATCAGCATACTCACAGAGTCATGGTAAGGTGGAATCTGCTGTGAAAACAACTAAAAGACTGTTACACAAGTCTGTTTCTTCTGCTTCTGTTCCCCCTTGTTAGCATTTTTGGCATACAGGAATTCCCAGATGCCAAAAACAGTCCAGCACAGACACTGACAGGATGAAGGACCAAAACCCTGTTATCAGTGAGGGGAGACCTGTTGCGGCCAGGAGGATGGAGACACTGACAAGAGGAGATAGCCAACAATCAGAGAAAGTAGGCACTGGAGTACATCAGGTCAGCCAAGGACCTACCAGCCCTTGAGACAGAGACTCCTTTGAGGATCCAGCCATTAGAGAGACACCAGAAAGAATGGACTAAAGGAGGGGTACAGTGGTCATAAAAGGTGACTACGCAACAGAAAAAGTGATCTGAAGAAACAAGGAGGCAATTATGAGCCACCAACCACAATACCCAGGAGAGCCTACAAAGATACAGATCATCACAGAACACAGAGACAGAGAACCATCCAGAGGCCTGCCCACAGAGACTCTACAAAGAGAGAGTTTGCTAGACTCGGAGGCAGGAGACAAAGAGAGGTCACTCGCCAATTGAGGAGACCAAACTATCTCAAATATTATGTAACCAGCTGAGCGTTGGGCAAAACCCTGCAGGGGCAGAGCTTCTAATCACTGTATTGTCAGTACTGGCCCCCTCTCCCTGCTGGCTGGACAGGAAGCAGCAGTTGTGGCCTGGGCATGGAGCGAGCTGGGCCCCAATCCCTTTGTCGGGTCAGCCACTGGTAAGACACACTCTGTGGAATAGGACCAGTATACCACTTCCCCACCCTACTCCGGGATGGGACCAGCCCACTAATGCCCCATGAGCAGCCACAGGCAGAAATGGAAATGTTGACACAACTTTGCTGCCCCCATCCTCCTCCCTGAATTTTTCAGAAATGATGCCTCTGTGCCTAAGTCTGTGGTAAAGGCAAGACTCCAACTTGGCTATATGCTAGGAACCTGCAGCTGAAGGGGTGAGGGTCTGGGCACCAGTTATGTTTTTAATTTTTATATTAAAATATTTGTAAAATAGGGAAGATGTTACATGATCAGTGGGATTGGAGACAGAGGGTCCATGTTCCCTGGAGGCACTGTTATTGAGGGGACATCAAGAAAACAGGCAATGCAAGGAGTTAGGCTGGAAACAACTGAGCCACATGGACAGAGCAATACATAGGGTTAAAATTCCATTTGATCAACTTACCCTTCTTCCAGCTTCATTCCTTGCAAATGAAATAAACAAGTGAGAGTATTGTTGTACCTTGTCTGCATAAGCTCTTCCAGCCCATCTGGCACACTTTATATCATCCCCAATGACCAGAAGAAGGGTGTTATTCTGCCTCTGTTCCAAAAGGGTGATAAGACTGAATGTAACAACTATAAAGGAAATATGCTGTTGTCAGTCCCAAGGAAAGACTGCTTCACTGTGTTAGTCTTGAATCAGTGATGCACTTTGTGACAAAGGCCAAGATGCTGAGTGCATCACGTCTGGGGTGGAAAGGGCAACTGGTTACAGTGCACAGTAACACTACCCAACAGTTCAGGACACAAAGCACAAGAAATCCCATTTTGCTTTTACATAGCAGTGAAAATTTTGAGTGGCAGAATGTAATTATTCAAAATGAGATTTGGCCATAATATTTGGGTGTATCACCTCTGGGGTGGAAAGGGCAACTGGTTACAGTGCACAGTAACACTACCCAACAGTTCAGGACACAAAGCACAAGAAATCCCATTTTGCTTTTACATAGCAGTGAAAATTTTGAGTGGCAGAATGTAATCATTCAAAATGAGATTTGGCCATAATATTTGGGATAAGGCTCAATACTTTTGCTCTTTAGGATATTTTTTGCAAAAATATCCATCTTGAGATCTTATAGCTGAATGATGGACATTATCCTCAGTTGGGGTAAATCACCTTAGCCATAGCATCTGGCTCTAAATCTCATTTGAATTATTACACTTCAGGCAGCAAATGTTTTCCTTAGCACTCTTGAGGGGCATTGGTTCAGTACTGACTATTAGCGAACAGTGCCACCTTCTGAATCACTAATACCACTCCCTGCAGCATCTTGGATTTTTTTGGAGAAGATCTCCCATGATTGCATCCCAGGTCTGGCTGGGTGTGAAACTTCAGGGCACTAGGACTGCATGTTGAAAACATATAAAGGAATGAAGTTATATCTAAAAATGGGCCATGGGATGAAAATAAATCTTCAGAGCAAAGAAAAAAAATCATGTCCAAATTGGTTTGCCAGAATTGCGGTAAATGTCTTGACCCAGTATGTAAGTTACTATCTACTCTACTAAAGTCTGTGCTATTTTGCAGAATGCAGCTGTCCAGTAAATGTCTGACTATGAGATATTGTTCAAGAAAAGATGCTCTCCCTTGTGAAGGAGAAAAATTAACAAGTAGAAAAAGAATAGAGCCATAAAGGCAATAATGACAGATCAGGGTGTGATTGAATCTTAAATACTATCCATATTCCTCTTCCATCAAGGGATTCTTATGGTGTAGCAGTATTTTTCATCTCTAATCACCAGTGCTACATGTCAGTATCTCTTATTTCTTTGCTGATTTGAGTGACACAGTGTGATATGTCTAATGACAACTAGAACAAATTTCAGTAATGAGGTCACCTTGGGCCTGTATTACTGTCTGACTGCTGTTTTCCATAGAAATTATTTGTGAAAGCAGACCACATGCTCTGAATAACTTCTTCTGCTTTCCTGATAGTGACAAAAGGAAGATGTGTTAAAACTTGCAAGGTGCAGATGGTTTGCATGGATCTGTTCCTGATTTTGAGCCGTAAATTGATATGTTATGAGAAAGTTGCCACTTTGATTCCTAGGGGGGGAAAGTTTATGGTTTTGGTTGAATTGTATAACTTTTTCTTTATAAATCTAAAATCATGCAGATCCTACCTGGCAACAGACTAATATTTGCCAGCAAGAAGAAACTATTAGTTTTTTTATTTGCACTTATCCTTCAAACACAAATTAGAACCCAACTTTGCCTGCAGCTCAAGTTGAGTTGGGGTTTGAGAGACTAGTGCAGGGAAGTAAAGATTCTGAGCAGCAGGGATATAAAAAGAATCAAGTCTAAACTTCTTTAATTCTATCAAAATTACATTGCTTGGTACAATATAACATGAAGCATGTAAAAGAGATGTATTTCTTCTCCTAGCATTGTAGAAAGGCTTCCGCTCAGAACTTTTGCTCAGCAGTCAAGGTAGAGAGACATATTCTGCTGTCAGTTACTCTGGTGACATCCTTTAAGAAATTATTCTGCTCTCTTACAGCAGTGTAAATCAGGAATACTTGGACCTGATTCTGAGCTATTCCATTGACTTCAGAGGAGTTATTCTTGATTTATACTGGAGCAACTGATTCAGAATCAGGACCAGTGGGTATACCCAAGACTTAAGGCACAATCCTGAAAACACATGGATAGGTAACTTTACTCATGCAGATGATCCCAGAACGTGACTTCAGTGTGACTATTCATGCAAGAAAATATACTCACCTACATAAGTGTATGCAAGATCAGGCTTTAAAAATGCTGTGAAAGAAAAATCAGATCCATGTTGTGTTACTGTTATTGGGAAAGAAAATGGATTCAACACATCAGATTGGCACTTTGGTAAAAGAATAGCTCAATTAATAGGGAATACGTATTTGAAAATAAATGTGTTTTTATTACCTTGTGTTATATGCTTAGTGGTCAGCATAAAATAAGAGATTAAATTCTCTCTCTTAGACACAGATGACATCTAATGATGATGGAGTTTCTTCCCATGTCCCTCTGAGAATCACAGAGTTAGTGATAAATAGCAAGTCCCTACTCTTTGGAACTTCAGCATCTCATTAATATTTATAAGAGGATGCTTGTGAAGCAGTGGACTCTGCAGTAGTTGCTCTAGAGCCCCACCAGAAAAGTAGCCATTTATCTTGAACATCTGCTCTGCTTCTTACGCATTGCCAAATCGTTGTTTTATTAGTTAATGAAGTTCATTATGTGTTCGTGTGAGCTCCAAATTCCCAGTACACTTATGAAAATACATAAAGATGATCACTAGGCCAGGAATCAAATTAAAACTAAATCAATACATTGATCAGAAAGAACATTTCTAAATTGGCTCAATTAAAATCCTTTTCTAGTACACACACTTATACAATCCCATGAAAAACCAACATTGACTTCTTACTGCTTTCTACTGAGATCTATAAAATGTTTCTCTAGATGGTTAGCCATTTCCTGACAACTAATTCTAAGATTTCTGCCAACTCCATAAGAGGCTTATGCTTCAGTGGAACTAATTGAGCCTGACTTTCCTCTCCACATGAGGGTAAATGAGGAATAACTCCATGGAAATCAATTCCATTAAGTCAATGGAGTTACACCTGTATGACATGATTCGATGGTATGGTATGATCTCAGACCAGATAGTCAGAGAGTAAAATCAGACCCATTATTTCTTATAAAATATTCCTTCCGTCTGAAAGCTTAGTTTGCTTTATTGTTTTAAAAAACGGTATTAAAACATTAATCAAATTTAAAAAATCTTTTCTTCTTTCACATCATACACATCACTTAGATTCTTATTTGTGGCTCTCATTCTCAAATATTAATGTAAACGTGCTATTTTTATAAATTAAGCTTGGTGTCAGAAAGAACTAAAGGTATATTAAGCTTGATCCTTGACTGATGTCAATTCACATAGCTACAGCTAGGTATCTGGCTGTCAGTTTTCTAAATAATTTTTAAGAAGGGTATTACTTCAATATTAGCAGAAAAATATGTGCTTTGGTTATGGTGTGTAGTACACACAAGCTATCCCACACCTTAGTTCAAAAGCACTGTACAGTTTGATAGAGTGGATTCAGTGAATTTGTACTGCTTCTGAGATTGTACATAATAACTTTCATTTTGGCATATTACTTCTGGAGAATAGATTGCATCTGACTTCCAGAAATACCACTGACCATACCAACTTCTTCCATACCACTCAGGTTCAAAAGCTGGGTGTCATCTTCAACTCCTCCCTATGATTCGCTCATCACTTCTAGTCTGTGCACCCATCTTGCTGGTTCTTCAACATTTTGAAAATCCATTCCTTATTCTCTGTCCCAAGAGCTAAACCCTTGTCCATTCTCCTGCCTTGATTGTTGCAACCTACCACAATCTATCCTGGCCAGCACACACATCTCCCCACTCTGATCTATACAAAATGTGGTTGTTACCATTCTCATACTAGCCTGTCAATCTGACCAAGTCACTCCTCTCTTCAAATCCTTATAGAATCATAGAATATCAGGGTTGGAAGGAACCTCAGGAGGTCATCTAGTCCAACCCCCTGCTCAAAGCAGGACCAATTCCCAACTAAATCATCCCAGCCAGGGCTTCGTCAAGCCTGACCTTAAAAACCTCTAAGGAAGGAGATTCCACCACCTCCCTAGGTAACCCATTCCAGTGCTTCACCACCCTCCCAGTGAAAAAGTTTTTCCTAATATCCAACCTAAACCTCCCCAACTGCAACTTGAGACCATTACTCCTTGTTCTGTCATCAGGTACCACTGAGAACAGTCTAGATCCATCCTCTTTGGAGCCCCCTTTCAGGTAGTTGAAAGCAGTTATCAAATCCCCCCTCATTCTTCTCTTCTGCAGACTAAACAATCCCAGTTCCCTCAGCCTCTCCTCATAAGTCATATGCTCCAGTCTCCTAATCATTTTTGTTGCCCTCCGCTGGACTCTTTTCAATTTTTCCACATCCTTCTTGTAGTGTGGGGCCCAAAACTGGACACAGTACTCCAGATGAGGCCTCACCAATGTCGAATAGAGGGGAATGATCATATCCCTCAATCTGCTGGCAATGCCCCTACTTATACAGCTCAAAATGCCGTTAGCCTTCTTGGCAACAAGAGCACACTGTCGACTCATATCCAGCTTCTCATCCACTGTAACCCCTAGGTCCTTTTCTGCAGAACTGCTTCCTAGCCATTCGTTCCCTAGACTGTAGCAGTGTATGGGATTCTTCCGTCCTAAGTGCAGGACTCTGCACTTGTCCTTGCTGAACCTCATCAGGTTTCTTTTGGTCCAATCCTCTAATTTGTCTAATTTCTACTGGCTCCTGTTCCCCCATTACATAAAATTGTAAACTCTTGTCCTTGCCTTCAGGATCCAATATAACTCGGCCCTTCCCTGCCGCTCTGATGTAGTTCTTTTTACCTTTCCCTCCCACTCCTATGATTCAGCCTTAATACTTTATTCAAATATTTGTCCTTTAAGTGTTTCCATGTCTTTTCTGATGTGCCCCTTCATGTGGGGAATACTTTGTCTACCACAACACATCACTCCTGACACCAATCCTGCTCATCAGACTTCCTCTGAAATATAAATGCAGTGCTGGTGTCTCAGACACATATTTGTATTCCACTTCTCAAATGATCTTCTGGATAAGAATACTGGCCAAAGAATACTTTCCAAAGGTAGATACCCAAAGTTAGGTTTCTAGGTCGATATTTAGGCCTGATTTTTCAGAAATGCTGAGCATTTACAGTGCCCAATACAATCATTCAGAATTTTTCTTGAATAAGATTTGATTAATAACTGCAGGATTTGTCCCTTAGTGTCTGATATCGTTGAGTATGAAACATTTTAATTTTGAGTAATTTACTGTTTTTGGTAGTTAACACTTCTTCAGTTTGACAAAGTAATTGTTAGTTTTTGGGAGTACCACCGCTGTAAGGAGTTGACTGATTAGAGCGACAGTAGAATCCTAAAGATTTTGCCGCTACTGCTGGGTAGCACATGTTACTGTGGTGAGTCTTTATCTCCCTCTAGTAGCTGATCTACATAAAGAGTTTAATGAGTATGTTACAGCTGCCAGCTAAGGGACGTATGGTGAAATCTTTCCACCACTGGAGTCAGTAGCAAAACTCCCTTTGACTTCAAGGACACTCGGCTTTTACTCTTAGTCCTTTACCTGAAGCAGTTAGAGGCTCATGCTTTTACTGAGAGAGGTCTCAAGTTCTGTCCGAGCTGACAGCCCAAGGTAGTCAGTCACCATGATTAGCTAGATACCCTGTTCTCACTTTATGCAGATTCTTTCATATTTTGTCATAAGTTTAATGGGGCTACTAACAGTAGTGCGCACTGCGCCTGGTAGGAAAGGTTTACATGATTTGGCCACAGGTTGAGACAAAATACTTAAGGAATGTGGACAAATACCAGAGGGGGATTATGAGAAGGATATTAGGACAAGGGCTTTGTTGATGAGATAATGTGCTTGCTGTAGGAGTTGATGCAAAGTATCTTGAAGGTTAAGATTTTTTTTTAAGATACTTTAATAATTTTCTTCTACTTTCCTTTGCACATACAGGCATAGGTGTGCTTACTTGCACACAGACACATTGTTAAAAGAACAGACGGGAGGATTTGGTTTTTTAGGACGTGACTTGAAAGATGAAAGGGTGGCAGCATGGCAGATTGGATCCCAGCAGTGCTTAATTTGTAATGAAAGAGGTGCCTGGGCTCAAGAAATTAGGTGCCGAGGCTCAAGCAATTTTTTTACTTTTATAACTGATGCAGCAAGCCCAGAGGGGCCGGGACTCTGAACTGCCAAGACTAGAGTTGCCAGGCTCAGCCCTGACAAGCCCTGGCACAAATTAAACACTGGGTCCCAGGCATGGAGGCTACAAAGACAAAAGCCTAGAGATGAATGTGGGAGAAACAAGTGAAGAAGTTGCTTAATTTAGGGACATGTAATGATGTAAAAAATTAGGTGAAGTGAAGAAGTGTGGGGTGCACAGTAAAAGGAAATGAAGGCAGGAAGGTGTTACATTCTATTGGGTTTAGAAGACAAGGACAGGACACTTGAATTTAATGCAGGAAATGAGAGGAAACCTGTGGAGGGATTTCAGTGGGGATTGTATGTGGGTGATGTAGATTATTTTTGCAGTTATAGTGTGGATGGATTGTGCAACTTTTTTATGTGCAATTACACTCCTTAGTAGAGGCTAACATAAATTGACACCATCAACTAGGTTAGGTCCAAAATTTGAACTACTGACTTTTCAATTATAATCTGGTGGGGCCTGTCCTTTGCAATTTTAAATGTCACCAGTTTTCATTTATTTTTGAAAACCCACTGCTCTGTTAATTGTTTTTAGAGCTCCATTTTGACACAACCCACAAAAATTCCATTCTTGTGCTCCCCCAGCTGGTTCTGCTGCATAATTTAGCTTATATATGCTCTGTCCACATCTTGGTTGGCATGATTTTAATGTTGGTGCACAAACATTGAAGTAAACAAAAAGATCTGTATTAGTGTAGAATACGGTTGGTAAAGAACAAACTCAGCTGAGATGAGAAAGTTGAAAAAGATTTGTGGTTTGTTAAATCCCTACAACTGACTTCCATCATAATGACACTGTAATCACACATCTAGAAATATGACATGAACAATTATATTTTTTCCTTGATCATTGAGGACAGAGTGTGAAGGTTTGTAGTGAGAGTCTGTAACATCTTTATTCTAGAGCAATAAACAGTAGAAAACCATTTTGTCTTGTAAAAAAAAAATAGAATCATAGAAATATATGTCTGGAAGGGACCTTGAGAGGTCATCAAGTCCAGCTTCTTGTGCTGAAGGTAGGACCAAATAAGCCTAGACCATCCTTGGCAGGTGTTCTTAAAAATCTATAATGAATGGGATTGCTCAACCTCCGTTGGAAGCCTATTCCAGAGCTTAACCACCCTTATAATTAGAAAGTTTTTCCTAATAGCTAACCTAAATCTCCCTTGCTGCAGATTAAGCCCCTTATTTCTTGTCCTACCTTCAGTGGAGATGGAGAACAACTCATCACCATTCTCTAGTTGAATATATTTCTTTTCAGAGAAGCTCATGAAAATTCAACGGTATTAAGATATTCCCAGACTACTGAGGTAAATTACGTGATACATGTTTGTTAAGGAATTTACTCATAGATACTCAAACTGTGGATGATTTAAAGCAAATCTTAACTAGTGGAACAGAACCAAAATTCCTCTTTTCATTCATAAATGAGAAGTAACACTATGGACAATTTGAACACTCGTGAATTTTGAGAGACAATTTGAATTCAAATGGGAATTATAAATACACCTGCAAATAATACACTGTTGTATGCCTAATTATCTCAGTGTATATTTTCTGCCCTTAAACTCAAGAGTTTACACCTCATGCTGTGTTCACAAGGACACATAATGTGGTCAAAATATTAAATGATTCAATAACCTATTTGTTAAAATTCATGATTTGTTTGAGTGATTTCCGTCAGTGCTGTTCAAAATATTTCCTGTGTTCCTGTCCACTTCTACATGAACTGGAGAATTGACTCTGCAATATTTGAACTAACAGTACCCATAGTATATTTTGTGTCAGTCGTTCCACAATTCACTAATCAACAGTGAAAGTCTAAGCTCCTTAGCACACTGATCAGGAGTTGGGACTGCATGACTTGTCTACATTTCATATCCTTCAAACCTAAAAAGGAATGGTCAGGGAGATCTAATTATAAATGTGTCATTCAGTATTTACTTTAAAAGAAAAGCTCACTGAAGGACTCTTAATGTAATTGACAAGTGAACAAACTGAAATGTACCCCATCTGATTGCTAACAGCGAGATTACAGGATTAAAGGGGTTGTGTTCCTTTTCCTATTGTCTCTCTCAAAAAAATTGTAACAAAAAAATCCCCCACATCATATATTTTGTTAACCTTTCCCATTGTATTTCTGGTGATAGCGGGGTATTTAGTATTTGAGGGCAGCATTCTACTTTGGGTTAACCCACACAGATCTCCCTCTTTTGCTTTATTATCTTGCTATTGTTATATTTTCATCATCATTCATTATGGGAACAGCATAGCTAGGAGCTAACTGCAGGATTTGTGTTCCCATATCTGCTGTAGCTTTTGCCTACTGAATGGTTCAATTGGGCAATTGTGAAAAGTCATCTCATTCCAATTACTCTGAACCACAGCTCTAAATATATTTTATATGTAATAGGGTCCTTATTTTTCCCCGTGAGGAGAATTTTGTATTATATTCCCATTCCTGCTGAAGTGCTAAAGATCCGTTCTACATTTCCCCCCTCAATTTTAACCTTTGAAGGTAGCCTTAACGGCTAAATCAAAGTCACTATCCTTTTTAGTCAAGACTGGTGTAACACCATTTCTGAATTGGCTGAAGGGATGGCTGTTGAGTGACGTGGCAATTTTTCTCTGCTGTGGGGCAGATTGCATTTTGTCTTCCTTTTGTATATATTCCAGAGGGTTAAACACCCTAGAGACCACAGGATCTGAATTCCTTTGCTATGGTTTGATGTGCTCCATTTTGCCCCTCACCGGCAAAAGTCTTTCCAGTGGGAATACACCAATATGTGTATTTGTATTCTCATGTCCATCAATATCAGTCAGCAACTTGGTGCATCACATGTGGAGTGTGGCTCTCATCTTTCAAGTGTGGGGAGGTACGATCTGCATATTTCAGGTGCCAGTGTGCGTTATTGTCATCCACAGACAAATGTGCTTTTGAGTTAGTGCAAAAAAAGAAAAAAAGGAGAGAGAGAGAGAGAGAGAGAGAGGAATGAATGATTGACATGACATTTGACATGAAATACCTAATCTAATGAATGCCTTTTATTCCTCCAAGATGTGCAATCTAGTGCTATACTATCTTTTTTCCACCTTGATATCCAAATGTCAGTCATCAGTGGGAAAATTGTTAATGAATAGGTAGCAGGCAATTTATCCTGTAGAAATTAAATATCTATCTGGGTTAGTGTAAGAGGTGTTTTCCAAAGTGTGAATTTTGCATATAAATTTGTGCTTGCCAAAATCTCATTCACACATATGGGACATATGTCTTTATAAGTCACCTTGAAGTGAGTATTTAATGTATGTGGTAATGCTTAAAAATTAATGTTGTATGTATGCAGCTAAGAAAGGGAAAGTCATTGCCTGCAGTAGAATTAAGGTTCCTTGTGTCCCAAGAGAGTACTCTGACCATGGAGTTAAAGTAGTAGGTATTTGTAGCCCAAGGCAACAGAAGCTTTGGTATTTTGCCATAGACTTCATTACAGCAATCCAACAGGGTTTTTTATTTAGTTGGGATTCAGATCTTAAAGCCAGCAGGAAATGCAGTGGTACTCTACCTCTGTTCTCCTAATGTTAAAAACTCAGTGCCACAGTAAAATAATGTTCTAGTTAATTAACACTGAATTACAGTAGAAATGCTATAGCAGTATTCACGATTTCCACATTCGCACCAAATGATTTAATCATGATTAATGTTATCATAAGATGCACCATAGGAATTAATAATGATTAAGCCATTATTTTAAAGTGTTATTGAAAATGCAAAAGATCTTTGTTCATTACAGTAAAAGCTTTTTTAAAACATCAACGAACTTTTGTTCTGTCTTGCTGTGCTTTGTGTCTTTTGTGCAAAGATCCAGTTGCCCTCTTCAAATCAAAGTTCCAGTCGGCTTCGTGAGCATTTAATCTAACCATATGCCTGTTTGAACAAATTGATATGAGAAGTGACAGTAAAACAAACCTTTTTAATTCAAGACTGCAAACATTTGTATTCTGACTGGTCCAAAGCATGATTATCCCTACTTTGTTTTCACTCAGTCTTTACTCATGTGAATTTTGGTGGAGTAAGGACTGAATAAAAACTGAGTAAAAATCATAGGCCTTGGCCTTTTATGTCCAGAAGTTTTTGTGCTGAAAGAAGGCAAAGAAAGTAAAACAGTAAGACCCTGTCTATACTATAGAAATAGTAGAGTCAGGAGAGTTGGTCACAACGTGGTTGGTCCCTTGACCCTTGCAGCACATTTAACATTTATAGAGTACACAGGACCTTAGCATGATCCAGTAACTGAGATGAAACTGTCAACTGTCCAAGGATGTAGCTTGGTTCCAGGGAAATAATTAGGTCTCACCTACTCAACAATAAGGAAAGGTCTTGTCTGCCTGACAATTTTTAAACTTGTTGACCATGTTTGTAATTAGGTCACTTGACTCACTTATAACTGTAGTGTAGGCTGCACCTGCACCTAAGACTTACATGAAATTGTATATTAAATGCAGACACCACAAGAGACAAACAATCTTTTGTGATTCATAAATTGTAGCTGTTTTTTTGGACAGCTGCTCAATGATACTGAAAACAGCATGGCTTCATCTTTTAGAGTATTTCTTAGGGAGCTGCATTGGGAAACTTCCTACAAGGGATTTACCCAAAGTTGTCAGAAGCCATCACAATTCACAACTCAAAGCTACAGCTACCATAAGGTACAGAAAAAGAGAGAAACATCTGCTCAGCCTGATAACTTCTTAAAATATAGAGTTATTTGACAACAATTATTGTAGTTACCTTTCAAACAGAAATATATATATTTAATGCAGAATATGTGTTATGGTTTTAAATAGTTTCCTATTTGCAGTTGGAAACAGCTTATTTATTATCTCCTTCTGCAAGCAGAAGAAGTCTGTGTGGATTATAGATAGGTTATTTTTCTTTGAAATAATGCCAGCTATTAAAGCGGTCAGAAAACAGAATTTCTGTCTCACAGGAATTTCCAACATTTTGTCCCAACTGGGACAAAAAAATAGAATTTTTCAAAATTTACTGTAGAGCGGAAATGCTGAAATATTTTGTTTCAGAAACATCAAAATCTGTCAGAGTGAGGAGAGGGGAGAGAAGCCAAAGTGGCATCATCCTCTCACCTCCTTTAATCTTGTGTAAATTCTCCATGCTAACACAGTGTATTTGTGATCCCACAGGGGGTTTCTGGATGCATGAGAGAGGGATTGTGACTGGACGATAGCCATTATGTTCAACAGCATCATCTGACAAACCACGTTCCAAAAATTCCGGAATTAGTATTAATTTCTCTAAGTTCCAGCTTCATACTTTCTAACCTGCTTGGTGAGGGTGTTTGTGGAGAAGGGAACCCCACTGGCAGCAAACTCCCGGTACAGCTATGCTGCTATGGGGAAGCAGGGCTCATGGGGTAGCACTGAAGGCTCTGCATGAATGACCCAGTCTTACCCAAGTATCTGAACTGGATGGTTATGCCCCCTGCCCACTCTGTGGGGCGGCAAACCCCATCCCCTCTGACTTCAGGGTTCTTTGAAAACTCTGTGACTATAATCTTGGAGGTTTCTGTGTCTCTCATTTAGGCCACTTAAAGGTTCTCCCCTGGATAAATATGATCTCTCTCATAATTACACACTTACTTGAATATGCCCTTGAGTTAAATGAAAGAAATGTGAATGCTATAGATACCCTCCATTTTGCACGAACATATCTGGTGGCCTCTTCTGTCCTAATATAAATAGTTTTACTGTATGGGACATACAAATATGACAAATGCAAGGGGCCAATCTGTGGGGCGTTTTCAATGTCTACCCAGATATTTTATGGAAGTGGTGTATGCTTAATAGGAGCTTTCTCACTCACACCCTAGCTTCTCTTTGTCTCAGACCCTGTATCAAAAGCAGAAATCTGTGTTTGATGTCACAGACTTCAGCCATGGAAATGATTGTGATGTCACAAATTCAGCATTATTAAGACCTAGCCGCAGGATCAGGCACAATAAGTGGGGTGTAAAGAGAGACAATCCCAACTGAAATCCATATATAGATATATCACAGCCACAGTTTACAGACTTCATATGTTAAATTGACTTATTAAAATATATAATAAAAGTGCCAAGCAAACCTAACAAGCTGCATTTCTAACAGTAAGTGCATCTCTTGATATCTCATTGTCAAAGCCTTCATCTATCTACACTGTCTCCACACTTTGTTATTGGCGTTGTCTATATTAAGTGTAGTTTGGATTACATATCCTCAGGAGTTTGAATTGAATATTCCTCAATTATTTGACTATATAATGCCATGTGCATCTACATTGGTAAATAATAACAATTCTGTAGGATCCATTTAAAATGTATATTTCTTTATTGTGAAAGTACATCTTCAGTAAGGGGACTGACCAGAACTCTGTCTCTTAACCTCCTTTCTCTCTGCCTCTGTCTTATCTACTTTAAATATCTATTTAATGTAATTTAGGCCTCAATTCTTTATTACAAGCAAATGCATCTCAGAAATAGTGGACAATGATGGCTGCAAGGAGCTGATTACAGCTCTCTGATCATCAGCTGCTCAGCTCCAGCACAAGTTAGAGTAGGCCTCTTGAGGTATGTCTACACAGCAACTAAACACCCACCACTGGCTTGTGTCAGCTGGATTCGGGCTTGTGGGGCTCGGACTGAGGGCAGGGGTGAAAGTAACTTAAAGAACTTACCGATACACAGGGCAGCTGGGGTCCTGGGCAATGTGGGGGGGTGGCGGCTCTGGGCCCCTGGAAGGAGCGGGGCCTCAGTCTTAAGGGGCAGGGTGGGGCTCTGAAAGCGATTTAAAGGGCCCGGGGCTCCAGCCGCTGCTGGGAGCCCTGGGTCCTTTTAAATCGGCAGGCCCTGGGGTAGCTGCCCCTTTTGCCCCCCCATCAGTGGCCCTGCCAGTGTGGTGCTTAAAGCGCTGCTGTGTCAGTGCTTTAACATTGGTTGTGTATGGGCCGGTATGGGCAGCCACTTTCTTACCGATACGCCATACCAGCCCGTACTGGCTTACTTTCACCTCTGACTGAGGGGCTGTAAAATTGCAGTGTAGATATTTCAGGCTTGGGCTGGAGCCCCAGCTCTGGGACCTTGTAAGGGGAGAAGGTCCCAGAGCCCAAGCCTGAACATCTACACTGCAATTTTTAGTCCCAGAGCCTGAGCCCAGGCCATGGGTCTTTTATTCCAGTGTAGACATACCCTTTGTCCTCTAACTTCTGCTACTGTTGTAAGATTTGTGACTGAGCTTGGGCCAATGGGAGGTCAGGAGTAGTGGGACTTCATAGAATCATAGAATATCAGGGTTGGAAGGGACCTCGGGAGGTCATCTAGTCCAATCCCCTGCTCAAAGCAGGACCAATCCCCAACTAAATCATCCCAGCCAGGGCCTTGACAAGCCTGACCTTAAAAACCTCTAAAGAAGGAGATTCCACCACCTCCTTAGGTAACCCATTTCAGTGCTTCACCACTCTTCTAGTGAAAAAGTTTTTCCCAATATCCAACCTAAACCTCCCTCACTGCAACTTGAGACCATTACTCCTTGTTCTGTCATCTGCTACCATTGAGAACAGTCTAGATCCATACTCTCTAGAACCCCCTTTCAGGTAATTGAAAGCAGCTATCAAATTCCCCCTTATTCTTCCCTTTTGCAGACTGAACAATCCCAGTTCCCTCAGCCTCTCCTCATAAGTCATGTGCTCCAGCCCCCTAATCATTTTTGTTGCCCTCCACTGGACTCTTTCTAATTTTTCCACATCCTTCTTACAGTGTGGGGCCCAAAACTGGACACGGTACTCCAGATGAAGTCTCACCAATGTTGAATAGAGGGGAATGATCACGTCCCTCGATCTGCTGGCAATGCCCCTACTTATACAGCCCAAAATGCCATTAGCCTTCTTGGCAACAAGGGCACACCGTCGACTCATATCCAGCTTCTCATCCACTGTAACCCCTAGGTCCTTTTCTGCAGAACTGCTGCCTAGCCGCTTGGTCCCTAGTCGGCAGCAGTGCATGGGATTCTTCCGACTCTGCACTTGTCCTTGTTGAACCTCATCAGATTTCTTTTGGGCCAATCCTCTAATTTGTCTAGGTCCCTCTGTATCCTATCCCTACCTTCCAGCATATCTACCACTCCTCCCAGTTGAGTGCCAGTTTAGACTTAGCATCACTAAGCTTATTCTCACTTTACACTGGGACAGGTGGGAAATTCTGGGGGTAGGAAGGCAGCTATCGCACTTTTGCCATTTATACACCAGCGCAGATTCGTCCCCTACACCAGGGGAATTGTCCAGGGGAGATCTCCAGATGGTAAAAGTTCATTTTGTGCTACACAAACAAAATAAACCTATCCAACCAAAGAGTTTGGCCCGTAATCTGACACGCCTGTCATTATGGTATCTAATGGGCTGTGTATGTGCTAGTTTAGGCCATTGGACAAGGCATAATGGCACTGTATGTTTTTCCCCATCATCATATTTGATGATATACCTGGGAATTTTTAGAATACCTATTAAATGAGAGAGAGAGATGCTCCACAACTCTGTTATTTATATGATGTGGGGAAAAATCCAGCACTTCCATTCATAAAACCCTTGAACGTCTGGGGGTGGGGGTGATCTTTTCATTCATGCACGTGTGTTTTAGGAGGAGGGAATATCTTCAAAGAGAGAGGCTAATACATCCAAAAGGACCCTTAGGGGTATGTTTTCAAAGAAGTGCTTGAGCTCTCACACAACTTTAGTTAATGGGATGTCTGCACCCATCTGCCCTGCAGGGCTTTGAAAATGTGCTTATGTTTACCAGAAGCTAATTAGATATATTTTCTTATATCCTGGTAATTAGTTGTGTTTCCACAATTTATTCAGGTGCTGTAAGTAAAAAGTAACTATGAATTTTAATTTTAAAATGCTGACATTTTTCCTTTCTTGAATGCATGCACTTGCATGCAGCTGCCACTGTGTTTCCAATTTGTCAGCCAAAACACTAAGGTAGGAGAACACCTTTAAATTTCCACAGCAGTCTGAGCATAAAGGGCTTGATCAGGAGGAGTCACCCTATCGACTTCAAAGGGTTTGGGATCAGGACCTGAACTATTAGGAGTGCAGCCATTTGTGTGTGTGTGTGTGTGTGTGTGTGTTCATTTTAAGCTTAATCAAGGAAGCATTTCTTAGGATGTCACATTAGATGATCACAATGTTCCCTTCTGCTCTTCATATCTATGAAGATAATTTATCAATACTTCTGAAGTGCACTGTATGATAATGCAAAATTAAATTTGATGTTTGAAGACCGATAACTGCTCAATAGAAAGGGTAAATGAAATCTGATTAGTAGTAATTATTTGCTCTTTTAAAATTTATTTTCCTTTTCATCAGAAAGTTAATATTATGACCAAGGTGGACTTGAGATAACAAAGTGCCTCATTCTTATTTTCTTCAGTTGTATAATATTGTAACTCCACTGACTTCAGTTGAGCAGCTCCTGTTTCTACTGATATGTTTGAGATCAGAATCCAGTCCAATATTTGAAGAATTTTGGCAAAATTTAGGGTGATTTTTCCTTATCTTGTCATCTTTTATGTCTCTCAAACACCATGTGCACCAACTGTGCTGTGTAAGTAATAGGTCAGATTCACTGGTATTTTTCTGGTATTTCTATACAATGATATATCTGGAATATCAAGAACATCAATTACATAATTGTAAGCTAAAGATCCCTGACAAAGTTCAGATTTATTTTCACAAAAAGAGACTTGCAAGGTGGCTAACACTTTCCTTTTCAATAGCATGACATTGACAACTTCCTCTTTAGCATATTGACTGTACAAAAATTGCAACAAACTGTGGATTAAAATTTGAAATTTTTTCAAAGTAATTTAGTTTCTTGACACTAAGGCCCAGATCAACATAAGAACATAAGAATAGCCATTCTGGGTCAGACCAAAGGTCCATCTAGCCCAGTATCCTGTGTTCCAACAGTGGCCAATGCCAGGTGCCCCAGAGAGAACGAACAGAACAGGTAATCATCAAGTGATCCATCCCCTGTCGCCCATTCCCAGCTTCTGGCAAGCAGAGGCTAGGGACACAATCCCTGTCCATCCTGGCTAATCGCCATTGATGGACCTATCCTCCATGAACTTATCCAGTTCTTTTTTGAACCCTGTTATAGTCTTGGCCTTCACAACATCCTCTGGCAATGAGTTTCACAGATTGACTGAGCGTTGTGTGAAAAAAATATTTCCCTTTGTTTGTTTTACCCCTGCTGCCTATTAATTTCATTTGGTGGCCCCTAGTTCTTGTGTTATGAGAAGGAGTAAATAACACTTCCTTATTTACCTTCTTCACACCAGTGATCATGTTATAGACTTCTATCATATCCCCCCTGAGTCATCCCTTTTCCAAGCTGAAACATTCCAGTCTTATTAATCTCTCCTCATACGGCAGCCATTCCATACCCCTAATCATTTTTGTTGTCCTTTTCTGAACCTTTTCCAAGTCCAATATATCTTTTTTGAGATGGGGTGACCACATCTGCATGTAGTATTCAAGATGTGGGCGTACCAGGGATTTATATAGAGGCAATATGAAATTTTCTGTTTCATTATCTATCCCTTTCTTAATGATTCTCAACATTCTGATCACTTTTTTGACTGCCATTGCACATTGAGTGGATGATTTCAGAGAACTATCCACAATGACTCAAAGATCTCTTTCTTGACTGGTAACAGCTAATTTTATATATATAGTTGGGATTATGTTTTGCAAGGTGCATAACTTTGCATTTATCAACATTGAATTTTCATCTGCCATTTTGTTGTCCACTCATCCAGTTTTGAGGGATCCTTTTGGAGCTCTTCGCAGTCTGCCTGGGACTTAACTATCTTGAATAGTTTTGTATCATCTGCAGATTTTGCCACAAAGGTAGTAGGTGCTTAACCCCCAGACTTAGAGACTTAAGTACCATTTTTAGGTGCCCCTGCTGTCCACAAAACGCCTGCTTGGCTACCAACTAACCCTATTGGTGCCTAAACACACTTGGTACCTACGTTTTCAGGGTAATAGTTCCCTAGGTGCCTAGGTTTCTGCCTGTGGACACACTGCTGCCTCACTCAAGGCATCTGGAACCCTGTTTCCTGCATATGGCCCAGAGCAATAGTAACCACCAAGCTTCAATAATGCGTGACATCAGCCAGTACGCTGGATACCTCACCATCAGCATTCAGACTAAGGAGCAGTACAGAGACAGCTCTAGTGGCACTTAAAGCTGACCAGTTGGTGGCCACTGGCACAGGCAGAATCTTCATGTTCACACTGCTGGACCTTGCTGCAGCCTTGGACCCAGTGGACCGCAAGCTATTGCTTACACACCTGTATGACATAGCAGGAATAGACGGCCCAGCATTACAGCTGCTCCAATCATTCCTCTCCAGCAGAACTCGAAGAGTAGTAGTGGGTAACTGCTCTTCCCCTCCAAAGGCCCTTACCTGCAGGGTCCCACAGGGATCCATGATGTCTCTTCTTCTTTTCAATATATGAGACCACTGGGGGAGAGAGATGCCATAGGCTCAGCTGCCAACAGCATGTCAATGACCCTCAACTATCTCCCTCATTCTCAACTGATGCAGCCTCTGGCACTACTAAAATGTCAGAATGCCTTCAGGAAATCAGGTCTCAGATGACAAGAAGCTGCCTCAAGATTAATCCAGGCAAAAGCAAAGTGATGTGGGTCAGAAAGGGAATCACTTTGAAGAAGTAGCTGAGAATCCGCTGCCTTCCACTGAAGTCAGGCAGTCAGCATTCCACAAAGTGGTGTAAAGTCTCGGGTTCCAGTTTGATCTCTCACTAACCTTGGATAGCATCAGTATCTAAAAATCACCTCCAGGTTTCTGGGTAGCTTCCTCCTGGACAAGGACCTGGCCACAGTGATCCTTGCAGTATTCACATTCCAGCTGGAGTACTGTAATACACTGTATCTGAAGCTAAATATGAAGGTGCAGGTGGTACAGAATGTAGCTGTCTTCCTTGTCTGTGGATTAGGGCTGCTTCAGGCCCATCCTAAAGTCCCTCCGCTGGCTCCCAGTCATCTTCTGATGCCTGTTTCAGGCCTTGGTTTTTAGTTTTCAGAGCAACAAATTGACCAAACCTCAGTTACTCCGAAGACTGAGTTTTGATGTATGAACCACCACAATATCACACTCCAACAGGACAGTGAAGATCTCAAATTCCAGGGTGAAATTCATGAGAGCTGGGTAAAACATCCTCAGTTGAGGGGAACTAGTGATAGTACAAATTTCTAGAGGAGATAATTGAATCCAGAGTCTCACTGGTTTTAGGAAATGGTGCAAAATCTTCCTCTTCAAAAAAGCATAAGAATGATGCTCACAAGACTTACACCACTCCTACCCAGTGTAAGTACTCCAACCAAAGAACAAAAGAGAGGGAATAAGTAAAATGTAAATAATAAAAAATGAACTCTACCTGAAACAGAGATTTTGCTCAAAAAGATACAAGTGCTAATCAATAAAATCCATTAGTGACCTTGCTGTGATTGTTTTTATGCAGAAGGTGTTCAGATACTATGGTGATAGGCAGCAGTATATAAACCTTAGATTGATTATGGGTCTACTCACATACTTAAAGCTATGCAAATGCTTATGTTGCTGAATTAGAGCCTTAGTTACTTGAATAGTTCTGTAGATTTCCATGGGGATAGTTGAGTGAATAAGGAACAGGCCTTATATGTAGCCAAACTATTTCACCATGCCTCTCATATGATGAGTTGTAAAGGTGTAACACCACCAGCTCTGTGAAAAAAGCGGAAGTTTATATTTCACAGTTTGTGCTCCATACTGCATTTTTGTAAAAAAGAGAGCATGTTTCTGCCATGTTAACATCATCCCTATTTCATTGGTGTCAGAAAGGTGATCTTTAGGGGTCTCATGACCTTTAATATCATGACACAGATGCTTGGTGCATGTACTTGTGGATCCGCATCTGACAAGGGAATCTGGGATTAAATCAGTAGTAGGGTATCTAATTTCAACTGGCTTCCAACATTACATTCTCACTTTGTTTAGCTGTTATGCTGATCTTACCTATTTGTTCTTTTTTCTTTCTGAATTATGTGTAGGTTTTCAAACAAAAATGCTTAGCAGTTATAAAGAAAAAAAAAAGTTCACAATATTTTTCCTGAATTATCTGTGTCTGCAAACACTGAAATTTGGATGCTGATTTTTTTATTTAATTTTGCACTGTTGATTTACTAGCACTGGACCTCCCATCCTGTTCTGCTTTGATTTTTGTGATCAAGGTGCAGACTGGGATGGAATATTTAGATTTTTTTGTGCTCTTTTGGAAGTGAAAATTGGTTGAAAAATTTCACCATCCACATGATGTACCAATCTAACAGTTGGTTTTGGTGGAGTATAGCCAGCTCTGCTATAGTTAATATGTCTAACTTCACTTATTCAAAGTGCCATATGAACTTTAACTAAATAGTACTCATTTATGAGTGATATAGTGCCATGAACCGCACAAAATCTCATTCCAACAGTGCTTAATTTTACTACGTGTGAACGGAGGTGTCTGTACCTTTCCAGCCATAGCTCTGCTTTCCTTCCAACAACTAAACTAGTTTAATTAAATTACAATAAGTATATTTTGCTTAGTCAATCTGCCTATATAAAACTAGGCAAAATTGCTTTTCTAGAACTGTTGAGCTGTTGTTGGGTGTTTTGTGTCTGTTTTTGGTTGGAATTTTGAGAGGGGGTTCACCAGCTGTTGTAATGAGTCTTTCTGTGCTATAATATGTACAGAATGAGGTAATCAGCCCAAGATCAACCATTTTATAAACCCAAATGCAAACAATCAGAATTTTTCCATCCACTGCATGTTTGGCTAACCAGGAGATTTGTGGAGGAGTGGTGGTGCTGGGAAGATTCCCAGAGCTACCACAGAAATGACACAACACGATTACTCTGAGAGGTCAGTAGAGCCTTGATGCCTCACACACTCTGAAATGGATCCTAAGCCCCTGTAAGTAGATCTGTAAACCTTTTCCTCTGAAGTCTATTGCCATGGGAAAGAGCTCTATAGCTGTGACTTTGGGAGCGCCATCACTCCCACTGCACTGTGAAGGATATCCGCATGAATACTAAACTGGCAGGTTGAAATTGGAATTGTATGGTTCACAGCATTTCACTTTAGAGAGACTAAAAGGCCTCCCTTTCTCTGTATAGTCTTTTTAATTTCCTTCTGTGGCATATCACTTGGCCTTTAGTTAACTAAGGGCTTTTAGGTTGCTGGAAATAAAATACCAAATTAAGTTCAAATAGCTGGCTTTTTATCCTGGCAGCTGCAGCAGGCCGCCTCTCACCTGGAATCTCTCTTAACTTGACACTTAAAAAAACAACACCAACCCATTATCATTTTCCCCAATTACCTGCTTTTACACTCCATGGGCCAGACTGGTGAAGCGGGCTTGAGTGGTCAAGCGGGCAAACCATATCCCTGTGCATTGTGCAGGCATGCTCCCATTCGAGAGTATTAGAACTGCTTCCTCTAAGCACCACTGCCCATACAACCATGAAAAAAGAGTAGGGTGCGAATGATACCCACATCCCCTGCACCCATTGGGACAGGGGGAGCCCATGTTACACCAGTTACACAGACAGCAGAGCCATCACCATAGCATGTGCTTCCTAAAACGAATTCCAGCTAAATCATTCAGAATTCCTCTGATATGTTCCTGCTATAGCACAGCTCTTCTGGGTTCCCTCCATGCCTCTAGCTGTAAATCCTGAAGGGGAAGGTTCTGTGCAAAATACACACTGTACTGAATATGGTGCTTTGGTGGGGAAACTGCCAAAAGATAAGGATTTGGTTCAAACCTCTTGAGTTTGCAAACTTTGAGCTGGAATTGTCACTAGAAACTGGCTGTCATTTTCTATTGGTGTTTTGACACTTCCGCTTCCAGACCCAGCTGGAAACCAGAAGCTGAAATTCAGCTGAACATTTCAGAACCTTTACAAATGTTTCCAATCAGTTTTAGAAATGAGCAAAGTTTTGGAGAGGGCAGTGGGGTCCTTTATTTTTTTTTATTTTTGTTGTTGTTGTTAAACCATTTATTCATCCATTATACAATGTATTTATTTGTGCCTGCATTATATTGCTTAATGTTGTCCATGTAAGAGTAGGGTGACCAGATAACAAGGATGAAAAATCAGAACACTTTTTTTTTCAGGGTGGGGGTGTATAGTTGCATATATAAGACAAAGCCCCTAATATCAGGAGGGATGTCTGAGCATCCAATGTAAGAGAGAGACTACCCTTATCAAGTTGTATTTTTTGGAGTCTGTTGTGTTAATTAGTTAATATCTGTGTAGCACTCAAAGATGTAAATAGCTATGGTCTCAGTCCAGCAAAGCAATTCAGCACATGCATAATTTGAAGCATATGAGTAGTCCCATACAAATGGATGCATGTGTCAGTCAGTTTACATGCTTTGAAGTGCTTGTTCTCCAGAATCCTCCACTGACAGACCAGTTTCTTTTGCTTTAATCACTACAGTATGGATTTCTCTTCTGCAGTGAAACTGATTGGAACAACATTGCAGTTCTAGCGATCAGTTTGTTACATGGTGTAACAGGGTTGCCACTCACCACTGGTTTGCTTCCTTGTGTCTAGATCTGGGGAAATAGTTCTCACTGCATTGGGTGCCCCCTGGCTGTTTGTTGCTCACTCTGCAATAATCTTTCTTGTAGTAACTTGGCTCTCTGGCCAGGCCACCACCTCTTCCCGGGTTACAAAGTCCAACAGGACCACTTTCCAAATACTTTCTCTGGACAATGTTCAGCCCCAGTAGCCTCTGTGCCACTATACGAGTGGCTGGCAGGGGAACCTGGGACTGCTTGCAACACCAGGTTCCAGCCAAGGGATCCTATCACCAGTAATCCAGGTCCTCATTCTCTGTCCCTGTTGCTGTTTCCCTGGGCCCCTTCTTACCAAGACGCCCCATCTTCTCTTTCCTGCTTCTGGGTTTACCACTGGAGCTTACTCTATTCCCTATAACTACTTCACCCCTCCTAGCCTCCTGCCAACTCCTTACTCCAGGACAGGCTCTGAGGGCTTACTCTTCTCCTGTACTTCCTCCTTGTCCCTGATGATCTCCTTCATTCCAAGGAGTGACTGTAAACTCTTTCCCCTGCAGCACCTTCTGCTTTCAGGCTCTTGGCTTGATGGGGCTGGTCCAGCCTTCCCCAGCTGGGCTTCACTCTCAATTAACCATGCCCCCCCCAACTCAGGTGACATGAAGTAATCGAATTTGCCTCTCAGGCCCTTGTTAACCCTATCATGGCTAGTGTGGGGCACACGCCCCATCACATATGGTAATATAGATGTCCAATCATCTAGATCAGTGGTTCTCAAACTTGGGCCGCCGCTTGTTCAGGGAAAGCCCCTGGCATGCCGGGCCAGTTTGTTTACCTGCCGCATTCGCAGGCTCGGCCGATCGCGGCTCCCACTGGCCGCGATTCGCTGTTCCAGGCCAATGGAAGCTGCGGGAAGCGGGGGCCAGCACATCCCTCGTCCCGCGCCGCTTCCCTCAGCCCCCATTGGCCTGGAGCGGCGAACTGCAGCCAGTGGAAGCTGCGATCGGCCGAACCTGCGGATGCGGCAGGTAAACAAACCGGCCCATCAGGGGCTTTCTCTGAACAAGCGCAGCCCAAGTTTGAGAACCACTGATCTAGATGATCATAATGGTCTCTTCTGACCTTAAAGTGTATGAGTCTGAGTCTGTCTCTGCCTGTTATGTGTATGAGTAGCTGACATTTTGTGATGGTTCTGTATTTTATGTCAATTAAAGTACTCCCCAAGACAATTAAAGTGCTCTCCAAGAATAGAACCTGTAAGTCCACTATTCTCTCCGCCTTCAAATTCCTCCCCAATACCAACATTTGCCTTGATAACTATAAGCATTAGTCAGTTACGGGTGGCCAGGCTTGGGGCAGATGGGTATAGCTGACTTTTAGAGTTCTTCCTTTATATTTAAACATATAAATGCATTTAAGAATGTATATTTTTTATTGTATTCTTCCCCACCCTTCTTATGTCACTTGTCTTCTAAGCTGTAATTTCTTTCTGATCAGGGTTCTGACTTCATAGCATCTAACACAATGGGGCCCTGATTCAGACTGGGGGCCTCTGACCATTACTGCAATAGAAATATTTTATTATTAATAATAATAATAAATAATAATAATGATTAAAATCAATAACAATCTTTTCCATTTCCAGCATAATTCAGGTAAAAGGATAATACAATGGGGCCTGTTTTCAAGTGTGTCTTCTTGAGTGGACTGTCCAAATCCCACATTTGGATGCCAAAATCAATGCTAAGTGCTCTCATTTTGATACCCATAGTCATATAGTTCCTAGTCTTCCACGTGTCCCGTGTTTAGTGCTGTGATAGCTGAATAATTGCATACTCATGTTTCATGCAAAAGCTTAGATCAAAGCTAACCCATCTAAGGCAGAAAGACAGTTTGGTCTACAGAACTGATCATTGAAGGTTTTGCTACCTTTAGGCTGCTGTTACTGTGAGAGAGAGCACATATTGTTCTGAGCTTTAAAAAGCAGCTAAATGTATCACTGGTGATGCTGGATACTCTTAATAAGTGACCTAGTCAGTTTTGAGCTGTGTAGCTAAATTTTGTTACTAAATGCTAGAATTAGAAATCGGTGGTGTTTTTACATTTACATGCTTAACGAGTAGCTGAGACCATTCAAAAACAAATTCTTGATGTGGGCATCCTTCTTGCCAGAAACTGCAGTTCAAAATAAATACCACTCAAGGCAACATTACCTGCTTGCATCTAATTAAATTCAATGGCAGTAAAAAGGTGCAGGGAACATTTTACACACAGGTTGAAGTTTTATTTAAATTATGAAAGACTAATATATCGCATTCAGGGAACTGGTCTGAATGAAAAACGCTAGTAAGTAAACAAGACAGCTGCAGTGCTGTACCCAGCATTCGGTATTACAGTAACCTTTAAGGAAATAAGGCCCGATCCTGTGAGGAACTGAGCACCCTCCACATCCCAGGAAGTGCGCAGCTCATAGTTGTCTGTGGCTGTGAATTCAGACAACATTCAGGCTAATAATAGAATCTCAAATTAAAAATAAATGTTCAAAAATAAAACTGTTTTGGCAAAGGTGGTAATAAAACAAAGCTAATATTTAATTCCTGTAGTAATCTAACATGGGATCAGAATGGGACAGCTGCTGCATCCAAGCACAGCCCACTCATAAGAAGTACCCACCCAGGTACCATAATATTCATGGCAATGTTATTGAGGGGACATCATCAACATAAAAGTCACCCTCTGCCTGAAAATGGGTTACCTACTATTGTTACTAGTAACAGCTAAGGTGAGAAAGGATGGTCTTGTGTTTAAGGTGCTAGAGTGGGACATAGGAGATCTGTTTTTTCTTAGTTCAGGTTTCATTAATTCATTTCAGAGAGGAAGGAAGATTTTGTGGTTAAGGGACTCAGGAAATCAGGATTCAGTTCCCAGCTCTCCAACTCCATCTCCACAACTGTGACTGCCTGTGCAACCTTGGGCATGTCACTTAGTGTCTCTGTGACGCCTTTCCCTATTTGTCAAATGGAGATAATATTTACTTTATCACACCTTTTTTGTGTCTTGTCTGCTTAAATTGGAAACTGGTCATGTTAAGGATGCTCTCTTCAGTGTATGCACAGCACCTAGCACAAAGCGGCCTGCTGTATTAATTCAGATTAAATAAATGGGCTAAATGTGTTAACATCATTCAGGTACTGTCCAGCACTAAACAGTGTTAAACAAGGTTTGGCGTTTGGAATATAGAGACCTTAGTCTGCTTAAAACTATGGCAAACAGACCATTAAAAATCATTTAAACTTTTTATTAAAGCTACAGAAAAGAAGCAAAAACAGTTTAAACACTTGAAATGTAAAGTATTAAGTAAGGCTTTTATTTTTATAACATTTCTTGGTCCTTTTTTCTTTGTCTGGAGAGAGTTTTAGAAGGAAACCTTCCTTGTTTGTCAGTCTCTTAGATGGTATTAAAGATGGTAATAACTGTTCTTTTGGGGAAAAGAGAAGAAGTTAGTTGAGATGGGCTGGAGCTGCTGCTGTTTGTTTGTCTGATCCCGTTTTATCTTAGGTGGTGTTTGGGATTCAGCTGGAGCTAGTAGGGGTGGTAATGCTGTATGGATCCCTTTTTTGCCCCAGTCTGGTCAGGACAATTCTCAGGATCAGGATAATGAAGGCCCACAGTCTGAGGAAATGGTGGGAGTGGCAGCCATCATGGTGAAGCTCCCTCCAGTAGCCTCCATCTTTTTTTAAAAATGTTTTTTCCCCAAAATTTATTTCTATGATGACCGCAAAGAGTTGTGATGGGTGAAAGAGCCCATCCCCTTATTATTTGTTTATTAATTAGGCCTACTTCTTGATATGCTAACTTTGGTTTACTGATTTTTGGACTTTACATATTTTTGTTTACAAGCATGATTTTAACACAGTCCTTAAGTTATGGCAGTAGGCCTTTTTGTTTGGACTATTTCCATTTTTATCTCCTTTTTGTACCTTTTTATTAACATGTGTTATTACAGGTTATTGTGACATTTTATGAACTTTCACATACTTTTTTACAGTTGCGCTAACAATGAGAGTAAATTTAAAGGCCCAATTATTATAGTGGGCCCCCAAACTCATCAGGGGTCAGAAGGTGCTCCAGTAAGAGAAATAATTTTGATAGTGATAGAGCAGAAAAAGATCAGGGAGGAAAATATGTTTTGGGGTTTTTTTCTCTACATGTTTTTTTTTTTAATTTTTGCCCATTTCTCAATCCCTGTTCTCCCTGTATTGTCAGTTTCCCTATTGTCTGTATGGGTCTTTCACACAACAGGGAAGGGTGAGAAGAATACATAAAACATTGAAAAATCTGATGGGGGGAGAACAAAAACTAACAGCAGGGCTCAGGAGCTAGTGTAGTACCTGAAACTATTTTAACTGTTTCTTTTTGTTAGCTAGATTTCAAGTTAATAGATTCTTTTTTCCTTTCAATTTTTTTGTGTTAAAGGCAGTGGCTCTTTTCATATATGGTGAGTAGGAGTTGGTGTGCTTTTTCATCTGCACTAAGTTTCACACAGTGATTGCATTTGGACACGACTTTAGCTTGGGCATCTCGCTGAGGAGTGTCTTTGAGTGGTGACCCAAGTGGAGAGGATAGTTTTTGAGGTGAAGGTTAATATAGACAGAGAAAGCCAAGAGCAGCATAGTACAGTTAGATAGGTTTTACCCATTTCCTTTTTCGGGATAAATAGCTCCTGGTGCTCCCATCCACTTCTAGAGCCAATGCAGTACCAATAGCGACAAGGCCCCGGAGGGAGTCGATTGTCACAGTGACCAGGGAAGCTCTAGTACTGACTCTCCTCATACCCAGGGTGATATGAGACCTATGTTTCCCCGGAGGACATCTTTGCTCTTCCCTTTCTGCATTCACCCCACCTATTGGGACTGTCTCTATTGAGGGACGTTGTTACACTGGAGGAAGAGACTATTCCAAGGATGCAGAGTCGTTCCCCCATCCCACCTGCCAGCCTTGAGGCACAATCATTGGTACCATTGTTTCCACTGGAGATAAGGGATCTGGCTTTCTCTTTCTCTTTCCTGGGGATGCCAGTAACAATGGTTGCTTCAGGATTCGGTATGAGGAAAGGGATCCCCACCTGAACCTTCTCTAGTTTTGTCCACCAGACAAGAGAATTCAAAATTTTGGGCGGAATTGTTACCTTGCCATTTAAGATGCCCTTCTCTGGTGAGTACACAGATTGAACTCAGGCTTGTAGCAGCAAAGATGAAGCCTGGTGAATGGCATCGTGTGTGCATGAGGTGAGGTGGAAGAGAAGGGAAAGAGTTTCTGATAGTGACCTGATATATGAGAGTGCTCAAGTCTTGAAGACTTAAAAGAGGTAGATATGCTTTTGCTGTGGTTAAGTCCAACGTCACCCCTATAAAATTTATGGGGGTCAATGTGGATTTTCATGATTGACACAGACCACCCAGAGAAGGCAGAAGGCTAAACAGAACACTGGTTGCCACCTGGACTTGCCCATCAGTCACCTAGGTAAAAGAACACTGTAAATCCCTGTCTTCTCATCCAAGATACAACTACTGAAAAAAACCTTTGCAAAGATCCTGGGTGCTGTGGTTAGACCAAAGAGGAAGACTCTGAATTGGTAATGGTCTTGATCAAAGAGGAACCTCCTGTGGGCTGGGTGAACATCTGTGTTAAAATATGCATCTTTCATGCTGAGATCAGCAAACCATGTGTCTCTAATGAGGGAAAGAGTATCATGAGTATCATGCTGAATTTTGGTTTTTGAATGAACCTGTTCAGCTGCCTCAGATCAAGAATTGGCCTGATTGGTATGCTGGTATATGGATCTGCTGAAGCTCTCAGTTCAACCACACATGAACATCCCCACATTGCCGGTCCTTCTATCACAGCACGGGCAGGTTCAAGCCCCCTGGTCTGGGGCTGCTGCAACTCAGAGCCTGTTATTTGGATGGGCATCACAAGTAGAGTGCTCGTGTTCCAAAAGGGTGTAATCCATCCTTAATGAAAACAGAAAAGACTCAACAAGAAGTTGTTACTCAGTGAAATGGAAGCATTTCTCCTCTTGGGTTCACCAGTGCAACCTGTCTTCAGAATCCTCTGGGATCCATACTGTCTTAGAGTATCTACTTACCCTTAAATCTTTGGGTCTCATGCTCAATTCTCTGCAAGTGCATTTAGCAGCAATCTGTGCTTTCCATCCTCTGGTGGATAACCATACTATTGTCACTCATCCTGTCATAACTAGATTACTGAAATTGTTAGTCTCTAAGGTGCCACAAGCACTCCTGTTCTTCTTTTTTGTAGATTACTGAAAGGGATTCTCAGATGCTTTCCACCATAGGTGTAGTTTGCACCTCAGTGAGACCTCCAATTTTGTTATATCATCTGTCACTAACCCCCCTTTGAGCGTCTAGCCACATGCTCTATGGCCATATGTCCATGAAGGTGGCCTTTCTAATAGCTATAACATCAGCCAGAAGAGTCAGTGTTCAGGGAGCGCTCACGGTGGACCCACCATATACTACCTTCGATAAAGCAAAGGTCTCATTAAGAGCCCCCCTAAATTTATTCTTAAAATAGTTTCTGAGTTTCTTATCAGGCAATCTACACAAATGTCTATTTTTGGAAGGTTGTGGGGAAAGAGGAGGTCATCCAGATTACCTAAACCAAGGAACTGTATTTGAGGGGATTAAACTTGATAAAACCTGTTTTCAACTACTTTCTGCACGTGGCTAGTCACCCACCTGTCATCTCCCCTGGAGTATGGTTATGACATAAAGTCACTGCCTAATTAATTCACTGGTCAGCTAGTTGAATTTTTGGTGGTTGCTGCTAACTTGCAAACTGCTATTGAGAATACAACAGAGCTGATACTGGGAACCACTTGCCCTCACTATTGTCATTAAGGGGCTGCTGCAACAGTGGAGCTTCCAGGCCAGCCAGAGATGGCTGGCCTATACTAGAGAACTTAGCCATGCCTGAATTGTGATTGTTAGCAATCATCTCAGCTGTATAGGGGCTGAATACTATTTAAATGCAGTCAAGTATCAGGGGGTAGCCGTGTTAGTCTGTATCTACAAAAACAACAAAGAGTCTGGTGGCACCTAAAGACTAACAGATTTATTTGGGCATAAGCTTTCGTGAGTAAAAACCTCACTTCTTCGGATGCATAAGTGAGGTTTTTACTCACGAAAGCTTATGCCCAAATAAATCTGTTAGTCTTTAGGTGCCACCAGACTCTTTGTTGTTTTTATTTAAATGCAGACGTGGACCAAACTATGTTCAGTACCTTATTAGCTAATGATTAAACAATGGGAGGTGTTACACTCACATCCGCTCCCTGAGCGTCCAAGTTGAAAATTTTAACCTAATGTTACCTTAATATTTTCACAAGAATAGGAGTATTAACTTTGGACTCTGGCTAAATTCTAAATCAGGTAATTACATTTTGCCTCCCTAAATTCTCCTATGGTCCCAGTTGCAAGCTGTTGTATAATGGTGGCATTCCATTCAAAACCATTGAGCAGTGTTGGACTTCTTGTCCAAACATTTGTGTGCTGCTTTTGAACCCAGTGATGCACGAAGAGCTTTTATACCTATATAATATAGTATTACATATTATATTTTGGCAGGGGACTATGAAAGATACATATGTAGATATAAATAAAATATTTTATAGTCCCCTGTAAACAATTATAAACCTGCCACAACACTTTTACATATTTTATATATATCTTCGAGTGTGTGTACATATATGATATTGTTATGATTGATGAAGGATATACAGTGCTTTGGAATCCTTCTGTGTCAACAGAACTATGTAAATGCAAGACAAGTCAATCATTAGATCGTCCTCTTTTGATGCACATGTGTAATTTATGTTATTATTAATGGCAGTTACATACCTGCTCCCTGACTAATATATTCTATGCCATGTAGCACTGTATATTCTACATTACATTACACTCCACTACTTCTGCCTCCTGAGTTCTTCCATTAAAAAATTCAAATTATAGAAGAAAATTTGATCCTGCTCTTTACACTCTGAAAGAATTAAAAAAGGCATTATAAATATTATGTGTTTTCCAAATCTTCTCTTGGCTATCTCTATGAAGAAAAGCAATAAGGCCATTCCCATCGGTATAGCAAAATAATAAGAAACATACCGGTAGATGAATGATACACAGAATATTATCTTTTGCTTTTCCAAACACGGACTATTTGACACGTAGGCACAGCAGTAATTTTTAAAAGGGAAATGCTCACAGTTGACAGTCCAAATTTACTTCCATGTGAAGACTAATGTTCAGCATTTCAATGATATAGGCACCCTTCTGCTACCCTTCAGTGCTTTGTCCATTCCATTTTTAAATGACCCAAGCTGTTGGGTTATCACCACTTCCTGCAGGAGGCTATTTCATAGTCTAATAGCTCTCACCTTTAGGAAATGCTTTCCGAATATTTAGCCTCGGTGTGTCTTATCTGAATTCCATCCCAGTACTCCCACACAAATCCCTATGGACTTCCCTAAACAGTGTCTCTCCTTCCTTGCTGTTTATCTCCTTCAAATGTCTATAGAGGATTATCATTTGCCACCCGCTCTCACTTCAGCCCTATATGTTTCCTACCCAAGTTATTCATATTTAGAGCCCTGTGCACCCCTATTCTCTGCAGCTTCCATTTAAGATGTCATTCAGCAGTCGGTCAGATGGTGCTCAGTTTCTAAATTTCTGAAATGTGGCCCTAAGCAGTGATTTGTATTCCGGGTCAGATATTAATTTTCCAACTCTTTTATTCTATGGCCCACTAGGTAAGAGAGAAATATCCAATTTCACATCCCTCCTCCCCATCTCTGCAGTCCCCCATGGCAGGAGACTCAAAATCTTTCATCCTGCATATCTCTAGAAAGGGCTATAGGAACCACTGGTGGGTCATGGACTACAGATTGGCTAAAGTTACAAGTTAATGGGGAGTTCAAATGGCCTCACAAACAAACAATATGTGTTTTAATATGGCTAAATATAAATGTATACATCTAGGAACAAAGATTGTAGGCCATACTTACAGGATGGGACTCTATCTTGGAAAGCAGTGACTCTGAAAAGATTTGGGGGTCATGGTAGATAATCAGTTGAACATGAGCTCCCAGAGCGACACTGTGGCCAAAAGAGTTAATGCAATAAACAGGAGGATCTCGAGTAGGAGTAGAGAGGTTATTTTACCTCTATATTTGGCACAGCTGGAATACTGTGTACAGTTCTGGTATCCACCATTCAATTGATAAATTGGAGAGAGTTCAGAGAAGAAATGCAAGAAGGATTAAAGGATTCAAAAACATGCTTTATAACTAGACAAATTCAGACTGGCAATAAGGTGTATTTTTTTAACTGCAAGGGTAATTAACCATTGGAACAACTTACCAAGGGTTGTGATGGATTCTCCATCACTGATAATTTTTAAATCAAGACTGGATGTTTTTCTAAAAGATTTGCTCTAGGAATTAGAGCTAATAGTCTGAGAAACTATGTGATATAACCCTATAGATTAGAATTGCAGCCTGACTGTTTGATTCCAGTATAACTTGTTTATGCACTCTGTAGCTTTCAGAGAATTCATGTGCAGTAGCTATAGCATTGGGGATGACCCAGAAAATATTCAGGTTAATATTGTATCATTCCATTCCACGTTGGATGATTTTCCACATCACAGAGCCGCTGCACATCGGGCAACAGTTGTTCAGGAGTGGCACAGGAAGCAGAGGATGATGCAGTTCATCACCAAGGTGTATCGGCATCTGCACAGTGCTTGCCTTACTTGTGCCTGGATATAACAATTGGCTCATTTTTGTGACTAACAAATTTGCTTCATATTTAAAGAAATAGTAACTAAGTGTGAGATATTCATCCCCACTCCAGCTTCATTACAACGGGTAAAAAAAACAGAGTGGGGCAAAGAGGCCCTAAAAGCCCCAGATTTGGCAAGGGAGGATTCCCTTGGGTAGGAACTGTGGAAGACAGCTGTAAGATTGCCCTCCGAGGAACCCTTCCAAACCCCTTGTGTAGGAAGCATGCCAGAGGTGGGGCTGGATCAGGCAGGGTGTGTCATGGGTGGGGGCACAGCATGTTAGCACTTTGGTGATCTAGGCAGCACTGTGGCCTATATTTCAGCTCTGAGGTTCACAGGCGATGTCTAAATTACGCCAGGCGTCACTCCAGCTCCCAGGGCTGCCCAAAATCTCAAGGGCACAGTATCCCTCCTCCCTTTGGGCCATGAGTTCTGTGCTGTGCTGTGCCGTGCCTCACCTTACGTGTCATTTTTAGGGAGTTCACCACATCCTTCTCAGAAACCTGAAGATCTCCTATTCTGTTCCTTAACCCCCATTAGAGGTTTTACTGTGTAGATCTTGTATTGCAGACCTGCCATCCTTTTGGCTGATGAGGGCAGGATTTGGAGTTAGTCTGGCTGAGTAGGTCTTATTTTATGCTGATCGGTAGTGCACACTAGTCATTCAAAGAAGTTGCCATTGCTTTACAAGATGGCACTTTTCTTCAAGAGTCTGAGTACACTGTCCCTACTGGTTTGGAGCAGGAGTCTCGGATGGAGATCATGTTCTCTCTCCTAAAAATCTGAACATGATGCCTCTGTTGGCCATATGTCAAGAGACACAGAGTAAAATCCTGACTCCACTGAAGTCAATGACAAAACTCCCATTGACTTCAGTGGGACCAGGGTTTCACCCCTGCACAGGATGTTGCACTGCCAGGGTCTGAGCACACTGCCTGTCCTGGTGACTACTGAGGGAATATAAACATTGTATATTTGTGTACAGTGTCCTTTAGGAGCTTTTTTTCAAAAGAACATATTGGTGGAATTAATAACAATCTGTTAAAAAAAATAGATAATTATAATTTAGGGAAATAGACTCAGAAGTTAAAAATGAAGTTTCCCCTGTTTAGTCCCTGCTACAAGTGCCCTCTTTATATCTTGTAATGTATCTGCTGTAGCAGGTCAGGTTGAGAGGCTTTGTAATTCTTCTCATTGACAAGCTGTCTCAGGAAACAAGCATTTGATTGTGATCGCCTCTGACAAAGACATAGGGCATGAGCATCCCTGGAAGCCCAATGTATGGATTTTCATCTTGTTTTATAAACCAGAGGGTTAAAATTGCCGAATACTAAATACAAAATGCACCGGAGACAAGCTATTTGAAAAGAAGAATTTAAGGAAGAATAACGATATTCACCGAGAAAATCAGAGTTTTAAAAGAACTAAAAAAAAAAAAAAGGCATCTATTAACTAAACTCAAGGTGATGGGTTGTTAACCTGAGAGATGATATGACTCCATTATCTATTCTTTAAATTGCCCAGAAGCACTCAAACATGAATTATATGTTAGGCATATTTTTACAAAAAGCCTACAGAGAAGTGTGTGCGAAAATGCCTTAATTTTATATTGGGCTTTGAGCTTCCAAGGTATCCTTGGGTAGACTGCTGACACTTTCACTCCATTTTACCATGAAAAGGCCCTTGTCTTTCCAAATAATACTTTTGTCTTTTTTAAAATAGTTGAAGGCAGTTAACCTAAATTCAAAAAAGAGGTAATCTAATCCAGTTTGTTTTTCTAGCACTACAGTAATATCTTTGCTTTACATGCTGTCTTTCATCCTGACCCCAAAGCTATTGATTGACTACGAAAAGAAACATCAGTTAAATTCTGAATATTGAATACTTGCAGCAGCTTGATCATGAACAATATCTGTAGGCCCCAATCCTGCAATTCACTGTGCATGAGCACAGCAGTGTGCCTACACAGCACTCTAATGAAGTCAACAGGGTACCAGGCAGGATCTGGGCTCAAGAATTATTCATAGAAATTACTGACAAAATTAGTTCCAAAAAATTGCAAGCTGCTTGCAGAGAACTTGTGAAGAGGCAAAAGAGTGTACATTTGTCAAGCAAATCATTCACTCAGCTCTCCCATTCACAAACAACCAAGTAACGGAAACGATGCCAGGTTAGCCAGTGCTGAGAACCAATTGCAAAATGGAAAGGGCAAAATCAGCAGGGAAAGACATTTCTTTTCAAGGTTGGACTCTTTAAGTAGAGTGAAGCAAATGGGGCTCTGTGTAGGCACAAAGATGTGCTGAAGTGAATCCATTACCAGGCTTTAGCCTTATGAATATACTGCAAGTACTGAGGAGCTAAAAACCTTAAAAAACTGTCAAAATGTACTTGTGATTGTCAGTCACTTTAAAAATACACTTGAGAGATTGATCTTAACCTCATTCAAGAGAGAAACCAATAATGGGTCTGAAAGCTGTTTTTCACAAGCTTTGTTGGGGGGAGGGATAGCTCAGTGGTTTGAGCATTGGCCTGCTAAACCCAGGGTTGTGAGTTCAATCCTTGAGGGGGCCACTTAGGAACCTGGGGCAAAATCAGTACTTGGTCCTGCTAGTGAAGGCAGGGGGCTGGACTCAATGACCTTTCAAGGTCCCTTTCAGTTCTAGGAGATGGGATATCTCCATTAATATTTTATTATTTACATTTTTCAATGAAAACTTTCTCTGGATCCTCCACTAAAATTTTACTCAACATACATATAGTATTTTTGTTCCCTATTGATATATCTAGATCTAAGCAAACCAAGAAGAACTTTTAAAATGTTATAATGCCAGGTAAAGAATAATTCAGATGGAATCAAACAACTTGCTTTATTACAATCATAATAATTATTTGAAACACAAAGGCCCCAATCCTACAATGACATCTGTGCAGGTGCAGAGGCTCATGAAGAATCATGACCTAAATGCTTCGTAGCCATTAAAAGCTTACACTTTCATATCCTAATCAGTAGCTGATTCCCTCCCCCCTTGAGCACTCTTGTCTGATTATAGATGTAGTATCTCAAATAGAGCTCAGTGAATAATGTTTGTGGATACTTTATGTTCAAAATGTTGCTAAAAATATTTTGTTCTTGACTGTTAAATGGGTAGCCTATCTGCAAAAGCAGATGTTAATTGAGTACGGTAATTTTATTTGAATAATGTTGTGAACATTGGATAAATATTATTCAGCCATAACTACCTCGCAACTACTTTTTTTTTTCTGTAGGAGGTGCAAAATCTTTGTAGAACCACAAACATATTAGTTTATTCAGGTTTTTGGTGTCCCTGATTGTTGAGCTTATCATAATATCAGGTAGGATCTATATATAAGGTTGCCTTTCCATGGCTTGGCTCATTTGCACTTGATACATTTAAGGTTTTTTCTTCCACTTGCTTGGTTCAGACAAGGTGGAACATTTTGAATGCACTAATTACAGTTTTTCTTGTCACTCCCCCTGTTCTAATGGCTTCAAATACCACATGTGCAGAAAGCAAATGTTGTTTAGTCCAGATATCATTTGGAAGGTGAATTTCAGATATCTGATACCATGGAGACTATTCTAGTTTATTTTTCAATCTTCACATGTATTATTATTTACAGTCTGATTTAAAATGGAATCAACATCCTGATAATGGCAAGAAAGCATATTTTCTTTGAAAATAACCATCATGGTCCTTTAGAAAGTCTATAATACTTTATAACAGTGGTTTTCAACCTGTGGTTCGCAGATCCCTGGGGGTCCGCAGACTATGGCCAATAAGATTTCCAAAGGGTTTCCGCACCTCCATTCAAACTTTTTAGGGGTCTGCAAATGAAAAAAACATTAAAAAACACTGCTTTATAACAATTTAATAATAAAAAAGAAAGAAACTTCAAAACGTAAACTTCAAAAAAATTAAAAAGCCAGAGTCAAAATCCAGTTCTGAATTTAATTGTTCTATAGCTTTGTAAGGCTGAAAATATCTGTATGATGATAGTAACCAGAACTGCAAACAAGTTGTGTATAATATTTTACTGAGAATTATAGTATACTACACCTAATATTTGTGGGGCTTGTTGCCTCTGCAGTCCAAATGACTCTTGTTCTGTATAGTATCTGCCTCTGAACATCTATACAGTATTTGTTGATAACAAATTAATGATCGAATAGCTTGTGTATACCTCTCAAAGATTAAATCTTCTCCTAACGAAAATGTAAACTCATTGGGGTCATCAGCAAAATCTTTTATTGAATCTGCTAAATATTCAAGTTAAAGGAAGCTTTTCAAAATATGAAATCAATACATGCATTTTGTGGCATCAAATGATTGGTCCTTCTTTGATGCTGCTCTGCTCTTCTATCCAAAGTACTTCATGTTCCACACCAAAGGCAACACTTCACTTTGAACAACTGGAGTTCAAACTGTGCATAAAAAACATATTTAGCTAGTCTGAGTGCTTTTCTCTTCAGCTGTGTAAGGCTTTATCCAAACGTTCCCTTTCTTTAACTTTAACACTGCTGTTGCTGAAATAATGTGAAAAATAAGGCCGAAGGTATTATTAAATTGTAAAAAAAGTAAGTGAAGTGGATGTAAAATTTCACCTGTAATAATTCTACAATATGAAGGAACGAGATGTATGCAGTACTGTCATCGATGCGATAAGGTAAATACTGAATAATTATAAAATTATTAATAGACCTTGATTCTTTCTAATTCTTAACTGTTCTTACAATGTTATTCAGATGTGTGTACAATCTTTAAATATACTTTAACTTAGTCCTAGTCTACACTACACAGTTAGGTCGACATAAGGCTACTCCTGGTTCCCCACTCCTAGCTGGGCCGCTGCCCAGGCTCCCCGCTCCCTGCTGGGATGCCAGGTGGCTGGTACACTCCCAGCGGGGAGGCGAGAGCAAAGGGGCAGCCAGGTGCTCGGTGGGGAGCTACAAAGAGCTGACAGCCCAGGCTCTCAGCCCCTCACACGGCCCCTCTCAAGTCGGTGGAAGTGTTCCTGATGAGAACGCGCATCACTGACAGGAGGAGGGCAGTGTGAACGTGAACCAACACAGTATTACCGCAGTGGCTGTAAGTCAACCTATGTTAAGCTTGTAGTGTAGACATACCCTTATTATATACCAGGCATGGCAAACCGCGGCTCTTTGACAGGTCAGATACGACTCACGGAATTTGGGGCTTCACTTTGTGTGGGGGGACGAGCGAGCGTTCGTGGCTTCACCCTGCAGTGGGGCGAGGCAGTGCTTGCGGCTCCAGCCCTGCGGAGCGGGGGGCACGGAGGCTCAGGGTTTCACTCTGCAGCGGGGTGAGCTGGAGCTCATGGCTTCAGCCCCACCAGTGTTGGGGTGCTGATGCTCAAGGCTTCAGTCCCACAGGAGGAGGGGCGCTGCTGCTTGGGGTTTCAGCCCTGCAGGTGGCACCTAGGCTGTGCTTCAGCTGCACATGCTCATTATAACAGGAAATGGCGTAACTGTAGTGCTGTGCAGAGCTCATGTGCTGTGATCTCCCTGTGTGCTGCACACTACCGGCGGTGTTTACTGTTCATAAGTCGCATTTGAATAGTTTTAGATTTAAATGCTAACCCTAAGTTAATTTTGTGGATGACAATGACATCTTCAAACTGAAGGTGAGGCACGGCACAGCACAGAACTCACGGCCCAAAGGCCTATCTCCTATTGTGGACAGGACTTTTCCTTTTCTTCAAGGAAAGAAATGATAGGCTCTAAGTTCCACAGACCTATTTAAGACATTGCTGGTTGATAACCACCTCACAATACAGTAGAAAGAGAGGTCATTAGGTTTGTCTTCAAGATCCAGCTCTTAAATGAAATTTTTGAACTGTTAATGAGTCTTCCCATTCGAGCGGATGAAATTGACAATTTTAGGACTATTTTCGTAACATTTTCATACTTGAAGTATCTGCCTGTGAGATGTTCATGATGGATGATGCAGTGAACAAGGAGAAACTGGAAATTTGGGATCGCTTTTCAAGAGTATGATAAGGCTTTTCTCCCCCGCCATTGCAGGTGCTCCATCCATTGCAACACTGATAAGTTTATCCAGTGGTATGTCAGCTTTTGTCAATGCTTTGTCAAGTGCGTTCTACACCACAAGTTGTTTCTTTTAGTGCCACTAAGTCCAAAATTTCTTCTTTCGCCATTTCATCTGCGGAAACATAGCGAACAAATATTGCTAGTTGTGGTTTATCTTGAATATCTGTGGATTCACCGACAGCTAAGCTGAATGCTAGAGAATTCTTTAGATCATTTTGCATGTTGCTTGCAACATCACCACTAATCTGAGAGATCCGCCTCTCCCTAGTGTGGTACGAAATTGGAATTTGCTGTATTAGTTCTTGAAGTTTTGTGTTCCTTGGATCTAAAATTGCAACCACTTCTGCAATGTTCTTGTTAACAAATTCTCTATCACAATATGGACGTTTAGCACAAGCGATATTCCATGCCATAGCAAAACTAGCTTCAGTTGTTGTGTCAGCTTCCTTACTGAATGCAGAAAGTAGTGTCTTTTGACTGTTGAGGTGTAATTTTAATGTGGTTACCTTGTTTTTCCTTAATTAAATATATCCCCTTGGTTATTTGGATTTATTTTGCAATGGAATTTGGCAAAATTCCACCCTGGAACAAGGTGCAAATTGTTCACAAATGACAATTTTGTGTGATTCACAAAAGCAGAACCAGCCTTGTTATCTGCTGACATCAGAATATCTTTATCTTTTTATTCACAATCCAGTTTACTGATTACCACCATATTAAACCAACTTCATGCAGTATGTACTCTGCAACGAGGATAGGCCAAAGTATTGGGTTTTACACAGCTGTACTCAGTAAACGGGCTTAGCAAAACAACAATTAAACTTTTTCTGTCAGTGCTCCTTAAATAATAGTCATACACTTTTGTGGCGTCATCACATTCTTCCCAGCAACCCATGAGTAGCTGTACATGAAGATGGGATTTGCACAGTGAAGGGAATGAGAGCTGGGGGCTCTTCTGAAATAAAAAATTGAAAAGGAATTTGTTTTGTTTTTCTGAATTACCGTAATTGTCTCACCACTTCGTTGGAAACTGCACCCTTTTATACTAAAAGAGACATTGGAAACAAATGAGCTAGTACTTCTGTGATATAATTTTCTACTCATACAGAATATAACCATTTATCAAATGAATTTGTGCCATTTCAGTGAAAACTGTTGTTTTCAGAGTTTAGGCACATTGCTTATTGTTTCTAGTTTTTGTTTTAATTTTATCTGTTTTGTGTGTATTTGACAACAGATGTCTTTATTTGTTCACACTCTACTTAAGGATCACCATTTTTATGTCACTCCTAGAAATACCTACCAGCTGTATTTCCTGTTGTGTGACATCATAGTCTTGGCCATCACCGCTATTCCCAAAAGTGCTGCATGACTGGAGAAAGGCCAGAAAAACAAATTTCAGACCCTGATTTGAATTTGTCCAAGTTCCAGTGTTCTGTTTCAGATTCAGCTCTGCTTTACTCCACAGTCCTTTGGGGCCTGGTTCACCAGTCCAACAAAGCACTTCTGTGTGAAGTGGGAATGTAATATTTTTTATAAATCCTATGTTTTCCTGTTTCCCCTATACTTTGCATGGCTACCCAGTGGGGAAACAAGGACTAAACATGGTCTACACTGTGGGGGGGATCGATCTAAGTTACACAACTTCAGCTATGTGAATAACATAGCTGAAGTCGACGTACTTAGATCTACTTACCGCGGTGTCTTCATTACAGTGAGTCAACTGCTGACGCTCCCCTGTCGACTCTGCCTGTGCCTCTTGCCGAGCTGAAGTACAGGAGTCGACGGGAGAGCACTCGGGGATTGATTTATCGCGTCTAGACTAGATGCAATAAATCGATCCCCGCTGGATCGATCGCTGCCCATCGATCCAGCCGGTAGTGAAGACATACCCTAAGTTTGCTTTTAGGAAGAGCTAAGAGTCATGGGTGTGTGTCTCACCGAGGTGTCTCAGCAGACTGAATGGGTCATTAAAAAGTAATGACTGAGGATGACCCATAACAATGGAAAATCTGAGAAGACAGTGGAAAGCCCACTCACCAGGACATTAACATCTAGCAACCAATGACCCAGAGGGAGGAGGATTTCACTGCTCTCTGCAGGGAAGTGAGCAGAGACCCCAGCTCAAGAACAAAGGACTGGGATGTGTGAGGTCGGGAGGGTGGGGGGGTTAAGAATTGGTTTTTGGAAGAAGCTTATTGCTTTCTCACCTGGCAACTGACTAAAGCCGTGTTTACACTAGCAAGCTTACAGCGGCACACCTGTACCGATGCCACTTTATGCCGACAGGAGAAAGCTCTCCTTTCGACATAATAAAAGTGCCTTCACGAGCGGTAGCAGCTATGTTGGTGGGAGAAGCTCTCCCGCCGACATAGCGCTGTTCACACTACTGCTTATGTATGTTGCTCTGAGGGGTGTTTTTTCATACCCTTGAGCAACATAGGTTTTGCTGACAAAGGTGATAGTGGAGACATGGCCTAAGGAGGGAAGTCAGAGAGAGCAACAGAGAACCTGAAAATAGAGTTAACCACAGCTTGGCTGGTGCGCTGAACTGACCAGAGAGGACAATGCTTTACCCTGCATTTTTCTGTTCTAACCTAAGGACTTACTATGTTGTGCTCCAGTTGATAAACCCTACTGTTTTGAAAATGGCGCTCATGGTGTGAAGCAGGTGTGATGAAGTCCGAGAGGTTCAGTCTCCGGAGGTGATTAGGCCATGTGGAAGAGTTGACCACTTGGGGTCTGGCACATCAAAGGGGTTCTTCCAAGAGACTTTTGCAAAGATGGGGGTTTAGCACTGATCCTGTGTATGCATGAGAACTTCATCATCTGACAAAGTATTTTGCTGAATTAGAATGGACTTTAGCACATGCTTAAGTGCTTTGCTAACTGGAGTCTTGAAGATGTTATTCCTGGGGACAGCAGTCCTTCACCTGTGGGTAGTTAAGATACCCAGTCTGTTAGCAATACTGTGAGCTGGGAGTCAGTGGTAAGGGTGAACCACCATTTCAGAAATGCCACTATACAGTTACACAACCCATGCATGTAAAGGATTTACATATATATTTCATCTGTTCTGCTGCTTAGTTACCCTCAACAACAAAAAATACATAAGGAATCGAAGAATATTTTACATGAATCCGCTGCTAAATCAAAATTCAATCATTGAAAAAAAATGTAGCCTACAAAAGACAACAAGGTGTTCTGCTAAGACTCAGAGAAACAAAATGGAAAACTACTAAAAATGTCCTCCATCCCCACAGTATACAACCAAGCAACAGAATGACACCAGGGAAATTCAAATGATAAAAGATTTGTGATGAAATATTAATGAAACCATACTATGGTCTTAACTGCTATAATTTAACACACTGTATGGTATAAATATTTTAGAAATGTGGTAAAATGAAATATTAAGAAGGGGTCAAGGGATAATAATATACATCCTAATTGGCAGAGATGTATACCTCATACTTAATTTATGTTTATACTTCTGCTCCGCAGCCATCTTACAAGATTTCTGTGTGCAGGTATGCTTTGTGTGTGTTTATAAAATATAGACACTGATATATGTATAGATTGATGTAGGGATGTGTGTGTGTCAGTAAAATATGGGGATCCTAGCACACATGGATCTCCCTTCTCCTGGATAATGGAAAGGGGTCCCCAATGCCTGTGTAGCAGCATCCCCTTTCCCTCTCAAGGGCACATAATGAGATTCACAAACCATTCCCCCGCAGATTCCCTGCAGCAAAAACATTCAGCTGTATTATTTTTCTGTGCCCTCTATCCACAGTTGGGGGGGTACCCCTTAAAGTCTGGTCCCACACATGGCTACCTGCTATGGAAGCTCTGGCAATACAGTTGCTTTGGAGCCATGCTGGCAGGAAGTGATGGCAGGCTGCCGGGGTACAGCTTCTCCACATGGAGGGCGTTGGTCTCAATAGATACAGCTACACTTCACACTTCTTATGGTGGCGTGTAGAGTAGAAGTACATGGCTAGTCATCCCTAACATGGGTATAAATAGCTGTGTAGGCGGTGAGGCACTGCTTAGGCGAGTAGAATAAAGATGCGCCTGAACCCTGTGGGTGTGTCCACAGGTATATACTCCATATGGCTTTCTACAGCCCAAGCAATGCCTCCCTATCTGCTCTGCTGTTTTTAGCAGCATACCGTCCAGCTCCTGGAGCCTTTCCCCACAGCAGGGAAAGGCTCTGATAGCAGGGGAGGCAGTGGGGAAAGGCTCCAACAGTGAAGCCTTTCTGCATTGCCTTCACCCCCACCAGAGTTTTCATTAACACCTGTGGCTACACACCACAGTGCAGATGCAGCTTGCTTTTCACTGTGGCATGTAGCTACACAGACCCTACATGCTGCCAATACCGATGTGCAGTGTAGACATAGCCTTACTGATTCCCCAAGGTACCACATGATTTTTGGGCATACTCTGCAGCCTCCTACACAAGCGAGAGGGCAAGCTGTGCCTCCCCAGATGGAACCGCTGGAGACAAATCAAGGAAAACGTATTGATCTTTCTTCCCCTTTCAACTTCTCCTATGAGCTTTCTCACATGGGGAGGCAATTGGCCCCTCTGTTTTTGCAGATACTAATGTGTGGTAACTATTAACATTTTAACAGTGCATGTGTGTGTGGAGGATTGATGTGTCAATCTCATCTATCATATACTGTATGTGGGGGTTATTTCTGTGTGCTAAATAGCATAAACCACACACTTTTGACTACCTCACTTGCACTCTGCCCATTGATCCCTATTTCCCAGGACGCATTGTAATAGTATGAACCTCTTTGCAATTTCTGACACTTTATAAAAAGCAGCCTTCCAGAGACGTCCAGAGAAATATTTCCTCCTTCTCCTCTCTAATGTGGAATTTCCCCACAAACATAGAGATCTGAAATGCAGAACAAAGGTTTTCAACTCTGGACCAGTGATAGGTTAAGGTCTGATATCTTGGGTAGAGCTGACCATTTGGATCCTGTGGGGGGGAAAAAAAAGACAAATAGCCAAAATTTTGAACATTTTTGTGGAAAATAATAATCCCTTCCTCCCCCCTAAAATTATTTTGGATCAATTGAAACATGTTATTTCAATAAAGGTTTCATTTTGATTTTGGCCCTTTTTAAAATGTTTTTAATATAAAAGTAAATTTTGAAATAAAAAGTCACTTCAAAATAGAAAGTCAAAACTTTTCATTCTGAAAATGATGAAACAGGACATTTCAGCATTTATGATTTTTTCCCCAATTTTTGTAAATAAAATTTCTTCAAAATATACATGATTTCATGAAAAAAATGGTTTTGTGGCATTTTTCTGACAGAAAACTGTTTTGACAAACATTTTCCAACCAATTCTAATCTTGTGACCCGTGAAGGCTTCAAGTGAAAGATTTCTACTAGAAAGGGGAGACTCCAAGCATCCTTTTGGGATATGCAGGCTTGCTTCTAGCCCTGAGATAGCCCCCTTTAAAATACAACAATCATTTGTGTGATAAAATCTACACTGGGTACTTTTAAAAGAAATAGTTATACTCTACTTTCTTCCTCTAAGATCAGTATAGTTAGACACAGGGGCGGCTCTATGTTTTCTGCCACCCCAAGCATGGCAGTCAGGCAGCCTTTGGGTCCGCTGGTCATGCGGATTCGGCGGCGTTTCTGCGGGTGATCTCCCGGTCCCGCACCTTCGGTGTACGCGCTGCCGAATTGCCACCAAAGCCACGGGACCGGCAGACCTCCTGCAGGCATGCCGCCGAAGGCTGCCTGACTGCCGCCCTCACAGCGACCAGCCCGCCGCCCCCCACGGCTTGCTGCCCCAGGCACGCGCTTGCTGCACTGGTGCCTGGAGCCGCCCCTGGTTAGACAGCTTAGCTTTGCAGCTGAAGGAATAGAAAATAACAGTCCTAATACATTATCATAAAAAATGTTTCTCAAATATGTGGCATAAATTCTTATTATTGTGGTGCCAAGTTTTTGGAGATTTTTTTGCTCATTTGGGATGTCCTACAGAATGCACTCGGCTTAGCTACTAGGAGGAATGATGCCAGCCAAAATTCATGCCAATAAATGAGCTAAAATTGATTGAAACCAAAAGGAGAGCTTTCACTACACCAGCCAGGCAAGAGGGAGAGTTTTTCCTTTGCTTCTAGCAGGGCTAGGGAGCTGCATCCACTCCCCTCCCCGCCACTCACCTGATTTTACCTCCTGCCAAGATGAAGCACTGCAGCTTGTAAAGGGTTAACAGGTCCCAGCTTGTCACATTGCTGGCTGGGGTGGACTAGAAAAGGCAGGGAAAGCTGGGTCAAAGGGGCGGAGAGATATGGCTGGGGGGACAGAAGACTATGCCTTCAACTTCTCTCTGGCTAAAGTTGGGGAAAACCTCTGGAGGTTTGATTGTTGTTTTTGCATAGTGTTTTTGTGACTCTTTGGCAGATAGTAAATGAGTCCTAAGGAACGGGCTTTAAAAGGACTGAGACTTGGGGCTTTATGTCCATTTCCTGGCTGGTGAAACTACCCACTGGTTTCACACACATAATATGTATAATACACTCAGTCTACACATATGTAGAGTTTTAACCCCCGCCACACCTTCCAAATGCCCTCACCCCATATTCACGCACACCATTCTGTTTCCCAGCCTTACATTGCTTTGGCTGCTAGGGCCAAACACACACTTGCCCGTCCACTTTTTATATTACCCCAAAAGCAGGACAAACATAGTGTTATATACAATGTGATAACGAATGTAATAGCGAAGAACAGCATCTTGCAGATCTTTTTTTGAAACACATTTTCCATTCAATGCTGATTTGAAATAAATCCTTTTTTACTTTAGCAAAATAGCCTCTCAAGTCTTCATTAAGGGGGGATTATGAAAAATATTCAGTTGCTATGGGAAACAATGGGCAGGCTAGCCTAACTCATGTTCACTTTCACCAGAAGGCTTTATTGCAAGTCTTGTTACTAGTGTCATTGTCAGTAATAAATATTTTCATTTTCTTCTGCGGGCATGGCAAATAGATTTTGTTAGAGAGTGACCCTTGTGCATTAACTGTATTGTTCATGATTTAGTGAACCAGTCAGCTGAAATATTACTAATGTTTTCACAACTCAGTCTGATTCCAGTTGTGCCATGAGGATGACATTAAGTGTACTTGCAGATGAATAACAAATAAGATGGCTTATACATGTGTTTTGAATCGATACAGAAATGAACCTAGAGGTCACGGTTTTATTGGCAGTTGGGATTGGATGTTGAAGAAATGACTGAAACAAAATGACAACTTGTTGATTTTTATTTACTAAAAATAACAATGGTTGGGCTTGTAGAGAATTAGTGCACCCTGAATTCACACTTCTGCCAGTTCAGATGTCCAAAGATTTCAAGTCAGCACTTAGAAAACAATAAGAATAATTCATACTCTTTAAGCTTCTTACATGCTAAGTCTCAGAGCAGTGCAAACAAACAAGCAGAATAAACACTAAGCTTCAGTGATTAAGAGAAGACCAGCATATATATTAGTACTGTCACCATCCAAGGGTCTCAAAGCACTTTACAATTTTAGGGCCAGGTTCTGTCACAATTTACCTGAAGTAGCACACTACCCAAGTTGAGAATCCTTGAGAGGAGGAAGGTACCTCTTCCTGTGAGTAAGGATGGCAGAACCTGGGTGGTAGCTTTACAACACCCCGGAGAGATGTTATTGTGTCTTTAGCTTTCTGCAATACAAAAACAATATGAAGAAACCACACTGGTACCAATGGATTCCAAAAAACCAGTTTGCTGAATGAACACAAACATGCAAGCTACATGCTTACCCCCCTCCCCCACAGAAAGGATGTGGACAAATTGGAGAGAGTCCATTGGAGGGTAACGAAAATGATCTGGAGGCTGGGGCACATGACTTATGAGGAGAGGCTGAGGGAACTGGGCTTGTTTAGTCTGCAGAAGAGAAGAGTAAGGGGGAATTTGATAGCAGTCTTCAACTACATGAATGGAGGTTCCAAAGAGGATGGAGTTAGGCTGTTCTCAGTGGTGGCAGATGACAGAACAAGGAGCAATGGTCTCAAGTTGCAGTGGGGGAGGTCTAGGCTGGATATTAGGAAATACTATTTCACTAGGAGGGTGGTGAAGCACTGGAATGGGTTACCTAGGGAGGTGGTGGACTCTCCACCCTTACATGGTGTCAAGTATCAGAGGGGTAGCCGTGTTAGTCTGAATCTGTAAAAAGCAACAGAGGGTCCCAATACTTCTGTTAGTCTTAAAGGTGCCGCAGGACCCTCTGTTGCTCTCCAGCCTTAGAGGTTTTTAAGGCTCAGCTTGACAAAGCCCTGGCTGGGATGATTTAGTTGGTGTTGGTCCTGCTTTGAGCATGGGGTTGGACTAGATGACCTCCTGGGGTCTCTTCCAACCCTAATCTTCTATGATTCTATTCTATGATTCCTCTGGCTGGTTTCTGGAAGTTTCTAAAACTGAACACAAGAATAAACATTACACAGGTAAATATTATTGTTCCCATTTGCAAGATGAGGCAATAAGAGATTGTGATTTATCCAAGGTCATATACAAAGTCTTTGAAAGATCCAGGAATAGAACACAGGCCTTCTGATTTACAAGCTTGTGTCTTAATCAGAAGACCATTCTTTATCCCCTGAATGAGACCACCACAGCACAAAAAAGGTGATTCAGCACAGATAATGAGGAATTGAAATGAAATATATATGAACAGAGAACATTCAACTGGAAACAAAAAACAGATAAGCTGCTCTAGAACATATGATAAACTCTGCAAGGCTGATTAGCTGCTATTACTGCTAAGTGCCTAGTCACTGTAGCATTTTAATCACTAGAAATACAAAGTTAAAGCAATCAGTTTAAATCTTAACTATAGATAAAATAAACAAATTGAAAACAGTTAAAGCATATTATAATGGTATGCCAAAACTTTAAAAACAGACAAACCCTGTGACCTTATGCTCATTTTATGGAATGTCAGTTTTCCTGGTACATTTTAGGTCAGGGGATGGAGTATTCCAAACACTCAGAATAGCTGGAAATGGCAGAGATGGTACCATCTTTTACCTTTTGGTCTCTTGGGACAAGTCATATCTCCTAATCAGAAAGGTTAATATGGAATGCAGGATGTTTAATGCTAAGCTACCTAGGGTTCAGTATATGTAGGTCATCAGATATTACAATTAAAATCTTAACTTTGATCTGTGATCCAAGAAGCAACCCATGAAACAACTGGAAGACTGTCTGTTAGCCCCAACACTCATGGTGCTGTATTCTTTTCCAATTTCAGGCTCAAAATAATTATTAAAATTTGCATGTTGCATTGAAAATGGTTAATTTTTTTCATTAAAGTGAAATTTGATGAGAACTGGAGGTGAGGCGGACATTTCTTCAACTTTTTTTCCATTTTCTGCTAATCCAGAATCAATTGGGTATAGCTTTGTCTATGGCATTTTCCTGACTTTCTGAGCTCTAAACAGTGCAACTTTAATGTTTCCTTAAAATTTTTCAATTAAATTTCTCGTAGGTTTTTTTCAAAGATAAAAGATAGGAAAAGAGATACATATTTTGGTACATAATCCACTATACCATGCAATGACCTCCACACAAAGAGGCAAGAATTTCTACACAGATCTGCATTATTCTCTAAATGCTGTAAGACATTCTCATTGACTTCAAATATTCAATATATATTTGATTAAGCAGTTAAGTAGCAAAACATGCATGCACATTGCTCTCTACCTTTGCTCAGAACATGCATGACAGATATTAAAAATATAATTACGATTGTTAGAAGTCTTCTATACATTCTTTAAGTGCAATTTTCAAATTCTCATAACTCAGCCAAATCAAAACCAGTTTTCACAGAAACACTTAACTGGTTTTCCAAGAGAAGGATATTTACCAGTTTTTAGCTTTGTACTCCCAGTCTTTTGCTGCTGGGGTGTTCAAAAGATATTGGAAGAAAATGTTTGTAATGGGGAAAATTGGTTGGTTGGTTGACTCTCCTTTTTTTTTTTTTCAAAACAAATTACCTAGTTTTTGCTCCCACTTTAAAAAATAAAACCCTGCTCAGACAGAGACAATGCCTGGAAAATTTACCCCTAATTAGTGACATTATCTGCAAGTTATTAGTAACTGAAAACTGAAAGTTAGAATGTAAACACTCATGTAACCTGAACTATAGAAGCTTTTTATATATTTCTGTGTGTAATGTAGAGAATACATGATATTTTGGTGTCAGAGAGGTTAGACAGAATGAACTTGGCATTATACATGAGTGGTAAAATCAATTAGTCAATTAATCTACAGCGTGCCATCGCTGGTAAATAGTATCAATGGTCAATGAGGGTCTGGCTGGAGAATCTTGCCTGCATGCTCGGGGTTCTACTGATCGCCATATTTGGGGTTGGGAAGGAATTTTCCTCCAGGGTAGATTGGCAGAGGCCTTGGAGGTTTTTCGCCTTCCTCCGCAGCATGGGGCGGAGGTCGCTAGCTGGAGGATTCTCTGCGACTTGAAGTCTTTAAATCACAGGATTTGGGGACTTCAACAGCTGAGTCAAGGGAAAGGGGGTGGGTCAGCTTTTGTGGCCTGCATCATGCAGGAGGTCAGACTAGATGATCATAATGGTCCCTTCTGACCTTAAAGTCTATGAGTCTATGGTGACTTATTGAGGTCATCCCAAACAAGTGCCTATAAAATCTTCACATAAAACCATCCTATATGCTATATGTGCCGTATATATTACATAAAGTCTATTTTAGCAATGTTTAGAGGGATTTTTTTAAGAGGACTGGACCATTTTTTGTGTCCATCTACCTGTAAAGCCAGCTGTATTCATCACCATGGAATCCAACTGAGCAGGATCCAGTGGGAGATGAAAATTATAGTTAATACATTTAAAACTCCTCTAATCTAAAATAACTTTTTAAAAACAACAATGTATTTGTATTTCAAAGGGATAGTTAAAGCAATTATTTTTAAATGAATAGAAATAAATAAATACATGCAGTTACGTACCTAAGATTATAGTTGTTAACAATGTAAAGAGAGAACTCCGTAGGTTCCTGAGATATCAGAATTTTACTGGTCCAGAACTAAATAGTATCTGCCCTGCATGTTAGATCAGGGGAATTTTTTTGGGGGGAATTCCATATTTAGAGTGGGGAGAAGACATTTTTTCTTTAGACAGTTGATTTAAAATATATATCTGGGAGCTGTTTCCAGCTACTCAACTACAGCCAATTTCTGCTTTTATAGATGCCTATGCACTAGTACCGACCTCACAGGGGGTTGTGTTCATGTAACTAAACTTAATTAGATGCTTAGTGAAACTAGTGGAAAGTTCCTTTATTGTAGACTTATAGCCTTGGCTGTAGTATGTCTTGTATTGAGGACTATGAGAAGCCAAGGTATCAGTTGTATTAAGAGCAGCAACAGTGGCCTAAACTCCACCTTTCTCCGGTCAGTTTGATTGGCTATAGCAGGTTTTACAGCATGTGTATACTGAAAATTGCTGAAGATGCAAGCTATATTTTAAATTTCTCAAGGCAACAAGGAGTGGTGGGAAAAAATCACCCGAACATATTGGATGCACGAAACATTGATATGCAAGTGAGATTGAAATAACATCTAATTAAAATCATATGAAAAATGACTTGAAAAGTGGATTTGGCATAACATTTACCAGGCTATCACTAGTATTACCACGTGGCTTAACTTCCATGTAACCATTTCCATTTCAGATCTGCCTGCCAGTTAGCCAAACATTATCAAAGAGATAACAGAATAGAAAGATCTCACTTATTCACCCAGTTATGATGGAAAACAAAGAGTTAAAACAGCTTTTGCTTGTAACCTGTAAATCGACATTTAGGTTTTGGGATGAGGAAGTATTTCAGCTTTGTGCCTGACCATTTGAGTCAGTTGTTTTTCATTTGAAGCTGGAACACAGAGGATGTTCATGTTGTGACTTTTATTTATTTATTTATTTATTTATTTGCATCCTGGAGTTTGGAGATTGGAACAGCAGTAAAGCAAAGAGCATCTATGCCTGAGATTACCCTGGCAGTGACCAGGTACAACTCACAAAGCTGCTACTTAGAATTTAAGCCTTAATTCAAACAGGTTTGTGGCAAGGAAGAGGGATAAAATATGCAGTATCGTTAAAAATAGGTTTATGAATATGGACTAGGACTCCTGTGTTTGTAAGAGATGGTAAACTCAGAAGTACATGTATCTCTATGCAGAATTCCTCTGGGTCACCCTGATGACTGGTACTTGAACCCTGCATGAAGATGCAAGGTAATTACTACTGAGTAACAGTGGCAGGTGCATCTTATTAGCTCCAGAGATGACATAAGAGAAGCCTCTCTCTCATTCTCTGAGGCAAAGAGAAATAGAGGCTGGGACAGAAGAGGAACAGCTACACTTGAAAAGAAAGCTTTGCCTGTGTTTGTTTCATTACTGTTAAATCTAAATTACCGTTGAAACCAAACCCCAACGGTGGTGTACGTTTGGACTTTATCTTAAATGTATCTATTTTGTATGGTCCTTGCTGGAAATGCCACTTGCTTGTAGTATTTTTTGAAAAAGAATTAGAGTAAGGGATTAAGGGTACAAGGCTTCACCCCAAGAGCCCTTAATAGAATGATGTCATATTTTCACTTTCTGTGCTCTAAGGATTTGTTTCCCAGATTGATTCCCTTATTATTTGAAGTTGGTGGTAGTACTGCATAAACCCATTGGGCTATATGTAGTATTGTGCCAGTTTATATTATACTAGACGTGCTCTGTGCATGTGCTCATGCACACATGCATGCCTTTGTGCATTTATATCTGCGTGTTATATATCGTGTGTGAAATATGTGGTGCTGTGATGTGGAATAAAGATTTTGTGAGCGTGCGTTTGGGTTTGGCACTTACTGATGAGTGATGAAATCCACAATAAGTCTCAGTAAAACCTGTAGGCTAAATCACACTCCTGTATTATGTATCTACTGCATATGTCAGAAAGAAATGTTATAGAGATTTAGAATAATTTACTAAAAATATTTTTCATATGCTTTTGCATGTAAAACCAGATGCTTTAGATAACATTAGGCTAAGTGTACAGGATTCAAAGAAAACCTTAAACCCCTATAAAATAGCTTTTTTGGGTATCTAAAAATGACAGTTTCAGAGCTGGAAACTCCTAGAGTCTCACAATATTTGGTGTTTTTAAGCCCCAACTCCAGGAAGCCCAACTTTCTCGAAGATATGCGTTAGCCAAAAACAGGCTATGATTTAGTCAAACACAAGCTCACCACAGGAGTGACCAGGTGAATTTGAATAGCCCGTAATTTACAGGAGGTATATTAGATGACATAATGGACCTTTCTGGCCTTAAACTGTATGAATCTATGAATCACATGAAAATCAGCTTTTGTTTTTATTAAAAGTATTTCTCTAGCCCTCATGCTGTAGAGAAAAACTTCAAAATGTGGACCCTAAAGGCTCTAACTCTGTAAGTGAGTAGATACCCCAGTGAGATATTTTTCCTCTCATTGGGCTAAATCTGTTCCTTAACTGTAAGTTGACTTTTTTTTTTTTTTTAAGAAAAAGTCATCAAAATATTTCAGTCCTTCCTGTGACAGCTGATTTCTCAAAGCTCTACCTCATTCACAAGTTATGGGCTTGATGCAGGAACCACTCCAGGAAATTCTATGGCCTGCCAGGCAGCCATCCCCTTCCCCCCGTGTTATTTAGGAAGTCAGACTGGATGATTATAATTGTCCCTTCTGTCCTTAAAATCTATTCATCACGCTTTATGCATAACTTGAGTTCTGTTTTAAGGAAGATGTGGGGTTTGTTAATGGTCTCACAAAATCAGAGACTATATTGAAAATAAAAAAAGAAATGAAAAATTCCCTAGCCCATCAAAATAGTGAAACACAGCTCCACCATGGTCACCCGCCCAGGCAAAAGCCAGAGGAAATAGCACCTTGTGCTGTACAACAACAAATTTCGGCTCTGTCAAATCGCAACAGGGAATGAATTCCTGAGAATACCCTCATTTAGGGTCCAGGGAAATGTTCAGATTTAGGGGGAAAGGCCTCAGTACATAGAAGGTATTGGAATAGTGGGTTGGCAGAAGGTGCTCTGGTAGGTACCATTTATAGATCTTAAACAAAGCAGAGTGAATCCAACCTTGAATTTCATGCACAAGCAAATTATCAATCTGTAGACACTTGTGAGAACACCTATCTCTAACTGTGTATATATCATTCTATGTATCAGTTGCTATTGTGCTGTCTAAGGACCTGATCCAAAATTCACTGAAGTCAAAAGGAGTCTGTTTACTTAATGGGATTTGGATGAGACCCTGAAACCGCGGTGTGCCTCAGTTTACCCACATGTACATTCAGAATAATGAACTGAATTCTGCTGTTTTACTCACTTGAATAGTCCCATTGATTTCAGTCACAGGATTACTGGGTTTTACAATGCAAACAAGGTTTAGTCAGACAACATGTACCACAGGGATGTTGTGAGGATTGCTTAATATTTGTAAAGCACTTTCAGATCCTCAGATGAAAGGAACAGAACCATATAAATGCCAAGTATTATTTAGTCCAGCAGAGGAAAGAGAGAGAGAAATAAACCCCCTAACATTTCAGCTTCTTCTGGGAAGTAAAGGCCCAGAGGGTGCTGAAATGTCAAGGATTTTTTTCCTCTGTCCCTTTTTTCTTCTAGACTAAATGGTGTGAATGCCACTGCAGTCTTAGTAAATACATCTCCTGTGCTAAAGCAGGCTACCTCTGGAATCTTTTAATTCTTTTTGACAGGTGGGGAGGTGCCCAAATATTATAATATGATTTCCCTTGAAACACTGTTTATATTGAAACACTGTTGGGGGCAAGGGGGTGGCTAAGCAGCACTACAGCCAGCTGCCTGGACTTGTCTGGCAAAATGAAAATAAATACATTCTCAGGCTATCATTTCATGGGGCCAGGTTGTGATATGTGGACGGAGGGGTTCTCCACACATGCTTGGAAAGGAGGCTTGTGTGCTCCAACAACATTGTCCTCCCCAGTCCCAGGCCCTGTGAAGAGCTTTCTACACAGCCTGGGTCTGTGCTGGGCATACAGGGAAGGGAGTGGAGATGGGGCAGGAGGGGAATTGGGCTGGCTCAGATGGGCACATATGTTCTTCCCTTGCACCCAGTGAACATCTCCCAAAAAGTGAAAGTAGTCCTAGACTGTATCCCTTCGTGTGGACCCTCCTTCCTTCCTTTCCTTTCTCCTTCCCAAGGAGACACTGCAGTTTTGGGGGGGGGGTTCCTACAGTGTGGTGCCACTGAAACTGTGTTGCCAAGGTGCTGCTGGGGACGATGTGCTGGATGCCAAAGTCACAGGATCTCTGTATGGGTGGCCCTCGCCTCCCACAGATCCCCTCTCAGATTTAGCAATGTTGTTTTCCTTGGACAGGGACAAATGGTGGCCCACTCAAAGGAAAGATGCAGGGGAATATCTGAGGAAATCCCTATGGATCTGCTTCCCTCGCAAAAATTCCCTTCCCAGGGGCACAGTGGGAGAACCAGGCAGTGCTTTGGCCATGTAGGTTACATGCTACTTGCTATATAGTAAGTATACCTGAACCATCTGCTCCCAACCCCTCCCCCTCACAAATTTGTTATGCAAATTACGGAGACCTACATACTTACATCTCATATAGCCCCGTAGAATCTAAGGCTGGCCCTGCCTATGGTAAACTATAAAATATGTTTGCCTCTGAAGAATTCCTGACTATATCAGTGGGAGATGACCTGTGCTAAAAGAAATAAATGATGCTGTTCAAAGTGCATCAGACCTCCCTTCAGGTTACCATGGTCTAGAAACAGTGACAACTTCTACCTTTAAACACTCAGTAACACTCTCATCGTGCTCTCTAATAGAGCAAAGCCATTAAGTTGTCCCCATTGTAATTTAGATCACAGAAGAGACTTGCACAGATTTTTTCAGGTTAAAATAACCAGTATAAAGAAAGTAGGCAAAATTATTCCACTGTAGCTACGTACTTAATTATATGGAATACTGCATAAATTGTCAAGTGCAAAGAATTATTCTGATAAATTAAAATACTAATTAAATAGGCTATTGCAGAATTTTGAGAACATTATAGGGTTCCGCTTCTTCAGGTAATTTGCATATCCTTCATCTAGTGTATTTAATTTTAAAGGACTTCTTTTTTGTGTGTTTGGAAACCCTTTTTGTCTCAGTAGAAGATTGAAAAAGGGATTTATAGCTTGCTCACTGACTTTTTTTATAGCAGTTTCCACTAGTGCCTCTCTGTTGATGAGTGTGTCACACCTCGGTTACAATTTTAGGAGTTTAAAAATTGGCTATAAAAATAACTGTTAGAATGTGAAATATAGGGCGTTGTCTACAGCTACTTCTTTCCTTTTTTAAAAAAAAAATTGCAAAATAAATATCTACCAATATGTAGATAACATGGAAATAAAAGAAAAGTGAGATGATTCTGATTTTAGATGTCATTTAATGCTTCTAAAATGTCAAGTGTCAGATTTTCAGAGGATTCTCAATGTGCTTCTAAATATCTGGGCTCAGTTTTCCATCCCTGTTTTTGGATGCCCTGTCCTCTGTGTTTAAAAATTTTGGTTAACCATTTACACATCTAAGGTCCAACATTTTCAAACTTGGATAGCTAAAATTAGGTACCAAAATACATATTTTGGCATTTAAATAAGTGGTCAGATTTCTTCAGTGGGACGGCGAGCTCTGCAGCTGCCACTGACTTCAGTGGAATTTGTCAACAGCTCTGAAAATCAAGTCACTTTTATTTAGGTGCTTAAATATGGCCCCAAACTTTAGGTGTTTATATCTGAAAATTTTGGCCTGAATTTTTAAAAATATTATTGAGTATAAATAATAAAACAAGAACAATTTTGTAAACATTGTAATATGCTTAGAACCTATACAATAATTTTCACTTTCGAAATGTTTTAATAAACACCAAATATAATTGAACATTACCTTTTTACGTGTGTGTGTGTGTGTGTGTGTGTGTGTGTGTGTGTGTGAAAGGTAAATTCACTGTTTTCTTAGGTTAATTGTAGTGTGAATTTCTTAATTGTAGTGTAAATTCTCATAAACCTGAGGTTTTGGTCATTCAAAATCTCTTCTGAATTCAGAATGCTTTAAGGGCTTGATTCTGAATTCTTTGTGTACCTAAAATTTTGATGAACTTTCATGGGTGCACAAGGGCTGCAGGATGAGGATTTAGGTGTCTTTCTACCTGATAGCATGGACAAATGCAGTTTACATTCACAACTCCAAGGGATTTGGGGGGTGGGGGAGGGACAGGGGACGGGACATTTGGTTGCTGAACTCCTAAGAAATAGAAAATTGTGTGTCTAAAAATTTAGGCACGGGAAAATTAAACTTAAAGAGCACCTTGATTTTTAGCTATTGGAAAACCCACTGTTGAGGTGGGTTCATGCATACTGAGCATATAATACCTAGTTTCCAATCTTTGCACTAGCTTCCTGTTCACTTCCGGGTTCAAATCAAGATGTTATAGATAATCTATAACACACTAGATAGCCTGGGGCCCCTCTGTTTCCAAGACTACCTCTCCTTTTGTGCCCCATTATAGGATTTAAAATCAGCCAGAAAACTCCTCCTATAAGTGTCGAGAACTGAACATCAGGAGGTTCTGCTGAGGGCCCTCTCCTGCATTCTGTCAAAGCCTGAGTTTGGCCACTTTCAAGATGGGATTTAATCAGGCCTTTCAAGGGTTGCCAGTTTTCTAACTAAACAAAACTGAACACCCTTGCCTCTCCCCCTCCCACTCACTCTCCCTCAACCTCACTCACTTGCTCATTTTCACCAGGCTGGGGAGAGTCCCTTTTTGACCAGGTGTTCCAGTTGAAAACCGAACACCTGGCAACCCTAGGAGGTTTCAATTTTGGCAGGGGTTTATTGAGTTGAATGGCGATAACATAAGAGCTGTTCTTTGTGTTTTGGCCTATATCAACTGGCAATTGTGCTGTAAAGGTGGTTTTTAAGTATGCTTTATTGAAAGTAAAATAACTTCAGTGATAGTGAGGCTGTGGAAGAAGACAAGAAAAATCAGTAAATTACCTCCTGGCCAAATACACTGTAAAATAAATACAACAGGCCCAACATTTTCTTATTAAGTGTAGATGCCATACAGAACCATATGAGATTTTTTTGTTGTTTTTTTTTCCACATGTACTGCATTTATTTGATTTCTGCTATACTGTGTCATCGTATTTATCACGTACAAACAGTGAACTACAACGCATTCTGCTGGACGTTCTGTTGCTCTGACTCAGCCTGTGGAGTTTTCTGTTTTTATAAAGCTTCTTCTCAATTATTGTATTTGGCATAAAAATGCTTTGAACGTGCATGCTATAAATGAATGTGTAGGTGGGAGGCAGCATGGTGCAGGAGAACGAGCACGAGGCTGAAAATTGGAGGTTGATTACAATGATTGATTAAGTGATTTATTTAGATTTATACAATACAACGTAGGCACCCTTGAAATAACTCAAGGATACAAGAAAATTAATACCCAAATGTAACTACTATGCAGCAGTTCAGTTCAATATAACTCACTACCCACAAACCCAGCAACTCAAAAGCTCAAATTACAGCCCCCCTCAAGCAGTTCCCCACCCTACATGTATATTTACAAAACTGCATTGCTAATAGGCATGTTTCAAGTATGTGTGCAAACACATGCTAGGTGGCCACTTACCTGTCCATGTGCATATGGAAATACCGTAATGGCATGCATATCAATGTGCGCAGGTCTGCAGTTTGAAAATCAGGTTTAAGAAGTCTAAAATCCTAAACATGGCTCAAGCACTGATCCTCTGCACAGCAGTGGGCAAGTCCCTGCCTGTCTCTGCCTCAAGTTTCCCTCTGGGGAAAGTGGAGATAACAATATTTACTTAACAAACTCCCTCTGGCATGGTGAGGGTAAACACATTAGTTAATGTGGCTAAAGCACTTTGAAGATGTAAAGCATTATATAAACAGTAAATAGCAATATTTAATCTAATGTATTTAATTTCTCTGCATTTTAGGTCCCAGTCCAGCAAATAGTGTGTTTAAGTGCTTTTCTAGATAGGGGTTTTAACTGGGACCATCACCTTGGGAGGTATCCTATATAAAAAATAAAGCTAACAGTTATGTACATCCAAAAGACGGACCTAGATCTCCTCTCTATTTTAATCCATGGATAAAGTCCTGACCCTGTTGAAGTCAATGGCAGAACTCCCACTGATTTCAGTTGGACCAGGATTTCACCACATGTTCTTAACTGGAGTTAGCTGAAGACTTGATTCTTCATTCCTTGGACACAAACAACGGCTATTGGAATCAATAGAAATGATGCATACACAGGAAATGAAGATGAGCTCTAAAGGCCTGATTCAAGCCCGTTGAAATCAGTGGGAGTCTCATTTGATTTGCACTTTGGATCTGGCCCTGAACAAATAAAGTCACTAAACATTGCCCATGAAAATAGTCTGCTGTAATGCCGTACTTTGTAACTACAGCACTTAAAATGTTCTTTTCTGAAAGGGGTGACTGTTTACTATATTCAGACAGACTTATTTGATTTGCTTCAGTGACTTATTTGGTTTTGTGCTTGGTTTTTTTTGTTGGTTTATTTTCAATGCCTGCTGTGTGGAAAGTGTTAAATGGAAAAATCTCAATTAAATACTGGCTTAGTTCATTTAAAGGGGGGCTTCATAGATTGTGGAACAATTTAGTTAGTTACCTTATCTGCAAAGCAGGGGTAATTTGTTATAAAGTTATTCACACCTGTGGGATATAAATATTGTAATAATAAAATATTGCTCACATTACAGGGGTGTGTTGGGACCAGGAAGGGGCTTAAAGAGGAGAAGACTAGGGCCTTCTGATGTGACAGGAAAAGGAAGTCAAGAGTTTATCACAAGGAGTGGGGCTGAACTAGGGGGAAAAGTCTGTCTGGGGCAGAGGGGCTGGAAAGAAGTGTGTTCGAAAAGAGGAGATTGAATCCGCCTCATGTGACATCCTTGAATGTCTTTTTTGGGGCGGGTGGATTCCAAAGATTTGATTGGTCCAGGCTCAATTTAATTTTATTCCATCCCCATTGTAGAGTTGGGTATGATTGATTTATATTGTGCTATTCCATCACTCTGAAACTAAAGGAGATGTAGTATATTGAAGTAAACACATCTGGTTTTGCTCTTTCTCTTTTAGATAATAATGAAAGATTAATGACACAAAGGCTCAATAATAGTGTTGCTATGAGTGAAACATATACCATAGATAAATAAGATAAACAGCAATTATATTGAATTTGTTGGGAAGGGGAAAAAAAAGCTTGATTATATAGTGAATGCTGCAGACTCATCAAAATCCCAGCTTTTCCTTAAGTCTCTGTATCTTAATTTTTCTAACAGATGTCAACAAATACAATCTTGAAAAAGCTACTGGACTGAAGATTCTGCAGACTGGCGTAGGGGAGGTAAGTGACTTGGGGGCATTTTTTACTCTCAAAAACATTTTAATTGTTCTTTTATGAAATCCTAGAGCTCATGGATATATATGAACTACCAGTGCTAATAATGCTAAGGGCCTTTTTATGATACAGCTGCATCTGTCAAAGTGCAATCTGCTGCACACATAGTGCCATACCCCATGGAGAATAAAGCACCAAACTTATGTATAAAGCTCAGCAGCCATTAAGAAATGCACTTCCTAGCTTTGTTGTATATGAGGTACAAAATCCCCAAAGATGATCAAGGCAATTGAAGTGTCTTATTATCCCCCCGGTTTCAATGGAGTACAATCTCATCTAGATCAATTAAAATCTAAATTTGGGGTAAAGTGTCTTTAGATGTAAAGGATGAACCTATCTGTGAATCACTTGCTTATTTTCAGTGCATTTTTTTATTTAATTTGAAATATAAATAAAATATTTCTGTTCCATTATGGTGATCTGAAGCAAAAACTCTATTAAAGATTTTATCATTTATTAATTAAGATGATGCTCTCTGCTAAGAACCTCGTATGAACTGCAGGTGAATACTAATTTTGGTTCTAATTTTATGTACAAAAAGGGATTTTTTTTCTTTTATAATTCAGTAATTTTGCTAGTGGAAAATGCTCATAGGTCTGGACAGATGTTTGTTTCTTGTGTTTATATTACTCTTGGTATTAAGAATAATTAACCACAACTTGGTAACATTGAAGTAAATTAACTATTTGATTCATTCTCAATTTCTGGTGTTTCTTCTTCTTTGTCGGTTCATGACTAATAGCCCATTCTGCAAAGTTTAAGCACATGAGTAACTTTATGCACATAAGTAAAGGCTTGGTCCCTAAAGCGCTGCCAATTCTGAGAATGACTGAGTACCCACAGCTTCAATTGGTTTATGGCTGTAAGGATCTGATCCTGCAAACAGGCCAGATCTTTGGCAAGTGTAAGTCAACATAGCTCCATTGGTGCTATGCTGAGGATTCTGATCCAGGTGTGCATAACTCTACTTATGTGACTAGACCCCTGACGTCAGTGGGACTACTCGTGTTAGTAAAGTTATACCTGTACTTCAAGGGTTGGAGTGTCTGTGTATGATCCAAAGACCATTGAAGTCAGTGGAAAGACTCCCATTGACTTCAGTGGGTTTGGGATCAGGCTGTCAGTGTGGAACTTTTTTGAGAGCCTGAATCTGATATTCACCTGCTATAATTTGGCAGTCAATTTAGTCAATTCCTATTTTCAGCATTATTTTCAGAATTTAGTACTTCACTTAAATAGTCAATATATGTTGTGCCAGAGAAGAGCTTCGTAGAAAGTGAGCAATGTGCCTAGAAGGTGTCTGATTTGGAGCTAAATGGACAGAATGTGAAGGATAAATTAAACGAATATCTGGTAGAAACTTTTCCCACAAAGAATAGGTTGGCATAACAGATATTATTGATTGATTGATTGATTGATGTTTCCTCAGTGCCTTTTAAACTCTGATTTGGATTAATGAAACCTTTGAAAGTTAACAGCATTCTGCAACATAATGCATTTTTAGCAGGCAATAAGCAGAAAGAAAGAAACCCAGGTGAAGCATGAATCCAAGGTTTAAATATATCCTAGGTTATTAGTAAGGTATAGTGACCAGCAGGAAAAATAACCAAGCTGTTTGGCACATTAAGATGACAGATGAAACTCTCGATTCTAGTGCCTATATATTTTGTTAAATGTGAACTCATAAAATGTCTCTCTCAGTTCAGTGCTTTCCCCCATCTACGTCTTATCAGTTATTATTATGTATATATAAAATACATTTCTGCACAGTCGCACCTACATGAAAAAGAATGGAGCTCTATGATTATGCCATTTATTTGTTGATTCAGGATCATATTCAGTTTTGGCCAGGTTAAATCCAACTATACTAATCCAGTCTAATAGTTCATTTTCAGTTAATCGTTGTGCTTACTATATAATAAAAAGGACAGCTATAACCAAATTGAAAGATACTTTTGTTGGATCAGGAGTTCTTCTGAAGCAAATTGTGGATCCAGTAGTTAGACGTTATGGTAACTGTAAATCACTTAGCCAAGATGTTCACATCAGAAGGACTCAGAATAAACACCCTGATTTTTTAAATGAGAAATGACCTTTTTTGTCTTTCCAAGAGTCAGATTCATGACACAGTTAATGAGTAGATCGTTTCATTTACATTTGCAGAATTTTAGAACAGGGTGGAATGTCTTTATGTAACATCTTTCCTATTTCAAGTAACCCAAAGATTTCAAGAGAAAAATGAGCCAGATACTAGCAAAAGGTGCTGAGGTTATATAAACAAATACAGCTACTGTTCTATGCTCAGCAATATCTCATAAATTGCATTTTACATTGGAACCTGTTTTAGGTTTTGATCCTGCTCTCATTGAGATCAATAGGAGTTTTGCCACAATAAGAAATGAGTAGACACCAAGGACTAAATCAAGCCCTCAAGGCACAACTCTGCACTGAAAGCAGTGTGAAGGCACCTCACCCCATTGAGGGTGGGGAGGAAGCAGAATGCTTGCCAGAGCTCCTGACTGGTCTGGGGAAATGCAAACAGCCATACCTTTTTAAGGGATGCAGCATACTTTCCCCTCTTAAGCTATCTGTTCCAGTCATGTCTCTGCATATTCTCTACCTTCTTCTGGCAGCACCTTGGAAACAGACTTGAGCGCCGCTGAGTGCTGGGGCTGTAATTCTAGCATGTCCTTATGGGAAACCATACAAAGGTTAGGAGGCACCATTGTCACGGGTAAGACAGAAGGCATACTGGAATGTGCTTCTTGGGATCTACACAGTCAACTGCACCTTCTCTAATAGGCAAAATCTAGTCCTTTTTCTTCCTTCCTGCCGTGACCAAGCCAGCAGGATCCAGCTAGAGTTTCAGACCAAATGTTACTTCAATTTGATTTCCTTGACCTCATAATAGTCTGTGGAGAAGGATACCGTGAAAGGGTGAAACAGCCAGGAAACGAGTTAAGGGCTTTCTGCTTGTCACATGACTCAGCAGATGCCTACGGGGGGCGGCGGGGGAGGGGAGAGCAGTGTTCTATTTCTGGGACTGAAAGAAGGAAGGGGAAAGGCCTCTAGTGATTGTAGCTTGTTGGTCGGGGGAATAGCTTTGTTTTATTTTCATGAGTTTTTGTCTTTGTGTAATAATATTGTGCTCTGAGGCAAGATTCTTAACCAGACTTGGGTGTGGCACTGGTTCTCTCCTGGACTGGTGAAGGAGCCCACCAGCTTACAGATATATTATTTTAGATTTTTCTTACTAATTTTCTAATGTGGAATGTTAATTGCATGTATAGGATCTGAATTATAGTGCTCTGTGATTCACTAATGTAATGACAGACATTGAATTAAAATAGCTTTTTAAACTAAGTGGAAATATCTCAAAACAAAATATAAGTGAAACGAGCATTCTGCTGTAGACTCTCATGTTCCAGAGTAGATCAGTGATATTTTGACATATTTCAGGGAAATCGCAGTTTCAGATATTTTGATAAGTTTTGGAATTATGTTGAAATTAGTGCTATTACAATAAAACATAAAGATCAATATTTAAAAGATCATCATGGGGAATGGTGAAACAGGAAGCCACAGGTGTATGGTAGGGGACTGTCTATAATGAAATAAATGCTTCTTGGGAAAGGCATCACATTCCCAAATTACTACCTTCCCTATTGGAATAAAGGTATTAAATCTGAAGTGTTACAGATAACTTTGAAAACACGTTCTCAAATGTAGCACAGATGTATACTGGTTGTAATATTTCAGCACGTTGCCAGATAGTCTGGAAAAGGCAGTTGGGAGAAACCATCGGAAGAGATGGCAGAAATAATGTCACCCCCTTTGATTGAGCTGGCTTGCCTGCCAGTTTTTAGGGCGGGGCTGCAATATAGGAGTCTGGTTGGACTCTCACCTGCTACTAGAAAATCAGCTAGCAACTATGGCTAGCTCAACTTTTTTTTTCTTTTCCCCATCCTCATAAGGGTAGGAGGTTCTGTCAGAGGCGGGCATTGCAACTGTCACTGATGATTTTGTCACCTCCAAATTAGACTACAGTCATGTGTTCTGCATGGACCTACAATGTAAATTTATCCAGAAATTGAAGCTGGCGCAGAATTTGACAACTGGTTTGTAGTGAAGTACTCCTTGCCAGAGAATGCATTGCCAGCATTTTGAAATTACCCTAATTAAGTACCAGATAGAATGGAAAATGTGGTTTTTGGCCTTTAAAGCCCTAATTTGTAGGGCTTGGGACCTACAGATATTGCCTTTGTTCCTGAGCCATGCTACCACAGCCCTAATTGGATAAGAGAAAGGGGGCAGCTGGCAGAGTATTCTCCACCAGAGCGCCTCAGCTTTGGGACTTGTTCCTCCCACTTATCTGTAAAAGTACTAGGTTTTGGACCAGCAGGTACCATTTGTTTTTCATAGTTGTGAGTGAATGGGGAGATTCTAACAGGGGCTCTTCAGTATGATTTTTGCTGGTGTGTAATTTCCTGTTGCTGTTGATATCTAGATTAACAATTAATGGATAGTTACTGGAGTGGACTGTATTATGCCTGCATACTTAGAAATTGTCAAGGAATGCCTGGAGCAAGAGATAGGTACTTCTTTTTAATGGATGCTTCTGCGATTCTAAATATATTAATAAAATCAAAAAGAAGTTAAAAGCATTAAATATTGATTAACAGATACAGTATCTAAATACTTCAAAACATTTTTACTTGTGCCACCTATCAACAATGACTTTATTCTACATGACTAAATAATATCAATTTCTAAGTCACTTTTACATTTTAAAATATCCCATGTTAATTTTGAAGAGAATAATATTAATTTGATGAACTCATACTCACATTGAGAAGTGTCTTACTGTGCAAGTATTGTGAGAATATGTGTATTGTAAAGTAGTATTAATAAGTAATGGTATCAGAATTTGGTCCTATAATTGCATATAGAATTAATTCTTAATTCAACTGTAAGGAATAAAATTAAACATAAGGTAAATTTTCCCACAGAGAATAGTGGAGCTGTATGGTTCATTTGGTAAGTCCTTGTGCTTTTTTTTCAAATGCATTGTTGATAATATTTACAGGCTATGTTAATGCTATAATTTAATTATTCATTATTGTACATAGCCCACTAGAGGGATGCTTTTAAAATAATTTTCGTCAACAGTGTTAAAAAAGGCCAAAGAAAGATGCATAATGTGCAAAATAAAAATGATGTATTTACAGTGTAATCTTTGTAATATGCCCTGTGTAATAGCATATTGTATATAAAATGTGCTAGAATCATAACGATTAGTGGGCTACTGGATGATCACTCCAGGAAGATCACTCAAGGAGCACTCAAGGAAGAAATGGCCATTGCAGAGAAGATAAATAAATAATTTGCGTTGGTCTTCACTGCAGAGGAAGTGAGGGAGATTCCCACACCTAATCCATTCTATGTAGGTGACAGAGCTCAGGAACTATCCCAGTTGAGGTGTCAGTAGAGGAGGTTTTGGAACAAATAGATAAACTAAAGAGTAATAAGTCACAGGACCAGATGGTACTCAACCAAGAGTTCTGAAGGACTTCAAATATGAAATTATAGAACTACTAACTGTGGTGTGTAACCTATCACATAAATCAGCCTCTGTACGAGATGACTGATGGATAGCTAATGTGATGCTCATTTTTAAAAAAGGCTCCAGAGGCAATAATGGCAATTACAGGCCAGTAAATCTAACTTCAGTACCAGGCAAATTGGTTGAAACTGTAGTAAAGAACAGAATTATCAGACACATAGATGACCACGATATGTTGGGGAAGTGTGAGCCTGGCTTTTGTAAAGGGAAATCATGCCTTACCGATCTATTAGAATTCTTTGAGGAGGTCAACAAATATTTGGGCAAGAGTGATCCAGTGGATATAGTATACCTAGACTTTCAAAAATCTTTTGACGAGGTTCTTCACCAAAGGCTTTTAAGAAAAGTAGGCAGGAGGGAAGGTCCTCTCACGGGTCAGTAGCTGGTTAAAAGATAGGAAACAAAGGGTAGGAATAAATGGTAAGTTTTTACAGTGGAAAGGGATAAATAGTGGGGTCCCCCAAGGATCTGTACTTCGGCCAATGCTGTTCAACATATCCATAAATGATCTGGAAAAAGGTGGCAAAGTTTGCAAATGGTACAAAATTACTCAGGATAGTTAAGTCCAAAGCAGACTCTGACGAATTACAAAGGGATCTAAAAAAACTGTGTGACTGGGCAAGAAAATGTTGAAATTGATTAAATTCAATGTTGATAAGCACAAAGGAGTGCACATTGGAAAATATAATCCCATCTAGACATACAAAATGATGGAGCTAAATTAGCAGTTACCACTCAAGAAAGAGATCTTGGAGTCATTGTGGAAAGTTCTCTGAAAACTTCCATTCAATGCGCAGCAGCAGTTAAAAAACTAACACAATGTTAGGAACCATTAGGAAAGGGATAGATAATAAGACAGAAAAGATCATAATGCCACTATATAAAACCATGTTATGCCCACACCTTGGTACGCCCATACCTTGACTACTGTGTGCAGTTCTGGTCGCCCCATCTCAGAAAAGATATATTAGAATTGGAAAAGGTATAGAGAAGGGCGAGAAAAATGATTAAATGTATGGAACAGCTTCCATATGAGGAGAGATTAAAAAGACAGAGACTGTTCCTCTTAGAAAAGACACAACTAAGGGGGAATATGATAGAGCTCTATAAAATCATTAATGGTATGGAGACAGTGAATAGGGAAGTGTTATTTACCCTTCACATAACACAAGAACCAGGATTACCTAGTGAAATTAATAAACAACAGGTTTAAAACAAACATAAGAAAATACTTCTTCACACAACACACAGTCAGCCTGTGGAACTCATTGCCGGGGATCATGTTAAGGCCAAAAGTGTAACTCGGTTAAAAAAAGAATTAGATAAAAACAAAAGAATGGCCATACTAGGTCAGACTAATGGTCCATCTAGCCCAGTATCTTGTCCTCCAACAGTGACCAATGCCAGATTCTTAAGAAGTAATGAACAGAACAGGGCAATTGTTGAGTGATCCATCTACTGTTGTCCAGTCCCAGCATCTGGCAGCCAGAGGCTTAGGGGCTCCCAGAGTGTGGGGTTGCATCATTGACCATCTTGGCTAATAGCCATTGATGGACCTACCCTACATGAACTTATCAAATTCTCTTTTGGCCTTCACAGTATCTCCTGGCAATGAGTTCCACAGGTTGATTGTGCGTTGTTTGGCAGGCTTCCTCCATCTGATGTGCTTAAAAAATATTGCTGTTAGCTTTTGTGTCTTTTGCTAGTTGTTTTTCAAATTCTTTTCTGGCTTGCCTAATTATACTTTTACACTTCTATATTCCTTTCTGTTTTCCTCAGTAGGATCACACTTCCAATTTTTAAAGGATGCCTTTTTTCCCCCTCTAACCGCCTCTTTTACTCTGTTGTTTAACCATGGCAGCATTTTTTGTCCTCTTACTATCTTTTTTTAATTTGAGCCTCTATTATCGTGTTTTTTAAAAGTTTCCATGCAGCTTGCAGGCATTTCACTCTTCTGACTGTTCCTTTTAATTTTAATTTAACTAGCTTTCTCATTTTTGTGTAGTTTCCCTTTGTGAAGATAAATGCTACTATGGTGGGCTTCTTCAGTATTTCCCCCCCTACAAGGATGTTAAATTTAATTACATTATGGTCACTATTACCAAGTGGTTCAGCTATATTCACTTCTTGGACCAGATCCTCTGTGCAACTTAGAACTAAATCAAAGAATTGCCTCCCCCCTGGTGGGTTCCCAGACTAGCTGCTCCAAGAAGCAGTCATTCATGGTGTCTAGAAATTTTATCTCTACATCCCATCCAGATGTGGCATGTGTCCAGTCAATATGGGAAAGGTTGAAATCCCCCATTATTATTGAGTTTTCTATTTTTATAGCCTCTATAATCTGCCTGAGCATTTCCTAATCACTGACACCATTGTGGTCAGTAGTATATTTGTACTGCTATACTCTTAATATTTAAGCATGGAATTTCTATCCATAGAGATTCTATGGCACTGTTTGATTCATTTCAAATTTTTACTGTATTTGACTCTATGCTTTCTTTTACATATAGTGCTACTCAAGCACCAGTGTGACCTACTCTGTCATTCCTATATATTTTGTATTCTGGTATTAAGGCAGTCAAGTTCACCAATCTTATTATTTAGACTTCTTGCATATGTATACAAGCACTTATACAATTCGTGAATATTTAGTTGACTGCCTTCATGTGATGTAATTGAATGGGACTCTTTCATTTGACCGCTTCTCCTCATTTCCTAACCTGTACTTAATTAACGTCTGTCCTCTCCTTTTTACTAGGATATAGAGAATCCCCATTAACAGATCCTCCCCTAAGGGATGTCTCTGTCTGAACCAGATACTCCTCTGCACCTGTAGGCTTTCCTCTAGCCTTTAGGTTAAAAACTTCTCTACGATCTTTTTAAATTTACATGTCAGCAGTCTGGCTCTGGTTTTGGTTTAGGTGAAGCCCAGCCTTTCTGTATAGGTTTCTCCTTTCCCCAGTTCCTAATAAACTTAAAACTGTCCTCCCTACACCATCGTTTCATCCACGCATTAAGACCCTGCAGATCTGCCTAACAGGCCCTGCACATAGAACTGGAAGCATTTCAGAGAATCCTACCATGGAGGTCCTGAACTTTAATGTCTTACTTAGCAGCCTAAATTTGCCCTCCAGAACTTTCTCCTTCCTTTCCCTATTCATTGGTATCTACATGTATCACGACCACTGCTACTGTGAGAAGACAGGATACTGGGCTAGATGCACCTCTAGTCTGACCCTGTATGGCCATCTTTATGTTCTTATGTTTTATTGAGGATGGTTCCAGTCCTGCAACCACTTAGGCATGTGTGTAACTTTAATCACATAATTAAATATCCTGACTTCCATCATCTACTCACATACTTAAAGTTAAGCACATGCCCAGGTGATAGTAAGGCTGTCTTTCACTTATCAAACAGATTCTGGCTGTGAAAGGGCAAAGTTCTAATGTTTCTTCCCAGTATTTGACATGCACATTACATAGAAAGAAGTATTTTGACATGTGAATGATGGGTTGCAGCTTCAGCTTTGAAATTTGGTGTCTGTGGTAATTTCCTTTCTTACATTCTGATTGTGACATCCCTCTGTCCTTCTTTACACATTTTGTTAAAGAAAAAGAGATTATAATTATAATTATATACATATGAAATAATGAGCTCGATATTCAGAGGCAACTATCAGTTTATTCTGATGTGCGTTTTCCTACTGAAACATTGTAAGAAGCACATGTAGTCAAATGTCATGTTGGTTTATGAATTCCTTTACAGTAGTACTCTGATTTAAAGTAGCAGAAGTGCCAAGTGATGTGGCAGTTTCTATGGTAACTACAGTTATTCAGTGCTGCGTACAATGAAAGCGGTAAGGTCTGCCTTGTGGCTGTAGGAACTTATGCATCCTCTTATTGTTTTTTTTAACATTTTCAACTTTTTTTTTAAAGTAACATATGTTAGTTTCAAGGCTATGTCTTGTCTTTGGGCCATATCAAGCCATTGATTTTTAAGCAGGACTTCCAACTGAAATCCACCAAAAAGCTCCAGAGAAAAATGAGTTAGATACAAGCAATGAATCCATTGGCTACATAGGCAAGTGTGCCATTGAAATCAATGGAGTTCTTCTTCAAAATCATTGTCATAATCTAGCCTTTCATGTGATAGCCTGCATTAGTCACATGCATAGTGGGGAGAGGCAGTATTTTTAAATAGGAACATAAGGTTGTCCATACCAGATGAAGTTATTAGTCCATGAAGTCTAGCATCCTTCCTCCAGCAGTGACCTGTTCCTGGAGAATCAGAGGAAAGTGAAAACACCCATAATGCACCTAGTCAGATTAAAGCTGTTCATGAAGACAAAATTATTTCTGATCTCTTCAGTGGCCACCTTATGCCTTGAAGCTTGAGATTTGGTTACCCCTAACTTAAGGCCCAGTGCTGCAAGGTGCTGAAGTGCCCTCAACTCCCACTAAATGAAAAGGAGTTGAGGGCTCTCTTCACCTCGTAGAATTCTAGATCCTTATCCTGAATAACTATAAATGTTGTTTCTAGTTATAAAATTATTAAGCCTCACTTTTTAAAATCTAGCTAGTGTTTTCTCTGATCTTTGAAAGTGGTATATTCTATAGACTGGGTCACCGAAGGACTAAGCAGTTGACTCTTCTGAGAAAAAGAACAGTTCTATCCTTTTCCTGAGGAAAAAATCATAGGGTTTTTATGGCTATCATCAGAGGCATTACTTAATGGTCTATGCGTCAAACTTTAAACACTTATGTGTGTTACATTGGTGGAAATCCCATTGACACCTGTGGAACTACTCCAGGCTTTCATCACTGTAGTTATAAAAATGTAGCTCCTACATTCCTTAGCACTAGAAGTTTAAATTCTAGCAGTCAACTCAGCCCTTATTTTTTTCTGCATAGGTACAAAAGTACTGTGCAGTTTACTCTGTTTAGTTATTTTCCAGCAGGACTTAAAAGCCAAGGTCCTGTCTGCTTTACATGAAGATAGCCAATATTTCCTTTACCTTGCATAGAACTACTGTTTTGTACCAAGGGGCCGCAAGATTTCAGTGCTGCTGTATGCGTCCAGTTGTACTTCACTTTACCATCCTTTGGAATGAAAGGCTTTATATATTGTAGATCTAAGATGATATTTTAGTTGGAATATTTTCAACTACATTCTAAATTTAGACATGAAACTTTCTATTTTATTCCAAATTTAGAAGCTCTGTTTTGGGGGGTTATTTTGTGTATTCTGGTTTGTTGGGGTTTTTTGTACTATCTCGTCATCTTTTCACTGTTAAATTGTTTGAAGGAGTTTTGGCAACACAGGTGTTTGATGTGTTTTGACCATATTCTTCTTTTTTGGCTAAAGTTACAGAGGGAAGGTAAAGTACAATCTCAAATTTAAGGATGTACCCACTTTCCACCCCCAAAAAGCTTCTGTTAGAAAGCTTTGCCATTTTATAGATCATGAACTTGTGCCATGTACATCATCACAAAGTAGGTTCTCTCCAGTACATGGATGTAACTGCTATAAGGATCACTAAGCAGTATGCACAGGTATCAAGGAGGCAACTGATCCCTTAAGGCTATAAATTGCCCTTGATCTGCAGCAAAATTCCCATTATTATCAATATAGGATTGCATGTACTTATCAAGGGCAGTATGGCTTAGGCTATAGAAGTATGATGCAGTGACGTACATGAAAACCATTCTTGGGAAAGCATGATAGTTTTAAAAACAAGTGTACACTATTACACTATTACTTACCTACATGCCTCCAGCTTCCATCCAGGACACATCACACGATCCATTGTCTACAGCCAAGCCCTAAGATACAACCGAATTTGCTCCAATCCCTCAGTCAAAGACAAACACCTACAAGATCTTTATCAAGCATTCTTAAAACTACAATACCCACCGGGGGAAGTGAGGAAACAGATTGACAGAGTGAGACGGGTACCCAGAAATCACCTACTACAGGACAGGCCCAACAAGGAAAATAACAGAACACCACTGACCATCATGTATAGTCCCCAGCTAAACCCTCTCCAGTGCATTAGCAACAATCTACAACCCATCCTGGAAAACGATCCCTCACTCTCACAGACCTTGGGAGGCAGGCCAGTCCTTGCTTACAGACGGCCCCCAAACCTGAAGCAAATACTCGCCAGCAACTACACACCACAGAAACACCAACCCAGGAACCAATCCCTGTAGCAAACCTTGTTGCCTACTCTGTCCCCATATCTACTCTAGCAACACCAACAGAGGACCCAATCACATCAGCCACACCATCAAGGGCTCATTCACCTGCATGTCTACTACTGTGATATATGCCATCATGTGCCAGCAATGCCCCTCTGCCATGTACATTGGCCAAACCTGAAAGTCCCTACGTAAAAGAATAAATGGACACAAATCGGACATCAGGAACGGCAACATACAAAAGCCAGTAGGTGAACACTGCAATCTCCCTGGACATTCTATAACAGATTTAAAAGTAACTATTCTTCAACAAAAAAACTTCAGAAACAGACTTCAAAGAGAAACAGCAGAACTAAAATTCATTTGCAAATTTTACACCATTAATTTGCAATTGAATAGGGACTGGGAGTGGCTGGCTCATTACAAAAGCAGCTTTGCCTCTCCTGGAATTGACACCTCCTCATCTATTATTGGGAGTTGACTACATCCACCCTGATCGAACTGGCCCTGTCAACACTGGTTCTCCACTTGTGAGGTAACTCCCTTCTCTCCATGTGTCAGTATATAATGCCTGCGACTGTAACTTTCACTCCATGCATCTGAAGAAGTGGGTTTTTTACCCACGAAAGCTTATGCCCAAATAAATTTGTTAGTCTTTAAGGTGCCACCGGACTCCTTGTTATTTTTATTCGAAAATGTGCTTGATCGGTCTGTTGATGGGAGCTGAGGGCACCATGTGCTTCAGGGCATCAGGACCTGTGACAAGAACATAGTGAAAGATTCCTTACCATTGCAAAGCGGAGAAAATTCATGCACATGTGAAGATTCTTGACACTGACAATGATGCAGTTTTGTTACTTTTGTGGAGGCACATCTCTTTGTGAGCTGTTTAGCTACCTTGCTCTTTATCTTCTCAGCTCTAAAAAGGTAGAGTAATGAATTTATTTTATAAATGTCAGTGGTGTTTTTATGCTGCTGCTTTCAATTGATTGTTAAACTACCAATTTACAGATCTTCGCTAAGTGAATGCAAACAAATTCTGGTCCTCAAAGCTTTGATAATATACAATGTTCAAATTTTAATTTCCAGTCCATCTTAGATTATGGTGATGAAAAACAATATTTAATCCCTCGTTAACACATGAATAAGCAGAAACTGTCATTTTCCACCGAACAATAACGGGATTATCTCAAGAACTGTCAGTTTATGTGAAAACATTATGTTGCCCAAATTTTCATAAAAATTAGCAGTGGATAATATTCAAGAACAGAGCAATGGAAAGAGGAAAAGCTGCATTCATGGTAATAAATATTCATATTTGTCTGCTCAGGAGATGAAAATCTAATCAAGGGGCTATTGATGTGCTGGCTCTTTTTTAACCAAGATGTTTCATCTAAATTGGGTTTGATATGGAAATTAGTCTCACTCCAAGTCCTCCAGGCCATGAGCATGCTGGGATAACACTGGAGGTGTCCAGTGAATCAGATGTTGCTGCTGGCATCTGCTGCTGCAGACAACAAATAAAATAAAATAAATAAAATAAAAATAATGTCTCAATGGTCAGCCTCCCAGTAGCTTAGGGTGTTTTCTTTTAAACACTTTAATTTTATCCCAGTTAAATCCTCAATACTGCAGGGTTAAAAATGTCTGTGTTTTTTGCTCTTGTTGACGATTACCATAAATCAGAAGACACTCTGCACGAAGCTTAATGAAATATGTATGATTTAAAAATGGGAAGAAAACTGCAATATGTTGCTGTAGGAGTGTGTGTACGTATATGTGTGTGTGGGCAACCTGAAGTGATGCCTCTTTTTGCTTGGTTTTTATAGGCCTTGAATTGCACTGAATTAAGCAGCAAGCTAATTAGAAGCCATAATATGTTTTTTTTTTACAATCAAAATGTTATATTAGGAAAAAGCATCTTGGTTTATCCAAACTGTGTGGCAGGTGTATTCTAATATTTATTAAAATGTTCATTTAAAAGATATTTCTTAATAGTATATCACGTATCTAGATGGTTGGCACAGTTGTACCTCTCTGGTATCACTGCTGTCATCCATGCTGTGCTTTGTGCATGAAACACTCTTACAAATATCTGTTTCTCAGACTTCCTCTCTCACATAATTCAAATAATTTCCTAAATACACTCCAGTAGTGCCTACAATGAAATATCTTTGCATTATAATTTTAAAAAAAGAAAAGCACAGCCAACATACAGACAAGACATACACACCTATGCTGAGAAACCATGTAATTGTATACCTGTAACGCATGTCCTTCCTTGCGCTTATTTTATTGCCTCTTTTTTTTTTTATCAAGTCGAACATTAAGTCCCCGATTCTGCGATTGACTGCATGCAGGTGTACCCTGGCCTGAAGATTGTTTGAAGAAGGGAGCTGTGTTTTCTCTGAACTGTCTAGCACACTTGTAGGTGCTTTTAGATACTAAATAATAGTATCTAAGTACTATCATAGCACACATGAGTAATTGAGTGATTTCAATCCTTCTAGGACCCAAAAAAGTGTAGATTGATTTATTTGATTCCTGAAGAAATCATCCTCAAAAATTACATAAATTTGGAGAAGTTTCAGGTATTGTATCATGAACATTCAGCTACATTGCCATATCAAGAAGGAGAGAAAAGGATGGAATACAGATAAAAAGAGAATACTCTGAAAGAAAATACGTTGTTTCTTGTTGAGCTAGGGCGACGGGTACAAATGCTAGTGACAGTCTGAATAACGGCTTATTGAAACGTCTTCTTCCCATTGAGCTAGACCTACAGCAGATAACAATATGGTAATATCCCTAGTAGATTTTCTGTATTCCAGTTAATATGCAAATAAGCCATTGATGGGTAAGTATAAACAGCATGCAAAATGTGGTGTGTAGGTATTGGCAGAGCTGCCATCTTCTATTATACAATCTGTGCTGGCTCCTTTGTCCAAAATGTTTTTCAGAGACTTTTTCTTTCTAATGAATTCCCTGGCCAACTGTGCAGGAGGAAGAGGGGGGAGGAAGCAAGCATGTGGTATGCACAGCAGATGGATCAGCAGCACCAGCATACAGGTGTCTGGCACACAGGTGTTTTCATTTTCTATTTGCAAGGTAGTCAACAGTAGCCAGATATTTTCTGGGGATTCCCTGTAATTATTGCTGAATGAAAGTGCTATCCATTCCTTCTGTTCCTACCAGCTAGTACTAGCTATGTCTATTTCCACTAGCGTTACTGCACCTGCTAAGAATAATCCATTTCAACTACAGGAATGCTTGGACAAGAATTGCCATTTGTTTTCACTCTACCTCCTCCTATTCTGTTTCTTTTATTCTTCTCTGCAACAGGTGAGTGGCAGATTGTTTGGGCTGGGATTAGACAGGTACCACCTGCTGCAAGTTCTTTAGTTTTTGTTACCTTTACAAAGTTCTTGGTCTTGATTTTGGCTTTAATAACATTTTGTTGGAGGAGAAACAGAATTCTGATCATTTAACAAGTAACTATGCCCATGGTAGATTAATGGTCTAGAGCAGTGATTCTCAACCTGCAGGCCATACAGATACTATATATATTGTGTGGATGTAGCCCACATAACACATAAAGAGATGCATATACGACCCACAATGGTAGTTGAGAATCACTGGTCTAGAGAGAAATAGCTTATTATTATTATTATTACCGTAGTACCTAGGAAACCTAGTCATGGACCAGGACCCCATTGTACTGGGTGCTGAACAAGCACAGAACATGGACATTGTCCCTGCCCCAAAGAGCTTACTAAGTATAAAACAAGATGCAACAGATGGATACAGACAGACAGGGAATACAAGAAACAACGAGACATTGGTCAGCATGATAGGCTATGCTCTCAGTACAACAGCAGCCTAACCATTGTCCAGGTTTTTTTGTAGGCATCCGGGAAAAAGAGTTTTAAGGATGGTTTTGAAGGAAGATAATGAGCTGATTGACAGGGAGCCCCTCCCAATCATGAGGGGCCACATGGTGGAGAACACAAAATGCTTGTTTGAAAATTTAACAACAGGATGAACTTGCTGTGCTTGTTTCTACTAAATGCCGGATGAATTTGCTTTGAGGAGGCCAATGGACTAGTTAGATAATAATGCTAGTTATAAAGTGCTAGTAGCTTATCTAGGATTTTACAATTGGGGATGCAGAGGGTGAGGCTGTTGGTTTAGTTTGGTATGCAAAGTATATTGGTATGCAAATTTGAAAGTTGAAAGAAAACCATGCTGTTCTGAACCAGAGAAGCTAGTTTTTCACCCAAACAAGCCAACTTCTGCGAACGCAATATTAAAAACAAAATGACAGGATTTCATTAAGTTATTAGGTTTCAGTGTTTTTCATCCTTGGGTCTCAAAGACTGAGACTTGATCCAGACCTTGCTGGGGTGCTTTCTCGCGTACAAACTGGCTTGTTGTGTACTGTTCCTGGTTCTTCTGCTCTAAGTTCTCTACACCCTATCTGTGGGCAGCAACTAGGGTACAATCCCTTCCATCCAATTACATGCCAAACTTTAGTGAATGTAATAGCTGGGCATGGAGCACTGCAGCTTTAGCCCATCTGCTTAAGGGGTGATAGAGGTACCTGGTTGCCTGGAGCAACAGCAATAGCAATGGTGGGATTATGTTCCTAATGATAGATGAGCTGAGAGAATGTCCAGAGTCTGTGGGACCTAGAGCAGTAGTAGCTGTGGCTATTAGCTTTCCTCATTTGTGCTTTTATCTTTTTCATTTTGTTTGAGCCTGAGCTTTGTGCCAGACTAATAGCCTGTAGCAGCGGGCTGGGAAATGAAACTTTCCCTGAGATTATGGAACGCACAGAAAGTGTGAAATCTTGATGTGACAGGGCTGAACAGGTTGGTGAGGAAACAGAGCGCCTTTGAAGTGAAACTGTATCTGTACCCAATATGTCTCAATAAAAATTACAAAAATCACGCAAAAGACAGTAGAACAGCATTGTCTTTCTTCAGTTCTTTGCACAAAGGAGTCATATTTTGCCCCTTTGAATTACTGACATGTTATATTAATTTACTTCTGTGGCATAAGAGCCTTATGTTCCTGGATGGTTATTCTTGTAGGATTGTGATTCTAAATAGTTGTTAGGGGCACTTAGAGTTGTGGACAGGCGTTTCTCAATAAACAAACAAAATACAGCAACTTGATACACTTCAGTGCAATGAATGCTAAACTGTGACCAAAGCAGCCTCCTCACAGATGCGATTCCAAGGTTTGTGTAGGGAGAGCTGTCTGGGCATCAGGGCACAGAGTTTGGTCTGTATCTGTGGCCTTTGTGGATGTGGTGAGATTGCAGATCAGAGGATTCCTTTGTCATGAGAAGACATATTGTCTATCCTTTTTCTCGTCCTCGTCTATCTAGTCTATTTAACCCGTAAGCTCTTCAGAGCAGGGTCTGTCTCTCACTGTATGTTCCTAGCATAATATTATTATTTAGCATTTATATTGTGTTAGCACCTAAAGGACATAATCAGGCTGGATCCTGTACTAGGTGCTGTGAAAATATATTGTTGCCCCTTGGCCTGAGCAGTTAGCCAATATTCGAAGCCTTGCAGGGTTGTTTCTGTTAGTAGAGGAAAGTGATTATATGACTCAGGTATATTCTTTGGTGCACTCTCGTTTATGTACAAAGAATGTCCACAAAGTCCTGTTTTCCTGAACACAGTAGGAACAAACAACAGTGGCAGTTTCCTTGCTCACAATTTCCGAGCTTGTCTTTCCAGCCAATCCTCTGCCCAAAAGAAGCTCTCTTTCTTGTATGTTTTCCATAGCCATGGTCACACTGCTTCTCTTGCTTTCTCCTGGCACTCTAGTCACTTTCTGCTTCTGACACACGCACACGCCTCCACCAATCAGTGCCAGAGCCCCTGCATTACGTTCCCAGTCTTGCTCAGACCTTTCCATGTGGTCCCATGCCTTACACAGTGGCTTCTGTTGTTTCAGCTATCTTACTCCACAAAAGAACTTAAGTGCTTCTTCCATTTAGTCTAAATGAAAGATGACTAGTACGGCCATCAGCTTCAGTGAGGTTTGTGATTGCCCATAGATCAAAGACAGCCTTGCTGGTAGCCACCAACACCTTCCGGCATAACAATATAATAAATAAGAGTCTCTGTCCCAAATTGCTTATAGTCTAAAGGACAAGACTTAAAAAGTTTGGCCTTTAATTTTAGTTGAGGCCTCTGGAATATTCTTTAATACAAATAATAGATAATCAAGATGAGCTTTGGGATCTGTAATCTGGGTATGATCTGTAGTCTGCATGGGCTTGCACTTCCAGAGGTGGGGACTACAAGCCACATTATAAAACTGTCCGTTTTATTTGCCCTTTAACCTAAGCACTGAAGGTTTTATGGAGCTGTTCTAGGTTAGTTTTATGTTCATTCCAAAGGGGAAATCCCCAGCTCCCCTACCTTGTAGCCTCAAACTCCCAAATAGAAACTTTCCAAATACAAAACTAATAAAGATCTATTTCTTTTTCATCTTGTGTTGAAAAGTGACACAAGGGTGACTCTGCTGACAGCGCAGTTTACAGGGAAAGGGAAAGGTGCCTGCTGTGACTAGAGAATGATTTCTTCTTTTCTCTCTCCATTTACTTTGTGTTAAAGATCTGTGACTTCCCAGTCAGTGCAGTTTGCAGCATGCCTTCATTTTCCAAATTAGAACAACAAAGAAAGCTGTTTTTCATATTCTTGTCTTAGGGCATATACTCAGTTTGCTGCATCAAACTGTGAAAATAATGTATGGCATGGAAAGAGCCCTGTCTGGTGCCAGCAGAGAGCTGTAAATGGTTCAGTACAGCCAATGCCATGCCAATTGCAGTGTTGTACGTAACAGTTCTGCTCAAATGCCACTGGAAATCCCCATGAGCCCCCAAATCTCAGGGCTATCCTATGAGAAACATATGTATAAAGTGTTGCTTCATCTTTGTTTTTTTCTTTCTATTCCTTTGCTCAAGCATCCTCTTCTAGAAGACAGTCAGGTAATCTGATGCTTGAAGAGAGAATGCCCTATAACCTATAAACGCATGATTACTATAATGGTTTGGAGTGGTTTCTCCCTATCATAGGTGCCTTGATACACCACCTAAGGGCTGCGGGCTGATCAACAGGGGATTAGCACTGTAGGTCAGTAAGGAGTCTATAGCCAGCCCTCTGGCTGAGGGAGGCAGCAAACAGCCAGGCTCAGCCCTCTGGGTGAAGTTGAGCAGCAGCTGTCTGTGGCCCAGCTCCTTGGCTGGACAGACAGCAAACAGCCAGAGTCAAGCCCCCTGTGTGGGGCAGAGCAGAAGCAGTCTATGGCCCAGCTCTTTGGCTGGGGCAGACAGCAAATGAATGCAGGCCGTTTGGCCTAAAGTGGGTAGGTTGCCACCCCAGGGATGGAGTTGGCAGCAGGAGGTAGGGGGACCTGGGCCCACCCTACTCCACTTGGTTGCAGCCCAGGGCCCTAACCGTGGTGGAGCATCCCACCACTGGGTGAGCGAGGATCCTTTGAATCACACTGACTGTGACTTCAGAAAACACAACTGGACTAATGTCTGGTTTCCCTGGGCTACTTCCTACCCCTACCTGGTCATAGGCTTCATCGCTCATGGGCTCTCAGGGTACTTGGCAGCCAGCAGTTCCAGCAGCTCCTCTGGGTATTTGCTGGGCAGCAGCTCCTCTGGGTGTTCCTCCTGAGGCAGGGGTTGATACATCTCAGTCCCTGGTTCGGGGCCAGCAGCAAGGCACCAGCATCCAACTCCTTCGTTGGCTCTCCCTCAACTGAGCTAGAGGCCCTGCCTCTTATACTTTCTGTTCTGCCCCTCCGGCGCAAGGGGCAGGCCCAGCCTGGCTTTGCCCACCAGTGCATGGGGAATGATTCCTCCCTGTCTGCATCAGAGGGAGGACAGTCTGCTTTGCTACAGTTACAAATTTATGTCTGCAGACAACAGATGTAATTGCAGTATAAATCACCCATTTACTGGAGAAGCTGGGACTGGGACACTGCTCCTTCCTTTCTAAAGTCACATCTGTAACACTTGAACCAAAGGAGAAATAGTGGTATTAGATCTCTCATTCTCTCTCTGGACCAACCACTAGAGGGAAACATGCCATGAACATTGTGAAAGCAGTGAAATATGTTTCAATGTGATTTTAGCTGTGTTGGTTGTAGTTAGTTTGCTTTAAGGACAAGGAGTAATACTCGATTAATCATTTTATATATGGCAAGGTTACTTGCTCAAACTTTTTACAGAACACAAAAATTTCAATAAGACTGAATAGCTGGTGAAAAAAATATTGTTTTTCTGTTGTCGTATCTTTTTCCAGCAAAGTTAATATATTTAGATCTTAGTCCATCCCGTGCTTTGCTGCACATTGGGCTACCCACAGGGCCGGCTCCAGCTTTTTTGCCACCCCAAGCGTCGAAAAAAAGAAAAGAAAAAGGAAAAAGCCGATTGAGCTGCTGCTGAAGTGCCGCCGAAGAGGAAGAGAGGGACTGAAGGACCCGCTGCCGAATTGCCACTGAAGACCCGGATGTGTCCGCCGCCGAATTACCGCTGAAGACCCGGACGTGCCGCCCCTTTCTATTGGCCACCCCAGGGACCTGCTTCCTTCGCTGGTGCCTGAAGCCGGTCCTGGCTACTCACATTTGCCATCCTTGCCTGTCAACTGCCCTTCTCTCCAAATCTTCCCATTTCATGTTGAGGTGCTTGGTGTTGTTCAGAACTGTTCGTTTCCATGTTATTCATGGTCTTCCTCTCTTTTTCTTGCGTTTTCTGGTTCTCATTCAAGGACGGTATTTGGTAAGCATTCTTTTTCCATTCTCAGTACCTGTCCCAGCCACTGATGTCTTCTTTTGTAGATTATTTGTGAGAGGGTCCTTGTCCAGTAATTTTTCTGACTTCTTCATTTGTCTTCCCATCTCTAGTTAATATACTACTTTACTTTTTTTCATTTGGAACAAATAGCCCAGTGCAAATTTTTCTTAAAAGATCTCAGTGACATCAGCTTAGTATTCCTAATCAACCTACAATAACAATCTGGTGTGTGCGTAATAGAGAAAAAAGATAATTGGTTAAATAGATTTTAGTTTCAAGTTTCTGTCTTATGCCATGATACTTTAAGGTGGTAAAACAGATACCAAAGATGGCAGAATAGCAGCTCTGTTCATAAATATGTGCTAGCAGATGCTCTTTGCTGATTTTCAGAGGTCCAAACTTTATTCAACTGATCCGTCCCATGTTTTGATATATAATACAGCATATTAAAACATCAGCAAACTAAGAATGCAGGATTCCAGTGCTCAATGATATTATACCAAAGGCTAATAAATGTACAACCCCCTCCCCAAAAAAACCAAACCCAACTATTGTACTTCAGGGATTGACTCTTTCAGGATTTATTAGCCTGCTTGATGTTTTTTTTTCCAGCCAAACACAATGTAGTCAGCATTTATCCCCACTTCCTATAAAATTAATCAGAACAGAAATTCCTATGTCGTCAGTGTGACTGCAGATATCTGGGGGACGGCAGGGAGAGGAGAATCACTTTTGTCTGGTAATTCTTAGTCAACCAATGTGCACTTCTTATCAGGAATTACCTGGCAACTATATGCTGCCATTAGTTGAAATATAGTGATTAGTTAATGGTCCATGGCTTCACAGATTCCAGTTTGTACAGTTATCTTAAGTACTTAGTGTTTGATTTCTTCTGAAAACCCTTCCTCACATGGAATTTTGAATAATACAAGATCGGATCATGACTGTTAATTATCACTTAGTTTTCTATTTAGCAATGGAATCCTTTTTTCTTTTCTATTTACTGTTTTTCAGATGATTGCTGCAATTTAAACATTTTATCATAAGAAAATTATGGAATTTCAAACAGAGATTAACACAACACATGGTGCATTCTGAAACAATGAGTTTGGGTATTTTGTTTTATGCTTTAAATTCAAACTGGTGATTTCACAAATAGGAAACCTTTCAATTATGAGAAGGCACTTTTCCATGAGTTCTGGGCATCTTTCTGCTTGAGATACACAGAAAACTGAATTTGCCTCCGCTACTCAGTAATTGTCCTGATACCTAATTATGGGCCTCATCCAAAGCCCACTGAACTTGATTTCAATGGGCTTTGGATCAGGCCCTATATGAATGCATTTAAGATCATGCATTTATAAAAGCAAAAGATCAGATGCCAAGGGGTAGATTGTGCCCAGCCCTGTCTGGGGGCATAAGGGATTGAAGAGTGCAAGCAGCTTTCCCTAACCATCTAACCCCCTTGGCTCACCTTTCAGGGGAGAGGCGCAGTTTCACCAGGGAGCACAGATAACACATCTAGCTAGCACCAGTGGGCAAGCCTACCAAAAGGAGGAAAGCGGCCCTGCTCTGCTCCACACCAACCAGCAGAGCTGCACCCTTTGAAAGGCTGTGATGGAGCTGTCCTTGCACTGGGCATTCCTCTCAAGTTTTGGGGGAAGACTTGGCTTTTTCACACAGAATTCCTCCTGGGATTCCTTCTGCAGCATGGACCTTCCTCAACCCAACCCAGTGTCTTAAAAGACATAACCCCCCTGCTGGGATAATTAGGAACATAAATTCTGTTTTCCTATACCTGTTTCAGACTCTACTGGAGCTAACTTAGGATGTGGTTACTACCATATGAAGCTTTTCGGGCTATTTCTGCAGGCATCGAGAAGAAAGAGAATTTTGTTTATTTTGGTGTTTTATTTTTTCGGAGGTGTTCTGGTGAGGGCTGTATAAGTGGGTGGAGAGAGAGAGATGTGAAGTACTGGACATAATAAAACACTTATATTGTGCACTCGGAATAAAAATGTATTGCACATTGTGTGCACTAAACACTGAAAAAGTCACCTGTTGTAATTTCTAGATAGTACACGCCAATTACTTATTTAAGGTGCTCTTATATGGGAACTGAATAAAAGTTGAGATTGATAAACAGAATAAAACCTGAGCCAGCAACCAAATTGTTTCAAGCTTTGATCTCATTAGCAGGGTCAGGCCCAATTAATACTATGAAGGGACAGTTTCAAAGACAATTTAAGGTTGCTGCTGCTGTGATTTCTGAATAGAGAACACAGAGGCTGGGTCAGGAAGACATGATGATATATATGACTGCTGAATTATTTCCTTGTATGCTATTTAATGTAAGCTTCAAGTATGTTTCACTCAATAACATATGAATTTTACCGTGCATGTGCATTTCATTCTATCTTGCACAGAAAATCATTAGGCCGGATTTCAGCAGGTTTAACACTGTCATATTACTATGTAGCGAACCCAGGACGACAGTGATTCTACAATATGGGAGCTGCTAAACAACTAAGCAACTAAACAGCATTTTTCATATTTCCATCTCTTCCCCTGATTTAGCTGCTTCAAAATGAAGTTATTTATTTGTTTCTTGTAGGGGGCAATGTAGTTGAATATTGACTTAAGAGCCGATTCAAATATTCTTTTATTTAAATAAGTACAGTGATCACATTTAAAGCTGCTCATCAGTCCAGTCGGAGGAGCTGTTGCCATGCTATAAGCATGTTAGCTTTTTTTTTTTTAATTGCCTTTGTAGACTATAAACCATATTTGAACATGGAGGGAGGGAGAGGGTTTGATTCTGACTTTGGCAGCTGCATTTTTACACTGGTCTAAGTCCAACTGATTTCTGCGGAGTTACTCCTAACGTAAACTAACGTTGTTAGTGTGACAAGAATCTGGACCAGGCACACTTGACCCTTGTGCCTGTGTTCAGATATGCTTCTTATTCGTTCATAATAAGCAGTTTTAAAATTCCAGTAGGCGGCTTGGAGCCGCTGACACCATTTTGAGCGCAGGCTCTGTGCCAACAGTGCCATTCTCATGGGATTGTACAAAACCCAGTGCTCTGCAGCCTTGTTTCTTAAATGACAAAACTGTAGCACAGCTATCTTGGCATTTATCTTATCTTTTTCCAGTTCTGTATAAATATATTATTGTACTATTAAACTACATGTGTATGTTAGTTCCCTGTGTAGGTGGTTCACTTTGCATGCTACGAATTGCTAGAGAATCTTTTTAATTCCCATGTATATTGCAATAGTCCCTAGAGCCTCAATCAGTGTCCACTAATATTGGGTCTCTCCTTTTTTTATTGCCTAACCTGTTTGTTTCAAATTGGGTTCCTAAAAACGGAGACAACCAAAACTGATGGATATTTTTGAAAATGTAGGTCTGAGTTACCCAAAAAAAACTTTTAAGGACCAGGTCATCCAAAATTAGAGCTTGATCAGTCATCTGGGGTTTGCACCTTGTTCACTTAGCCAAATCCTTGTTGGCACCTGTCTTATGAGTAATAGATCTTACATCCAGTAGTGACTTCCTTCGTTTGCTAACACAACCTTATCTGTTAGACACCGTATTTCATATTAAAGGACTCATCTCCAGAAGAATTAGGCATGAGATCACCACCTCGTTTCACCACAATAGTGTTTTGGTCCTAACAATCTCTGTCTTCAGCTGCTGCCAGCAGCATTGGTGTCTAATGGGAGTTGTAGTGTATTACAACTATACAGCTATATCATAGGAACTCTAAGCAGATGATCGGCCAGAAAAATACTTTGCACCCTCCCGTTGTTTACCAAAGAAGGTTCCAATGAGAGAAATCCCTAAGTGTAGGGCTTTTTAACCTAGGGCCAAATGCTGTGGTTGGATGAACAGCTAGCATTCCTGTTGAAGTCAAAGGGAACCTTGAGTTTGCATCCAAGGGTGGAATTTTGCTCCTAGGCAGGGCTGGTCCTTCAATCAGGCCTGCAAAGCTAAGCTCTAAATAAATAATTTTCTCCTGGTTGTTACGCATGACAATATGAAGACTTGCCAGTTATTGTAGTTTCTGCTATAATGATAAAGTCCTGTTGCAATGAATACATCATGTATATACCTGAAATGTCAATAAAACTAACTGAACATGTCTAGCTATATTTTAATTTGGTTTTATTTAAACAGTTTAAATAGTTAACATTAAAAAGTTAAAATAGATCAATCTTTTTCAGACAGGTTTCTTATTAACACTCCATGTATGTATTCATTGCAACAGAACTTTATCATTATAGTGAGAAGAACTACTGGAAAAGTGAATGAACGCCCACCAACTCAAAAGATGCCCACTGTAAGTTTTCTTTCTTTCTTTTTTGAGCTACATTAGGGAAATAATTAATATCCTATACAGTATGTAGTCAAGAAAAGGCAATACTGATATTAGAAATGCTCTATCTTTATACATGCACGTACATTTTTCCCTACATCAGTATGTGCAAGCATGTTGCAATTTGGAATCAGAAAGGCAGAATAGTGTGCAGCACGTACAGGCAACAAAGACACACCCACATGCTTGAATACTAGTTTGGAGTCAGATTTTCTGTTTTGAGTTACATTGGTGCCACACTCCTGGAATTAGTGGAATTACAATGGTGCAACTGAGACCAGAATTTGGTCTACAGATAAAAGAAGGAACTTAAAATACTCCTATTCTTGAAACAGTGCCAAGCCCTGTACAAGATCTACAGAGGAAACAGAAGATTGATGTATGTGAATACAAAAGATCAGAATAAGAACTTTAAATAATCCCACACAAGAAGAGTTAAACAATAATATGAACATGTTTACAGTCTCATCATTGATATCAACTTCCTTTTGTAAAGATTTTCTGAATCATAACACTCTTGTAGTTTAACTTTCATATTGAATCTAGCCCACCTCTGTAATCACCTTCTTGCTGGTGAAGCTTCTCTATCAACGGTATGTTTTATCCCTCACTCCATGAGGTTAAAATTTGTTTCTGCCTCCTGCCGTTGGTAGCTGATGCTTAATAAACATACACACTGTTTAAGTAATAAATAAAATACAAAGAGTATCCACTGAGAATATAAATGATCCTTATCCCTTAATTTTTCAAAATTGGAACATGCATCTTAATATTCAGAGGAGCATGGATCATGAATCGGAATGTGATTTCACTATTTTTATGCTAACAGTACTGTTAGAAAGCAACTGAACTGCACTATACAAAAGCAGGATTTCTCTTATTTTTCTGCAGTATCAATTCAGCATCAATAAAGTTGAGCCAGCTACCCTTTTCTTTTCTTAACAGAAGATAAATTATCCTGCCCTTGGTATGAAATTATATTTATGTCCTAACAGAAAGAATCTGGTTCTTAATCTAAGAGGCCATTTAATTTATCTACCTTCATTGGCACTTTTTTTCTCCTGCTTTTGCAGTAGTTGTATAAAAGCTGCTTCATGTCAACATTGCAACACTGTTTGAGACGAGAATCCTTTAAGGTTAAATCATTCTGGACCGCCTTGAAAAGATATACACAACCAGGATTTAAGGAACAACTCTTGTGAAAAAAAAAATAGGTGATGCCCTAAAATAGGGAAGGATGGTCTTGTGGTTAAAGTTAAGGATTATGAGTCAGGAGATCAGGATTTTCATTCAGGCACCACCATAAACTTTTATAGATTCATAGATTCTAGGAGTGGAAGGGACCACGAGAGGTCATCGAGTCCAGTCCCCGCCCTCATGGCAGGACCAAATACTGTCTAGACAATTCTATCTTGGGCAAGTCCTTCAGCACCAAACTTTCCAAAGTTAAAGTCAAAGGCTTTATAATTTTGAATATCTCAGATTTTGGGCACCTAATTTGAAATAGCTGGAGTGATCTGATATTCAAAGATATGAGCACTCAGAGAGCTCATTTGACTGCCCCTGGGACTCTCTGCCCCTTATCTAACCTCCCCTGCTCCCCGCCTCCTTACCATGCTGCTCAGAATAGCAGGAGCTCACAGCTGCGCTGCCCGAGAGGAGCGGCGGGCCAGAGCGCTGGTGGCGCGGCGCGCTGAGGCTGCGAGGTAGGGGGGCTAGCAGGGGAGGGGCCGGGGGCTAGCCTTCCCGGCCGGGAGCTCAGGGGCCGGGCAGGATGGTCCCGCGGGCCGTAGTTTGCCTACCTCTGCTCTGGCCCCAATGACTTTTTTAAAATGATTTATTCTCAGTTAAACGCATCAGAATATCCCATAACCCAGTGGTTAAAGCACTCCCCTGAGAGGTATCAGATCCCTGTTCAAATGCCTTTTCTCCCTCAGTTGGGAGGGGGACTTGAACCAGGGGTCTCCCACCTGCCAGGTGAGTACCCTAACCCCAAGGCTAACAGTTATGAGGGAGCTCATTTTCCCTCTGCGGCTTCTTGCAAAAATGGCAGCAGTGCCTAATGCCAAGAGACAGTTTGCAACTCAGAATCCCAAACAGAGGATGGCATCTCAATGTAGCCTGGACTCAGGCATCTATCTCTGAGAGCAGGGCTGGGATTAGCACACACCCCACAACTCGGCACCTCCATTGGCTAGGTTAGGTGAGGAGCACCTAGCATGTACTGGTTTCAGAGTGGCAGCCACATTAGTCTGTATCGGCAAAAAGAACGAAGAGTCCTTGTGGCACCTAACTAACACATTTATTTGGGCATAAGTTTTCATGGGCTAAAACCCACTTCATCAGATGCATGCAGTGGAAAATACAGTAGGAAGACATATATATACAGAGAACGTGAAAAAATGGGTGTTGCCATACCAACTCTAACAAGACTAATCAATTAAGGTGGGATATTATCAGCAGGAGAAAAAGAAATTTTGTAGTGATAATCTGGATGGCCCTTTCAAACTGTTGACGAGAAGGTGTGAGTAACAGTAGGGAGGAAATTAGCATGGGGACATAGTTTTTAATTTGTGTAATGACCCATTCACTCCCAGTCTTTATTCAAGCCTAATTTAATGGTGTCCAGTTTGCAAATTAATTCCAGTTCTGCAGTTTCTAATTGGAGTCTGTTTTTGAAGTTTTTGGGTTGAAGAATTGCGATTTTTAGGTCTGTAATTGAGTGTCCAGGGAGGTTGAAGTGTTCTCCGACTGGTTTTTGAATGTTATAATTCTTGATGTCTGATTTGTGTCCATTTATTCTTTTGCGTAGAGACTGTCCGGTTTGGCCAATGTACCTGTATATATATATATCTCTTCCTGCTGTATTTTTCATTCCATGCATCTGATGAAGTGGGTTTTAGCCCATGAAAGTTTATGCCCAAATAAATTTATTAGTGTCAAAAGTGCCACAAGTACTCCTCGTTCTTCTAGCATGTACTGTTTTTTGGTGACTCCCATTCTGAGGCGCCATCTCTCCCCATTCTTAGTATAGGAGTGTAGGTGCTGAACTCAGGCTTTAGGAATACCAGTGATTTTTCTAGGTGCCTAAAAGTTAGGTGTGGCAACGCCCAGCATCACCACACCTAAGTTCCTCTGTGAATCTAGCCTTCAGGACTTGGTCACGCCAGAAGTTGGCAATAAAGCAGAAAATTGAGAGCCCGGTCTCCTAAATAAGCACCCTAACCACAGGACTATCCTTCATCTCTTCCTATAAGGTTACTGAATTATGGGGCTCTGCTGTCATTAAAAAGTATCCATCCATCCCACTTTCATCCTCATAGTATCTATTATCTAGCAACAGATCCCCCTTGCAAATCAAAGACTAATGTTCATCATTTCCTGCACTTAGAAAATCTAAATTCTCTCTTCAGCAGGTTTCGTTACCATAGGAGGGTTCAGAATCCCTACAGCTGGGAAGCCTAAAGAGTGGCATTAGATCAAAAGTACTTACATCTTGACGTACAGCTGTCTGAAAAAACCTGTAATTTCCTGTCAGCTCCTCTCCTCCCTCTTTTTTAATCAAATTAATGCCTTGATATATTAGATAATCAGTAAATTAATAATTGGCTCTGGAGCACGAATTGTGCATGAAACAAAGAGCTATATTTATGAATATGTTGTGTAGCATTTTAAAGAGAAATGTAAAAATATTTATATATGTTAATATATATTCATTAATTTACTCCACTACCTGCACTGGGTGAATTCCACTAGGCTTTGCGTCATTTCTAGTACATGTGGTGAGGGGTATATTTTTCTCCTCTTAAATGCATTTTCTGTTTTCATTGGCAACAGAAGAAGGGTGTGAATCAGAAGGGTGAAAGAATCATATTTGTTTTTTTCCAAAGGAAAATCTTTAAAACAAAACAAAAAAAAACCCCATACTATTTTGGAAACTTCTATACACAATATAGTGTGTGTGTGTGTGTATACACAGTATAGTATGTTCATGTGTGTCTGTGTGTACACAAAGCAATGTAATAGTTCACATGAATTTAAAGCTATCCTATAAAACTGAAGATCAGGCCCCCTTACAATCATTAATGCTTGAAACCATCATTGCATTGTTTTCTGGTAATTATACACACCTCATATGCTGGCTTTTTAAAACATTAATTGCATGATTAGTTTTATGATTTCTTCTGATTACCAATTAAGTTTACTTTTCTTTTTTCTTTTCTTTTTTTTTTTTTCATACATACCATTAGTCTTTATAGTGCTCCTTTTTTAATTTCTCACCTAGCAGGGGTTCTCACACATTCGAAGACTGCATTATCCACTCAATAAACAGAGAGAGTTTAATTTTCTGTGTAAAGTATTGGTGTGGACTTGGAAGGATGATGTTTCAGATATTATGCTATTGAGAGTGACATTTAATTTTACAGGGAAAAAATCTTGTTTTTCCCTGTCATAACAATGTTCACAGAGCATGATTTTAAAGATGTGTAGAGACCAAATCAAGTGATTCTCTGTCTGCTGGCTCAGTTGAAGTTGTCACATCTTCCTTTTTCCCCAACATGGATTGCCAGCTGCTCTTCCATTCCATCTCAGTAATTTCCTTTATAAAGCTCTGTGTGTGTGTGAATATACTACTATATCATCCATATATATGTGCATAAATAATATTTTTTAAAGAATCAGCAAAGAAATATGTGATTAGTGGGACTACATGATTAAAACTATGAATGATTGAATCCCAGCTAATTCACGGCCTTGATCCTGTCAGATACTGAGAATTTTCATCTCCCATTGGACCTGAATGCCTCAATCCTTCAAAGACATATGCATCTGTTTAAGCACAAGTAGTCATGGTGATTTCAATAGGAGTACTCACATATGTAAAGTTAAGCACATATGTATGTATTTGCAGGATTGGAGAGTAAAATATTACATAGAAACTAGACCCGCAAAATAATGTTTGATTCTCTGTGATTATCAGTATTTATAATAATAAATATCCTTTGCTGATTATTGTATATCTTGGTATCTCTCTCTCTCTCCGTGTAAAATATTTGGGAAAACATAGTCAATAATAAATGTACGTTTTAAAATACCTATTCCCATCTTTCCAATATGAAAGCAGGTATGTTCAATAATCAACGTAAGACAAGATGCCTAATGAAAATTAATTCAAAGCACTGTGCAAATCTTAATGCAAAGGCTGTGTGATATTGTAATAATAAGAGTTTAAGACACTGACTCATAGCCTTTCTCACCATGAGGTACTGAGTAATATAATCTGTACTGTATTGTATGTGGGGGGTTTTAGACAATCTAACATCGATTTAAGTGAGTGCACACTTCCAATTTCCTGACAGCTATGTCAGGCCAGAGAATACAAAGGCTCTGGGAGTTCTAGGATATCTTTAATTGGACCTTTATAGAAAATAAACTCCCAGTTCTGATGTCGATCCTTAAAGTGGTTGCTTGCCAAAGCTGTACTGTGATTCTCAGTAAGAAAAAAAAAGTGTCCACAGTATACCATATGTGTTCTACAAGCACCCTGCGGACAGCAAGTCAGCATGGAGAAATGTGCAAAATTGAAGGTGTTCTTGTAATAACAAGCAAGAATATCTCCAGCTCTACAAATGCTACAATTTTTTTCATAAATTGTAGGAAAAAAATATAACAAGTTCCCTGATTAATCTTTCTTTATCCGGAGTGTTTTTCCTTTTAACACACTTTTTAAAAAGCCCACTTAATTCATTGTTCTGCTTTTTATTGAATAATGCATGAGGTAGAGGCAAAGTCTGTCAGTCCAGAAAATACAAAGACTCTAGTAGCTGGGATGCCAGTTTTAACTGGCCTGACAAGGTCAGTAATGGATTCAGACTTTCCAGAGCTTGCAGTCTCCTTTATCTAACACTAATGGGTACTTTTAGAGATTTTATTAACCAAATATATTTGTAAAAATAATTTGCATATTTAGAGACCCTTATGTGTCTTTTTCAAATAAATGTAATGCACATTTCACTGTTTTTATTTTAAATTTGCAAGGTTCAAAATATCTTTTTTGTAATACCAAAAAGACAATTGTATGTCTGGACCCACCTAAGTCTGTTTTCTCAGCTACATCAGCCTGAATATTCTGCCCATGACAGCAAGATTTCCTTTTAGTAATTACAATTTTCCCTAATTATATTCTTCTGCTTTCACCATTCATGAAAAGTTGTACTTACAGCAAGTAATGAGGTAGGGACTTACAGAACACCATAGCTGAATAAATGTCCTTGCTTCTGCTCTTTGGCAAAAATTACTTGGCTGTGGTTGTTGGAGAGAGATCTGTGAGCGATTTGAAGGAAAATAAAAAAAAGTCATCATTATGGCCTGCTTTCTTATAAATTATTTTAGCAAAAAAGGCAAACATGCTTCTCTTAAAGGGACAGTCATCATTTTCACAAGAGAAGTACTGAACATTCTTTAAGCCTCTGCTTCCCCAAAATATACAAATTATCATTAATGTTCCAGAAATTCTGAGAGCATGGCAAATAGATCGTTTCATTATCTCTTATGCTGAATGAAAATAGTGTGTGTAGGCTCCCTCTTCTCCACCTTCAGTACTCTTGATAAAATGAATGTCTCGTCTCCCAAATTCTGAAAAAACGTCAATAGCCAGTTTTGATTCATGCAGGACAATCACATATGCTATTGTTTGTGCTGTTTCCATTAAAACCATGCTGCTCTAACAGCTTAGAGATCAGAGCAGCAGGAACAGAAATGTAGCATAGAAATGTGTTTGAACCATTTCAGAAAAGTAAAATAAAGTACAGGTCCATTTCAGAAAAGTACTGCTCCGAAACAGAGACATTCTTGCTGTCTCATAACATTGCATACTCTATGAGAGTAGTGAGAGCTGAAGGATTGCACAGAGGGATGAAATACTGGAAGTGAATCTGTCTGTGCCAGTATCTCTACTACATTCATCATGGTGGTATCCTGAGTTGCTGAGACTCACTGTATGCTCTTGGGCAGATCACTTAGTGTCTCTGTTCCAGTGAACTCACCTGTAAAATGTGGACAATATCGTGAGGAAATGTTAGTTAATATTAGTACAGTATTTGGGATGTGTAAGCTGCTGAATACGTTCTGCGTTATAATTCTTGGATGATGTTCATTCAAGGTTTTTAGATGTTTCAGTGTCATTCCTTGCCATGCTAAAGAAGTTGTTTCAAGGAGCTATATAATGTATAATGAATATTGGAGCGTAAAGTCAGGCAGGTTGGAAATATTATGAATTCCCATCATCTGGTACAGTTCAGCATTATATTAATATACATTATCTACGAATGAATGAACCAGTCAGAAACCATCTGAATATCCCCTCACCCCTCAGACTGACCATGACCAAAACCTTTCTAGAAATTTAAAAATATACAAATTTTTTTAAACCAATATATATTTATTCTCCTTCTGGTTCCTGGGCTCTGGACTGAAAAGAGGAAGTGCTGGAAATCTCACAAGAGGCTTTCTGATGAGACTATTCCCAGTTCCGTTTTGTAAACCCAAACCCAAATGTTTGGGTGCTTATCCAAACTGAACTGAACCTCCAGAATTTCCATTCACCTGTCACTAATGTTCATTCAAATCCACGTGGAAAATGGGAACAGAACTATCTCCAGTTTGCAGAAACATAACCATCCATAGCAGACAAAATGGATTAGAACTGCTGTATTAGAAAAGTCCATTAGCACAGTGTAAAGTACACTTACAGTGTAAGCCACTTTGAAAAATACAGCTCTCTCAGATCAATCTAAAAAATCCTCTTATTTATAAAAACACGACATAAACTGCAGCATTGCACTAGAGCCCAGTTTTGTTAGAAACATCATTTTGAAATATGTAGTTTAACCCATAAAATCCATGGGACTAAGAAAACAGTAGTTTGTTTCAGTTATTCTCAGATGGGCTCAGTTCTGGGAGCTACTGTGTACACACACACACACACACACACACACACACACACACACACACACACACACACACACACACACACACACACACACACACACACACACACACCTTGCAGTGCTCCTCTTCTTGCCTTACTGCAACTGCAGTTCTTGCTGCATTTTTGCTGGCCACAAGTTCATTGTACTGTCTGTCAGCCTTTTCACTGACTTGCATGCACTGTGCTGTGCAATGTGAGTGAAGCAAAATTTGACCCATTGTCACTAGCTGTGGAGGGACAGATTTTGAAGGTGTGGCTAAAGTTAGGAAGCATGCTAAATCCTGGCATTGAATGATCTGCTACATTCTATGGCTGGAAGACCCCAGAATGTGCAGCACAATCCTGACTCAGTGGGATGCCAGGAAGTTGTAAGACTGAGGCTATTGGGCCAGAAGTTCCTCATTTGAAATAGTACTCGGTTTCTTTGCCTGAGAGAAGGAGAGTCAGGACAGCCAACAAGGCAAGCAACTTCCTGCCCTTCCAGTCCAATCCCCTCCCAAGCCTGACTTGTATCACTTTAAAACAACAACAACAACAACAAAATCCTGCAGCACGGCCTCTATTCCATTCCTCACATGCATTCCAGGACTAGGCCCTAGCCATTACCAAGGGACAGTGGCAAAGACTGCTAGTGGGACTTCTATAACAGAGAGGCCTATAATACTATGCTTCTACCTGCAACAACCTCAGCCTATATTCCCCCAAGCCACTGTGTCCTCACTCTCCCTCCCTCACACCCACCTCATACACAGACATACACTACACATCAGGAACAGTGGCAGGAGCTGTCAGTGGCTAACGGGCCCATAAAATTAGTTTCCTGCCCCAGCAACATACAGTGACCCTAAACTTCTGCTCCTGCTGATTAATGCAAGGTTATTCAACAGAAAAACCAGCACCATCTCTGATCGGATTGTGAATGATGTGCCCAACCTTACACGTGGCTGTATGATTCAGCTGGCCTTGCTTTGGCACAGCTCTGTATCTCTGGCTCTCTATTCGGTGTATCATGAGCCCAGGTTGATGATAAGGAAACTCCAGAACACTAATGCATCTCTTCAGTGTCACAGGCTACTGGAAGCACATCAAATCTGTCCTCCACTCCCTACACTGGCTGCCCATAGAATTTCTAATCAAGTTCAAGGTCTCAGTCAAGATAATCCATGGTCTGGGCCGAGGGTACAGACTGCCTAAAGGTACAGGATGAAGACCATGGTCAACAATTATGCTCCTCTGGCTGAATGGAATGTTCTACCATAGGGTAAAACTCATCTGTGCAAGACACAGAGCTTTCTCGGGGGCTGGTCCGAGACTGTGGAGTGAAGTGTCTAGGAACTAAAGACTATCCCAAACTTCACCATATTTTGCTGCAAGTGCAAGGCACGTTTCTTTGATCTTGCCTTCTCCAACATAAACACATAGCAACAGGTATATTTAAAAACACACAAAACCAAACTAAAATACCCTGAAATCTTACAAACCCTACCAAAACGAGCATATGCTTCTCCTCCTAGTGAGAGGATGAGAGAACAAACACCACGTGACAGACATTAACAATGTTGTTTAATGAACTAGTGGCAGACCCTTAGTTACTACGGTGATGAGCACGGTATAAAAATCTATATAGATCAGAGTGAAAGTGGTCACATTTTTTGCATTGGACTTTAGAAGCAGAAGATGTGCCATCCCAAATGAAGCTTCATTTAAATGTACCCACTTAGTGTGCAAGTCCTAAGATACAGTTAATTTAGGAATTCTAAGTGTACAAATAACATCAATGGTTCACAGACTTCCTGCCAGAGCTAATTGAGTTGCATTGTTCAAAGTACAGTGAGAGGGATACGAGCAAACATCTGTCTTTGACGCCACTGTAATATACTGTAACCAAATACACATTCCATGCTGATCAGTGGAGTTGAACAAGTGAGCATTAACTCTAAAAGCACACACCTCTACCACCATGAACTAAAAGTATACGGTTGATATAGTTGTTGGGATAAGCCACTAGGTGAAGATGTAATTCATGCAGGAAGCCAGCATGTAATATTTCAGCATTTATGGCAAACAATTAATATAGGGAAGACAGCTTCCAGACTTCAATACCATTTGAATGGGAGAGTTCTGGGGATTCCTAGGATGTGCCAGAAACTGACAGTTTGGGGGAACATTGCTGCTGGGGTGCAGTGAGTATAACATGCTGATACACTTGGTAAGCCATACCCTGTATGCGGGTCCAGTTTGGGCCCTCATCTGAGCCTCATTTCCTTCTGAGTTAAACAGCTCCATTTCAGATAATGTAAGCTTAAAAATGTATTACCTAGGACAAGATCTGTATCAAGTCTATGTTTATATGGCCTTTTTGCATTTTGCAGGAGCATTTTCTCATGTCAAGACTTGTTTGATGTGGAAATATTGTATGCTTGCTGCTTCTAAAGCCACCAATGTGCATATCAAGTTTATGAATCACCAGTAAAATCTACAGGCTTTTGTGCACAAACAAATTCAGTTTGTTAGTATGTACTGCTTAAACAATTTCTTTGAGAATAGAGTCCTTGGATTTTTGTTTTTGCTTTTGCCTATAAATAGACTCACTTTGTAGAATGCAGCTTATTACAGGCCCTTTAAAATACATTTCTAAGTAAACAAATGAAGTTGTCCTTATTAAAAATGAATCACGTATTTCAAAATTAAAGTTGCTTCCAATAACACAGTATTCTCTTGCATGATGTGCTAGCATTAACACCACAATGCAAAATGGAAGCTGTGCTTTGAACATTGACTATTAGTACTATATAATTTATTCTGAAAAATCAGGTCCTAGTTGTGTCAAATTGGACACACAAAATTGATGGATACTTTTGACCTTAACCTCTCTGATCCTCAATTCTCTTTCTGTAAGTGGTGATAATAATACCCCTTCATTTCACAGGGATATTATGAAAATAAATCCATTAAGATTTGTGAAGCACTGAGATTCTGTAGTGATGAGCACCATAGAAAAGCCCCTGAGGAAAATTAATAATCTTCAGAACAGGGTTTGACTAGTGTGCAGTAAATAAGACCTGAGGCCACACACTGAACAATGAGGAGAAAACAAAATATTGAATAGCTGTTCATTAATTGAACACTGTCCATGCTGTGCACTGAATAAGGCAGAGATCCTGTGGAAAAAATAGTATGTGACCATGTAATTAAGACCGTTTCATAATGCGTATGTACAAGAGGGCCTAACAAAGGTTGTACAGGCAGCCTTAATTCCAGGATTTCCTAACTTTTGAGTGCTTGACTCTGCAACCTTAATAATGTTCTTTTAATGTTTTTGTGTAATTTATTATATTAGATTAATGATTTTAATACACATGGTATGGAAAACTGTGGGGTATGTAGCTATGCAACTGATTTGTCTGTTTTCTGTCATCTTTATCTATTTGGAGTCTCACAGTTTGTCAGCTGTGAAAAATGAAGAAAGGGCCAGGGGCCACCAATTCAGAAATATTTAGGGATAGGGGTGATGCGCTTCCAGGGTCCACATTTTGGCCAACAGCCCTTTCAGGTAGATTCAGAGCATGCTGCTCCCTTGAGCAAATATGTTCCTAGCATAAGATGGATGGTATTATCCGCTGCCTTCCACGGGAAACAAATTGCTCCTCAGAAGTCTTTTTTTGGTACATTTAAATTGTGATATTTTCAGTGGAGCCCTATTCCATAAGAATCTTTGCAATAGACAAGACTGAGAGAAATCCCCAGAGATCATATTCAAAAGTGAGCATACAAGTATGTTTGCCTCCTTTCACACAAATGGACACACACACACACACACACACTGACAAATAAAAGAAGAAAAGTCTGGGAGTATAGCTCAAAGCTCATGATGAGAGAGCTTTTGCAGCTTTAATAAACACCTGTTTTCTAGCCAAAACTAAAAAAGTACTAGAATTTGGCCCATGACCTCACAATCAGTTGTTTGCTACTTATTTATTAACTATTTCAAATTTTATACTTACCTCAGGGCCACATGCACATCTGTACTTTAATATATTGAGACTGCACAATATAACTGAGTGTTAACAGTAGATGGAGATACAGTACGGTGTATATTTATTGCACTGTATATTTTCCAAGCATCATGAAGGTATACTGACTTGTTACTAGTTTCAATTAAGCTTCACAATAAAAACTAACAGGCTAGTGAAATGTGTCAGCAAAAATACATTTCCAGATCATGCTTTTATTTCTCTTTTTGTAATAATCTGATCATTTGGTGCTAAATCACATGTGGAATGAACCAATCACAGAGAACGTATTTCCAAGTCTGTTTGATTGCCTTGTTTTTCAATCAAGATCCTACCTTTTGCTTTTTATTTGCCTCACACTGTCCCCAGGCCAATGAAATATAACTAAAACATATGGAATATGGTTCAGAAACCAATTCAAACATAAAAATATAAGCATTTAATAAGTTATTATTATCAGCCAATCCGGGGTCCTGT